>NC_089814.1:28717542-29372042 GCF_029633855.1 Hoplias malabaricus
ATGCATTCGTGTAAATGTCTATGTTCAAGCCAGTTTTTGAGATTAAGACCTTTTTTGGGTGACAGATACACATAAATAGGAGACACTTCACAAATGTAAATAAAATCAATGAGTTGTAATAATATATCATGGCGTTATTTTAAAATTAAAAACTTACAATGTGGGGCAGCACAGTGGTGTCGCAGGTAGTGTCGCAATCACACAGCTTCAGGGACCTAGAGGTTGTGGGTTAGATTCCCACTCTGGGTGACTGTCTGTGAGGAGTTGGTGTGTTCTCCCCGTGTCCGCGTGGGTTTCCTCCAGGTGACTGTCGGTGAGTAGTGTGGTGTGTTCTCCCTGTGTCTGTGTGGGTTTCCTCCGGGTGACTGTCTGTGAGGAGTGTGGTGTGTTCTCGCTGTGTCTACGTGGGTTTCCTCCAGGTGACTGTCTGTGAGGAGTGTCTGGCGCCCCCTCCAGGGTGTATTCCCGCCTTTGCACCCAAAGATTCCGGGTAGGCTCTGGACCCACCGCAAGCCTGAACTGGATAAGCGGTTACAGATAATGAATTAACTTACAATGTTTGTGTACTGATATTCAGTCATTTGTAGTGATTAATAACTACCTATAGGGGTCGCCATATAACAGGGGACACCTAGAGTAAAGGGTCTAGAGGAAACAGGTACAGGCATATATAAATGAGGTAAGTATAAATAAATGTGCTCTGCTAAAGAAATGAGGATGTTTGTCTCTACTTCTTGACTCAAAAGAGCACAAATAATACAATGTGCACTGTAGAAGCATTATTAAGGAACTGCCCACTCCAGAAATGAAAGAATTAAGCCATGTTCAGATGGGATAAGATTTACTTAAGGAGCTGGGGTACATTATTCAGTAATATTTCTGATGGATTCCGTCTGGATAAAAAAAATCATGGTGTCAATAACAGAAATTGATTCATTGCCACACCATTTTCAGCACTGCAGTGACATTGACATTATAGGGAAATGTTTGTGTGCATGCTTTTCACAGCAAAACATTTCTTCTGGTGTTTTTAAACAGCCATAAACAACATAGTCTGTTACTCCTTCATAAAAGATACTAGGTGAGATGATGATCCTTCATACTTTAATTTTATAACTGTTTACAATTATATAATTATTTACAGTTTTTTTTATGGCTGCTAACAAGCGTTGACCAATACTTACAGTTTTTCCCAAACATTTAAACACATTTCCTGAAACTTGGCATAGTTTTTCAAAACTCTAAACACAAACTCAGAAGAGTTTATTACTTTGTCAAAAAGCCACAAATCTCTGGCAAAATGAAACACAGCACTCAAAACCATGTTCTCTATCCTCAAAACTGATTCCTTTCACTAAAACACTACACACAGCTATCATATGCTCATCTCTTACATCAAATAAACACTGATATGACAAATTCAAAATACTAACATCAAACGTGTATATGTATGCTTTTGCTTACAGTATTTCTCAGTTGTTTTAGAGCATTTCTCAGATCAGAATTGAATTTCTCAAAATGACTTGTTCAAACACAACATGCACATGCTTTGGCTACTGTAATCATGTAGATGATTTTGTACAGCTGTCTGATCTTTCTTACATTTTCAGTTGCTTTTATCATGTTGATCAGAATATATTAGACTGGTCCTCTATTGAACAGTTCAACACCCAAAACATCCAGGCATTTGTTCATTGCATAAGACAGTACACTCAAATGTTGATCCATTCGTCATGCGCTGTGTAGCATATTTTTACATTTCTGTAGACATTTTTGATAAATGTCTACTGAACTGATGAGTAGCTCTCAGGTGAACCATGACTTTCACTGATAAAGGAGAGTGTTCATCCACCAGTTCTCTGAAATAGCTCAGAGGTGCATCTCATGAACCTTCTATTACTAAATATCTATAGACAGAGAACAACACAGTGTTACAGTTTCAGACAACAGAAGAACAATTAAATAACCTGGGTCAACAGCACAACTGATGTCTATTGAGGCTGGATAAGACATTCAAAAAGATTTGTTCCATGCTGCATTGCAAAGGAAGATATCAGATGTGATGTCGATGAGAATCTGTGGCCTAAAAAACTGGAGTGTCAGGAGGTCCAGAAAGACTCCAGTGTAATTCCCTATGCAGCTCTCTATATATACATCTTTGCGTAAAGGGTGTTTCCCATGTTGACATTACTGATTTGTTTTGATTTTATTTTATTTTTTTATCAATTGTGCTAAACAACCCTGGATTAATGGTTACATACAATGAATGAATTTGTGCTAAACAGTCGTCTTTCTTTTCTGTATCATAATTACAGAATTTGTTGCTGACCAACAGTAAAGAGCATGAATGTAAATCTGGTCCAGTCTCTTTTAGTAAATCTCTCCCCATACAGTAATGAAACTATGAATTTTATATGCACCTCACAATAAAAATGCAGCCTTGTGCAGTCACATGGAAGGAAACCCAAGCGGACACGGGGAGAACACACCAAACTCCTCACAGCAAATACCAAGTCTTTGTTTCAATATTCAAACAAAACTTTCTCTACATACACTAACCCTATCAGAACAGGACAAACTTGCCTCAGAATTGAATCATTCTTTCAAAACACTGGCACATGTTTTCTATTTATTAGGACCATATTGTCAATCATAGCAAAACAACTCTCAAAATTCTAACAGTTGATGGCATTACAGAAACAGTATTACTTTCCATGCTTCAGTTCTACCAGCACACAACAGATGTTATGACACCCACTGTCTTTTTCCTGGAAACCACTACAATTTTTTGCTTTAGTGTCCAATGTGTGCATTTGTTGAATGACTAATATTTATTGTATGTTAGACAAAAAGAGTTCACGACAGACTTGGTGTCTCTTTGAACTTGGTGTCATACTGTTGATACATTAACTTTTTTTCAGAACTGTGTGCATAGTTCCATTTTTTTCTGTATACAATGGAGAAAGACTGTAACTCTCACACCTACAGACACTTTTGAGTTGCCAATCCACCTACCAACGTGTGTTTTTGGACTGTGGGAGGAAACCGGAGCACCCGGAGGAAACCCGGGGAGGTGTGTTTTTGAACTGTGGGAGGAAACCGGAGCACCCGGAGGAAACCCAGGGAGAACACACCACACTCCTCACAGACAGTCACCCGGAGGAAACCCATGTGGACACGGGGAGAACACACCAACTCCTCACAGACAGTCACCGGGAGCGGGAATCAAACCCACAACCTCCAGGTTGCGTGCCGCCCTATGCTGCCCTAAGATAAACATATAGCGGTTGTGTGTCTGCTTAATCAAAAGCTTTTCAAACCATGGAATTAAACCTTAATCCCCATTGGTTTAAAACAGTTTCAAGTTGTATATGGGATGCAATTGTGTAAATATATTCCAGCTGGAATTGTAATGATATGTTCAAAATTACATATTACAATTATGTAAAACATGTTTATTTTTAATTATATTACTTTGTGTTAACATATAATTTTTCATATTACATCTTAATTAATCTCTCTTTCAAATGGAATCAACTCACTCTAGGCTATTCTGAAACAGTATGCTCACATGAGAGACTTGTGTAATAAGATTGCATTAGGAATATTTTTTGATAATAATTGCAAAAGCATCATTCAGATATCCAGGATTAATTCTGCTGTTCCTTTGTCTTGTCAAATGTCATCAATCATATCACTGATATCACTACTCCAAGGAGGTTCTAGTCTAAAAGAACATCCAATCAGAATGAAAAGAATTACCTTCTTCTACCCCTTAGGACCCATCAGGCCTTCAAGGTGGGGTTCCTGAAACCTGGTTTAAAAATCAGTGGCACTGAATCTTTTCAGTGACGTTTTTCAGTCATGATGTCTTAGAAAGTCAGTCAAAAGAAGCAAAATAAAAGGGACTCTGATCTTGGAAGTTCAGCATTGCAGAAATGAACTAATTTAGAAAGCTATAGTTTAATCCAGCAAAACTCAATGCCACGCCCTGAGCATGAAAGAGACCTCAGGCCTCTGACCCTCAAAATGGTGGGACAAGAGCTTCAGGATCCTGATGGAGAATGCCACATGCACCCTCAGAATGATCACCTTCTGAGGAGGTGTCTCTGAGCAAAGGCCCAGGAGAGACTTGCATGGACTTGGCTCACCCAAGTAAACACGCACCCTCAGAATGCCACCTACTCTAACGGAGTGGTCGCTGTGTCCAAGGCTGTGTCTCTGACCAAAAGCCCAATGGAAGAAGAATGGCCGCTGCTGCAATGCTGCAAGGCCTGTGTCTGCGAGAAGCTCCAAAAAACCCTGCATCTTTGAAGTCTTCTTCTGGCATCATTTCCACGCCACTCAATGGACATGTAAGGTCACTGGTTAAATTATTTCATAGATTTCAGAGATTGGTTCTGAATGTTTTGCTGGGATAAACTATAGTCTTTTTAGAATTTAGGGTAGTTATAAAATTCCCCCATATATTAATCTCCCTCCTCCCTCATGTATCACTGTATAATCAATATTGCAAGCTGAAATTGTATGTAATGTCGCCCAACATGATGGCCTACTTGTCCAATCTGAAACGGGACAGGTAAAGACACAACATATTATTTAATGGCTCCCAACCATGGGGCTTATCAAAATGATTTAAAGAATTAATTATTCATTAAATAATAATTTATTATCACTGACTCCACTACACAGGGCACTGATGGAAGAATGGCTGTCACATGTTCCTGCTCACCTGCCTTGTGATCAATTATCTACTCTCCATTCCCAGTATCTGATATACCTTCACAACACATCTGTGGCCCCTGTCGTAACAATGCAGCAGCTCCTGGATCTTTAACGTGACTTATTACACACCTTTACTAAAGACCTCCATTATAAACCTCCTTTGTGCGTCTTGGTTCCTTCCTCCAGCTTCAAGGGAGCTTTTCCTTGTCACTATTGCCTTTGACCTGCTCACCTGTGGTTATTTACTTCATTTTTGTTTTTAGTCTTAATTTCTGTAAAGCTGCCTTGTGACACCATCAGGTTGTAAAAAGTGATATACAAATAAATGTTATTTGACTTGTCTCTTTGGACACCTGCATCCCCACTGGTGGAATAATGATCCCGTGTGCAGGAAAGCAACTACCTACTGAGAAGCTGATGTTGCCCTTTCTATGAAAAAAAGTCCAAATTTAAATCCTTGTCTCTTGCTTAGCTGAGTATATCTTTTTTCTCTGATAATGAAATCACTCTATTTATTAAGTCTGTCTTTGCTATCAGTTGTGTGATAGAACCAATCCTTGGTTATATGTTTGTGTGTGCACCTTTTTTTGTACAGAATTATAACTTTCTGGTCAGATTTAACTTCAGAGCAAAGAACCTTCAGTGAATCAATAAGCATGATAATGAATAATCAATTCTAGCTAATTTTTTATATGTAAATTTGCCCAACATGAAGGCCTAATTGTCCAAGCTGAAATGGGACTGGTAAATGCAGGACAAATATATTGTTCCTTGGAAATATTATTTATTATCTCATACACAAATTTTATTGCTAGGCTATGATATTCAGACCTACCCCAACATTAATCCAACAGAAACATTTACACACACCACAATGGTTTTCTGTATTCAGGAGTAAAACCATTGGTTGAACACTAACTCCTAAATCTAATTGATAACCTACACTGACAGCTTAATTAACTGTTGTTGATTCATCTGTCATCTTTTTTTCACATTTGGCCTATATATTATATACCTGAGTAAGAGATATATGCTTTCATTTCTCATTCTTTGTAATATCGATAGACTCCTTATTATGCTTTCCTCTAAAAGTGTTGAGATACTGGTGCATGCTTTTAAGAAATCCAGGTTAGTTCATTAAAATGTTCTGACTTAAAAAGCTCTTCACTTCAACCATTCAGAACTCTGCTAAAAGAATGCTAATGTCCATTAAGAAATCTCCTCACATTACTCCTTGTGCTTACCAGTTACACTGGCTACCAGTTACAGTGCATGATCATGAAATTCTGCTATTAGCTCTCAACTAAGGGTTGTTAGATTTGTAGTGTTGACTTTCTACATCTATAAATCTTGTACCTCCTTATCTACTTACAATGACTAGTTGAAAAAACTTTGAAATTAATATTACCACAGTGTTAGAAATGCATTTCTGGTTAGGTGTATGTGCCTTGTAAAGTAACCTTGAGTAAGTGACTTTTGTATAAGTTTAGCTTATAATAATTTATTATCATTTTAATTTAGGAACAGTGAACAATAAATAAAAAAGTACTGGCAAACAAACTGAGTCTTTAACTGGACCCCATGACACAGAACTGTAATCGCTGGCTGCTGCTAAATCTTCAATAAACAAGAGTGAGGAGTTCCTTTGTGTGTTAATACCTTTTATGGTATTTGCTTTTATATACGGCATGTTAAAACATTGCTATAGCTTCCACAGTACCACTTAGGTTTTATTCTGCAAACATTCCAAATGTGCAGGCACAAAGCTGTGGCTGGAAGGATCAGGTCATTTCCAGGTTCCAAGATGGGACAGCGTGTACCTTTTTTTTAACTAGAAAGTTTTTTTCTGTTTTTCTACAATTCTTATTCATAGGTTTTCTGAGCAAATTGTTGCCATTTATTAGTCAGAATTTTCTCTACCATCAGTCTGGTGTGTTTACAAGTTTTACATGATTGACCCATCAACTTTAATTTGAAATGTCTGAGACGCATGATCAAACAGACAAAGGCACATTTGTAGGACAAATAATTTTCAAAATTGTCAGTAGATGCTTCACGTATTGGCAGTTTGTTCACACGTCATTTAGGTTATGACCAAAGTATAGAAGCATATAAAGCTAACTGCAAAATAAAGGGAATTTTATGTTCAGCCATTTTTGTTCTGCTGTCACTCTAGTCCATACCCTCCTGGAACAAATTGAGGAAAAAGTCTGAAACTGAAAAAAATGGTCTGAAATGTAATTTATTGGTATTTTGCAGTGAGTAATGTTTTATTTCACTATTTCAAAGGACAGTTATGAATAATTACTATTTTTTTTAATAATAACTGTTTAAGTGATAATGAAAATATTTCAGTTTTCCGTATATTCCGGAAGAATGCAAGGAAATAGAGGAAAATATTTTTATTGTGGTTTAAACATTGTGTTGACGCCAGATACTATTGAATGTTAGAAATATTGCTTAATTGTACGTTTTAGAACCGTAATAATAACCTTAATAAATCTTAACATCAAATCACTGCCGCCTTCGTAGCATAAAATGTGGCTTGTTTACGTGGCTGTTTCGCTGAGGCTTGCTGGCCTGTTTATAGTTGCCATGGCGTCGCGCGTGCGCGCACTCCTGGATGTGAAAGAGGCAGCAGCAGAAACTCCTCCTCGGTCAGGCGGAAGGTTTTATTTAACCTCAGAACCAAAAAGAGCGTATCTCATTTTAAAAGTGCCCGTAGTTACAGTTTTATTGACTCTTGCTTGGGAAAACGCTACACTGTCGTTCATAGCACAGTTTTTGTTCAGTCATGACACAGACTGTAACTTTGAAAGGACCATCTCCTTGGGGTTTTCGACTTGTTGGCGGACGGGATTTTAGCAGACCATTGACGATTTCGAGAGTAAGTCAGGTTTACAAAACCGTTTTTTTCTGCTTCCAGATGTCCAATAATGGACTATGTGTATAAAAACTAAGCTAGTTCTGTTTATATTATGTTGTTAGCATATTTAACTTTAGATTTTGTAAGTAAAGGAAGTACGTAAATAGTATTTTAGAGATTCGATAAAAGGATAAACCTTTTGCACTATCTTTGTATGTTAGTGGCTAACAAAGTGATGTGTTTCACAAAGTCCATTTGAACGAAGCACTTCAAGAGTTAAATGTAATTTCGTGAAACAGGAGCTTCACAAACCCTATCTACCATTTTCTGTACGCATGGTTTGGCGAAAAATATCTATCTTACGAATGTGGTTTTCTGTGCTGTGTAGAAAAAATATTAACGTAAAGGAAAAGGCAATGATTTTATTATTATTATTATTATTATTTTGAGCTATCAATTGCAGGAGCTACATTTTCAAGGAAATTGCAAACCTATTCCAAGCAGACTAGAATGTAACGGTCATAACAGTTGCCTGGAATTTTAGTTTGTGGAGCTGCTGAAATATTCCTGGTGTCGTCATCTGCCGATACTCCCAAGACCTATAAATTAGCAAAATTTGAGTATAAGGTTTTTACATATGTATACTTCACGGTTATGTTAGTATGCTGGCGATTTTCATTACCATGCCAAAAATAATCAATTAAGACACTTTCAAAGCTGTACAAGATGCACATAGAGACACACTGATGGTAGAAAATAACTTGCTCTTAAACTAAATGCTCTTAATTGTAGTTTTTTTTTGCTGCAATGTTAATACTGAACTATTCACATAGTTATTAGCCTGGCCCAGACCCATGAAAGTGTCTCCCCTAAAGGCCTCAGCATGCAACTTGCAAATGAATTCATATTGTTTACTGAAACCAGTATCTCTACAAACATTCTGCTGAAGCCATAAGTTAGTCAGATCATTTTTTTTCTTCATAGAGTTCACAAGAACAGATTTTTAAGATAATTTGGTAGATGTGGTTATGATATTTATTGTTTTGCCAAAATTGTTAAAATTAATAGGGATAAAATGGGTAGAGTAAAGCTGCTGTCACACTATAACACCTAAGACTTATGACACAAACAGGCTAACTCACCAAGGATTTAAGAATTAAGGGGGAAAAAAAAAATAAAAAAAACAGGACAGCTGTATACCGTCTACTCCAGCTTCCTAACAGACTGAGATTTAATGGCACTAGTGTTTATGTACACTGCTGTAAAGTATTTGACCCCCTTCCAATAGGGATGGGCGGTATCCACATTTTTCCATACCGTCTCAAAATATTATCGTGGTATACGGTATTACCGTGGGGAAGGGGTGCTCTGTCAGGCTGCGCTGAGCCTTATATCTGTGAGCACAAATCGAGTGGATTTAGCTAAACACATCCCGACAGTGCACACCGACACACATGTTGATGATAAATAAAAAAAAAAAAAAAAACACTTTTCTGAGAGGTGTATTCCCGCCTTGCGCCCAATGATTCCAGGTAGGCTCTGGACCCACCGCGACCCTGAACTGGATAAACAGTTACAGATAATGAATGAATGAAGATATACATTTTTCAAAAGGTTTATACACATTTTTATCACACCTGTGACCTCCTGGATGAGATACTGATGCCATTTGTGAATAATGGCTATTATTGTGATTTGCTGAAATCCAATTCTGAAATGAAATCAAAATCTGTAAGCCTTGCCATACTGGTAGCTTATTTTGTGCCAAGACAGTGAAAATAAACAAAACAAAACAAAAAAACATTTACAAATAAAAAAACACGAATAACACAGTTATTCACACACAGTTCTTTAAAAATCACCACTCTCCAATTAAAAACATGTACCTTGATTTTTGTTGATTTTTAATTTACTACATTACTTGAACAAAGCAGCTCTCCTTCACATCATGTGAAAATTTCACAATGAATGAACCAACAGAAATGCTCCAAAATTACTTGGAATAAAAAGCATTGTTTTCAGGTGTCCTGTTTAGGACTGTCATGATAGCCTTTTTATTAATTTATTTAGTGGCCAATATGTTATCCAAGAAATAATTGTGATAAACGATATTATTGTGATTTTAAGACCATTTTATTACACTTATTTAATGATGTCACAATTTGGACACGGAAACCAAGGAAATGGAGGCTTATGCTGAGACGAGTAAGGATTTTTTAAACTCAGGGAAGACATTTCACAATGAGTGACAAGACAGAACTAAACACACTGAGAACATAAAGAGCAACACAAGGATCTGCACCTGTGAGCCGGTCACATTATAATTCACAGTGATAATTCACAGGTGCAGGGCAAGGCTAAGGTAACAGTGAGTAGGGTAAAAACCAAGCAAAAGAACACATCCTAAACAAATACAGATCCTGACCAATAATAATAATATAATAGCATATTAATGCAATGTCACCCCTTTAATGGAGTAATTAATGTAGTTATTAAAATTATTCAGACATTGGAATTGGAATATAAAAAATGTTTAAAGATCCTAAATAAATTAAAACACTATTATCTAACAAATAAACATAATAGCCCCAGAACAGAAAGACCAGAGAAAACCAGAGTGAGTGGCTAAAATATAATTATAAAGCATGCAAAAAAACAACAACAACAAAAAAACAATGAACAATGCTGAAGTCAGCAAATATTACTGAGGAATGGTCTATACATTGTACAATATATAGATAATGAAATTATTTTGACAGGCTTAGTCTTCTGTAGCAAACACCTATATACTGATCTTCAAATTTATGAACCATGTGACTTGCACTAGGCATAAACCTTTAGGGTGATTCGCAACCAAATACAAACTGACTTGAATGTTTGCCGGATACATCATGCCTCAACATTAAGTGGTGCTGTGGGTTCATGCTGTCATTGGGCTGAATTCTGACTGAATTCTACAGAGAGTCTGGTACCTTTCACCACTTAAAATGGCCAAGAACCACATACTGTTGCAGGAAAAGGACCTGACACATAATAGGACCCATCACAAGTTTGCTGCTTTGGCATGACTTGTAGAAGGAGGCAATATTCTATTGATAAGTACCAGAGCCAGTACAAAACGGTTTATCCATGCATATACATGGATGTACATATAGCCAGAATGCAAAATATATCCGAATGTAACAGGCAGAATCTTGACAGTGAGGCCAGCTTATCATACTAAAGGTATCAGACTCTCTGTCTACTTGTGAGTGGAGCGTCTGTGGCTGAGACAAAGGCATTACACAGTATTACTGCATTTTAAAAAGAATATACACAACCTTGAATCTGGTAAATCCATATCTTTTAAAAAGAGCTGGGTTATAAACAAATCAAGTGCTTGCAGAGCTGGGTTATATACAGTTCATTATGATGACAACCCGACCAGTGAAAAGCATTGCATTGCAAAACTAAAAGGCTTGCTAAGGAAAGTAAATATTTGTTAGGGTCAATAAAACTTTGAATGTTCAAATGTCTTAATCTTCAGGTTAAACCCTCAAACCCCTGGAGAAGGTTTGCACCACAATGAAATGTGTGTAACCCACATCAGTACACAGACAATTAATGATTAGTTTATACCCCGATTTTGTTCAGAGAACTGTTTCATTTATTGCTTTTGAAAACATGGGACAATCACAGTATGCCAAATACTGATGAGAATGCAACCTTTGCACAGTTTTTTTGTAGTGTTAGTTCCATGTGTGGGAGTTAAATTTGAAAGCTGTATCCTGTTTTAAAAAAGCTCTACTAATATATTTTATACCCATGTGGTATATTCAATACATAATTCTCTGTTCTGCGGCGACCATTAAAGGGCAAACCTGTAATACTGCTCCATAACCCAAACGGTAAACATGCCATTGGTTGTTTTTGTATTAATCAGCTTCACATTTTACTTATAGATTTTTCCCTTCCACCTTAAATGTAATTTTGTCACGCCCTCGTCTCGTCATGTCTGTTTTCCCGACCATGTGCTCGATCTCAGCACATGGCTTTGTTTTGTTGTTGTTCTAGTCCCGCCTTTGTTCCATCTCCTCGTTTGTCTCATTTGTTACCCTGCCCCCTCATTATCTGTCTCAGGTGCGTCTCGTCTGTGTTTTGTATTTAAGTCCCCTTCCTTCACTTCCTTTTGTTGGTCATTCATTCTTTGTACCGTGTCTAAGTCGGTTATGTTATCAAGTCTGTCCTTCTTTGTTTGGTTATATTCTTTGTAAATAAAGTACTGTGTTTTAGCGAGTGCGTCCGCCTCAGTCAGTCCACCCCATGAGCCTGACAAATTTTAAGAGGCAGATAACACATTGTTGTAGAGGCAACAACAATTATTCTCCACACAAACAATGGCATGGTCCATCTAAAATGCACAAACTGATGTTCACATCTATTATTGGCTACAATAATCTTTTTTGTTTTTTTCATATAAAAAACACAAACAACTTGTTTATATCCCTAATCTGTCTTCATTACGTAAACCACACAAACCACATCATTTTAATGTAATCTGCTCTCAAAAAATATTATTGTAATGCCTGCGGAGTAAAAGAGATGCGGGGACAGAGGCATAAGCAAAAGGAAATCAAATTGATCAACTACTGATAGCATTTTAAAGTATTACCAGCTAAATGTCATTAAGCTACAGTGTAACAATATCAGACTTGATGCACTGTGTTAGTGTTGCTAAGTCCAATTTCTACTCCAGTGTAATTGATGGTGGTTGGGTAATGGTGAGGGGTCTGAGGCTGGCAATAGGTGGAAAGTGGATTAGCAGCAGCCTTGAAGTCGAGATCTACTGAGCGCTGGTCCAAGGCAACACCTGAGGAGAGAGCATAAGCTGGAACTTAGGGGCTAGGAACAGCGTGGTTGCGAAGATGAGAGGTCAGGTTGAAGGCCCACAGCGGCTGGAGGAATCAGTACTGCGAACAGGACCATGAGAGGCAGGGTGAGATGCAGTCGCTAGCAGAGAGATGTAAAATAAATATCCTCTGTGGCACAAGCTGGAAAGTTAGAAGCCAAGAGCAATGTGAGAGGGTGAATTGAATGAAGGTGTCAAGTGCCTGAATGCTGGGTAGGGGGGCTGGTCCAAGGCAATGCCTGAGAAGAGAGCATAAGCTGGAGCTTGAGGGCTTGGAGCAGTGTGGTTGTGAAGAGAAGAGGTCAGGTTGAAGGCCCACAGCAGCTGGAGGAATCAGTGCGAACAATACCATAAGAGGCAGGGTGAGGTGCGGTCGCTAGCAGAGAGATGAAGGATGAAGGTCCTTGGTGGCATGGGTTGGAAAGTTACAAGCTGAGAGCAACATGGCTGCCAAGAGGAGAGAATGGGACGAAGGTCCATGGCAGTATCTGATACAGAGTGAGAGTTGAAATTATAAGATCGGAATCGGAAAGGCGTAATCGGAAAGGAGGGAGGCTGGGTCAAACGTCTGTGGTAGGAGAAAGCACGAGTTGCAAAGCTAGGGCTGGCAGCAGCTTAGCTGCAAGCAGAGAGGCAGAAAGTAAGATCCAGCAGGAGAGAGTGCAAGCCGTACAGTGGACGAAGGGCGCTGTTCTGAGGGGGAAGGCATCGTGAGGGGGAAGGCATAGATGAGGGTCCACAGCAGCTTCTGAGTAGAGAGCACAAGCTGCAAAGTTGGAGGCCGACAGTGTGGCCGCAAAGCTAGGGGTTGGGACGAAGGCATCAGAGAGGAGAGCTGTAAAGGAAGATGCAGGATGCAGCAAAACCACTAGGGGAAGGGGATTACAGCTAGAAGCTGTAGAGTGTGAGCAGCACGGCAGCACAGGGGAGGGTCTGTGAGGGCATGATAATCCACAGGAGCATCTGAAATAAAAGCATAAGCTGGAAGCCGGAGGGTGGGAGAAGCACAGCAGCCGAGGAGTCGGGATGAGGGTCCGCAGCAGCACCTGAATAGAAAAGTGAGAATTGTAAAGTTAGAGCCAGGGTATGGCACAGTTGAAGAGGTTGAGATGAGCATCCACAAAGTACACAAGCTGCCGATGTAGAGGCTGGTAAAATGAGATGGTAGGATGGGAGCAAATCTAGGATGAGGAAGCTGTGCAGTGAGGAGACTGCATTGAGTGCCTAGAGTGCTGAACAGGAGGCAGGCCCGCAGCAGCAGCTATGGAGGGATGTGGGCTAGAAGGTGTGAGGCATGTAGCTGCAGTTGTCACAGGGGTAGAGGTGGGATGATGAAGGGAGGGGTGGGATGATGCATAGAGACAGATGTAGAGGAAGAGAAATGGAGGGGTTGGGATGATAAAGGGCGTGGTGGGATGATGCTTAGAGACAGATGTAGAGAGGAGGAGCAAAGGAGGGGTTGGGATGATAAAGGGAGGGGTGGGTTGATGTGTAGAGATAGATGTAGAGGAAGAGAAAGGGAGGGGTTGGGATATGTGTAGAGAGGATAAGAGAACGAACAAGCATGGAGGACTGCGTCTAAATGGGTCCAATGCTATCAATCAAGGCTATGTTCAGAGGGAAGGAGGAGCCAATTCAGAATGAAGGCTTAAATGTACTGCCTGATTTCTTTTCCAATATTTTCAAATAGGACCATCTTGGTAAACAGTGTAGGTGAACTAGTGCCCTGGGATGTGCATAAATATTGCAGATTCCAAGCCATTATCTAATGCTGCTCAGGTAAATATATTATTATCAAAACAGCCCTCGAAGGCACCAATCTGTGAGACAGCAAAGACTATAAGACATTGAGGCTAATGCCTCAAGCTTAGACACAACCAAGAAGGGTAACAGGAAAATGAAGAATGCTCCAGCAGGGGGCGGAGTCAGAGATAGGAGGTTGTGACATCATCACCTGCTGCACAGGGGCTCCGTAAACTGGCAGAGGGGTTCCTCTCGTTAGCTGAGTGAGCGAAGGGGACGGCATTGTCCCTCCTTGCCATTGAGAGGAGGAAATGGGAGGCTCAAGGCACTGCAGAGCTCGTAGAAGTGGAGCAGCAGCAATGATGATGGTAGATTTGCATTCCCCAAACACGAGGCAGTCCTGTAGCAGCGTAGCCGGAGATGAAGGTAAGGGCAGATATGTCTACTTGGTTGTGCAACTGCAAGCCTAGGGGCTATAACAACAAAACAATTGTTAAGCTTCTCAGGATTGTCTGATTGACATGACGATTGGTTTGCATCCTGAATCAGATTCTATGACAATGAAGTCAATATCAAAAAAACATGTCCACCATCGGCCAATCAGATTTCAGCAGCTGTTTGACAACCTTAACAAGGTCCAATCATCATGACACTTGAATGGTATGTCCATGGCAGCACTGCCTAAGCACATTAACAAAATTCATAACAATAGCCACTAGGGGCGCAACTCAAATTTTCAACAGGGAAATATGAAATATCTCAGTGAAAACTAAGCATATCGACAAGCAATGAGTTTTACAAAATACTCTGCATAGTGTCTTACAACTTTGCAACTACAACTATTGTCAAAAAAATGAAGTTTGTCCACAACAGTCAGGTATGTGACAATGGAGCTTTTTGAACTCCTCCCTGGACATTTGTCCTGTCAATAAACAACTGGTATTTTTGCAGTCTGTATAGACTGTAGGTAAATAATTATCAAAAAGTTTGAACTTTTAACACGCTGTTGCGGCACTTATTCAACAAATATGCATGGGCGGAGCTCGATGCACTCTTTGAACTGAACTCAAACAAAACTTGGTACAAATGTGTATGTCATTACTCTGAAGTAGTGTGCTAAATGCGATCAAAATGCAGAGAAAGGGGGCGCTAAAATTAGACAGCAACTGGCTGCATAAGTTTTTTATTGATTACACCGCCACCTAGAGATGCAGTACCAAAGGAGCTTGTGCATTTTCACAACACATGGCTAAAGCATTTTTGAGCTACAGCTGTTTTTGTGCAAAGTTTAGAAGGCAAGCTGCACAGCAGATTTTAAGCAAAGGTTGGAATCACACAGTAATGAAAGTTCCACATTTTTTTGATAATTATTAAAGTTCAAGTTCTTAAAATTCTCATGATACCACCTCCTCACACACTAACTGTCACCTCTCCCCTCCCCCCTGCCAGTGAGAGAGGGCCAGAGAACACAGACACATAAATGCTGATCTACAACAATCAACCCTAACATTATGGCCAGCTCCTTATTTCTACATTCACAGTCCATGTTTTCAGCTCCACTGTCCACAGCAGCACTTTGTAGGTCTACAATTACAAAAAGTATGTGTGTTTAACAAAGTGGACAATGAGTGGACACAATAATTTAAACCCCAGCAGCTCTGCTTTGTCTCAACTGCTTGTGCCAGTGCAACATACACCACCATCACTTCAGAATATACTTCTACCATTAGAGAGAGGGGTCCACCTCTTGCTCTGCATACTTTCATTGCTCCCTTTCTCCCTGTTCTTCAATGGTCAGGAAGCCCACACTGCAGGTATGATTTATGTGCTGGGGTTTTAAACCCCTTAGCATCACTGCTGGAATGAGAATAGTCATCAAGCCGACAGTGTCCTGTGTCCACTGATAAAGGACTAGAGGACAGTCAGCACAATTTGTGATGCAAGAGATGAGCTACTGGTTCTGCCTTTATATCTATAAGTTGGACAGTGAGTTGACACAGGTGTTAAAATCTGCAGCAGCACTGTTGTGTCTGATCCACTCATAAGAGTGCAACACACACTGACATATCACCACAATGTCACTGTCACACTGCAGTGCTGAGAATGATCCACCACCCAAATCATATCTGCTTTATGGGGGTCCTGAACATTGGGTGAGAATCCAGAGTGAACTCTGTGCTCTATGCTGTCTCTGTAACCCAAGCCTGTCTGTCTGCAGACCAGAAATTCCCCCACTCATCCTCTACCCCTCCCTCTTACAATGCAGTTCCACAGAGATGCCAGAACACCAAGGATTGCATATAAAAATACTACAAAAAATATCTAAAGTGTGGCTTCTGTATCAGGAAAGGTCATCTGCTAACCTCTTGCTCTGCAAAGATTGCTTGCTTTCACCATGGTCTTCTATGGTTAGGACACCCACACAGCAGGTATGACGTGGAGTTTTAAACCCCTCATCATCATTGCTGGGGTGGCACGGTGGCGCAGCAGGTAGTGTCGCAGTCACACGGACCTGGAGGTTGTGGGTTTGATTCCCGCTCTGGGTGACCCTCTGTGAGGAGTTGGTGTGTTCTCCCCGTGTCCGTGTGGGTTTCCTCCGGGTGCTCTGGTTTCCTCCCACAGTCCAAAAAAAAAACAAAACACGTTGGTAGGTGGATTGGCGACTCAAAAAAAAGTGTGAGTGAATGTGTGTGTGTGTATGTGTTGCCCTGTGAAGGACTGGCGCCCCCTCCAGGGTGTATTCCTGCCTTGCACCCAATGATTCCAGGTAGGCTCTGGACCCACTGCGACCCTGAACTGGATAAGCGGTTACAGATAATGAATGAATGAATGAATGGATTGAGAATAGTCCACAACCCAAACACATGCAGCAGACAGTCCTGTGTCCACTGATGAATGACTAGAGTACAAGCATCTCCACATCATATGTGCTCTTTGGGGGTCCTGAACATTAGGGTGAGAAACCAGGGTGAAACTTCAAAGTGAGTTCTGTCCTCTATGCTGTCTCTGTTATCCACTATTCCTCCATCTCACACTACATGTCCACAGAGACACCAGACCACCAAGGACTACCTTAGAAACACTATAAAAGCTATCTCAGGAAAGGTAATATGCTAACGTATTGTCCATCTTCCAGCGAATACTTGCTTGGACCCCGTGTATTGCCGCTTGTAGGTATATTTCAACTATATTTGTATGTGTCGAAGATTTTTCGATCAGCCTACTGCTAATGATTATCTCTGTCTTACATAAGCCACATAAACTTCCCCTGGTGTGCTCCAGGCACCTCTGCATTTGGCGCAGGTGTGGTATTCTTTAACTTC
Organism: Hoplias malabaricus; assembly: GCF_029633855.1. Classification (NCBI taxonomy): domain Eukaryota; kingdom Metazoa; phylum Chordata; class Actinopteri; order Characiformes; family Erythrinidae; genus Hoplias; species Hoplias malabaricus. The sequence continues at coordinate 28,735,088 of NC_089814.1, forward strand.
TCTATTTCTTTGGCTTTTGTCAGATAACACCTGGGAGTAAGGCAGCTTTGAGGCACCTGTGCCCTGGAGACACCATCCTTGCCATCAATGGGGACAGCACTGAGACTATGACACACATGGAGGCCCAGAACAGCATAAAAGCCTGCACAGAGGAGCTTGTGTTAGACATCAGCAGGTATTGCCCTGAAGCAACACATCATGAAGAATTATTATTTTGAATATTTAGAATCACTAAGCATCTGTATGTATGTAAGGCAATGCCAACTGTATTTTGGACATGGTATTCACATTTGAGACAGATAGAGCATTGAGGTCATTATCAAATATTTAATATCTTGAATTCTGGGTCCACGTTCAAAGATGATGTGGAGAATGTTTACATTTTCCATTTATTTGCTCTTTGGGAATACAACTAGTTTTGCAGAAAAAAAATAGTTTTGTGAGCCATGGAGATTAAAAGCATAAGTTGCTGAATCAGAGGACTCCTCTTTCCATAGAAAACATTTTGACATTTAATTGGGTTGTGAAATCAGCAGCTGGTTATTGTGTCAGGGATTGGAAATAAAGATGACATTAAATAAGATTTCCCAGTTGCTTATATCATGAAGAGCAGTCACTTGTTCACATAATAACCTTGCCATATTTGGTAAGTGCACTCTACCATGTTTCCAATGAAAAGCCATAATAGTACATTGCCATATTTGGTAGGTGCAGTTTATCCTGTATTCACTGAAAAGCCATGGCCTCTTTAAAGAACTCCCATAACACATTTGGACATGAAAGGTGCAATAATCAATATTTTAAACATTATTACAGTGAAATTATATATATATATATATATAAATAAAAAAGCCCTCTGTGTGTGTGTGTGTTGTTCTTAGCTTAGTTGTTCTGTGCTGTTCTCCTAGTTTTCATAGCCAAATCAGCAGTGCGTGCACCTTAGTCCTGCCCCGTGGAACGTTTGGTCCAACCCCACTTTTAGTTTTGCCCTCTCCAAGAGACAAGATACAATGTTGTGCATGCATTATTATTATAATTAAAATAATGCAATAAAATTATATTACTAAATATTAAAATATTAAATATTAAAATTAAACAATGGTCAAATATTAGCAGTGTTAATAATAATAATAATAATAATAATAAAAAAACTAGAAAGTGCAGTTCCTGCAGAAACTGCAAGTGTGATTGCAGCTCAGCAGTGATAGATTCTCCTCATTATATCTGTACAGATCAAGCACAGGAATTAAAGGAGTACTGAAGCAATTATGACCTTAAGAATATTCCTTAAACTCCTAAATAATTCCTAATTCCTAATAATTCCTAAACATGCAGTACCAAAACCATGCACCCAAATCCATGCACAGTACTTAGATATTTTATCTACAGTCCTGCAAAGTTTGGTATTTCTAGCTGAATGAGGAAGAGGAATTTAATTCAAATGAATATAGAAGACCCTGAGCCAGGCAATACTCCTTACTACAAACTCAGCTCAAAATTAAAAGAGACATAGTACTTTAGGCAAATGTTATTTTAAGCAACTGTATATGTACAGTAGGGATGGACAGTAAACATGTTGTTTTCATATCATGATACCATCCACTCATAAGAGCGCAACACACACTGACATATCACCACAATGTCACTGTCACACTGCAGTGCTGAGAATGATCCACCACCCAAATCATATCTGCTTTGTGGGGGTCCTGAACATTGGGTGAGAATCCAGGGTGAAACTCCAAAGTGAGTTCTGTGCTCTGTGTTGTCTCTCTAACCCAAGCCCCACCTTCACCTGTCTGCAGACCAGAAATTCCCCCACTCATCCTCTACCCTTCCCTCTTACAAGCCAGCTCTACAGAGACACCAGAATCAAAAGGATCACATATAAAAACATCCTAAAGTGTGGCTTCTGTATCAGGAAAGGTCATGTGCTAACCTCTGCTAAAGATTGCTTGCTTTCACCCTGGTCTTCTATGGTCAGGACACCCATTAACACCATCTTAAAAATATTAAGATGTTGTACACTATTACCAGAGAGGGTGGGTAAAACTCATGTCTGAGAAAGCAAAGTCCAATGACTGTGGCTGGAGGAACATAAACACAAGGAAATAAGCAAAATAGGAAAGGTCTTTCAGTGACCAGCAAAATTAAAGTGAGCCAACAGGGCTAAACACCAAAAGCACAGATCATGTTCCAGTTAACTGAGGCTCAAATAACACATATTTAGTCAAGTGAAGTCAAATTTATTTGTATAGGGCGTTTTACAACCTGATGGTGTTACAAAGAAACTTTAATGAAATTGAAAATTAATGGATTTGAATAGCGATAGACATTTTGACTGTTTAATTCCTGGCGGAGGGGAGTTCCAATGGCATGGAGCAAATCTGGAGAAGGCTTGGTCTCCGAAACTGCACAGGTTGGAAGAGGGAATGCAGTTGACCAGTAAACCAGTTGACGAAGATCTGAGAGTGCGCTTAGGTGTGTAAGGTTGAAGGAGGTCAGATAAGTAAGAAGGATCTAAATTATTGAGTGTTTGTAGGTGAGAAGGAGGATTTTGAGCTGAATACGATATTTTGGAGTTGGGTGATGTGATAGTGGGACCGGGGGTGGGTGAGGAAACAAGCAGCAGAGTTCTGGACAATTTGAATTTTATGGAGTAGTGAGAAGCTAATGACATTGAGAATAGTTGAGACGGCTGGAGATGAATGAATGGATGAGAGTAGACGGAGAAAGAGATGTACAGATTTTAGCAATGTTACAAAGGTGAAAGTAGGAGGTTTTTATAATGTAACTAACATGTAGAGTCCAGTATGACACCAAGATTTTTGAACACAGGGGAGGGTGACATAGCAACATCACCAATTGAGAATGTGAGGGAGCCAGTTGTATCAAGGGTAGATTTGGAGCCAATGAGTATAAGATCTGTTATATTTTATACATTACTGTTAAGCATCAGTGAATTATGTGTCATCTAGTGCCTGATATTAGAGAGACAAGAGTTCACAGTTGGAGAGTGGTAAGTTATTGATAGAATTGGTCTGCAGGTGAATCTGTGTGCCATCAGCATAACAGTGAAATCCAAGATTAAAATGACAAATAATCTTGCTGAGGGGAAGAATACAGACAATAAAATAATAATGGGACGAGCACCAAAATACCATTCTCATCCATCAATTTATTATTATTATTATTTTTGGGGGTTTTGATTCAGCATTTACACATATTTCCAGTTCAATATATATACATATCAATTTTCCCCTTTTCCCTTTATCAAAACACAAAAACAGCAGGAATTGTACAAAAAAAAACAAACAAAAAAAACAAGCATATCAACACTTATGATTAACATTTAAGTCCCCTGCAGTCAGTTCCAGCATTGTTAATTCACAGAGAAAAGTCCAAGCCAGCTGGCATGTCCAGAACTGGTTGCCATATCTTGAAGAATCCTTCAATATAATCATGAAGGGTGTGAGTTAGTTATTCCAGAGGGATTATACTCCATACGTCTTTGTAAAAATCATCCAATTTTGGGTTGTCTGAAAGTAAGTTTGAGAATAGTTTTTCTTGCTATATATAACAGTATTCTAATCAATTTACCATTATGGGTGTTCGTTACGTTGTCCACTTTGGCTGCTAAAATGCAGTGTGGAACTGATAATGCCAGATCATAGCCGATCAAGGTCTTCACCTCAGGCTTAACTTATTTCTAATATTTTTGTATACTTTCAAAATGTATTTTTATAACTGATGTCAAAGTCTTTTCTTCTATTTGATATTCTAAATCAATCTGCCATTGCTTTCTGGTATGATCAGCAGAGTAACCAATATTTAAACCAGCATTTTATATACATGAGAAATTAATCTTTCTGGCGTGTGTTGTATCAAAATGTCTTAGAAAAAGTATATGCCAAATATATGCCAAAACCTAAAATCTAAATCCTGGCACGAGGAAGGAAAATCTGGATTTCTCAATATGGGAGACAGAAGTAATGAATGATTTTTAAGTTTGAAACAGATCTTTGTTTTATTCTAGGTATTCAATGTGGCAATAAAGCTCTAAACTCTAATTTTGCCTTTATATAAATGGAGAAAGTCTTTAATGTCAGTAGGCCCCAATTTCTCCATATATGTCCATGTATTTTCAACTTCGGGATTCACCCACTGATATATGTAACGCATCTGTGCTGCCCATTACTGCAACTTTGTGTTTGATACTCCTAATCTCTCTGTAATTTACTGATTTTTATTCTACAATTTTTACCCTGCCAAATAAATTATTAATTATTATTAAAATTATTAATAATTATTAAAATCTAAATCTGTAAAAAAAAAACCTGTTGGGAATTGAATTTTGCCGCATCTGTAGAGGATAAAGCCTAGGTATTACCTGGGTATAAACCTAGGTTATATATTCATCTTTCATATACTAATCCTTCCTAACCAGGAAACCGGTAATGTCCCCCATCTATGCAAGTCTTCTTTAATGTGTATTAACACTGATTCAAATTAAGCTTAATCAATCTTGGAATGCAAATCCTCTAGATGGAGCAGGGTTGGACATAGTGCCAATGGGAATAAGCAATCAAACAGACAATGAATAGAAGCATCTATATAAACTAAATACAGAATAACATCATCTGCATACAAAGAAATTTTATGTTCTGTGCCTTTAACACTAAAGCCTCTAATCCCTGGGATGCTTCTGATGAACTCTGCTAGTGGTAATTGCTAATGAAAATAGAAGCGGGCTCAGTGGACATCCCTGGTGCATTCCACGCTCAAATACAAAATGGTCTGAGCAATAAGAAATTAGAAAAAACATTCAACCCTATCAAATGCTTTTATTGAGTCCAATGAAACCACTAAACCCTATGTATTATTATCAAATCAAATCAAATCAAATTTATTTGTATAGCACTGATGTTGTCACAAAGCAAATTCACAGAATTCCAGTAAAGAAAAAAGTTTTAACATGAAAATATAAAACCCCCAAGTGAGCGAGGCTAGGGGCAACAGTGGCAAGGAAAAACTCCCTCAGAGCTGAGGAAGAAACCTTTGGGATTGTCAAAAGCGGATTACTGCCTTTCAGCGTTGTTTGTTAAAAGAAAAACAAATCCACATTGAACACACATGAAGTCAAGATATGACCAACACACAAGCCATCATGTTTGAGGATTTTCTTCCAGCAATCCATCCTGACATCCATGAGCCTATGTGGTATGGAAATTATCGAGTGCCGGACATTGAATATATTCAGATTGACACAGGTTTGTCAATCTGTTTACGGGTTTGTAAACTACAGCTATGGTGAATCGGCGGTGTTCGACGCAGTATCAGACAACAGTTTGCAGGATCAATATGGTGCTGATCTTGGATGTATGGACATGACATACCTGTATTTTTTCCACTAGACTCGGCGGATGGTTTGGAAGAGTTGATTTCTAGACAACTGACACTCGTCAAAGCTCCTGAAGACAATACTATGTCAGATCCAATTGATGAAGTGGATGGACAAGTAAGCACTACAGCGCTAAAACTGATAAAGTCCGCTGTCATCGTAATCCTACAACACATCATACACAACAAACTGAAGGAAACGTGTCTTGGATGTGAAGTGGTTCACCCCAGTCAACTTAGACATTCGTGCCCGTTTGAGCTGGATATCTTCTTTTTTGAGAATTCAGCAGATATGCGTGGGTCCGATTGTTAAAAAATAAGTCAGGTTTGGAAGTCTGAAAGGCATTTGTGACTATATTAGAAGAAGAATTAGCTAGAGTTAATTATTATTAATGAATTATTATGCTCATTGACCTGCTGTAGGTTCTTGGCTCTGAAATTGAATATGACCCAAAAGTAATAATTGTTTTTTTAAGTGTAATATTGAATAATGAATATTGATTATATATTCATATAATAAAATGTAGTACAGCACTACATGAGGTAGGAGGGAGATTACCGTATTTTTCGGACTATAAGGCGAACGTAAAAGCCTTTAATTTGCTCAAAAATCAACGGTGCGCCTTATGTGGCTGCGCCAAGTCAAAAAGTTTCCGTGGGAACAAAGCGAGATGGCCAAAGTTAGAGGTCAACATAGAACAGTGGGTCATTCAACAGAGAGCAGCTGGTAGAAGCGTGTCTACAGTCACTATTCGACTCAAGGCAGTAGCAGAGGCCCTTCTTGGTGCTTTCGCTTTATGAAAAGGTGTAATCTCTCCATACGTACAAGAACTACCGACTCACAGCAATTGCCAAAGGATTACGAAGAAAAGTTAGCCCTTTTCAGAACCTACCTGAGTAATGTTTGACTTATCTGTCCGTTTTTTTCCCGCTTAATTGGTGTGCCTTACAATCTGGTGCTCATTATTTATGAAAACAGACATGGCTATTTATAGTGAGCCTAATGATCCGGTGCGCCTTTTGGTGCAAAAAATACGGTAATATATGACAACAGAAGAGACAGGCATGAAATATAAACCAGATGTTAGGAATCCCGTCTTGAAAGCCTGATTTTTCTCAGGGATTCAGGATTGGAGCATCTCTTGCCTCTAATTGGATGTTCTTTTAGACTAGAACCTCCCTTAGTAGTGACACCATATACCATGGTTTAATTCCATGGTTTGAAAAGTTCTTGATTAAGCAGTTTTACAGAGAGCATAAGTTGATCCTTGGAATGTCTTTGTCATCAACAAAAATTCCTCTCTTGACCCTATTAGAGAACTTGGGTCATAAACAGGGCCTGGAGTGGCCTGTAGTGTTGGTTTTACAACCCTCTCTGGGTGCTATCTCAGATTCCAATCTGAGCTGGGGGAATTGGGAATGTCTCTGACGACCAGTCCAGATTCTAAGTATTAAAGGCCTAAAAAAGTCAAATTTTCTTATTAGAAATTAATGCACATTCATCATACTGCACTACAAATAACAAACTGTCAAACAAGCTATTAGGTTTTAAAATGGAATCTTTCATCAGACTGGCCATGGATCCTGAACGCTACATTTCTTACTATCAAAATCAGTCCAGAGGTCACATGCCTGGCTATGCAGGTAACCCAGCAATGTATGATGCAGGATTTGGTGGGATTTTTAGACATTTATTCAGAATGGCTATACTGTTGTTCAAGAAGGGGTTTAATGTAGCCAAACCACATTTCAAAATAGCTGCTAAAAACATTGTAAGCGATGTTGTCAGTAATGGTATGACGCAAATGATGGCACACAATCAAGATAGGTTGGGCATGTTTGTGATTGCTTGAAAATCTGTGAAACAACGCCCTGGTAAGAGGTGTGGCCATCCTGCTAAGAAATCCAAGCATGAGATGAAAAAAAACACATAGTGTCAAAAAGAAAGTAAGGGGAAAAAGGTGATGAACCTGTAAAAAGCCTGTTAATACCATTTTCTAATCATGGCTCTACTTCATCGCATGTCTGAAGAATGTATTAAATTAGAACTGGACTTGTTCACAGTACCTTTAACACAAATGGATTTGAGAAAATCACTTATGGCGAAATTCTGCCACTGTCAGCAATATCCGACACAGCCCCATTGGAGTTTTTAATAGCCGGCCATGGTGAAGATTATATGGATCTAAATGAGACACTATTGTACTTTTGTCTTAAAATCACAAAACCTGACAGAAGTGATATTGATGATGGAGCTGTTGTGGGGCTGATAAACTATCAAGGAGCTACAATATTTTCATAGGTCGATGTGTCCCTAGGTGACAGGCTGGTATCACAGAATTCAAGTTCTTACCCATACCGTAGTATGACAGAAGGTGTATGGTTGAGACACCCTGGAAACTCTGTTTTCTGCAGGACTCTTATCTGAACACTGCAGGACATATGGATGAAACCAACCCCGCTAGGAACAATTGAGGCTTGGCAAAGAGTGCCTACAGGGCTACACTCTGTATGTGTTTAATCTCACACCTGATGAAGAATGCGGTCAACACGTCTTTGGTCAAATCAGTTAATATTAGACTGGAGGCCCATTTCAGAAAGCCGCTCCCGCATACCGTAAATTTGGTTGTGTATGCTGTTTTTGATAGTATCATTGAAGTGTCTAACCGAAGTTTTGTGGATTTTTGCTGATGAATACTTTGGAGCTGTCTGCTATAAATGGATAAAGTGGTCTTCAACACACATTTCTTTTGGTGTGTTAGCATGTGACCAATTACCAACAAATATTATAAGGAAATTACGTGCAATGGCAATTATTAATATACACTCATCTGACCTTCCTGGTGAACACTGGCTTGCATAAGTGAAGTGAAGACCATGTAGGGTGTTTTTTTTTTTTTGAGTTTTGGAAATGCTCCCGCCTATGACATGTTCCCTAAAATGATTAGCAATTTTCTTAAAAAATGCATAACTTTACGGTATTCAACCAGGCAAGTTCAAGACTTTACATCAACTACATGCGAGCATCACTGTTTTTTCTACCCCACATGACTAAATGGTAAGGACTGATGTCCAAATATATTTTTAATTTAGTTAAAAATTACAATATGGTTACAGCCTTTGTGAAACATTTGTATCCATGTATTTGTAAGAACAGGTTGTTTATATGTGTACAGCATGTTCAAAAATGCGAGATGTTTAATGTATAATGTGTGTCTCTGTGTAATGTAAATCTGGTAAATAAAAACAAATAAAGTTTTTTAACTTTGACTCCATTATTTACAAATATACATGTAACAATATTACCATCAATTGACAGTTTTCAAACAATGTGAAAAATTGTGTAAACTAGTTAATCCTGTTTCTTCATTGATGTTATGAAAGTTTTTGATATGGAATAAGATTATGGCATAAATATATACAGACAAATCCAGTTCGGTTTACCTTTACAATTTCTTGTCCCTTTGCTGTAGAAGGTTTATGTTGGTCAGGTGTGAAATTGTCAGGATTGTGCGGACTGACGGAGGCGGATGTGCACACTAAAACACTGATTTTTATTTACACAATAAATAACAACAGACTGACTAGGATAACTTGACAGAATAACAGACAGAGACTTGGACAGAATGAGAGGGAACTGGACAGACAGAGAACTAGACAGAGAGCTAAACAAACAGAGCTAAAGATGCTAAACTGAGTTTGCTAAACAAACATAAGACAAGAGAGATACAAAGAGAGCTAGACTGAATAAAGACACAAACAAACTTGAGACAAGGGAAGCGATAGAACAAAACAAAACAAAGAAAGGGAACAAGCAACAGATGAGACAGACAGACTAGAGCAAAACAAAGGTGGAGCGCAAACCGACACGAGGAACGGAAGAGATAAACAGACTTGTGAGCAAAACAAATGTCCAAAACAAGAAGTGACACCTGAGGCCGATAAAGAGGGGGCAGGATTACAAATGAGACACAGATGGGACTAGGGTGAAGACAACAACAACAAAGAGCCATGTGCTGCGTGAGCACATGGTGGGAACAACAGACAAGACAGGGACAGGGCATGACAGAAATATTAGATATTTGTCATTTTTTTTTGTTTACACCATTTGATAATTTAACAGGCTGTCAGTTCTGTCTTTTTTTTTTTTTTTTTTTATTGTATAAATATCATATTAAATAATACGAATACAACAGAAATAAAAAATATACACTTCACAAACCTCAGGCATGTTTTGTTTTAAAGTTTTAAACATATTTTTGAACTGGTCATCTTGTCAAATCTTATCTGTCACTGACCCATCCGCAGGCGGTAATAACAATGTTAAAATGTTGGTCTCCATATTGCTGTGTTTAGCAATGGATAAATATTTCTGTAAGATGGTGGTATAAAGTTCTCATGGTGTCGAGATCCCTCCTGGCCAAAATGTCTCTGTAAACATCTCTGTAAATGTTCTGAAACAAAAGTTTTAGGAATCTTTGCTTTATAATCAATTAAAAGATGCCTGAACAGCTTGCTTACTGAGTTTTGAAAACATTTCATGATAAATTTCTCTGTCTACCGAATACACAAACCTGTTCTCTCTAGGATTTTTAAGTAATATGAGATAGTTTGTGTTAAAAATAATTGTAATACTAGGCTTTCCTTGAAAAAACTAATTTTGGACTAGGTAAATGATGCTTAAATTTCTATGATGTACATACGGTGTAAACACATTTTCCACTTTGGCATTATTGCTGGAATCTTTCATAACATCATCAATTATTAGGGTTCAAGCACTCTAGTGCGTAGTTAGGGTTCAAGCACTCTAGTGCGTAGAACCTTATTGTTTTTGTTTGTTTGCAAAATAACAGCTATAGGCAAAAAAAAAGTAGTGGGTAGGTGTAGTTTGTGTGCATCTCAGTGGACTACAAAAACGACACAGATTGGTCAATTTGGGGGGGTGCGCTATAATTTAGCTAAATGTATTTTGCCACGTAAGTCCTAAACGCTGGTAGCTAGGTAAAACATTCAAATTTTCCCTGATTCCTTGCATGCAGGCAAACAACTTAGTCTCTCGGACATGTATGTCTGCCTAATTTAAAAATGGCTAATTTTCATTCATTTCAAAACCTACTTTTGTGAATAAGTCCCTAGATTTCGACCCAAGATTCTAGATACTGGTGTAAAAATGTTTTCAGAAACTTGAAGTTGTATATATTATTCAAAAAACTTTGAAATATGTTTACATGTAGGCCACCATATGCAAATTAACATATCCCATAATTTGCATATTTTACTTAAACCCTTATAACTTTTGCATACTTTACTCAAATTGAACGAAACCTCAGAGTTTAATTACAGTTGAGATTCTGAGGTAGCATGTCAAAGATGGCACACAAAGTCCTATAGGGGGTGCTGTAATAGCTAGGTAGCTGTTTCTCAGCATCCAAATGTCGGATAAAGCTGTCGTCTTGCATGCTGTTTCTGTGGGTGATGCTATAAGTTGGAAATTATGAATGTCACGATTCACACAAAATTTTACATATTGAAATGGTATTTAGATTAAAATATACACTGCAGAAAGTTTCACAAAATTGCAATTACATGTGTTGTCAAAAAGTGCATGTTTTTGGTCAGTTATGTGAAAACTGAGATTTTTGAACTAGTCCATGGATTTTCAAGCAATAGACAAATAATAGATCTGTAAAAAATCTGCGGGGTTTGGAGGTAAATAATTATCCAAAAAAAGTCCTTAGGATTCTGCTAAAACCACATATGTCCATGTTTGATAAAGATCTAGAAAGTAGTTTTACATTCAAATATATTTGTTTACGCATTTTCAAGCTGCATGCCTATAATTAATTCTCTACCTACATCTTGTGGATGAATTGAATATTTGGATGAAGCCTATGAAGTTTTGTAAAATTTGGGGAAAGTGTTCCTGAGTTACAGCATTATTTTTGTGCTTTATTTAATGCATGCTCCATCGGTCACTGGGAGGGACTGGAAGCCACACAGTGATGAAAGTCAAAATTTCTTTGATAATTATTAAAGTTCAGGTTCTTCTGAATCTGCTAATACCACATATGTCCATGTTACATAAAAAATCCAGAGCAGTTTGCAATCAAGTATTTGCATTTTTAAGCTGAATGCCTATAATTATTAAAGACGTAATGTGATATTAATTATTGGCCACCAGGTGGCACTAAAGCATCACTTATACAGTGCACCAAGCCTGACACTTTTGCAAATACTTTATAAAAAAAAAAAAGAAAAGTTTATTATTGTGAGAAAGGCTTAAGGAATGGTGTAGTGCAATCTGTTATTGCTCGACCTTGGAAACAGGAGACCTGGATTTGAATCCAGTGGCTGATTAATTTGATGTGTTTCAAGTTTGATTGCGTATTGATCCCAATTCAAATGTTGTAAAGAAAGCACAAAAAGCCTTGTGCCACAAATGGAGCAACCTGTTAGTCATTGAGAAGGACTGGCGCCCCCTCCAGGGTGTATTCCTGCCTTGCTCCCAATGATTGCAGGTAGGCTCTGGACCCACCGCGACCCTGAACTGGATAAGCGGTTACAGATAATGAATGAATGAATGAAAAATGAATGTTAGTCATTGACTATGTAACTTAAAGGCCTAAGTTCAAATTCACCTGCTGATTAAGTTGGTGAAGTGACCCATTAGATATGTCCTCAGTTGAAGTCTTTGTTATTACAAGTTTGCCATAGGGTAAAAATAAGTACACTAAGTTACCTAAACATCTAGACCATATGCACAAAAAAGTGTCTCCACCTTGGCATCAAACTGCTTTCGCAAATCACCGTACAACACCTTTGACATAGGATGGACCTGGTTTGGGTTGTAACGACATTCATGACCATGATGCATGCAACCGTTCAATTCTAGGGCTTTTCGCACACCACCTTTTTCATAATAACATAACACATAATATGCACCAAACTTTAAGGTGTGGTGCACATCAACATCTCTTACACGCTTAACATACTCAAGCCATTCAATAGAGACATTAGTGAATGTTTGGTGTTGATTAATGTATGCATTGAGTGTCAGTGCCAGCGTGTCTTTTCATAGAAAATATGTTTTGTGCACAGCCGTACAACATGATGCTAAATTCGTATAATTAAATGGATCTAGCATTGTACACTGAATGAATCCATTGCGATACTTGATACAAGCTTCATGCAGTAAAACAACATTGTTCCCACCATAAACATACAATTCCTTTTTGAAGTCAAAAACACCACCGGAGACTGTGTCGTACCATTCACCAAACTCATTTTTGTCCTTGTCATTCATTGTGTCACAAACTTCCCACATAATTCTTATTTTGTTTTAAATTGAATTTGTGTGGAAAATGCTCTTTCTCAGAGCATATTAGATTTAAGGCTGATGTTGTTTTAGCTAAGTGCATTGGAATAAATGAATATGTGTCTATGTGGCATTGTTCGTATGTTTCATCAAACATGGAGATCAGTATACATCCCATCATAATGATTTTGACATAGTGATTTTTGTAATACCCGCTCTAGAAAAATATTCCAACAATAGAAAATTGTCAAAACCATTTGCATTGTGTGCTACCCAGGTGTACCCTTGATATTTGAGGTGTCTAAACTTTCTGATGAGCCGTTCTATGCAGTCAGACCCTTCTGATGTGAATTCTGGGCCATCAAAAATAATAATGCAGACAAAATTAGTTTCCATTTTCAAAACGTATCTCAAAGTCAAAAATGATGTAAGAATTGCTGGGTTCTTTTACAGGGGGTCCTCGACTTACGACGTTGATCCGTTCCTACGTCGAGTCGTAAACCGATTTTTGGTGTAAGTCGGAACATACGTACATACTGTACGTAAATAACATACTGTAAGCACTTATCCTATCCTAACATCTATCCTCCTCTGTCCCAAGTTGCGTAACCATGTATTCTGCTGCGCACACCAAACACGAAGTTCACGTTACGACGTTTATGACGCAAAACCACTTTTTTTTTTTATAAACTTTATTAGTCCATTGCTGTTAGTGATTGTTGTATGTGATGTCTGTAAGCTACTGAGACCTTGAATTTCCCCTGGGGAGCAATAAAGTATGTATGTATGTATGTATGTATGTATGTATGTATCTATCTATCTATCTATCTATCTAAGTCGAAACAAGGCTTTATACAGTAAATGGGAGATGTGTCGTAACCACGAAACATTGTAACTCGAGGACCTCCTGTATTTTGATCGGCTGTATGTAACATTCATGTGTGGTATCTGATATTAAATGTTCACCACAATGAACACAATGCCCCGCCACACCTGTGGGGTTTTGGCTTTTTGTGAAACTAACATGATAATGATGTCCACATTTTTTGCAATGCTTAGTTAGATTAAATGAGAATGCCATCACTCTTTAGTAGACTGTTGTTTCTGTTTCTTATGCTGCTCATAACAATAGCTGGACTTACAGTAACGTGAGCCGTCTTCACAATATTTTTCTGGGATATTGATGATACATTACATCTTGACACACATCACAACTATATTTACAACTATGATCTCTGGTGTTGGTGTAATCACGCGTTTAACACATTTAACAAAACGCGCAAACATATGGCACGCCCATGAACGCTTTCAAATTTTTTACCAAATAATAATGACCGTCAAGGAGGTACAGAAACACTGTCTTTGTATGAGGTTTGTCTTTGGTTTGGTACTTCTCTAATTTACTCTAACGACTATTGTGGAAAACAACTATAACACCATACTTATATTCAAAACGAGCAATATCATTCAACCCAACTGGTGGCGTGTATAGCCAGTGTTTGCCTGTATCTGTTCGGCTATAGATTCTAATGTGTTATGTGGAGCGTGTGGATTCAGAAAAAGAGCAATGCAGATTGCAAAACACAGGTGGTTTGTCATGTTTGTTGGTCAGAAAATTTTCAGTCTGTTCCTTTCGATCACTTGATTGTGTGCTAGGTCACACACCTTATGACAAACACCACCATTTTTACCCATGACAATCGAGACAGTCAACATTTTGTAACATGTTGTTACTCTGCGTAACCATTTCATTAGTGTCTGAAAACCTGTCTACACTGTAACCATCCTTTGAAGACAACACTGTGTTTACATCAGATATTAAACTACTACCTCTTAGGGTGATGTCAATAACGCTACCATCACCAGCCAATGCCCTGGAGAATGACACAATTTCTGACAACACATTATGTATATAGGATATGTATGAAGCAGTGGCAGATGCTGGTCTTTCAAGGAGGGGAAGCTCAATTTCGGCCTACATCATAAAATGTGTCGGTTTATTTATACGTAAATTCTACCCTCCGTTCCTTTTCAAGAAAATGGTCTGTGACCCTGTCGTACCAACAAGGTGTCTTTTCCAGGGACTTGACTAGTGTCCTCTCAATGGCCAGCAGAGCTAGGCTGCTTAAATGGCCTTGGCCCATGTGAAGTGTGTCCGCCTGTGAGTGCTTTGTGACGGTAGAGGGGCTCAGCAGCACCCGCTGGACAGAAACTGCGATAGAAGTCAGAAAGAGTGATAGAAGTCAGTCTCCAAACACAAGCAGCTACAAAAAAACCCCCACAAAAATAGAAGCTTGATTTGTCGCTAGTTGTTTTTAACAAAGAAAATGCCGCTAAGAGGTTTAAGAAAGTCTCTGGTTTAACTCAGAACAGAATGAAATTGTAATGCTCCCACGGATCTTTACACCAAAGGATCGCTGATTCGCTCATTTCGCTGTCAATCAAAAAGGGATTCAGCCTCAGACAGATCATCCAATCATCATGCAGAAGCTGAGCTCCAGGCCAGCCGAGGCCAGCCCACTGCCCCATAGACCCCCAGAGACGATGATCGTCTGATGGGCGGGACAAAGCCCAGCATTTATCCAATGACTCGTCTCATTTGGCTGCCCTTCGCTGCTTCGCTATTGAACTCTGTGGATGCTCAGCGTCCACACTGTTTAAATCACTGTGAAACTGCGGGAATGATTGAGAGGAAAGCCGCGTCTTTACCAGTGATAAAAAGCTGATTCTGAACAAAAGTTGAGCACGTTGTAGTGCATATTTATTCAATGACATGTACACACAACAGTATATATTTGATCACTTATTTTTTGACATTTTAGCGGAAGCTGAGCTTCCCTTGCAGTCTTAGAGCAATCGCCTCTGGTATGAAGCTATGTCTGTGGATGGCACGTCACATAAATTCAGTGTCCTGTGAAGCACAACACTCTGAAACTGACTCCTAGACACTGGTATAATCATCTACAACACCACCATTTCTCACCAATTCTGCTATATTATCAACGGATAAACCAAAATTAGGAGCCGTTGGGTCAAATGTTGGATATCCAGGTGTCGGCATGCTGCTACCTGTCTGTTCTGTGTTTATGTGTTGCGTGTTATTTTGTATGTTGCTTTCTAGGGCTGCTATAACCCTATCATACTCATCATTTAGACAACGTATTTTTTTCACTTCGACACAACTGTTCCCATGCTTCATATATAGGGCTGTTACACTCAAATGCTGTCGATTGGCCGTCACTACCATCATATTTACAATGCTTTGCCAGTTGTGTAAGTGATATTTGACATGTGTTTGTTAACCCTTTATCTAGGGTAGTTTGTAAAATATACTTGTGCATTACTACTGTTAGCGTTAAAACTGCCTGTGTCTATGTCTTGCTTGTTATTACTAAGTTTGTTAAAAGCCATGTCATACACATCATTAAGACAACTGTCCCCATGCTTCATATATAGGGTTGTTACACACAAAAGCTGTAGGTGCCATGACTGTTTAGTCCTATTTGCTTTTTCATTACACAAATTTGGGTTTTTTATTGTTAATGGTTTAAAATAATGCTAATACTTTTGAATGTGTGCTAATGAGTTGATTTATATAACACCCCCAACTCCTGAACAAAAAAATGATAATAATAAAACAAATAACACTAAAACAAAGTTGAAAACAAATGACAGTACATTTCCAACACAAATAATAATGATAATTATTATAATCTACAAAAAGACAATCCTGCAACAGGGATCTGTTATGATATTTGTGTAAATCTGTTTAATTTATACACTAACCCTGCCACATTTTTCTGAAACAACCTGTTTCTTACATAAGAATATCTTTAACTCAATTAGAATTAGTAACTTGTTCTTTATGCAGGGTTTCAATACGTTCAACTTCTCCTATGACATCTGTCTCATCAATGTTATTAATTCAACATCATTGTTAGAACAAATATAATGCCCCACCTGATGGTGTTCGTGATCTTGATTGGAATTTAATTAATCCACAACAGAGTCCCTAGGTTCGATCAAGGTGTCATTTAGTCCATCATTTGGTACAACAGCAACAGTGTGGTCCTCCTTTACTGTAAAACTGTTCTCATTCCATGTTTTCATTAGCTCATCAGACCATCTGGCCATGCCCAGATCAGGATCAACACTGTCCTCATACACAGACAGATCAAAACATGGTGTAAACATTGTCCAGCGGTTCAACAACCGTTAAAGGTGTCGGGAACAACTTCAGATTAAGAGTTAAGAGATTTGTTACTTCAACTAAATGTGCAGAGATCATATAAATTACACACTATTGTGCCACACAATCAAAATATAAAACAAACATGAATTATAAGACGACTTTAAGTTACCAAGAGGATTCAAATACCCCGTTGTGTTAGCAGTTTCTGAAGAAATGTAAGAAATAATCTGATGAATAACAACAACTAAACATCAAAAGACAAAATAAAATAATAAGAAGCAGAGCCAAGTAGACTCTGGACCCACCGCGACCCTGAATTGGATAAGCGGTTACAGATAATGAATGAATGAATGAATGAAGCAGAGCCATACCTTGACAGATTTGTGATAAACCTTCAATACTTCTAACTGCATGGATGGTTTCTAATTCAGATGTACCTAGACAAAAAAAAACCCTGTTAAGTATACTAGAAAAGATTATAACACTGAAGTTCTTACAACAAAATCAAGGTAGATATCTGTAGTTTGCTACTTAACGAGTGTCACATCCTGGCCCAGTCCTGTCTGTTTTCCCCACCATGTGTTCATGTAGCACATGGCTCTGTTTGTTATTGTCCATGTCTCCGCCCATGTCCCGCATTTGTTCCTCCTCCTCGTCAATGTTGTTTGTAATCCTGCCCCTTCATTATTAGTCTCAGGTGTCCTTGTGTGTATTTAAGTCCCCTTGTCTCACTTCCTCTCATTGGACATTTCACCTTTGTATTATTTTGCTTCCATTGTCCCTTTGTCATGTCGCTCAGTCCGGTCCGTCTGTCTCAGTCGTTTCATGTTGTCATTTCGTTTCCTCTGTCCTTGTTTCGCTTCATAGTCTGGTTTTCCCTCTAGTCTGTCTGTTCCCGTTTGCCCTGTGTAGCTCCCCGTATTCTAGTTTAGTCTCTGTTAGCTCCATGTATCTGTTTTGTTATTCTTTTGTAAATAAAGTTTGTTGTGTTTTAGCGTGTGTGTCCATCTCCGTCAGTCCGCCCTCTGCGTTCCTGACAACGAGAATGTAGGTGTCTGTTGCTGCTTTCAAAGTGGTGTCTAAATGGTATCTGAATGGAGTTTGCCACACAGGTTGAAAGTTAACCATATATACCAGGGTGGAGGGGTGTTAAGGTTTGTGGGTGCTGGGAGGACACGCCCGGACATGCCCATATAAGGGTATCCTCTACTGACCTGTTACCTAGGTCATAAATCAGATGTTTGACAGAAAGTGTAGGATATATACTACTTCTATAAGGCTGTCCTTCCAGGCAGAGTGGAAAACTTCCAGCTTGGTTGATCGGCATTAATGCTCTAGTTTCCTTCTGTTTGTACTAAGGTATGGGTTTTATCATTGTACCCTGTGTTGAGCTTTTTCTGTCTTATCCTTTTTCTTTTAAGTGCCGCCACATTATCTAAAGTAGATAGACGGGTATTTTCTAAATATTTGGTTAGCACATCTAGCTAAATTGGGACTGATGGAGTGGGAACTGGTGTTAATAGTTCTGGGAGGTTTTCTATACATTGTAGGGCAGTAAATGGTTTTATTGAATGGTTTGTAGAATAGGGTGGGTATAAACATTTATTATGGCTAAAATGTAGCTCATATGAAATTAAGTAATAATCTGAGATTGCTGAGGTTTTTGGTAGGATATTAAGCTTGTCTGTGTTAAGACCTAGCATCAAAACTAAATCTAAAGTGTGACTACAGTAGTGTGTAGGCCCTGTTACACTTTGGGGAATACCAACAGAGTCTAGGATTGAAGTAAATGCCTTTTTTTAGTGGGACATCTGCCTTCTCAAAATGGATACGAAAATCTCCTACATTTATAATTTTATGTTTGCACAGAGCTAGGTTTGATGTGAAATTACTAAATTATTAAAAAAATTGTGAGCAGGGCTCTGGTGGTCTGTAAATGTTATATAGTGAAAATGTGTTGTTTTTTGTGACCAGATTTGTAATGATGATGGAAAGAACCTCGAAAGAAATGTGTCACATAGTTTCTGACTGATATATACATAGGGTATTTTGATAGATTACACATACTCCACATTTTTGGCTCATAATCTTGGGCAGTGTACATAATTATATCCTACAGGGGTGGCTTCATTTAGTGCTGAATATTCATCCGGTCTAACCCACATTTCTGTGTAACAGAAAACATAAAATATATAATCACTTATAGTTTCATTTAAGATGACTGCTTTTGAGTTTAGTCATCATATGTTGAGTAACCCAAACCTTAGATCGGAGGTGTTGCTGCTATCCTCAAAATATGATTTAATATTGATTAGATTGTTGAAATGTGCTGATTGAGTTTTTCTACATTTAGATTTAATTTGGGGCAAAGACACAGTCTCAATACAATTGAACCTAGGTGATGCTTCAAAGCAGTTCCCAAATGGTCGGTTTAGCCTCTCTGTCTGCGGCATGGTCCCAGCTCTGGTTTGTTAGCAGCTATTTACACTACTCTGCTGACTATACTGCAAGAAAAGAAGGCAGCACCCTCTCGAGTAGGGTGGACAACATCCCTACTTATAGGTCCAGGCTTGCCCTTGAAATGTAACCGATTATCTATAAATCACACTCGATTTTCTGAACACCACTTGGACATCCAGCAGTTTAATGACTATCCTGAATATGAATATCTCTGATTAGCTAACAATCTAAGGGTTCCACTAATGTCCGGCGCCCTGTCTCCCGATAACCAGCTAACTGTTACTGCTGACGCCCTTAAAGGGATAGCTAATTTCATGTGTCGAATGATAGAGTCTCCTATAACTAGAGCACTTTTAACAGGCTCCTCAGCGGGTGCTTCGCAGAGCAGGGCAAACCTTTTTGACATGCAAATCAGAGGAGCCTTAGCTTTCCGGTTATGCTGATGATACCTCACCTATTCACCTTGCTGTGAGGGCTGGGCTCAAACACTGGGGTCAAGGGCGTTCTGATTCTCCCTAAGACACCCAGAGTTGCTAGCAGTGAATCTCGTTGTTTATCCTTTAATAATAAATCCTGAATGTGCACTTCTATCTGGTCCATTTTATCCTCCAGAGAGCTAACTAGCTGGCACTTAGACAAACACAGCCACTATCATTATCGCTAGAGGTAGAAAAGGGGATTTGCGTAAAAAAACTCAACAAATTAAAAAAAACAAAAGACTTTGTGGAGCTTGCCTTTGAACTGAAAATTCTGTACTTTTTGAAGCCTATTTATAAGCTGTTTAGCCACTGTATCTGTAAAAGTTGGCTGTATGTGGCCCAGTTTGAGTGACAAATTAAATATATTTAGCCAATAGAATTAATCCACTGGCTGTGCATTTCAAGGCAAGGAGCTGTGGAAGAAACCAGATAGTTGACCCAAGAGGACTAGCTCCAGACCATAAACCACACAAATTGAATTGAAGCTGTGGCCACATGACTTCTTTGATCAGTCTTGGTCCTGATTAAGCTGATAGGCTGTTTTTTCATGTTTTAGATGGTGCTTTGTGCTAATAAACAGACAGAATGTTGAACTGGTACTGCCTGTGGCGCCCTATTACCAGGGATGGCAAGTGACTTGCCAGAGTGATTGATAATCATTTTTTAAGTACTGATATGTTTAGATGGAACACATCAAGCTATGCAGTTTTTTAAGACCAAGAGGACTCTTCAACAAATATCTCCTTAACTGGTCACACAGATATTAGGATATTATGGTAGTATTGTGTATATAGAGAGACCATATAGGGGAGAACACAGCAAACTGCTCATGGTCACCAGGATGCTGGAGCTGTGTGACAGAGACACTACTTGCTGCCTCACAGTGCTATCCTTAGAGAGAGGTTTTTTTTTCATTTTCACCTGAAGTTGTAGTGTGCTTTGACCAGGAATATTGACCAGGAAAAATTGCCAGTTTTTTAGTCCTTTTTGTCTCTTAAAATGTTGTTTCTTTTACTTCTTTATGTTCATTTTAATATACTAAAAAATTGTTATCAAAGTCAACACATTTTCAAGCAGCAAATTGTAGCAACGCATTATTTTAGTAATCCTCATACCTCAGAATCAAGGAATGTGTTATGAATACATGTTGTCACGTAAGCTTAAGCAGAGAGAATGAAGAAGTGGCCTCTATTTTCCATGGATGAGATCACTTTTTAAGCATGGCTGCACTTCTAGAAAGGCCTAGATATTTTTCTCAGTGTAGTCATATGGATTACATTGTCCTATTCTTTATATATTTCTGTGCTGCCAAATATTGTTCCTTACACAAGGACTAATTTTGTGAATTCACTTCTGGGACAGTGACATAGAAAAATATCTCAATAAAAACAAAACTCCTTTCCCAAAACACACACAAACCAGTATGTCCTCAGCTTCTTCAGGCTTTAGTGATGATATAACACAGCTGCTGGAAACAGTTGTTCCCTCTCTGCCTGTTTTCCCTCTCCCAACCCCCACATCTCTACTTCAGTTTCTTGTTAAAGAATTGGGTCATTGCAAAGAGTCAATAGCAGACGGCAGAGGTTTGTTTCCATTAGTCACAAGAGTTGTTGGAAAGAATCCTTCTGAGCTGGTGGGTTTTGGCTAAGTGTATCATAAAATATGGGCTCTGAGAGTGCAGGAGTTTAAGGAGAAGACTCTGAGGGGGACAATTCACCAAAAGAATTGTTTTTCTTTGGTTTCAGATCTCAAACTGCTTTGTCCCTTTTGAGACTCTAGGATAGTGTGAGTAATTTCTCAACATTTCACATCCCTCTGCCTTTATATTACTGCTTTTTGTGGTAATACTTTTTTGGTTCAGATGGTCCAATACTTTTTTAGTCCAGCACTGTGCCATAGAGTAGGTCTAGAACTCTACAATCCATGCCTCTGCACTTTTTGAGACATGACTTTCTCATTTAATCATAGCAATGCCAGCTGAGAGGGGAGTGACTTCATCTTGTGGTGGAGTTTTCACCACTAGTGGATTTACAACAGCTTCTTTGTTGCCAGGATTTTCTTTTGCCTGCTTTGATATAGGTGGACTACAGACACCCTGTACACCAACTGTTTTCTCTGTGGAGGAAATAAACTATCAGATTATGGACCACAAGATTCAGAGAAAGTTTCTGTCCTCAAGTTATCAGATAGCTCTGGAAAAGGTACATAACTTTTATAACCTAGACCACAAAAATCAGGGAGAATTACCATTGTCAAGCTGTTAGACAGCTTATTCATTCATTATCTGTAACCGCTTATCCAATTCAGGGTCACGGTGGGTCCAGAGCCTACCTGGAGTCATTGAGCGCAAGGCAGGAATACACCCTGGAGGGGGCGCCAGTCCTTCACAGGGCAACACACACACAGTTTTGAGTCGCCAATCCACCTGCAACATGTGTTTTTTTTTTGGACTGAGGGAGGAAACCAGAGCACCCGGAGGAAACCCACGTGGACACAGGGAGAACACACCAACTCCTCACAGACAGTCACCCGGAGCGGGAATCGAACCCACAACCTCCAGGTCCCTGGAGCTGTGTGACTGCGACACTACCTGCTGCGCCACCGTGCCGTCCCCTTTTAATTATTGACAGCTGTATTTAATGTGCAAATTAAATAATAACACCGTTCTAGTATACATACTGCTGATCGAAGAAGGCAATGTCACCTTATTCAATTTATTTACTATCTTTATAACTATACTGATTGCTTAAATAGCAACATGAGTACTCTGGATACTGTTTGCTGCATGTGTATGAACACTGAAAAAAATAATACATTGCATGAACCTAATAAAATTGAAGTAATCGATCACACAAAATATTTGTCATTGACTGAGTATTCAACTTGGATTTTTTAAGATGGGGCAATCCAATTATATTAAATTGTCCTAAACAGAAATAACACATTGCTATTTTTGACCTAATGTAAATGATTACTTTGGAGGGGGCACCAGTCCTTCACAGGGCGACACATACACTCATTCCTATGGACACTTTTTGAGTCACCAATCCACATGTGTTTTTGGACTGTGGGAGGAAACTGGAGCACCCAGAGGAAACCCACGCGGACATGGGGAGAACACACCAAACTCCTCACAGACAATCACCTGGACCGGGACTTGAACCCATGACCCCCAGGTCCTTGGAGCTGTGTGACTGTGACACTACCTGCTGTGCCACCGTGCCACCCTGAATGGATACTCACTACAACGAAAACAAAGGACACTAAATATGTACATTGATTGATTAATGTTGTTCACTGTGCAAAAATTCACGTCTGTTTAGAGAAAACATTTTTGTGTTTGACTAACATTCAACACATGAAGAGTAAATTGCCAATGTACCAAAGCAATTTTTATTGTTTGGGATATTGTCCATATTGGCTCTGGACTAAATGCTGAAAGGCTGGGTCTACTGTGACTGTCAGAGCTTTATCAGTCATACATCTTAGAGCTTAGAATATAAAGAAAAATAAGTCCATCTGATGCTACTCATTTATTTTTGTCACAGTAAAATGCCATGTAATAAATTATTGTTACGCCTTGGTCCTCTCATGTGTCTATTTTCCCCACCATGTGCTTTTGAACATGGTTCTGTTAATTTTGGTTCCTGTCTCCGCCCTAGTCCCGCCTTAGCTCCACCCCTTCGTCAGTGTCTCCACCTGTCTCCTTTGTAATCCTGCTTCCTCGTTATCTGTCTCAGGTGTCCCCTGTCTGTGTTGTATATTAAAGTTCTTTTATGTGACTTCCTGTTTGTTGGACATTCCTCATTTGCTTGTCTGTCTCTGGTCTGTTTGTCTCATCTGTTCCTCATTCCCAGTTCCCTATCAAGTCAGTTTGTGTTTCTCTGGTCGGTTTCCCTTTTCTTTGGTATGCCTGTCTGGTCTGTCTGTTTCCTTCCTTTCCTTTGCTGCGTGTGCTTGGTTTGTCTATTTCTCTCTCTGGCCTGTTAGTGTTTCTTTTCCTGTGCTTTGTGTGTGGTTTCTGTCTCTAGTCTATTAGCTCTCCTTGTTCAGGCCTCTCTTTAGCTCTCTCTGTCTAGTTTTATTCTGTTTAGCTCTATCTTTTTAGGTTTTGTCTGTTTAGCTCTCCCTGTAAAGTCTCTCTGTCCTAGTCACTCTGTTCAGGTCTTTTTGTTTAAATAATGTTTGTGTTATTGCATTTGGGTCTGCCTCCATCAGTCCGCTCAGTCCTGACAATTATAATCAAAATGCTTAATTTTTCAACTAACAGACAGCCCAGACTAACAATTTCTGATAGAGCCATGTGTTATTTCAAGATATCTGATGTGAGAATGTTTTGAAGGCTGTACACTGGGAAATATATTAATAAAAAAAAACACAATAGGTGCTTGGTAAAATTGTGGTCAAAACAAGGCCAGTTTCAAGAAAATATCAAATATCAATCTACGGATACTGGAACCCTGTGCTAGCATTTCTCCCGTGGTATTGCTATCAGTGTGTGAAGAATGGGAGAAGAGGGTTGCATTGACAATCCAACACAATGGGAAACACTTTGAACACATTTTATAAGTGGTCAGAAACTTGTAAATAATTTATGAAAGAATAAAGTTATGTTAAAACCAAGCACATCATTGTTTTATTGTTTTTCTTGTGAAATTCTCAATAAGTTTGATGTGTCACGTGACCCTCTTCCCATTGAAAATACAAAAGTTGGATCCAAAATTGCCGACTTCAAAATGGCCGCCATGGTCACCACCCATCTTGAAAAGTTTTCCCCCTCCCATATACTAATGTGCCACAAACAGGAAGTTAATATGACCAACCATTCCCATTTTATTAAGGTGTATCCATATAAATGGCCCACCCTACACCTATGATAATAATTAGTTATATAAGTTAAACATATATAAGTTTATCTATGGTTTAGTACAAAAAATGTGTGTACAAAAATGTTTTAATATGAGGAACAGGAGAGCAATATTTAAGGATTAGCAGCTTTCATTCTCCACACTGTGTTATGGTATAGTTTTCCAGCAATACTTTTTCTCATCTTGTCCCACTTGAAACAATAATGTTTCTGAATCCCGCATTCTGCGGCATAAAAAGTACAACTTATATTCTCAGCTTTACAATTCATGAGTGCCTGAAGGAATCTGTGTCCTATGCATACTTCTAGAAACCGCAGATCCTACCGTTTCTAAAAATAGCCCTCTCATCACAGTGCTGTGAAGCCTCTGGGAGTAATCCCGTGTGAAATACACCTAAAAAACAAGGCACTCCTTCAAAATCCATGTTTTATTTTGCTCTTATAAGTGATAGTAGTCTAATCATAATTGAGGTCTTTGCTCAGGGACAAGAACAATGGTGTTTACTTTCAGTTTCATTTTGATGCCAACCCACTGTCTCCTGGCAAAAAAAAAAGAATCATCAGCAAAAATATACCCCCATTTTTGATTTATAGTTTTTCAAAATTTTTTGTAGGTTTCACATCAAATAATATTGGATTAGATCACCAAATATAAAATAAGTCTGTCTGATGCTACTAATTTATTTTGTCACAGTAATATGCCATGTAATAAATTATCGTAGAAAATTTTTATATTTTCAACTAACAGACGCCCCAAACTAACAATGTGTGCAGAGATATCAGGTAATAGAATATGTTTTGAAGGCTGTACATTGAGAAATATGTAAAAAAATACAACAGGAGCTTGGTAAAATTTTGGGCAAATCATGGCCAGTTTCAATAAAATATCAAACATCATTTAGCATTTAAACCTCAAGTGATTACATAATTGAGTAGCAAAGAGCCCTTAGGGAAGAAAACAACATAATGAATATGGCTATGTCACATAATTACTGTTTAAATACAACTGATAGAGGCACTGACCAAAAAATGGAATAGCAAAATCCTATATAGATAGGGTCCTAGGTATATGTGGGGGGATATAATAATTTTAATGTAGTAGTTCAAGATGAAATAGAATATTATTTTATTATGGATTTGTTTATTCTTTTTTGGGGATTAAAATTATTTGGGGATCTGAGGAGCTATTCACTGCACTGGCAGCAGATGCTTCAAGGCCAGGGGGCATTGAGGCGGCAGGACAGGCAGATGAGGGGGGTCCAGGAGACAGCCCAGCTTTGGCGGGGAAATTGTTCTATTTAGAGTTCTAAACACTTGAAGAACCTTTTGCATGACTAAAGGTTTCTTTGCATCATGAAAGTGTTCTTCAGACTGATGGAGAATGTGCTATAGATAGCTCTATATAGCAACTTTTACAAAAAGGGTTCTATACGGCACAAAACATGTGTCCTTCTATTATTATGATTTTAAACTTGTAACAAAAAATGAACTGTTTATGGTGCCAACCTAAAGCTTTTTCTACCAGGTGCTATATAGAACCATCTATAGCACATTCTCAATCAATCTGAAGAACTTCATGATGCAAAGGAACCTTTAAGTTCTTTCAAGTGTTCAAGGATCTATATATAACCAATTTCTTTACTAAAGAACCCTTGTAGAACCATTATTTTTAAGTGTGTGATTAGGGCATAAACATATAGCAGTTGTTTTCTCACATATTTCCCACCTGCTTTAAACTACAGAGGTAAAAAATAAAAAAATGCAAACAAATCATGTAAAAACAGGGTATAAATGACAATTTAACTGTACCATTTATGTGTCTGTGTGTGTGTGGGGGGGGGGGGTGTAAAAGATATTATCAAGTTGGTATATGCTATAAATATATATCATTAATGTGTCATTATAAAAACCATACAGTGAACATCGTCAGGTTTCGAACCCACCTCTGTGTGATGCATAAATGTGGGTTTTCATGTGAAGACCACTGCGCAACTGAGAAAGACTGCTGAGACGCCTCGCCATCATATTTATAAACTTTTGTAACATACTTAATATCTATTTTTTTATAACAATAAACACACTGAAATACAATTATTTTGTTACAAAATAATCTTTGCCTATTATTTATTTTATTTTATTTTCAAACGCATTATTTTTAATTCAAGTAACATTATTCTTTTTGCTACTGATTATATATTTTTGCAATATGAATAATTTTGGTCACAACTCATATTTTCACTTTTACAAACGTGTGAGTATTTGCAGGTTTCCCACTGTGAAAGTCAGACCAATCAGTTCTGGAACCATTTAGTTCGGACTATGGTGGTTTAAACCAACATTGTTCAAACTACTGTGGTACTAACAGACTACAACGGTTTTGGGAAACAGATGTTAGTTAGTTTAACAATGCATTGTATCGTGTTAATTCAATGGTAGGCTCCGTCCTTGTATGGGAAGCGCACCCCAGGCCCAGTTTCCCAAAAATGACTTGTGTGTTAAGTAATTTTTCTTATTTTATCTTATTTGTTCTAATATGCTTTTGGGAAACCTAGCCCTGTTCATTTTATATCCCTGGAAGGTAGATGACAAGGACCTTTTGTTTCATAAGAAATCACAAGTTATTACAAATGAGAAGTCTGTGCAAAGGAAATAAAGGCACAAAAATAAACCTGTGTATGCATTTCTTATTAACTGCTTAATGAGCAAAAAGCATGTTTTTTTGCTTTGGTCTTGCTGTAGAATACAACTACAATTGTTTCAGTAGGACCATAAACAGCTACAGGTCTCATTCTTGTGATTTAGTTAATTTGATATATTTAATTTAGCAATATCTTACAATATCTTAGAGGGGACAAACTATGAAATAATTTGTGTATCCACAGTGCCTACCAACACACAAACTGACTTGACAAACTGTAAAATGAGGCAACTCACTGTTTATTATTATTATTATTTTATTTTATTTTTTTGGGAAATCATGGATGCTGTGTTTTCCAGGCTAAAGAAGAGAGGGACAATCCACCTTGTTATAAGGGCACTAGGCACAATATTTACACGTTTTGGAGCAACATGCTGTCTTCCAGACAACGCATTTTTTCAGGGAAGTCCTTGCTTATTCCAGTCAATGTTCTGCATGAATAACAACAGCATGGCTCCTTAGTAAAAGAGTCTGGGTTCTAAGCCCTTCCAGACCTGTCACCCATTGAAAAAAATTGATGCATCATGAAAAGAAAAAAAACACTTTAACGGACACCCTGAGATGTTGAGCAGCTGAAATTCTGTAACAAGAAAGAATGGGAAAACATTCATAAATACAGCAGTTGGTTTCTTCAGTTCCCAAACATATACAGTGTTGTTCAAAGAAGACAGGATGCAACTTACTGGTAAACACGCCTCTGTCACAACTTTTTTGGATTATGTTGCTGGCATCAAATTCAAAATGAGCAAATATATTTCAAATAATGTATTCTTAGTTTTAACATTTAAAATGTTTTCTTGGTACTATTTTTTCCATTTAAATATAAGGTTTGAAAGATTTGCACATCATGGAATTTTGGTTTTATTTACATTTTGCAGTGTCCAACCATTTTTGGAAATGTGGTTTGTAGTAGCAGCACTCAATGGCCTGTTTACAAAAGTTTTAAAAAATAAGTAAGCAGTTTTTTAAAATGAAAGTAAGATTAGTTTCACTGAATCTGCCTGAAAATATAGTTCAATTCAGCTAACTTTTTACTTTCTATTTCTTTTTTTTTTAAGGTCTGTGGAGAAAAGCTTATATCCAGCTGTAAAGGACTACAAGATCACACCACCAGAGGCTAAGTCACAGGTATGGAAGATGGTTGATTGATTATAATTACAAAAATAAATGTTTGTATCTCATCCCAATATGTGACTTTGATATGTGATATGTGTTTCTACTGAAACTCACCAGGAGAGAAATACCAGAGCAGCAGATGAGCCAACATCTCTGCATTTTTCTATATTTTCCCCCCTCAGTCTCTCCTTTGCAATCAAAAACTGATTACAGACTGTATGTCTTGAATCATAGTTCATATATGGTGAATTCTATTGTATTCTGATTTTTAATTGCTATTGTATATTACTCAGCTAAAAATTTTATTTTATGTAGTTTGTGTAGGAAAATGTGTGTAGTCTATTACTGGTACAGGCAATTAATAGTTGGAAAATTAATCATCAATAGTTCATCAAGGTCCCTTTAAAATATCAGTTACATACATATTTATTTATTTCCTGTTCTTGGCAACATCGGAAATGGTTTATAGAATGTGATGTAATATGCATTATGTGAGCAATAACATTAACTAATTTAAACTCTGGAACTTATTAATTAAAAGTGGTACCAGGCATAAGTTTGAATATTGTCAAAATCTACTTTATTCCTTCTCAAAACAAAAAAAAATTGTTTTGTTTAAGCAGTGGTACTGCTATTGGTAAATGGCCAGAAAAAATATTCAAAATAACTGGAATACACAATGAAAAACTATAAGGTAATATCTTTCATTGTGGTCTGTAACCGCTTATCCGGTTCAGGGTTGGGGTGTGTCCAGAGCCTACCCGGAATCATTGTGCACAAGGCAGGAGCACACCCTTGAGGGGGCGTCAGTCCATCTCAGGGCATCACACGTTCACACATTCATTCACACACTCATATTTATGGACAATTTTGAATAGCCAGTCCACCTACCAGTATGTGTTTTTGGACTGTGGGAGGAAATCATTACCCAGATTTAGTATTAAATAAGGGAGTTGGTTTATATAACTGCTTTTTATAACTGTTTTTCAGAACTGAGTAGAAGGATGTTACTAGACATCCAAAATTTACACAATCTTTTGTCATTTACATAAATCTCAATTTTAGTAAATTGGAATTTATGAACAGTTCAGCCAGTTTCTGTCATCGCCATGACATTGCGTGTGTTTCCTTCGGGTGTTCTGGATTCCTCCAACGATCTTCAAAAAAGACACATTGTTATGTGGATTGGTGTCCATGGATTTTCCATGGGTTTGAGTGTGTGAGTGAATTTGTGTGTCGCCCTGTGAAGGACAGGTGCCCCCCTAGGGTGTGTTTCTGCCTTGCGCCCAGTGATTCCTTTTAGGCTCCGGACCCACAGCGACCCTGAACTGGATATGCAGTTACCGAAATGAACGAATGAATGAAAATCCTTAATATTGCTAGTAGTCCAGGGTTAGTTGTTCAGAAAGCAGCATAGTTTTTGTGGGAACAATTTCCACACAGAAGTTCAAGTATTCCTTTATGCAGTGTGTTACCCCTTAATGCCCTCTCCATGTGGATCCAGCAGCTAGCTCCAGTCAGCTGTGTCAAAGCAGTTCTTGAGGGTTTCTTCTGCCTCTGGAGACCAGACTCTGCATTAACATGTTGTGGCAGGCTGCCTCAGTACCAGCGGTGTGTACTGAGGCTGTAGGAGAACCAGATTGTGATCTGCTTTCTCCAACGGCGGTAGTGGGATTGCCCTTTATGCATCCCTAACATTTGCATACGGTAGGTCAAAATGATGTTTTTTCGGGTGGAACAGTCCACAAACTGATGAAAAGGAGGGAGAGTGGAGTCCAGTGTGAAATGATTGAAATCACCAGAAATTTAAAAAAAAAAAAACCCTCCGAGTATTGTGTCTGTAGCACTGCAATCGTGGAGTGAATGACGGTACACATCATAATGGATACATCACATACACCTTTAGTGTAGTTGTACCATCCCAATGTCCAGAAATGCTGGTATGAATAAGGGCACATGGCATATAGGACTTCAGCACATCTCTGAAGGCACCATTAATGCAGAAAGATAAATATAGGTTTTGGAGCAACATGCTGCCATCCAAAATAAGAGATCCTGTCCTGTTGAGCAGCTGAAATCCTATAAGAAGCAAGAATGGGAAACATTTAGCATCCAAACCTATGGCAGTAGGTCTCCTCAGTTCCCAAAAGTATATAGAGAGTTGAAAAAAGAAGAGATGGTACAATACATTCAAACATGCTCATCTCAATGTTTGTGCAAAGTGTTGCATCATGTTCAAAATGAGGAAAAAAAAACATTTAAAATTTCATCTTTGTATTATTTAAGTGTAAATTAAGTGTACATCTTGCACAGTTTCACAACTTTTCTGGAAATGGGGTTGGAATATAAGGTTTAGTGTGTTTTGGGGATGGTATTTCTTCATAAAAGCATTATATAATTGATTTGTAACTTTGGGCCTAGTATACCCAGTGAAAGCTAAGTGAATTTTTATTTACAGGGAAAAGTGTATTTAACTGTTCAATGTGATGAAACACCTCAGTAGAGCAAAAGGAACAATCTGCTGTAGGAATACAGCACAAACACATAGACATGTTCTAGCAGCATCTCTTTTTTGCATGTAACTTGAGAACAGTCTATCTTTGTCCTCTCAGTAAGCCACAAGAGACATTTGTGGGGGTGGAATGTGGTGGGGGGCTTCTCCTTCCCTCCCCACTTTTACATCTTTAAAAGCTCCATTAATTGCCTTGCTTTAAAGGAAATATAAACTATATTTCAGTGATTTCTGTTGCACACATGTTGCTTTACTCTCTTTGCAGAAGATATTCCTGACCTTTAGAGCCATGTATTTTTTAAGTGGGCCTGTTTTTCTGCATGCTGTGTGATTCAGCATCTTCAGTGTTTTTCAGCGTAATTTGTAACATTTTGTTGCCTCCCTTTTTGGTTTATAGAGTTTGTCAATATACATTATGAGAATGGTTGTGTGGCTGAAATGGGGTGTGAGATGGGTAATTTCACTGTTCATCAGCAGTGGCCACATGATTTCAATTACCTCCCAGCCCCACTGTTTCAACCTTTCTTTTCTGGCACTGTGTAGCGTAGTATAAACAGCTGTAAATCTAAAATCTGTTAGTGGTAGGACAAGGCCTCAGAACAATCATTCACTATGTGAGTGCTTTGATTCCACAGATACTCGCCCAGAACAAAGAGCTATGCTTGGTTTCTATTATACTATTATTCAGACAGCAGTCATTCAGTATTTTGGGATGTTTTGAATTTATGACCAGAAACAATTTCCCATCATAAACATTTGCTCTCAGTAGTCTGAACCATTTCATTTGCAAACAGGACATTTTATTGACATGTAGTTTGACTTTGAGTATATGTTTTATACTCTTCAGTTTTTAGAAAAAAAGACAAGTAAGGTAAGGTTACTAAGACTTATTAACTGATATGATAGGATGTGCTAACATTTTGTGTAGGACCTGCTTCAAACACTCATGTTAAAATGTATACTATATACATTGTGATTTAATTACTAGTTCAAGTTTATGTATGCAATATATCTACAATTTTAACAACATTGATTCCAGCAGTATTTATTACAAGTCAACATTGTGTTACACACTATATACACAATAATAATCTGCTTAGAATGAGGTTAAATAATAACCTCAGCATTTTAAAAACATGATGAATGTGGACATCTATGTCATCTTGTTAATCAATATTTTCACATCAACAAATCATTACCAGTAGTAAATAGAATAAGTTTGCCTAAGGTCTTTGCTGATTTAAATGTGAGTATGCCAACAGTAGTTGAAAGAGTCATTATTTGTGATTAGCAAACAAAAGAAATTGACATTTTAAGTTTTGTGATTAAAAAGTTATAGGATATTGCAACAATATCTTTATGGCATTCATGATGTCAATGAGGACAAAAGGCTTATTCTGCTAACATAATCAACATTATCATGTAATCAGTCCATCAATCACTGAGCACTGATTAGCCTTACAACTACTGCTTTACTGCTCAAATTTATTTCTAAGTGACAAACCAGAAGACTTTGCACATTGGCAGAATAGAGACATTCCTCATGTTAGGTTTTGTGGTGTCCCTTGGCACAGATATTCAGTACAACACACTGGAACCTGCATGTGTGTGGGAGAGAAAAAGGAGAAAGAAAGCAGATGACATCACATCTTCCATGATGCAACACTGCTCTCCCCATAAATGCTATTTTTTCTGGTTTATGGTTCATTTTAATTTGTGTCTTGTGGGACGTCTGGTTTTGCATTTGCATCCTCTTTGTTCCCCTCTTTAGTGTATTGCCTACTCTTCATGGATTTCCTTTTCCACGTTGTCACCCCCATCTAGTCTTACACTTGTTTTATGACAACCAAGTACTTTTAAGTATTGTCTACAAATTGTTACAGAGAAAATGCAGTGTAAAATCTGCTGCCTCATATTTTTTGAAAAGGCCACACTAATTTGAGTCAGGTTCCTTGTTGGGGTAAATTAGGCTAAATACATGTACATGTAAAATATTGGTTGCACTTTTCACATTGGTAATAAGAGGATAATGATATAATATTAGGGTAACAAATTGTTTCGGGGTTCGTACAGGTGTGTGAAATACTTGAAAATGCTTGAACGTTAATGTTGTATTTTCCAGGTTTGAAAAGTGCTGGAATTTTAGATAAAGTGCTTAAAAATGCTTGAAGATGTAACTCTATTTCTTTTAAAAATGACTGATTAACTCAGTTAATAGATGGAGAAATAAAATAATAATTTGCAGGGCCCAAAAACGAAAACTGCTCCACATGGACACACTAGCGCCTATGTGTGTGATAATTATTGGAATTCTGTCTCTTTTTTGTGAACCAAGATGCTTTGACACGGCTCACCCAGAAGTGCCAACACTTTGGGTTCCCAAACGGCTTTTCATTATATCACCAGGGAGAAAATCACCCTAACGTTCTGCCCTAGTTACAAGAAAGAAATAAAGGAATGAATGAATGAATGAATTAATTAATGGCTCTTGGATGGGAACCTGCTAATATTGTTCACTTTAAAGGCCTGGTTCAAATAACTTGTTTGCAACCAATATACTGCTAGCTTATATGTGACTTCAGTCTGCCAGAATGTTTTCATGTGAAAACATCAAAGACCCAGTGAATCGCAGAGAACTCCGTCAAAATGTGGGAATTTGACATTTTAATTTGCACTGGCTAGAAAACAACTAATACCAAAAATGGGGCACAAAAACACAAAGTGAAAAGATAAATGTGCACATATAAACATGTCATGCAAAAAAGCACAGGGTGAAAAATAAAAATGTAGACTCGGTAAGTTTAGATAGCAACGAAAGTCTACTTATAAACAGATGACATACAGTTCTGGTTGTTTATCATCCCTTTTATATTATATATAAAGTGAAGTAATTATTTTGAGTGTGTATGAATTTGATAAATATGCAATTTACTACAGCTGGAAAAGCTTCAAAATGGACCTCGAAAGTGCTTGAAAATTGTTTGAATTTGACTTTGGAAAAACTGTTCGAACCCTGTTGTTTTTACCAATTAATGAAATGTTTATGTCCTATTTATTACTACACAATAAAGCAGAAATTGAGAGAATATTTAGTGTACAATAAAATGGTAAAATAGTTGTAACAAAACATGCCTAATTAAATATATTTGTTAGGTAATTTCAAAATGTTTTTGTATAGCGCTTTTTATAATCTGATGTTGTCACATAGCAGCTTTGCAGAAATTGTGAATTAAAACAAAAATAAAAATTGATATCCCCAGGTGAGCAGGCCAAAAGAGACAGCCAAAACTTCCTCGAATCTGGAGGAAGAAATCTTGGAACCAAGACTCACAAGAAGGAACCATCCTATTCTGGTCAAATAAATTATAAATAACTGAGTTATAATTTAAAATTACAGGTATTTAAAATTACAGCAGCCTAGGGGTCTGTATAGGTAATGAAGGTCTTTAGTAAAGGCCTGTGCTGAATCAGTTCCATGAAATATCCAGAAGGTGATGCATGGGGACAACAGGTGCCACAGATGTGGTGTAAAGGTATGGAGTTTAGCAGATGTTAGTGAATTAGACTGTGGATATCTTTCAACAGTCAAATAGAGAGTATTTATGCTTTACTTGGGAGTGCAGTCCTTTAGCAAGCTTTTCCAAATCACTAATAATTGTTGAAACAACCCTATTTACCATACCTCTTCCTTGGAGTTTAGCAAAAATTGAAGGGCAGATATTTTTTGTATTTTCTTTGTAAAGAAACTGTCCATTGTCCTCAAGCCAGCCAGCTTTTAGGTTCTGTGTGACCCCTATTTTACCAACCTCTACATTATCTTGGATACTCTGAAAATTAGCCTGAAATGAATCAAAGTTTGCTTCATCAACACTTTGACAAAAATCCCTCTCATGAACATTTATTACATGCATCTTAAAACCCGAATATGTTGAAAGTTGACGCCTACAACAATCGTGCTCAAATCAACTTAAACCTGGTGCTGGGATAGAAACTGGGAACAATCCTTAAATGAGTTATCAAGGGCTAGGGGGGCACATGTACAGCCTGACAGTCTTATGCCAAGTCACTGGTGCAGCTCTACACTTTTGTGCAGACAACAGTTTACCTCACTGATGTTACAACAACAGACAAGTCTCTGCAAATTTGTGAGTTATGGGCAAAATCTTTTAACCGCCATGTTACTGTATTCTGAATAGTGTGTTTTTTCATTGTAACTGTTACGAAATTCAGTTACTTATATTTTGTGTTCTAAATACATAACAGCGTTACATGTATTCTGTTACTCCCCATAACTGCCTATGGTATCAAATGCCGCGCTTAGGTTGAAGAGAACCAGCAAAGACACACAGTCTTGATCAGAAGCAAAATTTCGCTGCAATGTTGTACTTGTATAACTTTGTATGTGACAAATAAATTGAATCTGAATCTGAATCTGAAAAGAAAAAACAGATTTTGTTATTTTAACCAGTGCTGTCTCTGAGCCATGTTATGGCCTGAATACAGATTTCTATGTAGATATGAACAGAGCTGTTGGGTTACATCTTTTTCTGGTACCAGTGATAGAAATGGCAGGTTAGAGATAAGTCTATAACTTGATAGGTCACTGGGGTCACAATTTGGGTCAAACTGCTCATTTAAAATCACAAGGCATGTAACCCATTTCAAGAGAAGAGTTTACTATTGTTAGAAAAGGTTTGATTATAACTGAGAGAGATTTATCAGTATACATGCCACATACCAGACAAGAAGAGGCCAATGCATTCAGATGTTCCTATTCCATTGTTTTTACTGTTTTTAAAGTTGTGAAAAGCCTCTCCACTTCAGCTGTTGACGTGGGAGTTGTTATAATAAAGTCACTGTTTCAGAAAAGGTCTCCTGGTGGTTGTACCCTTAGTAGAAACTGATTGGATGCCAATACACCAGAGCAGACCTTGAATTCATGACTCTCGTAAATAAGGGACAGTTTGGTCTTAGCTTCGCCTGAACCAGCATTGGGTATGCACTGACAGTGGTGTTTAATGTACAGCAGTGCTTTTCAAACATGTCTCATTTCAGCAGCATAGAACACACAAGGTGGTCAGTGAAGGAAAACATTTCTTTGCCTGAGCCAGGATTGTGTTACAGACCTGTCAAAATAGCAAAAATACCTTACACATTGGAAATTCAAGTCTACAAAGAAAAACAACTCTAAAAGGAATAGTAATACATGTCTATGCTTCTTTTGTCAGCCTCTGATTCTCTTCTTCTCCCAAGGCCCTCCTTGATCTTGTGATTCCTTCTACTGTTGGCTGCTTTTCTTGAAATTATCTTTGGTCCCTGAAGGCACAACACTGTTATTATATGAACAAAACTGTATCATTCACCATTCCCAAATCTTCTATTTTGTGGGCATTTTAATTTTGTGTTGGAGATAATTTAAATGAAAAATAGATAACCATGAGTAAATAAATATTAATACTTGTAATGGTGTGAAAGTTTGTTCTACACAAGACAAATGTAACACAAGTATGAAATAAAAGAATTATGGCCCTAGTATTACTAAGTAACTACTAAGTTATTAGTTTTGTCAGATGCATCACTCTCAGTGGTACCTGCAGAACCACCAACTGCTGGCCACCTTTTCTCTATTATAATGTTAGATAGCAAGATTTTCAGATCAGCCATTCGCTATTTCCCCAAGCTGTTGTGCTATGTGGACACCCATATGGCTTTCCTCCATTAATTTGGTTGCCAGTGCAATGCTATAGTTTCCACACCTGATTTATAAATTAACATGTCAAAACCATGCATGCCTCCATATTCACCAAGGTCCAAATGTCAAATGTGACACTTACATTTTGATCTTATAAAGCTCTGTACTTAAGAGACAGTGGATGTGGAATACAGAAGTGTTTGGGAATAATGTTGTCAGTTACCATATTTTTCATTGGTTGCTTGAAGCCTCCAACTTAGACTACGTTAAGGAGTTTCATATCCATAGCAATGAACTCAACTATGGCATCTGTTTTCTCATTTTTTTTCTCTGTTATCACTTTTGAAACTGTAGGGTCTACGGTAGGGTTAGGTGGTACAATGGTAATACCATATACCATTAATTCACAATTATGACGTGTGTTGTGTCACATTCCTGTTCATGTGCATTTAAGAGAGCCACAGGGAGTGGGCAATGTAGGAGCTCACTGACTGGTGATGGCACACTGAAAACGTGTGGGGAAAAACACAAGCCCAGTAGCCAACCACAGTTGTGAGTTTAGAGCAAAGTTTGGTTTAAAAGTAAGAGAAATAAAGCTGAAAACGGGCAAATACTCAAAAGACCCTTTTAGTCGACATTGTCCTCATAAGTATGAGGCTTTATGTTGTAAACATGTTTTTATGAACTGGAGTTTGCTGGAAAAATAATATTTTAACATATACAGTGTTAATATTGTGAGGTGGTATGAAAACTGTTGATACCACCCATACCTAGTTTGCAGTGTAGTAGTTTTGGGCTACGGATGCACCTACGGACAATGTTATTAATATACTGTTTTCTATAATAATAATTTGCTTAGCTGCAGATGTTCCTAAATTACATCTTATGTTTATCACAATATTTCCAGCTACTCCAGGCTACTCTACTTGCCTTCATTATGCTGCATGTAATAATCTGGTGAAAAACATTTGTTTTACACATCCAAGTGGTAAAAGGTATTTAGTTAATAGCAGTATTACCATGTGAATGTAAATTTACTATTTATTCTTTCCATGCTCAATGTGATATAAGGAACAGATGTCCAGATGACTGAAAACCAGAATACCACAGTGCAAGAGCTGTAAGGGGGATCTTAATTCGCCAGTGGCTAGACATTTTACAGAATCAAATCACAATATTCATGAACACAGATGTATTGGAATAGAAACATTTACACGTGAATGGTGGGGACATCGTGGGACAATGGGAAACATTTTGGATTCACCTTTTGGGTACTACGTCGTTAGCAGGCATGAAGGAGGGCATTTTTTGTTTTGTTTTTGTATTTGTAAATACATTACTGTGCAGAAGGCACCTAAGATAATTATATATATTTAAATTAATGCCTTATCAGTAAGCGTGGTGTCAGGACTGGGCGGACTGACGGAGGCGGACGCATTTGCTATAACACAATGGACTTTTATTTACACAAAAGATAATAAAACATAGACAGACTTGAATAACATGACAGGACACTTAGACAAAGAAAGACCTCGACAGAGAGACTTGGACAGGTAGAGAGGGAACCAGACAGACAGGGAAATTGACAGAGAAACCTAGACAGATAGACCTAAACAGACCTATACAGAGAGAGCTAAACAGAGACCTAAACAGAGAGAGCTAAATAGACACTGAGACATGGAGAGACATGTACAGAGAAACTTAAACTGAGTAAAGACACAAACAGACATGAGACAAGAGAGAGATACAAAGACTGGCTTCAAGGGAATGTGTAACACACAAGACAGACAGACTGGAGACTTGACAGGAGATCGGGCTTGCACACTGGATGGGAACTGAGACAGAACAGCTGTAGAAAACAGAGACAAGACTGGGCACAGAACAGGACCAGAAACGGAAGACTGGACAGGAGCATGTGACTGGACAGGGGACAGGACAGGGTGCTGGACATTGGACTGGACACTGGATGAGAACAGAGACTGGACATGATTGGAAGCAAGGGACTGGAATGAAGACAGGACAGATGAGAGGACTGAGGCTGGGTACTGGGAGAGGACAGGGGACTGGACTTGAGACAGGACAGGTGACAGGACTGAGGCTGGGTACTGGGACTGGACTTGAGACAGGATAGGAAAAGAGACAGGTAACGATACAGGAGACAAGACACTGGACTGAAACGGGGACTGGACAGGACTTGGCACGGGAACAGGTACTAGGATGTTTACAGGGACTGACAAAAACATGGTGATAGGGACCGGGACAAAGACAAAAGCAGACACAGGTACTGGGACAGTACCCTGAAGTCCCTGGGGCCGATCTAGGGACACGAGCAGAGGTGGCTGGAGCCACAGTCACAGGAGCAGAAGCGGCTGGTGCCACAGTCACAGTAGTAGAAGCGGCCAAAGTCACAGTCACAGGAGCAAAAGCGGTGCAGTTTGCTGCCTTCACTGGAGCAGGAGAGGCGGATGCCGCCTTCACTGGAGCAGGAGCGGCGGATGCCGCCTTCACTGGAGCAGGAGCGGCGGATGCCGCTTTCACAGGAACAGGAGCGGCGTGGCTTGCCGCCTTCACAGTGTAGTGGAGGATGGATCTAGATTAAGAAATGAAAAATTAAGACTCTGACTCCATTTTCTTTTATATAAAAGGAGAAAATGTAATGCTGCATTCCACAGAGTGTGTGTGCTGAAAGACTACGCACCGCTCCCCCCCACACACACACACTCACGCACATACATATGTCTGATAGCCAGAAGGCTAAGCAGAACACTTTTCAGTGACCTTGAGGATGACCAGATGACCAATAAACCAAAAGATCACTCACCAGAGCCTTGGGAACTGGATTATAAAACTCACCCAGGGGGAAGACCCCAGGAACCCTCCACGTAAGACTGTCGGACTCTTATCTTATCGCAAGCTCGGCAGATGACCCCGAGGACTGCCTAATGGTGACCTCTCAACCCGAGTTCAAACCAGACAAACAGCATGGACCAACAGTGCCCCCAAGTGGACATTTGCGAAATCATATGCCACCCTAATCATTTTTCTCTCAGTTCTGCTCGCTGCTTTTTGTCGCTCAGTTCTGCTCGCTGCTTTTTGACTCTCTACTCTGCTTCTTAGATTCTCAGCTTTTTTCTTCTACACACTTCTTCTTTTTACGCTGGCGGAGCCGATTCTCCAGAAGACTCTTAATAGACCAATCTTCATGCGAACTAACAGGGGACGCCTTGTGTCAGTTAGCATTGCAATACAGAAGTTAAAACAGTGAAAAAGTCGATTAGCTCTGTCAGTAACTTTCAACTTATCTTTTATTTTGTGTTCGTTGTTTTTGTAGCCCAATCAAAGTTAATTTTATGACTGATCAAAGCAGGTGAAACTTATTTTGGCCAGAATAAGATACCACCTCTGAGATTAGTTGATAGCTAATATGTTAGCGTTATATTCTGACTTCTGAGGGCATCACTTCTGAGACACCGGAGGCGAGCCACGCCGCTTCTGTCCCTGTGAAGGTGGCATCCGCCCCTCCTGTCCCTGAGATGGCGACTTCTGCAGCCGCTATTCTACTATATATGTAACAAAGAGAAAGTCATCTTGTCTGTCCCTATAATGACACGAATACACAGACACGTCTCACCTTTACTGGCTTTCTGAAGAGTAAAATACATCTGCACAGATTTCTTTTTTTTTTTTTTACTTTACATGAAAACGAACAAAATATATGGATCATTAGTCCCAGAAAACCAGAGCAAGGTGTTACTCAAAATAAACGAGACTGTGAATTTGTTACAACACCATTTTATTAGTCGGACCCTTATAGAAATATAAGTCAGTACATAAATATCTAGTTCAAGTTCAAGAAGTTTATTGTCATTTCAGCAGTATACAGTGTTTACAGTACACAGTGAAACGAAATAGCTTTCCTCCAGGACGAAGGTGCTACATAAGACAATACACAACATTAAAGTGCTCAGCGATGCTGTTTCTTTATCAAGTATAAATTACTTGGTTGATAAAATGTTATGGTGCTAGGGTTTAGAAATGTTCAAAAACTTAAGTGTTATCTTGTTGCTTTCTGGTAAACAAGTTGCTTTATTGTCATCTCGACATGGTGCTTCAGTTTTGTAGCTTTGTATGAACAGAAAATAACAGGCTTTCCATGATGATACATACACTGTCAGCTACTACAAAGATAAACTATTTTTATAGTTTGTTATTATTTGTTATTATTGTAAACAAAGACATTGATATGAAGCACCAAAACTTCTCCAGACCTTCCAATTACAATTGCTATGTATTTTGGGCTTTCCTGTTTTTTGGCTTCTGTGACAATGGCTATATGGTTAATGGCGGTCCGGCTCAATTAGGCTTGCCGAGTTTCTCTTTGCTCTTGTTTCTTTTGTGTTGAGATGCTTTGTTCTGTTATACTATATATTTTAAAATCCTTTTTGTTCCCCTTGCTTTTGTAGTTTGTGCCCTTTTCTATTATGTTTTCACATTTGAACGCTGAGTATAGTTTGTCACAATTTTAATTAGAGCATTTAGCAGATGAATATATTCAGCCATATTAGACATGGGTGGAAGGCAACTGAAATGTCGAGAGATGAATGTCAGAGGATTATATGGGCATATACTGTACAGGGTGAAAACTCCAAACAGGAGGATGAGTTGAATTTGAAGCACAGCAGA
The DNA here is from genome assembly GCF_029633855.1 of Hoplias malabaricus. Classification (NCBI taxonomy): domain Eukaryota; kingdom Metazoa; phylum Chordata; class Actinopteri; order Characiformes; family Erythrinidae; genus Hoplias; species Hoplias malabaricus. The sequence goes on from NC_089814.1 coordinate 28,776,499, forward strand.
GTCCTCAAAATGTCTTGGTTGATATATTCCATATAGGCATTCCTAAGCATACAAAAGTCCTTCCAGAACTGGTTTTGCAACCACCAGGCTCTTGGGAATGCTGAGTACCATGTCCACATACTGGAGTAGCAGCTCAGTTGTCTACTTGACAGAGGGGACTTTAGGGGTTCCACCAGTACTAAGCTGACCATATTGCCCATAGACACAGGAAATGAAATCAAGAGAAAAATGCCACCATGTGCAAGACTGAACTGGCACAAGATTTAGGCCCTAGGGTGCCTTGTTCCTTGCTCACGCTTAGCCAGGGGCAATAAAGGTGCAGAGATCTTTCTCTGTACTTGGCAACCAAAATTGTCTGTATATTAATCAATTAATAAATAATTATATAATTAATATAATCATTACTTTATTGAATACTAACCTATAATTAACATTTTAAACATATTTATTTTTTTATTAGTCTCCATCCATATCCATTTTATTAGTCTCCATAATCCATCTAATGCCCCATTATATCAAGCTCTGTTAGGTCCATTAAAATGCACTTAATTAAGCAAATGTTCATTTACAATGAGAATGTTTTTTGTTTTTTTTTTGGTAAAGTTGTTGAAAGTTTTTTGCTGTAATTTCTCAGTCCAATAGCTTCCTTTTATGATCGTCATCTGAAATTCATGGGTGTTCACACAAATGTTTTACTAAAAAATCTGGTGTTTACACAGTGTTTGTGAGTCTGCCAGAAATGTTTTAGGAAAATCCAATTTACTCTTAAAATATGTACTGTTTTTATGAATATTTCATGAATGAGGACCAGACATACACTTGTGGGCTTTAGTCTTGGTTAAACTATCTGTTGTATTCATAGCTGTAATTACGCACACTAATGTAACTCTTATAACAAAGCTCATAAACATATGGCACACTCATTAATGCTTTCAAATTATCACCAAGTAATCATGGCTGTCATGAATATGAAGAAACATGTTCTTAATGCATGGCTTATCTGTTGTTTGGTACTTCTTTAAACCACAAGAGCTAGCTACTCTTATGGAAGATATATTTTAACATCAGGCTTGTTATCAGTATGGTCAGTTTAATGAAACCTGTGTAGCCTGCATTTGGCTGTATATGTTCGATTAGTTTATAATGAGTTATAGGCATCATGTAGGCTCAGAAAATGGGCTAGGTAGATTACAAAACACAAGTTCTCTGAGATGCTTCTTGGACTGTAAAGGTTCAGTCTGATATAGGTTACCTGATTATGTGCAAAGTCATGCACCTTATGCTGAACTCTCCCATTTTCTGTCATAATATTTTTATAACCCTGCATTACACTTTCAACAGTGCTAGAATATCTGTTGACACTGTAAGCATCACTTGAAGGCTTTAACATGCTGCAGAAATGCCAAAAGCCAGAGAATCAAAGAGATTAATTTTAACATCCTACATGGAATCACTGGGCGCAAGGCGGGAACATAACCTGGAGGGGGCGTCAGTCCTTCACAGGGCGACACACACACACATTCACACTTATGAATTCTTTTGAGTTGCCAATCCACCTACCAACGTGTGTTTTTGAATTATGGGAGGAAACCGGAGCACCCGGAGGAAACCCAAACAGACATGGGGAGAACACACCAACCTCCTTAAGGATAAATAATTCACTTTGACAAAATATATATGATATATAATACTTAGCATTGAGTCTACACTGGTAAGGGTGGTAAATGACCTGCTCTCTGCAGCTGACTCAAAAACTAATAATTTTATTGGAAATGTCTGCAGCTTTACATAATCGTAGATCCTTAGATCCAACACCTTTAGATTGTGTGGAAGAAATATGTGGGAATTAGGAAAACAGCTCTAAAGTGTTCTTATTCAGACACCTTAGGCAGGCAGCAGCATGATACTGTTGGTTTGTCCAGTTCTGGCCAAATGCCAGCAACACGAAAGGTCCATGGTACCTGTCCTTTTTTTAAGTGTTGCTTCCACTTTCCAGATTACAACATATATTTAAGTGGTTATTTTATATAAAAATTATGATAAAAATATTCTTGGACAAAAACATCCTCCTTTGGCCACATCTGAAATAAATCAGACATACATCATTAGGCAAGCATTTAAAATCTATGGAAGGGATAGGGCATATCATAGCACCACAAAAACAAGAATACAGTGTCACTGACTCTTACAAATCAGCAAAAGCTTTAATAGGATTTCTTATAGGAGTTTAGTTTTACACAGGCACAGACCCAACCATTTTAACCATATATTTATTCTCCCATGGCACATGAACCAGTTCAGCAGCTCATTATTGTTCTCCTCAATGAGTTGAATCACTTTTACAAAGGCTTACTGGACAGGAGCTGCAATTCTGCTGGTTAAAACTATATAAAAAAGACAAAATATGATCTTTGAAAGTATTAATTATATTTTTTTCTGAGAAAAATAATGAATTAAACATTAACATTCTTTTCACACTGATAATCAGATTGCATACTGAATTCCTAGATTCTAACGCATCCGTTCCCGGCTTTCAGAGTGTAAGGCCTTGTGAACTATAGACGGTGTTGTCAAGAGCATCACTGTTTTCTGAATGTGGATCATTTAGGAGTTAATTTATAACTGTGCTATCAGTGAAGGTAATTCATGCTCGTTGTTGTGTTCATTATTTACAAAGCGCACCGACACTATTACAAAACCTCTCACTGTGGTGGTACCCTCAAGGGTACATATACAGTACCTTAAGTTAGGGAATGTAATTGTACCTTATTCTGTTGTAATTGTAGATTTTGAAATTGTGTTTATTTCATATGCCCCATTTCATCCTCAGGACTACTCTTATGTTAATTTATTTTAAACAGTTCTGTAATGAAAACCTATATGAAAACAAATATTCCCCTCTCCTTCTGGAGAAGAGAATGTAATATACTTTTAGGGGAAAGTAGAGGACTGTTATTAATATTGAGTTAAAACAGGTTTATAAAGAGAATATTTTCATATTCATGTTGCATTTGCTTTTTCATTGTGGTTGAGGTCTGTTGAGCTTCCCTTAGTCTCGCTTTCAGTTCCAAAACATCGCTTTTGAGTTCTGCTGTTGAGAGGAGGGTGGGATCTAGTTAGCCATTGGCTGCTGGAGATTAGCCCCACCCACCAAGTACACTCTAGACACCCCTGTATGTCGGTAGAAGCCCGCAAGTTTAAGGGTCTGGCTGCAGACATGCACTCTAAAATTACATTGTGTCTGTTGAGGAATACATTTGCGCTTCATGCCACGTAACATTTGCGGCCATGTGAGATCCAGAGCTCAGAAATGAGAAACTTTTAAAAATAAAAACTTTTACAAAGGGATGTATTGGAGTCTTGGCAGGGTGTATAAATTAAAGAAATTACATTTTATCACTTTGCTTTGTGGAGGAGAATTATAAGGAGACACACACTCACACTACACATTCTCCCACACAAATAAACATACTACACAGCATGCACTGAAATGAATAATGCTAGCTATTTTTATCTTAAATGAGCAATCTGTAAAACTGATTCCAAGCATTATAATATTTGTTGAACATTATTTATTATAATTTTTGGACTATAATTACTAAAACAAATGTGCCATAATCAAAATGTTCATAATTTCTGTAATAATCTTCCTATGCTAGAGAAAGGCAAAAAGGTTTACGAGCGACAGCCATTTTCCCTGCACTAACAATCCTTTACTGTCCAGGTGTGTGTCTGGACAATAGTGCAGAGAGGTGGTCAGGAGCCAGACCATGTAAAGATTTGTAAACCAGGAGTAGGATTTTATATTGTATTCGACTGGAAGCCAATGACTGTCTTTTAACCTGTGGGTTATGTGTTCTCTGATGCTATGAAAATGGCTTCAGATTTATTGCTATTTAATTGTAAGAAATTCAGAGCATTCAGCTTATATTTGCAATGTATTTCTGAGCTTTAATTCTCCATTTCACCTAAAATAGGTGAATATGCAAAGCTTTTCAAACACAACTCTTACTTCGTAATTTTGTTAAAGCACACAAAACACAGAATTACCCATATATCTTTCAATCGTGTTGTTATTCAACTTCTACATATAAAACACACAAAACACAGTCCTTGCGCCTTCCAATATTCACTCTGGCTCACTTTCTTCTATCCATGCAAAGGCATCTGTACTTTTATATATTTTTTCAGGAATGACTTGCTGTTTCCTATTCAGGAGAAAATTAGCCAACTCTGGATACGTTCTGTAGTGTTGCTGCTTCTCAGCCGCTTCCATCTTTCAAACACAAGGCCAGTATTTACCTCAATTTATTTCTCTGGTCACTGACATTTTTAGAAGGGCACAGAGGCTTCACAGAGGCAATCACTTTGTGGCTGCAAGATGCTATGTTTGTGGACCTGGCAGCCTGGTGGGTTTGGACTTTAATGTGATTGTACAGGAGAGCTGAAATTCCAGTAGAGCTCCACTCCAGACTTGGCACTTCTCCAGAGAGTATACTGCTTCAATGCTGATATCAGGGATACCAGTGCTTTAATCTTGGCTTTAACCTTTATTACCAAGTACAGTAAATATATTCAAGATTGCTCCTTTAATAATAGGGGTGTATATTACAGTATTCTGTGTTACAAAGCACATGCCAAATGGTGTTTGGACACTCACTGATAGTATTTCTACATTGTTCCTACCTTGGCAAACATGGTTCTCTTCATAAACAAATTTGAGATAGTCCAGGGTGTGTTTCCACTTTCAAGTGATTCCAGCAGCCTCTAGACCCACTGCGACCCTGAACTGGATAAGCCGTTGTAGCCAATGAATAATGTGGAAAATATTCTTATTTAGACAAACATTTTTATCTGTGATTTGCAATCTTCCAATACACATTTTGTTAATTGAACTGTGACAAATGGTCACAAATGGAGCACCATGTTTGTAAAAATGAAAAAACAATTTATATATAAACTTAACACAAATTAGATTATTTCTTTGTTGTAAAAATGCCTTGAAGTAATAAAGGCATGTACTAATGTTTCTGCATGCTTCAGAGATAAGGCATTTCTAATCTTGGCGATGTTGCGAAGATGTAAAAAAGCTGTCCTAGTGATAGGTCAATTATGATGCCAAGATTTTTTGCTGCTGAACCAGGCTTAACTGGAAAGTCAGTGAGATTTAAAATTAAATCTGATCATTTATTTCTTGTCGCCTTTGGACCCAAAAGCAGGACCTCGGAAGTTAAGCAACACCCAGCCTTTCACATCTTTTACACAGTCCTCTATTTTCTTTAATCTTTGTTTGCCATCGGGCTTGGCTGAAATATACAATTGTGTGTCGTCTGTGTAACATTGAAAGTTAAAATCATGGTTTCTTATAACTGTGCCTAGCGATAACATGAATAATGTTAATAACGGTCCTAAAATAGAGTCTTTCAGAATTCCAAATCTTATTTTAGAATAATTTGAAGATAAATAGTTTACTTTTACAAATTGATAACATTTTGTTAAGTAAGATTTGAAACATAATAGGGCTGTTCCTGTAATTCCAACCATGTTTTCTTACCTTTCTAGGAGAATACTGTGGTCTATCGTATCAAAAGCTGCGACGAGGTCAAGAAGCACCAACAGGTATACGTGGCCTTGACCAGAAGCAAGAAGAAGATTGTTTGTCATCTTGACTAGAGCTGTGTCAGTGCTATGGTGTAGCCTGAATCTAGATTGGAATTTTTCATATATATGATTCTTATGTAGATATGAACTAAGTTGTTGGGCCATGGCTTTTTCTAAGATCTTGGATAGAAATGGCAGATTAGAAATAGGTCTGTAATTAGACAATGTGCTAGCATCAAGATTTGGTTTCTTGATCATAGGTTTAATAACTGCTAGTTTGAAAGCTTTGGGTACATGGCCCAGACTAAGGGATGAATTCACTATAGTTAAAAGAAGATTGATAATAGCTGGTTGTACTTCTTTGAGTAATTTTTTGTGAATTGCATCAAGTGTGCAAGCTGTACAGTTTGCGGAGGTGATAATCTTCAATAGTTCTAACTGTGGGAGTGGGTAAAAGGTTTTAAGTCTGTCTTTTACAATTTCGTTATGTTTTGTAACAGCCACATGGGGTGTCAGCCAGGTTGGATTTATAACTGTGGGTTGAGTTTGTTGTCTAATATTCTCAATTTTATTATTAAAAAAGTCCATAAAGACTTTACTGGTGAGAGTTGCCGAAATTAGTTGTTCAGAACCTGCCTGATTTTTTGTAGTTCTGGAAAACACACTGAACAGTAGGATTATTTTTATTATTGGAGATCAGCGAGGCCAGATATGCTGAGCGAGCTTTGGTGAGGGCATTTCTATATTCTATAGGCTGTCCTTCCAGGCAGAATGGAACACTTCCAGCTTGGTTGATCGCCATTTCCACTCTAGTTTTCATGATGTTTGTTTTAAGATACAGGTTTTATTATTGTACCATGGGGCGAGCTTTTTCTGTATCTTTTTTTTCTTTTAAGTGGTGCCACATTTTCTAAAGTAGATTTATAAAGTAAATTGTAGGGAGGTAGATGGTTTTATTATACACTTTGTAGAATGAGGGGACATACATATATTATGGCTAAGCTCCAGATTATCTGTGAGGATAATCTTGAATATGTGGGCTCTGAATTGAAGTGGATGCACAGGAGTCTTTGACGCAGGATGCTAAGCATTTGTTAGACAAGGCTGTTTGAGCTATTTTAGCAAAGGTAAGCCCAGGATATCTTTGTTTGCAGGTAATGTTTAATAAGAGAGAAACTGTTTAAGCAGCTTCTGCAGTAATTGTGAACATTTCAGTGACATAATTTTTTTTTTGTTCCCTCATTGCTGGTTTACAGTCAGTGGCTCAATGATGAGGTCAATCAGAAAAATACAATGAGGTCATTCAGGAAAACAAATTACAAATCCCTGTTAGAGTGGGTTCCCTTTCAGGTCACAAACCTAATTTTGAATTGTTAGGTGTATTCCTACAAACATAGTGTGTTCACAGCTGAAACCAAAGTTTTTCAGCACATACCATGATGATATCCAGCTTTTTTCGAGCTCGGTCGAAAAAAAAAAAGCTCAAAAAGAGTTATGGCACAGTGGACCCTTTATCTCTTTTCTGATTTGAGAAATGAAAAGAATAGTAATTAAAAAAAGAAAGGAATTAAAAAAAGGATATAGCTTTATCTGATGGTTTTCTGGGCAGTGGTCAGCCTTGGCTCCCATCAAATATGGTGCAAATGTGGGTTAGTTTGCTGGATAGCAGTAAAGCTCCAAAAATCCTGACCAGAACCAGTTCAATATTCAAAGTGTTCATTTGGTCGAAAAGAGCTGCATAGAAGACAGTCATGAAGACTGATTCATTCCACCTGCTTTCAGATGCATCAGTGTGAAATTCCAAAGCATAATCCAATGCTTGCCACAACCACTTTTTATACCCAATCATGTTGTCAATTGACATAATTAGCGTTAATTGGTCTTCCAGCTCTTTGTTATATGCTCGATTTCCTTTTTCCAGCCACTTATTGCTACTTGTCCCAACTTTTTTGGGATTTGTTGACACTGAAATTTTGAATCAACATATTTTTCCTTTAAAATGTTACATTTACTCAGATTAAACTTTTGATCTGTCATCTATGTTCTATTACGAATAAAATATTGACATTTGCCATCTCCACATCATTGCATTCAGTTTTTATTCACAATTTGTTTAGTGTCCCAACTTTTTTGGAATCCGGTTTGTATTTTCTTTTTAAATTATGCTTAGTGCCGCCCTAATTTCTTCAGACATTGATTATACTTGGGGCACTTTTTTTTTTTTTTACAAAAAATGCTACTATATGAAATTAAGGCATTTATAAAAGAGTGATGATTAGTAGTTTACTTAATGTTTTTGCAGCCTTATTGCTTGTGTGCTATGAGGAATGTGTGGATTCATTCATTCATTGTCTGTAACCGCTTATCCAGTTGAGGGGTCTGGGGCCTACCTGGAATCACTGGGCGCAAGGCAGGGACACAACCTGCAGGGGGCTAGGTTTTCATGCCCCTCCAGAAATATATATCAAAGTATGTGGAAATTACATGTACTAGGAGAAGTTTAATGTATTTTATGACCTAGTGCTTTTCTTTGCAGAATTTTGGACCACTCAGCCCAAGTGCCAAAAGCCTGTCCCCAAAAAGCCTCACCTCTTATGTGGCCACCAACAATGGCAGATCAAGGCCTGAAATGCAGTACAGCAACCCTGCCACCCTTTTTGCCAACAATGGGAATGGGGTCTTACCCAAGCAAATGGCCAGACTCAGACTCAGTGCTTCACACAGGTATGTCTTGAAATTTAATTTTACAAGAGTAGTGCTCTTGCTAACAAGGCCTAATATATTGAAGAAAAAGATTAACAAGACATATGTTTAGTCAGAACTGTATGACAGTCATATCACCCTTCTTAAAAAGAAATCATCTTAAGTTTCTAATCTAGGAAGGTAATGATTATGTTCAGCTTTTTCAAAATAGCAATTGGATTTACTGGTTTAGTCACTGTAAAACATTCTCCTGTTAAGACTGTAAACTTTTTACACTGAAAACAGTTTGACAACCTGTCATTATTAGAGTAATAATGTAGGCTAATTTACCAAAGGCCTGCAAGTCATCTAAACTTAGTAGTTTGTTTAAATAATATATTTAGAGAAACAAGGATTGATCTGCAGGTCAACGAAGAAACAAGAATCGCCTTAGAGGTCATAATGAAAGACTTAAATCCACAAATTGTGGTGATCACCTGGAGTTACTTTCATTTTTGCCAGACTATGACAAGGTTCGCTTCTGATTAATTTGTATACTCACACTCCCAGGTCACTGGCTATTCACTGGAGCTCATTGTTCAAGTATCTGTGCATCATAGAATGTGGTTTTTCACTGTGTAATGAAAAAAAGTTTAGATGGAGGATTTCTGTAGTTAAAGATAATAAAATTTAAAATATTCAGTATTGAGCAATAAAAAAATATCAGGACAGTATGTGCAACAGACACATCATCAGTAACATTAAGAAAATATTTTCATAGAATGTTTTATACTGTCCCTGAAATTAATTAAATTCTAACTGTCAAGAAAGCACATAATCATTATGCAGCATATGGCTTTAAGAACAGCCTACCAAACCCTTTCATAATGGAGACACAAATAGCCAGTGTTCTGCTGTCTCTAGAGCAGTGTGGGGTGAGAATGAAAGAGACCTGTGGATAAAACAAACAAAAACTTGAAAAGGAGTGGTCAGCTCACGAATTTTGCTGATTTTATCAGTGCATACACTGTCCAAACATAGAATGGGAATACAGTGCTGCACATTGGTTCACGGATTTGTCTGAAACAGTAGCCTATGAGATAATTTAGTGGTCAGTGAAAATGGTCAGTGAAAATGACAAATTATTATTATAATTACATATACATAATTATATACAATAATAATGTTATATTTATAATTTAAAAAAAGCAGAGCAGAGTTGAGTATGGCCCATGCAATGGAAAAGCACCATATCGTGTTGTTAATTAGTTGCTAGTTGTTTACTATTGTTTTGTAATAAGTGTAGGAGTAAGGGAAGGAGGTAAGTGCAGGAGGCTTTATTAATATAACTTAAAAGGAAACTGACCCACAAACAAGAAACACTGACAAGGACTATATAAAGACAACACCAACAAGAAACACCTGGGTACTAATTAAAACACATGACACTAGAAAACCAAAGGGAAGGGTATCACATGAACAGGGAACAATCAGGAAGCAGACACAAGACAGGGGGTAATAGTCTCATGACAAAGGGAGCACAAACAAGGAACAAAAACAGAACAGAACACAAAACAGCATGTTACAGGTTTCAGTAGGGAGTTGCTATAGTGTAAAGGTATAATCTTCTGATAAATATTTAAATATTTTAAATGATAATAAAGGCATTAACATTAAATACTTTTGGTGTACCTACTCAAATTTATTTTAAAATGGACAATTTACAAAATTTTCTATATTGATATATATCAATGTGGATTAATGTGTTCCAACTCCAAAGAAGAGCTAATGTAGCCCTCGTTGCTAAAATAGGTAATACTAGCTATGTTAAAAAGATTTCAGAACCACCGTGCATTGCAGCTTGCGGCATTTAAGGCTTCATAGCTGCAACCTGTCAGAATGCCAATACAGAATCTTGCCCTTTACCAAAAATGCTTAGCTTTTTAGCATCAAAATTGTACTATGCAGCAATGGAAGAAGGCAATCTGATCTGATAAATTGTGTTTTCTTTCACATCATGTGGATGAACAGTTTCTTGTGCATCCCTCACCTGGGGAACTATTGATATCACTATGTGTAATGATATACTATTGAAAGAAATGCAAGCCAGTGGAGGCAGTGTGGTATTCTAATAATGATCTGCTGGGAAACCTTGGGTAATCTTTCTCACATTCAAACAGATATTATTTTCACATATATTACCTACTTGATAACTGTGGCAGAGTACACACCTTTCATGGCAGTGGTATTCCCTAGTAGCTGTGGCCTATTTTGGCAGGACAATACACTCTGTTCTTCATGTTACAAAAATTTCCATCCAGTCAACTGTGGGATGTGCTAAAAAACAAGAGTGATCAGGACCCACTTTGCAGCATACAGGGCTTAAAGGATCTGCTGCTAATTTCTCAGTGCCAGATAACAAAGGACATCTTCAGAGGTCTTTTGGTGTCCATGTCTCACTGGGTCACAGCAGTTTTGTTCAGTAGTATTTTTCAACAGTTCAATATGGCTTCAATTTGTGCCCGGTACCCAAAATGAGAGATGAACAAAATTTGTGAAATAGCAGCAAACACTACATTTACATTCATGGCATTTTGCTGACACTCTTTTACAGAGTGACTTACATATCAAAAGTGCTGATATCAAATTTTCCTAGAAAGGCAATATAAAAGTTTAAACTAAGGCAGCAGGACCTGATGGGTTTCCCTCAAAATAGTACAAGGATATTAAATATCAGCCGACCCCAGTAATGAAGGTCATATTTAATCATGATTAAGACTGGCATAGCTATTCCTCTTGGAGGAAGCAGTAATATCTTTGATACCAAAAGAATGTAAAAACTAAGTTCAATATGGAAATTATTTGCAGATAAGTGTAATAAGTTTACAATTAATATATATATTTATTCATTTATTTATTTTTGTAAAATAACACTTTAAAGTAGAAGAATATGTGGGTTTTGACGACTTTTGAGTTTTGATATTTTTAGAGACATCACCTGGGATTCATAGATGTGGATTTATATGTAGAACTTTACCAGAAAATTTTTGAGTTGTCCAAATTTATTTATTTGATATTTATTCAAGTCTAAATAGAGGATCACATTTGGTGTCTCATAGTGTTCTATTGAGCATCGAAAAATTGTTTTTTGGAAAAAAAAAAATACATGAGATTATGAGATACCTCATAATTTGTCTTTATATTTACATAACTTATACCTCCCCAATGCAAATAAGACAGATCTAGCATATGACACCTCAATCATGCATATATCTTATAAAATATGAACGTTATGAAGCAGAGAATGTGAAATTACAAGACTGGAACCACCAGTGGTTCATCGGAGTCAAAGAACTGAAATGGACCTGGACAGAGTAACATACTTTTTCCAGTGTAACATACTTTTAAGTTGGATAACATGTTACATGATAGAGATAGGAACCATTTTAGGAATGTTTTGATCTGGAGCAAATCTGTACTGCCTCAAAAATGTAAGTTTTTTTTTTTCTAAGCCCAGAGCCATCACTGCAATCCCCTGGCATTCCCAATAGTTTTGACACAGTGTCTGATGTCTACAAGATGTTGCAGGACCAGGAAGAGCCTGTGCCTGTACCCAAACAGTCTGGCTCATTTAAATATCTACAGGGAATCCTGGAAGCTGACAATGGTGGTGAGTACAACTGATCAAATGAGTCAGGAGGGTGTATTATGCTAGCAAATCTTGGACTTTACTATTACTATTGTAATGTTATTATGCAAACATGTTTACATTATCATTGTTGCCATCAGACATAATGTTTTTGTTTTCTAACAGAAATAATATCAAGGTTGATATATTATTTAATTTTAAAATTGCTACTGAATGAGTTCCTCTGCCTAATGATAGCACTGTGCACAGTGTGGTCAGCATTGTCCATGATGGTCAGTAGTTTACTAAGGGCACTTCTAACTGCCACTGATGTAAAAGACTCCAGCTCTGTTCCCAGCACAGAGCCAGCTTTATGGCTCAGCTCTCTTCACCATGATGGTCCAGTACAGTGAGCGCATTACTGCAGCTGCTGCACCTAACCTACGGTCAACCACACAATCCCTCTTCCCATCACTCGTGAATAAGTTCCCAAGATACTTGACCTCCTTCATAGAGCTGGGCGATATGGACCAAAAATAATATCTCGATATTTTTTAGCTGAGTGGCAATATACGATATACAGGGGTTGGAAAATGAAACTGAAACACCTGTCATTTTAGTGTGGGATGTTTCATGGCTAAATTGGACCAGCCTGGTGGCCAAACTGTTAATTAATTGCACATTGCACCAGTAAGAGCAGAGTGTGAAGGTTCAATTAGCAGGGTAAGAGCACAGTTATGCTCAAAATATTGTAATGCACACAACATTATGGGTGACATACCAGAGTTCAAAAGAGGACAAATTGTTTGTGCACGTCTTGCTGGCGCATCTGTAACCAAGACAGCAAATCTTTGTGACGTATCAAGAGCCACGGTATCCAGGGTAATGTCAGCATACCACCAAGAAGGACGAAACACATCCAACAGGATTATCTGTGGACGCAAGAGGAAGCTGTCTGAAAGGGATGTTCGGGTGCTAACCCGGATTGTATCCAAAAAATATAAACCACGGCTGCCCAAATCACGGCAGAATAAAATGTGCACCTCAACTCTCCTGTTTCCACCAGAACTGTCCGTCGAGAGCTCCACAGGGTCAATATACACGGCCGGGCTGCTATAGCCAAACCTTTGGTCACATGCCAATGCCAAACGTCGGTTTCAATGGTGCAAGGAGCGCAAATCTTGGGCTGTGGACAATGTGAAACATGTATTGTTCTCTGATGAGTCCACCTTTACTGTTTTCCCCATATCCGGGAGAGTTACAGTGTGGAGAAGCCCCAAAGAAGCGTACCACCCAAACTGTTGCATGCCCAGAGTGAAGCATAGGGGTGGATCAGTGATGGTTTGGGCTGCCATATCATGGCATTACCTTGGCTCAATACTCATGCTAGATGGGCACGTCATTGCCAAGAAATACGGAACCATTCTGGAGGACCATGTGCATCCAATGGTTCAAACATTTTATCCTGAAGGCGGTGCTGTTTATCAAGATGACAATGCACCAATACGCACAGCAAGACTGGTGAAAGATTGGTTTGATGAACATGAAAGTGAAGTTGAACATCTCCCATGGCCTGCACAGAAACCAGATCTAAATATTATTGAGCCACTTTGGGGTGTTTTGGAGGAGCGAGTCAGGAAACGTTTTCCTCCACCAGCATCACGTAGCGACCTGGCCATTATCCTGCAAGAAAAATGGCTTAAAATCCCTCTGACCACTGTGCAGGACTTGTATATGTCATTCCCAAGACGAATTGACACTGTATAGGCTGCAAAAGGAGGCCCTACACTATACTAATAAATTATTGTGGTCTAAAACCAGGTGTTTCAGTTTCATTGTCTAACCCATGTATATCTCAGTATTTTTCTTCTCATGAGATAACAAAAAGGCACTTTCCCAAATGTCACACAGGAACTTTTATTAACATTCAGTTGTAGATGTCCGTAACACATTGCTCAAAAATATCTATTAGCATATATTAAATAATAATGCTCCATAAATAAAATAAGGTTCTTTTCCTGCATAACAGAAGACTCATAGCTGTGCTATTAAACTGTAAACAGAAAACAAACAGAGCAAAAATAGCAAAAATGGTTTTGTTTTTTAAAAAGTCAGTTTCCTGTGAAGCAGACTTCACTAAAATGCTTCCTCCTGTGTGTACTCCTGTACATCTAGTACTTTGTGCAAATGACAATGACAATTAAATAAAAAAAAAAATCCATCCTTCAGTCATCAGTAGGGCGGGGCAATATGGACAAAAAAACATATCTCAATATATTTTAGCTGAATGGCAATATACAATACGATATATGTTGTGAAAAATAATGTGAATGAAATTCTGTAATTGAAAGTAGTGAAATAAATCGGTTTTGGGAAGCTTGAATTTTGTGGAGACGTCTCTAAAACTTGCAAATACGCCATCTATAAACAAGTCACTGAATTTGTTTAGACTGAGTTTCTGCCATTTTGCAAAGGAAAAATCTAACTTTGCTGGGGAAAATTGATGATTATTACATATAGGGCTTTGTAATGAAAAGACTAATGGTTTAAAATTTCGGTGGAATTGTACCCAAATTTTAAGAGTGGATATAACAACTGCACATGTAAATGTGCACATGAAAAAAATAAGTGCACACGTGTACTGTAAAATCAAGAAAGGCAATTTCTTGTCGATGGACAGGAGCTGGACTCCATTTCGCACCTTTCTGCCTGTGGGGACTGCATTCAGTGTATTAGTTTTTGTAAATTTGCTGCCCAGTAATAGTACATTAAGTTGGGTAGTGCAAATCCACCCTGAGACCTTGGAACTTGCAAAGCTGGGTGATTTAAAGAAAAGCATTCACTCTTAGAAAAATTTAGTTTATATCCGGAGAAGCTGCCGAATGTGTGTAATATTTCAATTATGTTATGAATACAGGAAACGGGGTCTGAGACAAATAATAAGAGATCATCATCATAAAGGCTTACTTTATGCTCCACTCCCTTCTACAAATTCCTTTCAAGGATTGGGAGGCTTTGAGCATAATAGGCTTAATAGCTAAAGCGAATAGGAGAGGGCTAGTACCAAAAAGGAGTAGGAGTAGGTCTAGTACCCCTCTTTAGTGGGAAAACCTGTGAACGTGATTTGTTTTTGATTACTGATGCCTTTGGTGCTGTGCATAATAGATAGATCCATGAGATCATTTTTGGACCAAAGTTAAATCTTTCCAGCACAACGAATAAATCAAATCAAATCAAATCAAATTTATTTATATAGCGCTTTTCACAACTGATGTTGTCACAAAGCAGCTTCACAGAATTCCAGTAAGACAAGATTTGACATGAAATGTAAAGACAAATGTAAAACCCTCAAGTGAGCAAGCCAGGGGCGACAGTGGCAAGGAAAAACTCCCCCAGCTGAGGAAGTAATTCCACTCCACTCTGTCAAAGGCCTTTTCAGCATCTAAAGACACAATTACCTGAAGATGAGGATTGTCTGAAGATGCGGTGACTCCCAGCAGTCTACGGATGTTAGTAAAAGAATGACGGTTTTTCATGAACCCAGTCTGGTCTGGTGAAATCAAATCTGTAATTATGGCATCCATCCTGGATGCTATAACCTTAGTGAAAATTTAAAATTGATATCAGTCTATAAGAGCTACACCCCAGTGGGTCTTTATTTGGTATCAGAAAGAGAGTAATTGAGGCTTCAGTGAGAGTTTGAGGTAAGTTTCCTTGGCTTTGAGAGTGTTCAAACATTTCTAAATTAGGGGGGCTAATTTATCTGAGAATATACGCCCCCCCATAAGCTTCACAAATAACAGATTATTGTGATATTTCATGAAGATTCACCTGTTTTTTTTTTTTTCTGGAAATCTCCAGAATTTCTTGCTCATTCTCCTTATTTTTTAAAGCTCCATTCTATAAGATTATTTTGTTAAAATTGAAAGGCTGCAAGGGAAAACTAAACATGAAAATATGTGTACTGCTGAGTCACCCTCTAAATCCCAAATAGAAAATTTCCCCCAGTTTCTCAAACATAGTACCATATGCCTACTGTAAAAACACAGTGCATTGCCTTCATTGAAATATACATTTTTAATAACTTGTATATTTTACAGAACTAAAGTTTTTTACAACAAGATATTGTCAATAAATAGCATTAGCTAGATATAACCATTTATATGATCACAATAATTGTTCCAACAATATGAAAATGTTTTTTTACCAAACACTTTTTATATATAAAGGTACTTACCAGGACTGGCCATGAAAATTGTGATATTTGGATATTTGTTCGTTGGTTTAGGTGTTTGATTCATAATTTAGAGATAATAAATAATAATTTTGGATAAATATGGCGATAAAGACAACCCTCCACTCCACATGTATTTAGCCTTGTCAACATAAAATCTTAAAACGAAGCCTAAAACAGCCTAACACGCTACAGCAACCTACTTACAACAAGGCATGTCAAAACTACAGTTCATAGTGTCAGCTTTACAAATGAAAAGGTGAAATTAGAACACCTCCAAGAAGCTCTGGTTTATTTGTGTACACTCTGTGCTCTTAGTGGCAACATGTGGCGCATGGGTTAGCGATCAACTGGGTTGCTGATTTTCTGAACAATAGACCTGGCCCCAAGTATTCAGGTATTCAGATATTTGTTTCTTGGGTATGTATTTGGTTTCAAATTTTGACATTTGGATATTTTTGAATAAATGTGATTATCGATAAAGGCAACACTCAACCACATTCAGGCTCTCCAGCAGTAAAAACAGTGCTCTCCCCACTCCACCCGTATTCAGGCTCATCAACATAAAAGTCTTTGTGCAAGTGAAGCCTAAAACTCAGTCATATAAAACATGCTAAACATGCTAAAATAACACTTACAATGAAGTGAGGTGCACAGTTCATTTTGTCAGTTTTGTGCCTGAAAATACAGCACCTCCACTCAAAATGGTGTGTCCTTAATTAATGAGATAGTTAGCAGGTTAGCAAGCGTAGGTAGCGAGTGAAGCCACGCTTTGAGCCACGGAGCAGCCTGGAGAGAGGGGTGTTAAAGCAGGTGGTCGCAAGCAGATTTTGTTAATTACAACAATATGCACTGTACACTGTAGAGGTACTGTTGTGATGGTTGGTAATGTAGCATGTAAAAATCACATGGAACTGGTGGCACTGAGCATGCCTTAACGGTGCCAGTGGGGCTAGGTACAGCCTTAGTAACCAGGGAGGCCAGTGTGGATTTATGTTTGTTGATGGTTAAGAAATGACTGTAAGCCGGCTTGAGGGGGAGGTGCCTACCTGATGACTTCCTGTGAAGAGCTAGTGATGCAGAGGGTGTTTTGTGTACTCAGGTGATGGGCTCAATGATTAACCATAAATGTTAAGGGTAGCTGGTTGCTGATCGGATCATAAACAGCCACAGCAACCATAGGGTGTAGCTGTAGGATTGAAACAATGGAAATTGTCTGGCTGCTGGTAGGAAGAGAGTGGGGTGTGCCCTATGTAAAGCTCTAATGTATTGGCATAGGACGTTTTACATCTTATCTTGTGTATTATAATTATTATACACCACCCCACTCTCAGAGTATTCGAATAGTCACCAAATATCCCAGCCGACGCTCCAAAGCCCAAAAAAATGTTATTCAAGACAGCCCTAGTACATGCATGAAAAAAAAGAAAGAAAATAAATAAACTACATAATGCTGGGGATCTGCTACGTGCAGAGATAAAGAAGCAAAACCTAGAAATGCTTTACCATTGTGATGGAAATTTGTTTATAGAAATGATTCATAATCAATAGAGATATTTTTAATCAGCAATGACCACGCATGCTTGTGTAACTGAAATTGTTTTATTCCTAATTCTCTGTGAGACAGCAGACTTATGTGTGTGTGTTTCAAATAACAGCATATCGACACCTTCCGTTCAATCAACTCCCTTTGCCTCCAGACCACAGAGGGGAGATAACTGAGACCAAAGGGGTAGAGGAGGATGCACAGGGCACGTCTGGAAGGGTGTTAGAAATACAGGAGGGAGTGGAAAACAAATGGTGGGAGACTTGGAGTTACGGGAACAGGATACATTGAAAGGTGATTGAAATGTAAAATAGCGAACAGATGGTGAACTTCAAAGGGCTTTCCAGGTATAAGAGACGCTAATCAAGAAACGGTCAGTAGAGAGGAAAACAGTGTTGTCCTCTCTCGTTAATAAATTGCTTCTTTATTTGATGCCGACTCAGAGACTCAGCTTTCTTATTTCTGTCATAATTTTCCACCACACCATATAGCTTTGCATAAAGCAGATTACATTTGACATCCCAGGGCATAACACATTCATGCAGTCACTCATACAATCACAGCTATGGGCAATTCACACAGACAATCCACCAATCTATCTGTTGTTTTTGGACAGAGGAATGAAACCCTCACAGACATTAAGGTGACTCTCTCTCTCTCCCCACAGTGGACAAACCTGGAGGAAGGGGGATGCAATCTCCAATTCGTTCCCCCATGCTCAGCCCCATTACCCCTCTTGTTGGCTTACAAAAGCTGTCCCAATGCACACGCTGTGGGAATGGCATTATGTGAGTATTACTTTTCAGTAAGTGCTATCTTTATGTAGGCATAAAAGCAGTTACTTTATAGCAGATGTGTTGTACATTTTCAAGCTTCTGACTGGGTACCTTATTTATCTGGAACTTTATAGTATTATCTATATTACATTAATGTCAAATTAAGGTCACAGAGGGAGTGTGTTGTTTTCACAGCTGCAGGGATGACAATGAGGTGGGTGTACATGAAAGGAAATAAGCCTATTAACAAAAACAAAATAAAATAAAACAAAACAAATAAATCAGAAAAAAATAAACACAAGCAGGCCACAACCTAGAAACAACCCAACAAAACTAAACAAAAACAAACTGGAGACAGCCTTGAACCAATATAGACATGAGTTAAACACTGAGAGGGTCTAGGGCAGAGACAAGGGAAGAGATAGGTACAAAACAAAAACAGCCATGTGCCCACAAAGGAACAACAAAGCAGGAACACACGAGACAGGGCAAAAGCATGACAGCTGTAACTTGCATGTGGATGTCAGGTGTCAATTAGAGGTAACATAATATACATACATTAATATGTACTGACTATTTATGTTTACATTTATAAAGCTTCCTGTCACAATTCTATGACATTCAATATACCTGAAAAGTAAAATATATTTTATTCTTTAATTATTTTTTGTGCTGCAGTGACACTATTGTGGTAGTGGTGTGTTATTGTGGCTGGAGTTTTTAATCACCTCAATGCCATTGCTGGACAGAATAGGTCACCAACCAAAAATATCCAGTCAGCAGCGTCATATAGGAAAGGTCATTTTACCACTAATGACAGAATAGAGGAGGATTAAATATACAGCAATATATAAACTAATCTCACAGATTTAGGATTTGCAAGGTGGACCAACAATATAGGTCTGTAAGATACAGATAAAAACCCCAGAAGCATTGTCTGATCCACTTACTAACACGCCAACAGCCAAAAATAAAAATACTTGCTTTGGAGTGGGGCGGCACGGTGGCGCAGCAGGTAGTGTCGCAGTCACACAGCTCCAGGGCCCTGGAGGTTGTGTGTTCGATTCCCTACACGTTGGTAGGTGGATTGGCGACTCAAAAGTGTCCGTAGGTGTGAGTGTGTGAGTGAATGTTTGTGTGTCTGTGTTGCCCTGTGAAAGACTGGCGCCCCCTCCAGAGTGTATTCTCGCCTTGCGCCCAATGAATCCAGGTAGGCTCTGGACCCACTGCGACCCTGAATTGGATAAGCAGTTACAGATAATGAATGAATGAATGAATGAATGAATGCTTTGGAGTGGTCCTGTAGGGCTGAAGAACAAGGTGAAAAGGCACTACCAAAGTGTACAGCATTAAAATGATTACAGTCTGACAAGAAGTGTAGAAACAAGAATGTTATTTTATTGTTGACAACAATAAAACAATTAAAAAAACAAACAAACAAAAAAAACAACATTTTCCAACTTAAAACTAAATGATAACATGATGAATTACCAATAGATTGAGGATAGGTCCCCCCTTGTGAACATTGGTTCCTCCCAATGTTTCTTCCTTAGCAGAGGGAGTTTTTCCCTTGCCATTGTCACCCTTGGCTTGCTCACCTGGGGGATTTTTACATTCTTTACATTTTTACATTTCACGTCAAAACTTTGTCTTACCGTAATTCTGTGAAGCTGATTTGTGACAACATCAGTTGCAAAAAGCAGTATACAAATAAATTTGATTTGATGATTTCATTTGACTGTAATGACAGTCATTAACTTGGTCTTCTGATGGCAAATGTTATCAACAGTTAAATTCAGTTAAAAGATATTTCATGTTGTAAGGTTATTTTCTTTAATAGACAAACTGCTATTTTAACATTCCTTATTCAGGTTTCTGAAAAGAAAATATAGAGCTGTTGTTCCATTACATTTTATGCTTGTGATTTTTTCCCCCCAGAGGTACAATTGTTAAGGCCAGAGATAAACTTTATCACCCAGAGTGCTTCATGTGTGATGACTGTGGTTTGAACCTCAAAGAAACAGGCTACTTCTTCATTGAGGACAACCTGTATTGTGAGAATCACGCCAAAGCCCGGGTACAGCCCCCTGAAGGCTATGATGTGGTGGCTGTCTACCCCAACTCCAAAGTGGAAATGTTCTAATCTTTCTAATCAAAGGAAGAAGAGATTTTCAAGCTCTCATCAGCTATTTTTCAGGGCCTTTAATTATCTGGATTTCAGATGTGGGCAAATTTGATAGTATCCTTACTGATAACTGAAAAAGCACTTCAGTCATTCTGAAAAATTATGAAATTAAAAGCAATTGTCTCATGTATACCTGTATACATTTTGTTATGTTATATATGGAAGAAAATGAATGTGAATGCATTATTGTTTATTCTACAAAGAATTTCTACAATGGCCTGGACTTTATTGGTACTAAAAAAAAGTTTTAACATTTTATTTTAAGGTTGACTTCTTAAAGGTGAATTAACTTTTAGCAAGTAGCCCATTAACTATTAACAAGAAATTAACCATTATTTCTGTAATAGCAACTTATCAGTTGTAGGCACTTACAAATGTGTAAAATATATTTATATAAGGTATTTTTAAGATTGTTTAAATTGGTTATTAACTGTTTAGTTACTTATGTCCTAAATATTAATGCAGACAGATCTAATATGATAATTATTGAAATGAATATGAAAATGTGGGTGTCCTGTTGATGAGAAGATGAAATATGAATGAATGAATGACCAGGTTAGTATGCAACTCCATTACTGTATTTTTGCTATGAACTTTAGCTTTAATAAGCACTTTAATAAGTCATTTTTACACCATGATAATAAAAGAAACTACTGTAAACAGACACATGCTCCTTGAAATCTACAATAATAGTGAATATGCCTTTCAACTTACAAAAAAAAATCAACTGTAACCAAATGGTTATTCTGAATATTTGTTTAGTTGCCAATATTCAATATATTGTATAAATATAAAGTTTGTAAGCTTGTTTAAAAATGTTACTCTAAAGTGACTATTAACTACTTGTTAATCATTAATTACCACTTTCTAATAGTTAATAAACTATTAAGTGGCAGACCTTAAAATGAAATGTTACCAAAACATTTTATAAAGTGGAAATTTCTGGTCATAAAATCTTATCAGCTCAGCCCCGTTCAAAGCTACTATAAAATACACAATATACACACACCTATGACGACATCACAGCATCTGCATACCATATTAATGCACCACTATATTAAACCCATTTAATACATACAATACAATATTAAATTATCCTCAAACAGCATGATATCAGGAAAAAAATACAGTGCTATAGATCACTTGGGTCTCACTTTTAATGACTACGTTTTGTGGTGGAAAATTTGTGTTGATTTTTTTTTCTTTTTTTTTTTGTAAATCTTTGAATTGAATATCAATGTATTTTACAAGAATTAATACTGGCTGTTGTTATATAAAGGCAATAAGTCCCTCAAAACCATGTGTTACAATGATGTTATGAAAAGGAATGGTGTTTTGGGCACAACCTGTCATGATCTATTGCTTTAAGAAATAAATGGATTATAGTGATATTTCAAATTGACAATTTTGTTCAATTAATTTCACACATTTCAATTTTGAAATCAGACATTCAGCCTACTTGAAGAAAAGTGGTCACTCGGTTGCATGCATGATTATTGGAACATATTGCACATTCTATGAGATCAGAAAGAATATTATAGACTATTAGACTGTTAGAAAATTATAGGTTAACATAGTGAAATCTCAAGAACATCTAGGCATTTGGGTGCAAAACCTATTGCCCAGTTTCAGAAACCTCTGTCTCAGTCACAGGTCATGTGTCCTCCAGTAGGGTAATGACCCAAAACACATAGCCAAAATCACCCAAAATTGGCTAAGAACAAAACAATTAACTATTCCGAAGTGGCTATCTATGAGCCCTGAATTCTATTAAACTGATACATGGAAAAACTAAAACTCTTGAGAAGGCACCCTTTAAACAAGAATAAGCTGGAGCTGTCTCCTCAGGAAGAGTCGGTCAAAAAACCTGTTTACAAGTCTCACTATTTACAGGTGCAGGAATTTCACTACATTCGGACGGGATTAGTATTACCTGTGGACGTCGGGGTAAAGTGTTGTATGTTTTTGGTGGGAGGGCTTATCTCAGAACAGTTGTGACAGTCTAAAAACTCCAGCAGCTCTGCTGTGTATGATCCACATTGTGTGACGGCCATACGTGAATCAAGTAGCCCCTCCCATCTCTGTTATTTTAACAGAGATTTCTTGTTCAGTGCGAATGCACCATAAACATTATGGTTGTATTGGGGAAAAATGACATTAACCCAGCTCCCCATGTAAAACTAATATCGTCTGAATAGGGCTGAAGAGGAATTCCCCAAACTGAGCTTTAGAACATTCTATACAGAAAAGATCTGTATCTTTTCATTTTACTAACTTTGCTTCAGCAAACCGTTTCTGAAATCTGCCTGTCAATAGAGGGTGTGAGAGAGAATGTTCACAGGAAGTATCTTTAAGAAGTTGAGATTTCACCATTACATTTTTTACATATTTGGTCATGTCATGTGTTTAGGCCTGTTATTTTTCTCCACATGTTGTGGAAACAGCATACTTAATTTTGAAAACAAATCAAGTTGCTTAAACAGAAGGAATTCTTTTTTGAGTAAAACAGAAAAATATTTCAGAATGTATTTGTGTAAATGTTTCACCCAAAGCAGAAAGACATCAGTTCTCATGTTATTTTAAAGAGTTACCATTTTGTGTTTCCATTTTCAATTTGTGTTAATAAGGAGGTATAAAAAAGTTGAAAAAATTTTCCAAGTGGAAAGAATTTTCATTTGTTCAAGAATACTGACTTATTGTGGTTACGGTGTCTTTAATTTTAGGAATTTTAGAAATATACAATGAGGCCATATCAGAAATTTTAAACTATTTAATCCTTTAAAGCCAAATGTATCAAATATGATACATAATCTTTGGAGGTGGCTTTTTCATCATCTAATGAAAAGAAATACAAAAAAAAAAAAAAACGTCCATCCTTTTGGAGTACTCTATACTATCATGAAAACACAGGAGAAAATCTTAAGAATAAATTTTTTTGCTAAACTGAAGTAAAACTAAGTATTTCTGTTCCATTTCAAATGTGTATTCTACCTGTGAAATGCTAATTAATTATAATAATATTCAGAAAATTCAATCTGTTTTTACAGCAGCAGAACATATTTACACAATTTTACAAAGTATTTTTATGAAACAACAATGTATTTATACTTTTCAAAAAGCCTTTGTGCGCAAAATGTGTTGGCTCATTTTCGACATGGATTTTGTGAGACAGATTCAGAGGAAGAAGATGATGATACAGAAGAGTATGGGAGGTCTGTTGAATGACCTCATACCTCAAGCCAAGTTTCATACAGTAACAGAAACAACTTTAAATATGGAAACACGGTTGTGCAGATCAACAAAAAAGCCTTTGTGGTCTTGGTGGTTTTAATACCACCAGTATATGGAATGTAAAAAGTCAGAGAGAAGAACAGAGTACTCATAGGTCAAGGATCCCTGGAGCAGTGTTTCTCATCAGCTCAATATTATGTTTTCCTGATAAGTTCTGAAGAACTGAGACAATTATTTGCTATTCATTGTTTAATTGAAATCAATCTAAAAAAAATTGTGATGTCTAAAGAACAGTTTTAACTGATGCAGTGAATTAAATTAAAGAAAAAATAAATTGGTAAATGCCTAAAAATTATGCATTAAAAAATTATATGATCCAAAATGGAAAAATGAACAACATTAATTTTTTTTGTTAAAGGGCCACATAATGTGTGATTTTTAAAAAAAATCAGTTTTATTTTATTATTATTTCATGTGCTTTAAAGGGTTTATATGAATGTTTCAGTTTTAGTAAATCATTTATTTAAAATTTTGTGATTTGATTTATAATTAAATTATATTTATGTAGGTCTAGCTTGGCTTTATGAAGAAATTCAGATTTTCTTAGCAAACTGGACCCAAGAGAAATCAGTGTTTATTAAAGTCTGGATAAATATTAATTAAAATTATTCCCTCTGCTGATAGATAGAAATGCCCATACTGCTTGATTGATATAGAATCATGAAAAATATTCAGGTTTTCTTCTTTTAGAAGAAATTCTTTTTTAGATATGTTTCTCAATAACACAATATAACTTGGCCCCGTTAACAATGATATTCTACAAAACAATTTAACATATTCATTTATCATTGATTTTCAATATGAAAATATTTGCAGTAAGTAATATTTGCACCACACAAGCTGTGCTAACACATTTGTGTGGTGATGAAGAGTCATATTTTTGTCACTGTCCTAGTTGAAGGGTCAGTGTTGATTCAAAAGTCAGTTTGTTATTCCCACTGACCCAAAGAACCTTCCCTTTGTTGGACCTTGTTCCAAGAATTTAGATTTTATTAACACTCTGGCATGTCTCTGCTTGTGTATTAACACTATTCTTTAGTGAAAGTCTTGTGCTTTTCAATGAATTAACGACAGCAATATGTGTACCATGCTGTTGACTAGATTTTCTTTGTAGGATAGTTCCTCACTTTTAATGCAACTTTCTTCTCTTGCATGATTATAAGAGTTTCGGTAAATTGACGATTTACAAGGAAACTTATAGGCTTGTGTTTTGACAACTGTCAAGGTCTTTACCCAACTGTGAATTATTCATCATATGTCACGGCTGCAGGGAGGATGAGGCGGCGGGCGTACACGCAAGGAACACACTTTGTTTAAACAAAACCAAGGCACAAGCCAGGTCGTGACATCATCTTAGTGTTGGATTGAGGTGTTCATTGAGGTTGTTGATAATGTTGAATTCGACAGTCATGCATGTGTGAGAGTAAGTAGGTTTTATTTGAAAGTAGAGATGGAATAGTTTACAGGGATGTTACTAGGTCGTGACTTGGTTATTTTCTCCCACTGTCAGTCGGAGCAAACACAAATTATAGAAAATGTTATCACCCTCAGTTGTTCCATAATCTTCCCCCTGTTGTGTTTCCTTTGGGGTGCTGTGGTGTGGGTGATGAAAAAGAATCTCTGCCAGACACTGTCTAGAATATTAAATACAGTTTTATTTCTGTCTCTCTCTTCAGTCCTACACTCCTCACCTATATTAGTTGGTTTGTGTCTACATAAGGTAAATGGTATAGCTTTTGTTTACATTATTTCCTGTTCTGGAAAAGAAATATAAATTTTAAGTATATCCTGTCCTGCAACCTCCAGGAAAGAAGCTTAACCTAACATCCCATTCTGACGGAGACAAAAACTTGAAAAATGTCTCCGTTCTGAAAAATTAAGAAAACACATCCACACTTTTATAGTTGTAACAAATTAATGATAACCCCTACACATCTACACAAGTCCTGCAGTACATGTATGGCAATTTTTTATGGAGTGTGAGAGCGAAAAAAACTTGTCAGGCAGCCATCTTTCTTGAATTAAATTTTCAAAATATCTAGACAGAAAAACTCACTATTCCTCTGCCCAAGGCGATCACATGAAAGTACACCTGTCCAATTTAAATTGCACTATTTGTATAGGGACTTGTCATAAGTAAATGTATATACAAACCTCAGAAAAAAAATCAAATCAATGTCCAAATTCAGGCAGGTCGACTCATTGGACCAATGGACCTGTCCCTACCTAACACACATAGCTCTAATATATATTTATAGACATATCTGTCTATAAATCAACATAATAAACAGTTGTTACATTTTTAAGTATCACTCACATTTTGTTCTTATCAGTACCAAATATTACAAAATAATAGAACAATTCAATACTAAGAAACACATATGTGAATGACTTAAATTGCATCACTCCACAGTCCTTCAGCATTATCACCTTTTGATGTGATGTTGAAGATATTTAATCTGAGCAAGCTTTCACAGTTGTTTCAAAGCCCTTCAATTTTATTGTCCTCTTTTGAGTTTTGGATCCCTGTAATACATCAGGAACCTTGAATAACGATCTACCCTTACAGTGTTCTCTCCCCCTTTCATTCTGGAAGAAAGAAACAACAACCAGTATCTCTTGGAAAAATAACAAACACAAAGAGCAACTTCAAATACAAATGAATACTAGTAATACTAATACATTAGTACAAAGTATAAGCTACAGTTTACATTTTACACTACAATTATTATAACAGATTACTAATGAATAAAAATATAATAACAGAATAATTATATAGATGAATACGAAGAGAATGATAAGAATAGATATTCAAATTGGATATTCCTCCACCAGGTTACTTTCCAATATTTTTTCCCCATGTTCATCTGAGTCAGTCCTACTTAATAATGGCATCTGCACTTGATCACCAGGCATCACAACTCCAACCCATTTTAATATCATAGCCTTAGCGCAGGTCAAAAACAGTGTACAAAAACAAAACATTATACGCAATGCTAAAAGAGCTCCTCCAAAAACTTGAGACAACATTGCTAACATTGGTCCTAATTTCTCCAATAACAAAGCATTCACAGACCATCCAGCTCATATCAATGGAACAACACCTTCCCTTATATGTTTCAACGCTTCTATGACACTAGTCATATTATCAGAATTATCAGGAATCAAAGAATAACAGGAATCCCCTGTTAGGTTCAAAGCCAAACATAAGCCACATTGTTTAACTAAAATGTAATCCAGAGCGATGTCATGTTTCAATAATGTTACTCTATGATTTTTTTTGTGTATTTGACAAGTATTCAAAACCTATTATAGTCTCATTAGCAAACCCTTGTAGGGTGCATGTAATATTATCTATAGGATCTGCTAAAAACATAACACCATACCATGGAAATAATCCTATAACCCTTTTTTCTCCTATACTGATACTCCAATGGTAGGCTTCCAAATTATGAAATTTCCCTTTTCTTTCTTCTCCCAGAAATACCATCAGAAATAACCTCATCATGTGCTTCACCTTTTTGGATAGTATAAACCTCATAAGGAAGCTATAATGTAACCATATAACAATAGCCTGTCCACCTATACGGTAAAAATATATATGACTCATCTCCACAAAGCCACCAGACATCATTAAGGTTCTATTCTGTTTGCAATCTGGTATATGAAAAGTCACTTTAAACAAAGCATCCTTAGGTTTAGGTTCTTTAAAATTCATCATATAATAAACACAATCAGATAAACACATTCTCATAAACACCCCAGGTCCATTATGAGTATCACTGGAACAAAATGGTCACCACCATGCTAAAATCTGCATATAGACCCAGAGTGAAAGCCATCAGACCAATAAAAAAGCAGATACGTGTATGGCCAGAGAGAGCCTTACATGCTCTGCAGGACTGTTTTAACATTACACACTGGGGGATTTTTAAAGAAGCAGCCACCTACAATAATCAAATAGACATTGAGGAATACCCAGAAACCGTCATAGCATACATTGGAAAATGCACTGATGACATCTGCGACTTAACAACTCGCTCTGTACCTGAGTGCTGGACTTTCTTACAGGGAGGCCACAGTACATGTGGGCTGGCAACAACACCTCCAGGACCATCATGCTGATCACAGGGGCCCCCACAAGGATGTGTGTTCAGCCCACTGCTCTTCACCCTGTTGACACACGACTGTACACTTAGCTACAGCACCAACCACATCATTAAGTTTGTGGATGATATGACAGTGGTGGGCCTTCACTAACAACGGTGAAGCCAACTACAGAAATGAAGTGAGCCAACTGGTCCAGTGAAGCAAAGACCATAATCTCCTCCTGAATGTTGGGAAGACCAAAGGGATCCTGGTCGACTTCAGGAGAGGTCGCTTACAGCATCCCCCCTTGATCATCAATGATGCTGCAGTGGAGAGGGTGAGCAACACCAAATTCCTGGGAGCGCACATCACTGAAGACCTCTCCTGGCTCAACAACACCGGTATGCTGGCCAAGAAAGCTCAAACCCACCTCTGCCTCTTCCACAAACTGAGGAAGGCACAGGTCCCCCCCACAATCATTCACTCATTCTACAGGGGCACCATTGAAAGCATCATCATTAGCTGCATCACTGCATGGTACGGAGGCTGCAATGCCTCCTGCCGGAAGACTCTGCAACGCATAGTGAACACTGCTGGCAAGATCATTGGTACCCCTCAGCACTCCCTTACAGACATCTACCACTCCCGCTTCACCCGTAGAGCCATCAGCATTTCAGAGGATTGTTCCCACCCATTACACTCATTCTTCAGCCTTCTGCTCTCAGGGAAAATGTACTGAAGCCTCCGAGCCCACTCTACAAGACTACTGAACAGCTTCATCCATCATGCTGTCAGGAGGCTGAACTCTGTTTACTACCTTCCCCATTCTTCTGGACTGTAACACACTCAATACATCAACACTTTCAAATCAACATCCTGCTCACTACACCGTACGTGTGCAAAGAAAAGGATCTGGAACTCATTCACTGATAATGAAACTTTTGAAGTCAGTATTTGCATTTTACATCATGATTACACCAGAACTACGTCAGCTTCTCACACAAAAACATTTGCTGCTATAAACAAATTGCACCATTACTCTACATAAGCTGCTATTCTATGCGCCTCCGATGTTATGGTTTCCATAATATATTTGCACTTTACTATATGCACAATGATATTATAGTCTACTCTCCCCCTCCCCATTCTATGTTTTATTGTATTGTATTGTATTATTGACCTCCATGTCTGTCTGTAAATTTGTGTAAAGTGAGAGAGGAACGGCATTTCGATTTTCCTATGTGTCCTAGTGGAATTGACAATAAAAATCCTTTAATCCTTGAAAAAAAACACCACAGGATAAGGAAACTACCTTTTTCATGTCCCCGGCATTGTCTGGAATGTAAGAACAGCATTCAGTACCCAATAGAGATATCATGGGAAACCCATCTGCTGCTGATTGAGGGATTAAACCATAAAAGTAACAGTCAGCTTTATTAGCATGTGTTACATGAACTGTTCTCAAGTAAAGATTGTTACTATCCACAAATAGGATAACAACTGATGTTATGTTGGGCATGTCTTAAAAAGTGTGGTTGTTTTATAGACCTTGTGTAAGTCTTGTCCAGGTGTACTATTGACCGTTGACAGAAAAAGCTAGCCATAGTTGTGACTCTTTGGCAAGTGGGTCTGACCAATAGCTATTTGCCATATTGATGACTGAAAACCACTGATGTCAAGCTTTGTCGAGGGATAGGGCACAAGTGGTGTTAGGCTTTCAGTGCATTTTTTAGCTTCATGATAAGCAATCGTTAGCTGGCAGTTTCTATTAGCTTTCTTCACTGGCCGCACTAGACTATTAGATACAATTTGGGTTTTGATGAGAACCCCTTGAGCTGCAAGCTGTTCAATGATCGGTTTGATACCAACAATTGAGTCTCTGTTAATTGGGTATTGTCTGGTGCAAGGTGGTGCTGTTCCCGTCAGATGAACTACAGGCATGTCCAAAAGCCCACAGTCATTTTTATCTGTTGACCAAATTTGGTGCTCTGAGAGATAATTTTTCTGTACGTTTCTCAAATGCCAGGTGACCTTGCCTTCTTCCACAGAGTGTAAGTTCAATTTCAGCAATACATCCAAGCCCAGTAGGCAATAAATTCCACCTACCCAAATACTAGTTTCCATGCCATAGGGTCCCATTGTCATCACAACAAGCTGGGTCTTTTTAATGCTCAGATTTCCACCACCAGCTGTCATAGCTTCAATGCAGTGATTGTTTAATGACAGGTTGAGTTGTTTTGCAAGTTCTGATGTGATTGTTGTTATTTCAACGGCAGTATCTACAACAAAGTTGATGTCATGATTGTTGATAGTTGCACATGCATAAAAGCCATCTGCATTTTGTTGTAAGGCTGCTAGCAGAGGCTGGAGACATGGATCATCTAGTTTCTCTGAAGTGCTGAATTCAACAGAGTTTGCCTCTGTTATGGAGATAGTTGTCTGAACTTTCCAGTAAGGTCGTCAAGGCCTGAATCATCAGGAATTGCATTTTGTTGACCTTTGAACAGCTTCCTACATTCTCTTTCCCAATGTCCTTGTTTTCCACAGTAAGGAGTTTCAGAATTTCGTCCCTTTCCTGTTGGAAAAATCACTATTTGCTTCATTATCTCCTGTTCCCTTGATTTCTCTGGGACTGCTTTTCTGTTGCTGGTCCACTGAACTTCAGAGCTTTAATTCTCACTTCTTGAGCCATCTCACATGCCATATCACGTGCCCATTGTACAACATCTCCAAATCTTCTGGTTTGTTCATTCCATCCTGTGTGTTTTGTTTTCAGTGCAACAGCAATATCTGGTCTCAAGCCATTGATAAATCTGCTTCTAAGGGGAGGGGCAGTGACTTCATCCAGAGAATCTGATTTAGAGTTGATACCAGCATACTCCAACCATATCTGTTTAAATCTTTCTTCATACTCTTACTGTTTCATTGACATTGTGTGCATTATATCAATATGCAATCCAGTTGATCTCTTCTTGTTTCAGGGCTATCAGAAATAGTCTGATGACAGACAAGATCATTACACCATCAAATGAATGCAGACGATAAATATGCTTCAGGTGTTTTAATTGGTCACATGCTTTTCTTGGGCTTCTATAAACATTTGGCCTGGAATGATGAACCTCTTCATCACCTCTTGTGGATGAGTACCACTTTCATCACTTTGAACTGTGACTTTTTCATGCTTTAAAAGCTATGCGCTTATTCTTAGCATCAGATTTGATTGATTTCACTTTTACAGATTTGATTTACTCTCACTTTGTGTTAGTATGAGACCTGGAAATCGGATCCTCCTCAGATGATTCTGAATCATTTTCAGTGTCAGTTGGTTCATCATCTGAATCTTCTGAATCACTTTCAGCATCAACACTTTCGACATCAGCACCAAAAGCCATCTCGGCTGTTAGTTCCCAATGCTCAGAGATTGCTGCCTTGCTTATTTAAGTTCTTTGATTGGATAGATAGGTTTCTAATTTTTTGCTCCATGATTTGAGAGTGGTTCCTGAGCAATTAAATTGTCAGACATTTTGGATGCAGCAATTTTTTCACATTGCTCTTTCAAGACAAACCTTGCATCAAAATATTGGCTTATACATTCAAACATGTCATCTATTGAAACTTCTGGAGATGCAGAACCATGTTACTCAGTAGTCGGTCTTTCAACAACTTCAGAAACGTTGTTTTCTTGCATTTCAACTCTAACTTGGTCCATTATAGTTAACACAGATACAAATGCACACACAAAGTGAGAGAGTCAAGAAGGGCGGGTGAAAATATAAGACTTGCTGAGAGAGACTAGAACGCCAGATAAAGCAATAAGACGTGCAGCACAAATGAATTTGATCCCCCTTTTCTCCACACCATTGAGACAAACACTTATGGAATAATTTGGCTAATGCCACGACAGAAAATTGACTTATGTATTTACAAAGAAACTAGGCCTAAATATATACAATTATACTCAAGTCATTTCCAGCACCCCATGTGAGGAAGAAAACCACAGTTACTGCTTTCCTGTTGAACAGTAGCCTAAGCCAAATTACCACTTTCTCACTGAACAGCCGCCATAACTGAATTATATTTACTTCTAAGTTATGCCAAATGCTAAGTTGTTAATCAGTCCTTGGAATAACCCTTTTAGCAATACTTTTCAAACCTCCAGAGAGTTGATAAAGATTAGGATCACACTATCATATCTATAATATTACTCCAATAACTTCATAAAATGTAGTTAGCTTAGCCTCAAATACGTTTTAATAATTAACCATTCATTGAATGTTTCCTTCAGCAAGGATAGCACCAATCAACTCACCACTGCCTGGTTTTGAAGGATGTTTCCTCCCACATAGCACAGCAGGTGTTGAATTCGGCACAGACTTGACTTTGGACTTTTTCAGAAGATGAATCCTGATTCTTGATGTAAAGGCTCCTGGCTGGCTCAGCCAATTTTTGGATTGAGGTGTTCACTGAGGTTGTTAAGAATTAATTTGACAGTGTCACATGAGTGTGAAGAGAGTAAAAATTTACAGAGATAATTCTAGGTCAAGACAGTCAGTGGGAGCATGCACAAATTATAGAAAAAGTTATCACCCTCAGTTGTTCCATAAACAATCTTCCCCCAAGAATCAAGATTATAGGCTGAGGCAGAGATGAGACAATATATATAGAAATTATAGAATTAATGTGAAAATATGAAATTAATCACTTTCCAACAATCAGAACCAGGAGTTTTTTCCATATGGTGTATGCGCTCTCTCTCTCATAATTTGAAGAGAATATTGCACCAAATTCTAAGACTTTTTCTATGTACACAAAAGGCCTTTTTCTTTGAAACATTGTTCACAAATTTGCCTAATCTGTGTTAGTGAGCCCTTCTCCTTTGCCGAGATAATCCATCCTCCTCAGGTTTGGCATATCAAGATGCTGATTAGACAGCATGATTATTGCACAGGTGTGCCTTAGACTGCCCACAATAAAAGGTCACTATAAAATGTGCAGTTTTATCACAAGGCACAATGCCATTGTTGTCACAAGATTGGAGTGGGCAATTGGCATGCTGACTGCAGGAATGTCCACCAGAGCTTTTGCTCATGAATTGAATGTTCATTTCTCTACCATAAGCCATCTCCAAAGGCATAGATAGAAGAATGGCTGAAGAGGAAGGGCCCTCTTTGACTTACGTGTACACTGGAACTGATGCACACTGAAGCTCTTCCCCTACCCCAGTGTTATGGCGACCACTCGCGGGAGATATTGAAGCATAAAGTCCTCTACAACTGCAATGTTTTACTCAAACTCCCCCTCTCATTCGTAAGCCCTACTGCAGTGTCTCTCTCTCTCTCTCCAAGTCGCAGGCAACCTGAGTGGTATGGAGGCAAATCACCCGAGCACTTTTGAGCAAAGTATCACAACTACAGTCTCCGATACATAAAACAAACAAAAATAACTCTCCTCCTCTTTTTCTCTCTGCCATTTACTGCACAAAGACAGTTTCACTGTTAAGGCACTGACAGAACACTCAAAAAAAATAACTTGATTACCAATCCACAACCAGCAAAAAAACACACAAAGCTCTCCAACGCTACTGGCTCTGTTGTTGCACCGGACAGGTTCAGACTTTCAAAATTCTCTCGAGCCAAGCTTTTAGGTCCTAGATTTAGAGTCCTCAGAAGCAAGGTCGGGCCTCTCACACAGGACTAGAGTTAAAATCAGTCTGCATTTGGCCCGGCAGCCGGACTTTGGACACCCCTGTGCTAAGCTGTTGTAATGGTGTCACAAGTGGTTGCTGGGTTGTTGATGGAGAAAGAGTTGCTAGACAACTGCTGCGGTATTGCACAGGGCTACGAAGGATTTATAGGGGTGCTACTATGGTTTCCAAAGCTGAATATTATAAAGTAATATTCTAGGGTCTGAGATCTGGGAGCCTATCAGATTGGAGGGGGGCGGGAGAGAGAGAAGAGAGAGAAGTTTGATGGTCACCACCCATCTTGAAAAGTTTCTCCCCTCCCATATACTAATGTGCCACAAACAGGAAGTTAATATCACCAACCATTCCCATTTTATTAAGGTGTATCCATATAAATGGCCCACCCTGTATTTTATTATGGCATACATTACATACATAATAAATACAATAAAAATAAAATAGAAAATTCTATTCATTTGTCAGGCCCTGTCATACAGGCTTGTGACAGGTGTGTACAAATACCACTATTACTCATTGGATATATAAAGCTTTAAACATTAATATTCAACAGATAAATACTTTAATGTAATCCATTAATTTTGCCAATTTAGCTTTATTCTGAATACTGTTTGTTTCATTGTATCTGTAACAGAATTCAGTTACTTATATTTTGTATTCTAAATGTGTAACGCCGTTATAGGTATTCCGTTACTCCCCAACACTGGCTATCCACAAATACTGTACTGTATGTAGATAAAGAGAAAGATTTAAGTTCTCCTTTGCTGCAGCAGATTTTCATCCCAGTCATTGCAGCTCACAAATTCGGGGAGCTGCTGGTCTGTTGTGGTGTGTTTTTTCTTCCTTGTGTGACTGAAATGAGCGAACATTGGCGACACCTGCTGGGAAAAAAGCTACGAAATGCAGTAGAAATCCCTGCTGAGGAAAAAATATGAAAAATCCTGGAAAATTATTTTAGATCCTAAGAACATACCTGTTGTTATGTGCAACACATGTCCCAGACTACCTGAACACAGGGTACCTGCTGTACCTGCTGCTGATGCCTTCACCTCCATGTAGGGTGAGATTTGGTTAGGCAACCATAGATCTCTTCACCTCATGCAAAAACTCCTTGTCCTATGTCCTTCTCGACTACAGGAAAGGAAATTCATTCTGAGAGCCCCCAGATGGCCCAAAGCACGATAACTAGCAGGGATAATATGTCTATTCTATGCCGAGCGAGGGGCCCTTCTGCTATGCACAGATATTCTATCTCAGGTAAATAGAGAAATGTCCCACCCTCACCCAGAACGGATATTTTAGTGGGACTGGCTTGTGAAAGATTCAGCCATTTTGAATTTGAGACCTGCAACATGTTCCAAAAGAGTTGGGACAGGGGCATATTTACCACTGTGCTTACAACCAGGTTGTGGAGACTATTTGGAGTGCAAGGTCCCCATACACTATATGACCACAAGTGGAAAATATTTGAGAGTTGGTGTGACACTAGCCACAATGATTATTCCATATTCGGCTTCAATGCAGCTGTGAGTCTGCACTCCCTTATTCGTAGATTCATGAATCGCTTTGCTCTTCCCATGACTAATGATGCTTTAACACTGCATGGGTCCAGCTCTACACAACTTGACACAACACGGCTTGGCTCACTTAAAGCTTGTCGCTTTTCCACTGGCACAGCTCCCCCTGAAATTGAGCCAGTGATGTAGAAAAACCCCGCCTCTAACAAGTATCGCCGACTTTGAAAACCACAACAACCAAACCTGTAAATTTAGGTGCTATTTTGATCATTGTGTATTTGCATGCTGTTTTTGTTTTTTGACTGAACACCACTCGGCACCCCAGTTTGCACAGATCAGTTTTCCTTGTTGCAGTTCGGCTTTCACTGGAACTTTTCATCACCCATTGGCGCAAGGAGCATATAAACCTCTTCAAAACCCCTCAAGGTATAGGTACGTGCTGCCGCTGTGAGTCCGATAAAAATAAATTTGAAAGATGCTGTAACTTTTACAAGAGATTTTGCAAGCCTGTTTGTGCTGCATTTGAATGAGCTCTGTGTAACACTCAAGTTACTTAAAGGATTTCACTTTACTAAAATAAATGTAAAATACTTAATTTTTGATTTGGTTTGGTTTGGGCCAGAAGGTTCGGCTCATGCGGGAGATAGGAAAAGGATGAGACTCAGGCAAAAGCTTAAAGTTTTTGTACATGCCTGGCTTGTGTATTTAGACAAATCAAAACAATAAATAAAATATTTGGAACAAATAAAATAAAATAATTTGTTTTCTTAAATAAAAGTTCTCTTTTTGGTACCAATAGTTCTATTCAATCACAATCCTGTTTCACAATAACAGTTATATATACTTTCAACTTATTTGGGTGCACCCTTCTAATTTACAATAGGCTTCAGTTCACAATAAAACCACTTCAACTTCAAAATAAATCTCAAATTGCATTGATCTCACCAACTGTTGCAACAAAACCTCATTTGGAGGGATGGATCCAACCTGTCCATACCAAGTCCACTTCCTGCTGTGTGGAATGTGTAGAGTCCGCAAAACGTCCTTAAAAGTCCCAGCAAAGCATCCAAAAGTCCAAGGGAATGTCTCTGTACGTGTGTGGGGGGAGGGGAGAAGAAGGGACAGCAGGTGCAGAATGGTGCAGCAGAGGTCCTTGTTGGAGCTGGCCTACCGCACTGTGCAGGGCAGCACGGGAAAAGGTTAACCGGCTCATCTGTGGGGTTGGCTCGCCATCACATCATGGAGTGATCCAAATCGCATCAAAAAAATAAACCTGACCGATCTCACAAGAGGCCAGCGCAGCAGCACAAAAATGGCGCCGCCTCTAATCTAACTCTCTTTTTTCTGCAAATCTCTGTCTCCTTTTTTCAATAAGCCCGCTCAACACTGAAACTGCAGCCGGAAAAGAGAGAGCAAGGCCCGCACTTGGAGGCAAAAGCAGTGGGCGGGACAATGTGCCATTTGGCAGCAACCCATTGGCTAAGAGCGATACCTCCGTTCTCAGAAAGGGGGGCTAACTCTTTAATTGCCGACCATGACAATAATTCACTATAAACAAAACACAACTATTAACCAACAACTCTTTTTGTGTTTTACAAGATCAAAAATAATTTTTTAGTTACAACCATAGTTATCTGTGGGTTACACCCTCCCCACTTTGATGGTATGCACGTCCTTGTGCATCCGAAAGGTTAAGCTGCTGCATAGAGTTGGTAATAGCTTCATTTAGGCTCTTAAATACTGCATTAACAACATGCAATAAGGGGTTACCTAATGTTGGATATTGCAACTTTTCTGGTCTCTGATGTGACCTCTGAGATCGACGAGGGACGTCTTGAGTCTGAGAGCTAAGTTGTAATCCAGACTAACTAGGCTGCTCAGTAATAACAGTTTCTTGTTCATTGAGACACTCTGACAATGTCTCATTTCCATTCGGCAGAATATGTTCATTAGTGGACTGGTTTTCCTCTTCAAGATCGGTGATTTGAACATCATTCTCCAGAGAACCAGGCTCAGGTAAGCTTGCACCATCAGGTAGGTCACCATCTCACTCTCCTTGATCTTCTCCATTCGTTTTTCTCTATCAGTTAATTTGTCACATTCGGTGGAATTGTCATGTTCAGTAGGATTGTCTTGTCCGGTGTTAGGGAATTGTTCGATTGAGTTGACATGTTCGGTAGGCACAACAAGGGTTTGCGATGCTTCAGGTGTTTTGGCAGAAGGGAAAAAGGACACGGGTGTCCAGGTAGGTATTGGTAAGTACTCTGACTCTGATTCATAGTCACTCTCGTAGTCCTCAACAACTGTTTGCCTTGTCTTTCGCTTAGCCTGTGGCTTTTGGGAGCTCCTTTCTGTTGGATCTGTGGTGGGTATGAAATTACAAGGGAGAAGCAAGTCTCGGTGTAGCGTTCGGACTGGTCTCTCCTTCCCTTCTGGTTTGACTGTATAGACCGGAAGTTCACCTGCTTTCTTCAGAACCACATAAACATCATTCTCCCATTGGTTTGCCAACTTGTGCGTTCCTCTTAGCCTGACATTACGCACAAGGACTCTGTCGCCCACTTCGAGTGTTGAGTCAACCACTTGTTTGTCAAAGCGTGTCTTATTACGCTCAGCGTTCTTTTGTGCGTTTGAGGATGCGATTTTAAAACTTTCCTCCAACCTACGTTTCAGGTCACTGACGTATTGTGAATGGGACTTCTTCTGAGCATTGTTGTAGAAAACAATTTTATTACTGTCAGGCTTGGTAAACAACAGAGACGCTCGCGGGTGTTTAACAAAAAGAGCTTTACTTTCAGGATGTGCAAAGCACACCGTAGAAAGAAGACAATTACAACAAAAGGGGCAATCCAAAGAATAGTGAGGGACAGGCTAGGGTCAGACACACGAAGTAGTAAATGGTAGCAGTCCGTAATCCAAAACACAGAGTCCAGAGAAACGTAAGCAAGGGTCATACACGGGTAGGCTTTCAGAGATAAGGGTCGCTCGGTACGTAACATGAGTTAGCAATACTTCGCAAAGAGTGAAGGTAAGAGTCCGGGTTTATATGGAGAGTGAGTGATTAAGGTAAAACCGAAACAGCTGTGAATCAGAACTCAGGTGACTTGGATCATGTGAGAGGAGTTCTATTGGCTGTTGATGTCAGGTGACCATCAGCTGAATCCTGGGAGTTGAAGTTCTCTGAGTCTCTCCCAGAGTCAAGTATAGAAGTGTCCTGATCAGAGGGAGGAAGCGAGACGTCCGCCGCTACAGGCGTGACAATTACTTTGTGTTTGTTGACAAATATCCTTAAATGATGATTAGTTAAATTAGCATACTCATGGTGTGAAATCCTGTACCCTATATGCATTTATATGAATGACTAACCAGCATTTACATTATGAATTACTTACACATGTAGTTAAACATTTTTGCTTGATCCTGCACTAACTCATATGATAATTACTCCTAAAGACATATTATAAGCTAACTTCACTATATGGCATGATAACTTGATATTTACACATTTTTAATTCTTAACGTCTAACCTTGAACAGATGTGCACTCCAGGATTGTAACACACTGACATCATAGTGTTGGGCACTGAGGCACTGATCTGTAGCTTCTGTTTGTGGCCTTGAAGTGTATTTCTGACTCCCTAAATTTTAGTCTCTTGGGAAAAAGTGCTGAGAAGAGAGGCCCATTATCAGCCTGGCCCGAAAGAATGTCTTCAGGGTCACAACAGGCACCTGAATATTGCACGTGAAGAGCTGAGTACTAACACGTGAAATTATGCATATTAATATACGCTAATCAGCCAGAAACGCCTCAGATGATGGGAGGTCAGAGTTTCACTTGGGAGGGGTATCACACTGTTCTCAATGTGTAAATTCTCCTGGATCCAGTATTTTGTTAAATAAATACTTTGATTTGCTTTGAACTTCACTCGACTGGTGTCTGCGACTCTCTCGTAACGGACACGCCTCCCCTGAAGAGGGAGGGTGTATTTTGGACCTTTTTGTTATTTTCTCATGAGTTGGTAAATTTTAAATACTTTGAGAACGGTCCAAAGAAACATTTTTATCTTCAGCATTGGCAGGCAAACCAAACACTAGATCAATGGGGAGCCTCGGTTGCCTTCCAAACATCAGTTCATACGGCGAATAGCCTGTCACGTCATTCTTGGTACAATTATACGCATATACTAGAGGTTTTACATGCTCTTTCCAATGCAACTTTTCATTATCACTCAAGGTACCAAGCATTTATAGGAGTGTCCTATTGAACCTTTCAACTGGATTGGCTCTGGGATGATATGGTGTTGTACGTATCTTTTTCATGCCAGCAATCCCGCAAAGTTCACCTATTGCCCTTGATTCAAAATCCGGGCCTTGGTCACTTAAGAGTTTGTCTGGGACTCCATAATGAACAATAAAGTTCTCCCAGAGGGCTTTTGCGACAGTACGTTGGTTGGGTGTAGGGATGGCCACCGCGAACTCTGTGAAGAGATCAGTGATAACTAATACATCTTTTGTGTTGGACTGATCTGGCTCAATAGATAGATAATCCATGCAGACTAACTCGAGGGGCCTACTTGCCTGAATGTTCACAAGAGGGGCTGCTTTCTCTACACTTCCGGCGGACACAACGCTCACACGTACTGATCATTTGCTCAACTGAGACCTGCATCTTTGGCCAATAAAACCTGGTCCTGACCATATCGATGGTACGGTCAACTCCTAGACGCCCCATGTTATTGTGGAGGTGCTGGAACACCATGGGTCTCAGCTCCTTGGGTAACACAAGCTGAAAGGAGATGTCTGGACCATTTTGTCGTCTGCGATAGAGAACACCATTTTGAAGCTCAAAACGACTGAATTCATGCAGTAGCAGGGGTAACTCGGATAGCTCTGCTCTAAGACTGGGAGGTGGGGTCTGACCAGTTTCTAACTGAGTGATTATAGCATCAAGAGCAGGGTCTAACCTCTGCTTCTGTTTGAGTTCATCCTCTGTCATAGACAGAACAAGAGGAAAACCACCTGATTATTCCTCCTCAAAACTGTCAGGGACAGCAGTAGCCTGTAACGCTAGAGACTCAACTATAGTGAAACTTGAACAGGTGTGTGACTCTGTACCCAGATCTACAGTTGTAACTGTATGCCTGTCACAGGTGGCCTGTATGACTTCTCTAGGGACTGTTTCATTCTCCTCACTGCTAAGGTGAGTAAGAGCAAACTGTCGTATTCTTTCAGTTTCTTTCTGTGAAATGGGGTCATCACCTGGACTGCCATGAGAACGACGAGGCAATGCATCCGCATCTACATTTTGCTTACCAGCCCTGTATTGGAGTTGGAATGAAAAAGTGGACAGAGCTGATAGCCAACGGTAACTTGTCGCATCTAGTTTTGCAGATGTTAGAATGTAGGTTAGCAGATTACTGTCAGTCACTACAGTAAAATGCGTACCATACAGGTAGGTAGTCTGAGAACTTTTCAGTGACAGCCCACTTAAAGGCCAAGAATTCCAACTTGTGGGCTGGATATCTCATTTCACTTTTTGAGAGTCCTCTGCTGGCGAATGCTACGGCCCTCAACTGCCCATCCTGAAGCTGGTACAGAGCTGCACCGAGGTCAATTGTACTAGCATCGGTGTGGAGGATATATGGGAGTTTGGGGTCTGCAAAACCCAGCACTGAGGCTGAGGTAAGTTTGCAGATGATCTGTTCAAATGCTTCTTGGCACTTCTGAGTCCATCTCTGCCCAAATGGCTCTTTCGGGTTGTGGTACATAGAGCTCTGTTGCTTGGGCGGCTTTGTCTTCCCCTTTTTCAATGGTGGATACCCAACGGTTAGTTCATTCAATGGCCTCACAATGTTGGAGTATCCCTGGACAAATCGCCGGTAATACCCAGCAAAACCCAAAAACGACCTTAGCTCCTTAAGGGTGGAAGGAATGGGCCAGGTTGTTAGGGCTTTGATTTTGTCAGCATCTGTTTTAACACCACGCTCTGACACTATATGGCCAAGGTATTTGACAAAGTTCTGGAAAAATGTACATTTTTCAGGTGCTAATTTCAACCCAAACTCTTTTAACCTCAACAAGATTCTTTTTCGGCGCTGCTCATGTTCTTCAAGGGATGACGAAAAAATAATGAGGTCATCAATGAAGACGAGGACTTCCTTAAGATTCATCGGACCCATACACCGCTCCATGAGTCTTTGAATCGTGGAGGGTGCGTTGGTGATCCCTTGGGGCATCCTGTTAAACTCCCAGAACCCCAAGGGACACACAAAGGCCGTTTTCTGTTTGTCCAACTCTGACATTTCAATTTGGTAGTATCCCGACTTGAGATTCAAGACAGAGAACCATTTTGACCCGGCCAGGGCTGAGAATGCTTCCTCCAGATTTGGAAGTGCGTATGCATCTTTTATGGTCTGGAGGTTTAGCTTCCTGTAATCAATGCATAACCGAACTGACCCATCTTTCTTTCGGACAACTACAATGGGAGATGCGAACGGGGACTCAGATTCCCCGAGTAGTTCTTGGAGGTGTTTTCTTACAGCCTTCACATAATGGGGGTGTATTGGTTGGGGTCTGGACTTGAACGGGGTCTCATCACTGAGCTTTATGTGATGCTGTACTTTGTCTGTGTGTCCAAAATCCAGCTCATGCTGTGAAAACACTTCTGGCATTGAATTGAGAAGTTTTGTGACACGTTCTTTCCACTCGGCTGGTTACTTCCAAAGTCGAAATGAATTCTTTTAGATTGAGTAGTGTCTTTTGGCTGATCTGAGGGGTTTGACATTTTTTCTGTTGGCTCTTTATGAAGGATTCGAGTTACAGCATTAATGTCGGCTAGCACACGGCCTGAGGAGATAACCATGTCATGATCTGTCTCATTCTTTATAACGACTGGCAGTTTACAGGGCTGTTTTGCTGGTAAGTTGACAAGACCAGTTAACACAAGCAAACCACTGGGTAAGGAAGAGTCTGATGGCTGTTCTATAATTGCACACTTCTCAGCGGTAGCATTAGGAATGTACACCGAGGCTTCCAAAGCTGTTGTCTGCCCTGCTTTCACTACAGTTGGATGTTTAGCTTTGTAGCTTGCGCAACCAAGACTGCAATTACTGAGGGTCTTCTGGCGCATCTCCAGGATTTTGAGAAGCGCTCGATAATGATAGGGGACAGGCTGAAAGTTTGCACTGGATTCGTAAAAATCAGTGTAAAGTGTGTCTAAAGTATTTGTGCCTATCAACACTTGCTCTTGTGTTCCAACTCGCTAAGGGGGAATGACTAAGTCATGCCAGTGTGTTAACATTAATGCGTGATCCCACAAATTCTTTTGGGAAAGTGATGGACAGCTCCACATAGCCTAAATAAGGGACAGATTGGCCGTTAGCACCCTCTACTTCCAGGAGATCACCCAGTGGTTTTATAGGCAAGTCTGAGAGGTGCTGTTCATAAAAACCCTGAGGTACTGTTGTGACTTGTGACCCTGTATCTAAGAGGCAGCTCACTTCTTTATCAGCAATAGTCACAATAGCAGAGGTTCTGGATCCAACCAACCCTTTTGGAAGGTTAACAGAGTGTGGTTTTGACTCAGCTTTCCTTAGAGAGAATCCTCGTGTTTTGGGACGAGAATTGTTTCCTGAAGCCCCCACTTGTCCCACACTGGAGGCTGGGATCAGTTTAAATGGGACATGTCACTGGCTCCTGTTGAGAGTTCCCAACGGGTTTGTTTCTCTTTCAGCAGCTTTCTCTTGGTTGCAACTAAGGACGGGTTGGATTCATTTTCACATGAAGCGGCAATGTGGCCATCCTCGCCACAGTGAAAGCAATACCAAGGGCATGGTTTCACATTTGTTTTGGCAAGGCTCTGTGTGGTTGAAGCCTTCTTCCCCATGGGACGAGCTTCAACTCTGGCATTAGTTGTCTGACACTTTGGTTTCTTGACTGGGTTTGGTGTCTGATTTTCCATTTTTCAGCTGTTCAGTTGTGCACTCAAATCGGCTATCTGTTTCTTTAAAATATTGAAGTCTGATTCACTGGTGTTCACTGTTTGTGTGTTTGACATAACTCGCTGCTTTGGATTATTTGAAGCAGGTTTGCTCTGACCAAGGTGTTGCCTCATACGGCTGACTTTTGCTGCTTGCTTTTCCTCTACAGTTCTTAAAAGCAAGAGTATTTCTGGGAAAGAAGGTGGACTCTCTTTCTTTTGCCCTAACTGGAGGTCGTTGATAAGACTGTCCTGCCAGCAGCCATGAAGGAACTGTCTTAACAACTGCTTGTCAAACTCTGATGCGCTGACACCACTGCGCCACCTAGCTTTTGTCAGAACACCATGCAATCTTTGCAGATAGGCAGATGGTCTTTCTCCTTCATTCTGGAGTGTGTTCATAAATCGCGCAAAGAGCTCATCGCCATCTTTGGCGGCTCCATAAGCAGAATCTAGTACCTTCAGGTAGTCAGAGGGTTTAACATGTGGGCACATTTGCTTCATATACCTCAGCTAAGCTCTTAATTTCAAATGTAATTTCAAGCTGAGCATAGCAGTGGACAGTAAGTGGCAAAATTGGGTTTAGAGTATTCATTGCACTAGCATGACTAAACTCTGCTATCATCTGCCGGGGAAACTCTGAATGTGGGTCATCAATACGGATGTGGCGGTTAACTGAACCATGTTTTGCAAGGTAAGTAGCTATTTCTTCGTCGAGTTCACTATTGGTAAGCCCATTTATGATTACTGAATTAGGAATTCTAACTGACTCTTTGATTATGGTTTCCATTTTTACCAGACTTTGTTTTGATTATTACTGATTGTTAAAATTGTTTAACAAACTGAGTCTCATGCAATCTCCTGGCTGGCTCACCACGTGTAACACTCAAGTTACTTAAAGGATTTCACTTTACTAAAATAAATGTAAAATACTTAATTTTTGATTTGGTTTGGTTTGGGCCAGAAGGTTCGGCTCATGCGGGAGATAGGAAAAGAATGAGACTCAGGCAAAAGCTTAAAGTTTTTGTACATGCCTGGCTTGTGTATTTAGACAAAACAAAACAATAAATAAAATATTTGGAGCAAATAAAATAAAATAATTTGTTTTCTTAAATAAAAGTTCTCTTTTTGCTATCAATAGTTCTATTCAATCACAATCCTGTTTCACAATAACAGTTATATATACTTTCAAC
Organism: Hoplias malabaricus; assembly: GCF_029633855.1. Taxonomy (NCBI): domain Eukaryota; kingdom Metazoa; phylum Chordata; class Actinopteri; order Characiformes; family Erythrinidae; genus Hoplias; species Hoplias malabaricus. The sequence goes on from NC_089814.1 coordinate 28,820,919, forward strand.
TTATTTGGGTGCACCCTTCTAATTTACAATAGGCTTCAGTTCACAATAAAACCACTTCAACTTCAAAATAAATCTCAAATTGCATTGATCTCACCAACTGTTGCAACAAAACCTCATTTGGAGGGATGGATCCAACCTGTCCATACCAAGTCCACTTCCTGCTGTGTGGAATGTGTAGAGTCCGCAAAATGTCCTTAAAGGTCCCAGCAAAGCATCCAAAAGTCCAAGGGAATGTCTCTGTACGTGTGTGGGGGGAGGGGAGAAGAAGGGACAGCAGGTGCAGAATGGTGCAGCAGAGGTCCTTGTTGGAGCTGGCCTACCACACTGTGCAGGGCAGCACGGGAAAAGGTTAACCGGCTCGTCTGTGGGGTTGGCTCGCCATCACATCATGGAGTGATCCAAATCGCATCAAGCGACACAATTAAAATAAAACCAAGGAAAAATAAACCTGACCGATCTCACAAGAGGCCAGCGCAGCAGCACAAAAATGGCGCCGCCTCTAATCTAACTCTCTTTTTTCTGCAAATCTCTGTCTCCTTTTTTCAATAAGCCCGCTCAACACTGAAACTGCAGCCGGAAAAGAGAGAGCAGGCCCGCACTTGGAGGCAAAAGCAGTGGGCGGGACAATGTGCCGTTTGGCAGCAACCCATTGGCTAAGAGCGATACCTCCGTTCTCAGAAAGGGGGGTTAACTCTTTAATTGTCGACCATGACAATAATTCACTATAAACAAAACACAACTATTAACCAACAACTCTTTTTGTGTTTTACAAGATCAAAAATAATTTTTTAGTTACAACCATAGTTATCTGTGGGTTACATCTGCATTATGTGGTGATAGATATCTCTCTGGCCAATCAGCGCTCTATAGGGTTTACACATTACCATTAAGAACATACTCGGCTCGTTTGGAACCCAGAGTGAGCTGGGACTGAAAATTTACCCAGTTCCAGGGACCTGTCCAGATTTGGACAGTGGAAAGCAAAAGAGTTGTGTAGGTTCCAGGCAGTGGAAAAAGCACTATAAGCAACTCATCCTTAATTGGAACACCTCATTAGTAATGTATGCACTCGACCATACTCTACCTTTTAATCAACCTCCATTCTCCTCTACCAAAACTCAAATGCTGAATGCACTTTGTCCTGTGCCTCCATGTTAACATGGACTTGACTAGAGCCTTCTGAAAGACTGAAAAGTTCTTTGCCACCCCCCTCCAACCCTTATACAGGCAAGCCTATCTCTAAGCAGTGCTTATCTCACTGGCTTGTACTAGCCATAGGCTTGGCATATTATTTAAGGGATTCCAAGCTCCCTTATGCTTTAGAGCGCATTCCACTAGGGCAACGTCTACGCCCTGGGCCATATTACATGGGATCTCATTATAGGAGATTTGCTGAGCTGCCAGCTGGGCCTCTCCTCACTCCTTTGTGAGATATTACTGGCTTGATGTTACCAGGATCCCAGTAGCTCACTCTGTTCTGGGTGTAGCTGTCACAGTTGAAGGAAGATGAGGAGGTGGATGTACATGCAAGGAAGATTTATTTAAATAAAACCAAGGCAAACACAACAAACAGAAAACAAACAGGAGCAGGGAGGCAAGAAAACAAACTAGAACTCAGTGGAACATAACTGTGAACTGGTGGTAATGTGTAACACAACAGACAAAGAAACACATCTACACACACAAGAACCGACAAGGGAACACTGAAACAAAGGGACTATATACACACAGAGCACTGACAAGGAACACCTGGGGACAATAACGAGAGGGCAGGACTACAAAGGAGACTCTGACGAGAGGGCGGAGCTAAGGTGGGGCTAGGGACAGGAAGAATAAACAGAGTCATGTGCTAAATGAGCACATAGCTAGGAAAACAAACACAGGATGTGACAGATGCCCCCTCCAAAACGCGCAACTCCCAGGGCGCGTAAACCTAGAACCTCCAGGAGCTGGCGCAGGAGAAGAGCAAGGAAAATAAAACAAGAAACCAACTGGAGACAGGACTCAGGACAAGACAGGAACAGCCACAGGAAATGGAGCTGGGGACTTGACAGGACCACAAACAGAAGACTGGACAGGAGACTGATAAAGGGGAGCATCAGGAGAAGAAACTTGAGACCAGACAATAGATTGAACAGGGGAATAAACAAGAGACAAGACACGGGACTAGAATGGAGACTGGACTCAGGACAGGGGTAGAAACAGGAGATTGAACTGAGGACAAGAGACTAGACTGAAACGGACACTGGACAGGGCTAGAAACAGGAGATGGGACTGGGGACAAGACAGAGGACAGAAATGGAAATGGTTTGCCGCCTTCACAGGGACAGGAGCAGTGGGGTTTGCCGCCTTCACAGGGACAGGAGCGGCTGGAGGCGCTGCACACTCTGGAGTAGCAGTGTTAAGCCGTCCTGCAACGACATCCACGAAGGCAGGGGGACCTGCGATGACATCCACGGAGGCAGGGGACAGGTAAATTAAGCTGTTGATTTATGAGATTTAAAAGGGAGGATAACCTTACTTGAGTAACGCGATGAGGGTGGTTTCTTAATCAGATGGGACATCAAGGACATTGATCCTGAAAGTGATACTTTCCCCCACAATACAGGCATAGTCCCTCTGACAGGCGTCTGGTACGTTCTTGCACGGACAGGGGGAATTTACCTAGCTGCATGGGTTCGGTAGTGTCCTCCGAGAAACCCTGAACTGAGGTAGTCGTAGTTAGAGGCAGTGGCCAAGGTTCTCGGTTCCTACCTCTTGGTTGTTGCGTGCATTTCAGGTTGTCTACGTTGATCGCGATTTGGATGGATTCTGAGAGGGAGCTAGTATCCCCATGGCAAGTGAGTTTAAGTTGTAGCTCCCTAGAAAGCCCTCAGCAGAACATTGTTTTCAAGGCTGGGTTGCTCCACCCACTCCTGGTGGCGATGGTGCGGAATTCCCTTGCATATGCGGCTACGGTATGTTTACCTTGCTGAATCTAACATAGGCGTGTACCGGGGTCCTTGCCGTCAGCTGGGTGGTCAAAGACTGTCTTAAACTGAGTGACAAATGCTGAAATCAATTGGAGAGAGGAATCCCCACTGTCCCAGAGTGCCGTTCCCCAAGCCCCGGCTTCTCCAGTGAGGAGGGACAACATGAAATTGACACGCTGTTCCTCCGTGACAAACTGAGAGGTATTGTAATTAAAATACATCAAACATTGCATCAAAATTTTTACAACGGTTGGGAGAACCGTCATACCTCTCTGGTACAGCTACTGGTGTTACACTGAATTCTGTGACCGTCGAGTTCTGTGACCCTAGAGGGCGCTACTTCATAGCTTTGGCATAGGGGGTCACAATTTCTGACAGCTACCGTCAGAATTTGTGACCACACTGAATATTAATTACATGAATGTACTTAAAACCGGAATGCTTATAAGGTTTATATGGAGATTCAGTGGGGGTCACAAATTCTGACGGCAGCTGAATTCGACGGTCACAGAATTTGGTGTAACACCGGGACGTGAGGAGAGTTTGCTCCAGAGATGGTGGTTGAACTAGAAGCAGGTTGAGTTTGGGTAGGGTTAATGAGTCCTTGAATGGTTTCCTGGAGCTGAGTGATAGTAGCATCCTGTCGAGCGAGGCGAGCCGACAACTCCGCTGGATACATTTTTAAAGACGAAGTATTCTGTAACGTCCCAAGAAACACAGAGAAACTCAAGGATCCAATTGCAGGAGTTTTATTTAAGGTTAGAATTAAGAGACTTGAATGGTCCAGATGGGTTTATTCCAGTAAGCGTAGTCAGGGAAAGCATGGGTCACACCGGGGAGGCAGAGTCCAGAGATTATCCGAGGGGCTAGGTGAGAGACGGGTCCTGAGGGGAAAAACCGAAACACCAGAAGGCAGAGAAGACAAATTGACAGGTTAGTTAATCTCATGATAGGGGAAATACTTCACAAGGAAGAGAGAGGAGAGAGGAAACTTAAAGGCTGCCAACGGGGTGTGGCTGATGAGGTGCAGGTGTAACTAATTAATACTCTCCTGAGTTGGAGCGCGAGTGGTTCGTAACAGTAGCTCCCTAATTGCATTGCTGGACATATTGGTTTTTATCACTTAGTAGTGCTGGGCGATAGGAGCGCATATCAATATCACTATTAATTGTACATTTTACCAAGATTACCATTAATGAACAATTATTTTGTTTTTGTATTTTTGACCCTTGTAGTTCAGTGACAAGTCTTGTACTGTAAATATGCTTCAATATTAAAGCTGGGATATTTTTTTCTAATGTTGCTGGGAGCTGCTTCTTCACTTGTTTTTTGAGCACTGCTTATATTTGGTGTGTGATTGTGCTTTGGTCACTTAAACTGTTTTATTTTTTTTTCAGCATTTACATGTGACTTTTTGTTCAGTGTCGTATTAAATATAGTCAAACCACAGGTGCTGTCTTTTTCTTTGGTATGAGCACTTGGTCTGCTTAGGCATTTAGGTTGCTTCCATTTGGATGATAGGGCAGAATCACTTAACTACAGCTTGGTGTTAAAGGGACATGATCACATAGTGGGGATTCATTCATTATCTGTAACCGCTTATCCAGTTCAGGGTCACGGGGGTCCAGAGCCTACCTGGAATCATTGGGCGCAAGGCGGGAATACACCCTGGAGGGGGTGCCAGTCCTTCACATGGCAACACAGACACACAAACACACACACACACACACACACACACACCTACTGACACTTTTGAGTCACCAATCCACCTACCAACGTGTGTTTTTTGGACTGTGGGAGGAAACCGGAGCACCCCCGGAGGAAACCCACGCGGACACGGGGAGAACACACCAAACACCTCACAGACAGTCACCCGGAGTGGGAATCGAACCCACAACCTCCAGGCCCCTGGAGCTGTGTGACTGCGACACTACCTGCTACGCCACAATGCCGCCCACAAAGGTCGATATAACAGAATAATAATAATGATAAAAAAAAAAAACAGTTCAAAATAATTGATATAATCAATATAGACAAGATTATGTCGATTAGAAGTTCTGAATGATTTCGATTAATAGCCCAGCCCTAGCACTTATTGTTTAATGTTATGTTCATTCCCCTATCTTTCCCCATCACCCCTTATATGGCGTTAACATGGGCTGGACCTATTATAAAGAATGAGTCAAGCACCACACTTACGAAGGGACCATCTTTACCTGGCTCAGACTGTCTCAGTGTGAGTGTTTAGGGCAATCAGGGAGCTGTCTATATCTCCTATAATTGGATCTTCAACCTGAGAAAAAAGAACTATAGGAATGTCGAGTAGAGAGATCCACCAAGAAATCCCTGCTTGTTGCATGAGAAGTGAATATGTTCACTGGATATGTGTGGCACGACTGGGTCCTATATGCCTGCTGGGATAGGCAGGGCCTGCCCTGGCATTGGATGCGCGCCCGTCTGTCAAACCAGACTTAGTGCAATTGGATGCTCTTATTTTATGACTGACGTTGCCTTATTGACAGTGTAAGCAGACATTTCTTATGCGCCCCAGCTTTAATGTTGTATGTAAATCTAGGAGAACTTCTTTATTAAACTTTAAGCCTAACCAGAGGAATTATCTAGGCAGACAGTCATGATAAAACATTATCCTCCAAGAATCCGTTCCACTGTTGGGGCCCAAAGACAGCAGGATGAAATTATTTACCCTGTAAACAGGGATGAAATAATGTGACAAAGGAACATGTGGCTTGTTTCTGTAGTGTTTTACAGACTAAAACAACACAGGAGTGAATGATAATAACTGGATCTTTTATATAATCTGTTCATGAATACTTACTTAGATTCAAACAGAAGAACAGAGGAGTTCTTCATTCTCATTATTCTACACAGTGCAAAGAAGTTGACACAAAGAGGTTCTGAGTGTTGTAAAACTCTTCAGTGCAGAGAGAGAAGCATTATGTGAAATAAATATTCCAGTTCGTCTTCCCCATTTTCTTTTGCTCTGAAACCTGACAATTTGTACCCAATATGGTACCCACGCAACTTGCAAAAGCAACCCATCCTCTACTCGTCAAACGAATTACAATCTTTAATAAAACAGCTTTAGTTTAAAATTACAAAGGTAGAAGCAGCCTTGAGCCTGTATTATCAGTGGAGGCCTTTACCTAAGATCTGTGTTGAATCAGTCCCATCAAATATCCAAGTGCGCATTGAGATACCAAACGGCCAGAGATAAAAAAAGTAGCAAGTGTGAAGTGTAGCAGACGCCAACTGGTCTTGGGGCAGGTGAGCAGGAGAGAGAGTCTTCCAACAGAGTCACACCAGGCAGAAAGGCAGTAATTAACTCAGGAGAGAGCAGAGAGCATTTCTAACATGTCATTTATATCTAAGATCTTAGAAAACGTTGTAGCCCAACAACTTCGCTCATAACTACATAATAATAACATATATGAAAAATATAAATCTGGTTATAGACCACACCATAGCACTGAAACAGCTTTAGTTAAGATAACAACCTTATTCTTGCCTCTGATCAAGGCTGCGTATCCATGCTGGCATACTTGACCTCAGTGCAGCTTTTCATAGTTGACCATACTATTCTGTTAGAAAGACTAAAACCATGAAAGGGCCGTTCCTGTGATTCCAACCATGTTCTTAAGCCTTACCTTACAGATCGCTGTCAGTTTGTAAAAGTAAATAATGTCTCCTCTATTCACACAAAAATGAGATTTGGAATTCCCCAAGACTCCATTTTAGGACCTTTATTATTCATATTATGCATGCTGTCACTGGGCAGAGTTATTATCAGACATGGCATTACCTTCCACAGTTACATTGATGATACACATTTATACTTATCAGCCAAACCAGATGACAAACCAGCACTAAACTAAATGGAGGACTGTGTAAAAGATGTGAAGCATTGGATGTCGTAAAACTTCCTTCTACTAAACATGATGTGGTTCACTGATGTATCAGGGCATTCTCATCTTTCTACTATGTTTATGCTTCTCTATTTAAATATCCTGTTCTAATGTGGCTTGCTGGAGCTACAACTGTAATAAATCTTTTATGGTTCTTTACTCTGAACTATCAGAAATATAGAACTAAATAACTGCTTGGTGCTGGGGAAAGAGTTCCCAATTGAGTGCCCCATCTCCTTGATATCCGACCAGTCTTGACCACTGGACAAAACATACTTGTTCCAAGAAAACAGTTGAAGATTTAAAGATTCATATATTGTTCTACATTTTCGTTCAGGATCTATAAACTATTATTTTATATCTTATTTTTTTTTGTTGTACTCCTGGGTCTAACAGAGGAGGATGGGTTCATTTCTTGGTTCCTCTCAAGGTTTCTTTCTCATGCCTGTAGGGAGTTTTTCTCAACACTAACATCTGCATGCTCAAATGGGACAGCAACAGTTGTTAAAATTTGTTTGAATACGAAAGCATTAGTACACTTGAAAATTCTACATTACTACAAATAACATGGATATGCTGAGGATGTTACTGCTATGGGGGGTTGGCAGTCCTTTGCAGGCCAACACACACTCACACGGGACAATTTTGAGTAGCTAATCGACCTATCAATGTGTGTGTGTATTTACTTTTTTTTTTTTTTTTTTACTGTGGGAGGAAACTGGAGCACCTGGAGGAAACCTACGAACACACCAAAATCCTGTCACTCAGAGTGGGGCTTGAACCCACAACTCCAGGCCACTGTGTGACAAATTACATCAAGGCTGTGATGAATCACAACTTTGATACACTCTAGCAATAACACGTTAATTGCTTAGACTCATATCTTTTATATCTTGAACATCTGTACGATTAACATCACAGAAGACTGGCTGCACTGAGGCTCCAACTGCAGACCTGCATTAGGACCACATAAATCATGACTAGAAGTCATATTTCCTTACATCTTACTTATCTTTTATCACACCATCTCTAAAATGCTTGTACATGGTATTATGGGTATTATGTTTGTAAAGATGTGTTTGTGAAACATTGAAAGACCTCATGTTATTTTGAACACAGATGAAACAAAAATAAAGAAACAGCAAAAGTAGCAAAGGTTCATGTAAGTTAACATTAGGATGGGACATACTTCTATGGGAATATAATTTAAAGCATAAATTAATTACAACCATAACATGCAAATTTTCCACACTAAGAAGACTGAAAAAACATAAAACATTAACAACTATTATTTAATCCTTTAATGGTTACACATTTACAAAACTTTTGACAACATACCAATCATTGTTTCTCAGATGATTTATTTGCTGGTACAAATGTCTGGATTGATTTTATAATAAATTCAAGAATTTAACTGGCATGGGTAAAAAAAAAAAAAAGAAAAAAAATCATTTTCATTTTTGATATGTCTTAAGCAATTCTCTGCAGTTTCTAGAATATTTTCATTTATTTATAATCAAAGGCTTATTTAAACATTTAGAATGACTTCTTCCAAACAGTAGTTTAGTAGTAACTATGATTCAGTGAAAAGTATTTTTTTTTAAATATAACATATTGCCAATATATTACTGGTGATCTTATGAAAAATAAGTAATATGACAAACAATGCGCATGTTGAAATGACTCCACAAGTCATAATAAAGACATAATCACTATCATAAATGCATGATAAGGTTTTTTTTTGTAATCAATACTTGGACATTTTCAAAAGTAGTATTGAAAGACATATCTTCATTCGTTCATACATTATACAAAAGGCCCAGCTACTTAGTTTGTTCTGAATGTGTTGTGTGTACACACACGCACACGTGTGTACATACATACATACATACATACACACACACACAGACAGGATATTAAGATTTTTTTTTTTAATCACAATGTTATATGTACATGTTAAAGGATTTTCACACATTCCATTATAAAAAAATTATATATATATATATATATATATATATAGCATGTACATTATACCAAATTACCACCCAAGGCAAATACAGATCCTAACTTAATTGGGATTCTCAGGAAATAAAACAAGCAAGAACAAAAAATAAAAACAAAACAACACAGACATTAACAAACAAACAATGTCTCTAAATAATTTTCACTTAGTCAACAGAAAATTAATAAATTAGAAAGAAAAAAAAAGAAGGAAAAAAAAGGGTCATTCCCCAATCTATAAATAAATCACAAGGCTACATATTTGTTCAACTTGTAAGGAAATTTGACTTCCCAACATAACTGCATTACATTCAACTGATGTTATAGTGGTGTAATATAACATAAATAACCAATACTCTTCACAAAGATTCATAATTTACATGAAAATGTGTGTCTTCCCCCGGGCTTGTGTACAGCCCCAATTCCAATGAAGTTGAGACATTGTGTAAAACATAAATAAAAACAGAATACGATGATTTGCAAATCATTTTCAACCTATATTCAATTGAATACACTAAAAAGACAAGATTTTTAATGTTCAAATGTATTGTTTTTTGCAAATATTCACTCATTCTGAATTTGATATTCAATTGAATATAATTCGTAAAGTATTTGCAAATCATCATATTCTGTTTTTACTTATATTTTACCCAACATACCAACTTCATTGGAATTGGGGTTGTATGATGTATGTCCAACACCACACTGATCTTGCTAACGTTTTGTATGCGTAATATTTCGCAAAATGAGAAAAAAAAATAATACTGAATTAATTTTTATTAAGAAAAAATAAGAATCTGTATTGCGCGTTTTGTTAAAAAATATAAGATTAGTAAAAGACTTTGTATCCAGGTTAAGAAAAACATGAACAGGATTAAGTCAGTGTACTCAGTACTGTGCTGAAGAAACAATCACAAACAGATCATGGCGTTCAACAAATATATCCGGCTCTCAAACGGCCACATTTGACTGAGGCTTTGTTCATTTGGCCTCCTTGGAGACTTGCTGCTGGACATGAAGGAGGAACTCATAATAAGACAGGGCTGACTCAGTCCTGTCCTCAATCATACTCTGCATAAATCTGGCCTTGAGCGGACTTTCATCCCTGTAATAGAAATTGAAAGTTAAATTTGTGGTTTTACACTTAAATATGTTTTATTACATACATTTTGTTACACTTCAATGTAAAAATGGCAACCTGATAATATGTAAAACAGGGTAGAATGGACGTTGCTCTCTCAGCCATCCAATGAAAGCCCTTATTTTTGTAGACTCTGCTGTATCCAGTTCTGGTAATTGATTCTGTGAAACACAAAGCCATGTTTAACACACAGGTCTTTCAAACTTATTTTTTTTAACTCTTTATTTAGTGCTCTTTCTACTGTTCTTGCATGAACTGTAGAATTAGTTAGTGTAGCCTAGCTTTTTCATCTTTTCGTGTTCATTCCTCGACATATGCGTCTCCTGGTGGATCGCGATATCTGATTTTACCCTTTTCAGTTTTGCAATGACTTTGCTCCTTTTTATAGGATTACCAAGGCCATTGACATTCCAGGACACAATCTTAACCTTATGTGCCATTAATTTTTATCATAATTAATATAACAGTCATCCCTCTAAATAATACACATATATTACAAAAGACCTGAACTATGGAACAAAATCTAACATAAAATACTGTGAGCTCCAATGTTGAGGCTGAAACCTGTCCTCCTTCAGAACCCTGCTGGTGGGTCGAGGGTATAACCTATCATAAAGGAAAGGCCCTAGGTAGGAGGTTAATAGTGAAATAAGCACCATCCTATGTGTCCAGCATTCATTATTCTTTATGTTGCTGCTCCCAGCTGTGAACCTCTGAAGCTTGATACTCATCTGACTGATAGCTGCTCCTACACTGGTTCTTTCTGTCAATCTGGGAGCTTCCTCTGGAATTCCCAAAGCTTTTTTTGGCTCTCCCCGCAGCTATAAGTCTACTTTCCTTGTGGATCTTTCCCTTGGCAGCCCAATAGCTCTTTCAGTCGTGTCTCAGCCGTGTCGTCCTCCTCCCTTGCTGCGGGGACCGCCACATTGAAGCCTCTTCAGCTCCAGCCCTGCTTCTTGTGCGCTGCTATAGGTTTGGATTCCGTTATCCCAATGGATTCTCATATTAGTGTAAGGGGTCTGGAAGCGAATGCTCCTCTCCTTTAGAGCTTTCTTGATCTCATTATATTCTCTGCGCTTTTGAATGATCTCCGCCACGTAGTCATGGCCCTTTTGGTGTATTGTAGATCTCTCTTTACATGAGTAACAAGTTTTAGCTATAGAATAATCAAGTTTTAGCTGGAGAGCGTCGCACACACTTCTGTCTACTCTGTCTGCATCCCAGAAACCCCCTTTCAACCTTATTTTACATATGACATAAATGTTTACAACTATAATATAATGTAAAACTGATGGATGTATGACAAAAGATGTACTTAACCATGTTCACAGGAACATTCAGATAGTCCTGAACTCCCAGCACTTGTCTCAGGAAAGTAGGACTGCAGTTCCTTCCTACATAGAGATACATGTCCTGAAAGATAAAAGGCATTCACATCCGTGTTATAAAGCTTTTGTAAGCACTGTCCATTTCAACTGTATTTTTTAAAGGTGTTTATGCATTTTATGTTACATCAAAAATGTTCCACACAGTAACAGCTTTTATTAGATGTTTCTTTTGTCTATGTCTATTTTTCTTTGTGGATAATTTGGAAAAGTATGTAACAATTTTAATGCTTTAACTATTTTAAAACTTATTCTCATGAATAACACTGAAGAAATGTAAATGTTTGTAAATAAGGAAAATTATGTAAATGCACTTAATCGAGAAATCTTAATCTTAATAGAATTTTGTGCCAACCCAAAGGATCCACAAACTTAATTTAAATATTTGGAGTGCTCAACCATATGTACTGAACAGGTTAAACAGCTCTGGGCAGAAATACTACGTTTTTCTACTAAATGACTACGTCTCATTAAAAAAAAATCCTTACAAACAATACACAGACAGCAGCAGTTTAGCAACATTTGGAATCCCATTCTGAATTTCTTAGCATTATGAGTGCACTGATACCATATATGTAGAAATAACTTGTTATTTAACTTTAAATGCCCCACTTTGTGAGAATATTTTGACCTGCTGGACTAATTAACTGCTAATTCGAATTATTTAATTTTATAATAATTATATATCTAATATACACATTGATTGCACCAGTTCACTTATACTCCCTGCACTCTCTCAAAAGCCAAGCATAGCTAATTTTATTGGTTTGGTCAGTACTCTTTAAGGTAATTTACCTGCTGAAATACCATCAGATTTTTTAAATCAGCAGTCAGCACCAGTTTAAAATTGGGGAAATTCAGTTGTGTTAGAAAAACAGCAAACCTAAAGTGAATGCAGAACTAAAACGGCAAAATTTGCTTTCCTAACGTATTTATCATTAAGAGCTGGATTAAGCATTTAGAGAAGGTGAAATGTTGAATGTATAAAAAATAATATATAATAATAATGTGTAAAGAATTAATTTTTATAATATATATATATATATATATATATATATATATATATATATATATATATATACATACACACATACACACACATATACACACACACAAGTTAGACAAATATTATTAAGCCACTTTGGGGTGTTTTGGAGGAGCGAGTCAGGAAACGTTTTCCTCCACCTGCATCACGTAGAGACCTGGCCACTATCCTGCAAGAAGAATGGCTTAAAATCCCTCTGACCACTTTGCAGGACTTGTATATGCCATTCGCAAGACGAACTGATGCTGTATTGGCCGCAAAAGGAGGCCCTACACCATAATAAATTATTGTGGTCTAAAACCACGTGTTTCAGTTTCATTGTCCAAACCCTGTATGTTCATTATATATAATGAAATGGACACTTCCTAAATGCTTTGATTTGGACACCAAGTGTGTGTACTTCAGGAGTTAACACTGGTGTAGTGTGTGCACTATGTGCCCTTACTGAGCCAGCATCCATAAGGAAGGCCCCATCCCTGTTTAACTTTTCCACAGACAACTGCAGCATTCTGGGCTGAGGTATAATGCGGTCACTGATGTTCAGCGCCCCCTGTGGACAAGAGGAAAAGAAAAAATGGCTTATTACATCACAAGACCAAATAAGATATAAAACATATTTGCAAAGTTGCTTTAGCAAAAAAAAAACCTGCAGATGAGATTAGTTTTACCTGAAAATGGAAATGTAGTAATGTCATGCCAGAGTATCTCAGTGATTTTAGTCCAATCTGAATAGATACTTGCAATAATTTTATTTGAGTGAACATTCCCATTTTAAGAACAATTCCAAAGAATTTTCCCCTACTGTAAAACGTACAGTATAAATAACCAGAGTAATGTTACTCCTGTGTGAACTATCATGTGGGGGTATAGTCTGTAGCAGATTTTCACAGGTTTTCTCTGTAATGGGGGCTCTTGAGACATTTAGTGATGCAAATCTGATGCATCATTCAGTATGGAGCTAAATAAATGACATAAGTATTTCAATCTGAATTTTGAATATTTAAATTTGATTTGTTTGCATTTAGAATATTTTAATTACATTTGTCTGAAAATTTTATATTCAAATTTCTTTTTTTGGCATTTGATAAACTTGAGGGTGGCACGGTGGCGCAGCAGGTAGCCAATCACAGTGCACTCTTCTCAAAGCCACCAATCACAAAGCAGTATCTCAATTCCTGCCCTGAGCCCTAAGTACTTCCTTGAAGTAGGCACTTTAATGACAATGTAAGCATGAACAAAAGGGAACCAGTGTTCAAGTGATAAAGGGGTCTGAGAGTAGAACTGGGATAAAGTCTCTGTGTCTATCACTGTGCATTAAATACCTTTAACGCCATGTTTAGCCGAGCTCTGCTTAATGTTTCAGTGATATACTGGACACGCTGGCAGAAATGTGTTTCTGTGACACATGCACTTTCACTTCACAGACTGTTGCTGCCTTTCTGACAAATTCACCGCAGCTTTTCTCATTAACTTTACACAAAAACAGGTGAGATCTCCAAACTATTAATGAATATGTGAAATTTATATGCAATTATTTGTCATTGTACAACAAAATGTGCCTAACTGTTGTGGGTTCAGTGACTTGCTTAAGGGCACTTCAGTCGTGGATGTTCCCACTGGTCTTGGGGACTGAACCGGCAACCTTCCAGTACCAAGCTGGTCTCTAACCATTAGGTCACTGCTGGCCTAGATTCGTATTTTTGCAATCTGAATTTTTTAGACATTAATTTATGGCTCTGTATTTTTTAATATTTTTTTTAATCTGAAAATTTAAAATATGTAATATTCAGACAAACATAATTCAAATATTCAAAATTCTGATTCAAATACCCATGTCAAATATGTGGCAAACCTCAGGCTTTGAACTACACACCACCCTCAATTGAGACCTGAAATACTATACAGAAGAGAAAATCTTCTGACTGTCACAGGGGATTTTTGGGCAAAACAGCAGCCTACTGACGTGTGATAAATGTTTATATAATTTGTTAAGTTACTACCATTAAACAGTTTATAACAGCAGTAATAATAATAATCATGCAGGGATTATTATTATCATGTTATGATGGACTAGAAGATAAACTCACTGAGGATAATGTATGGTTGGTGGATATGGAGTCAAAATAGGGTCAAAAAGATATTGAGTTTGTAAAACAATACTCACAAATGACTTTGTAACTGCGTTTGAGCAACTACATACACGTAAAACTAAAATCCACAAATGTATTGGAATGCACAAATTTAAATCAACAACAACAATAATAACTTAAAATCACAAATGTGTAAAAAAAAGATTTGCATTTGTAAATGAAATGTCGTGAATATGTGAATCAGTGCCTTCTCAAACAGCTTAAAAATGTGCAAGAGCAAACCTTTTGATGGCCAATTTATGGACCAATAGGAAAGCTTTAGCTGGACCAATCAGATCGCGAGGTCAGAACACTGATTTGTTGCTGTCAACCATAGCGCTTTTCCACCAAAAGAACTCCGGTTCTTGAACCGGTTCTGTTCCTGATTCTTGGAACCTTGGTTCTTTCCAGTGAACTGCAGCGTTTCTACATGTTTAGAGGGGGACCAGGAATACGTCATGAGCGGGGGACGCTGTGGCCGAGTTCAGAGGCGTCCTGCTGACATTGTGAACAGCAGAGAAACGTAACCAAGAGCTCAGAGCTTCAAATACAGTGGGGTCATTTAAAACGTTTCATATAAATAAATAATAGGGAAAAAACACGCCCCCTTTTTATGTGTCTCTGGTGCAGTTAGGCGCGATGCCATGCGCGTTGGTCAGAGCCTCGGCTCTTGGTTACGTTTCTCCGCTTTCCGTAGAAACGCGGCGGTTCACTGGAAAGAACCATTTTGTGGAAAAACACTATGGATGACAGCAACAAATTAATGTTCTGATTGGTTAAACAAACCTCGCGATCTGATTGGTCCCGCTAAAGCTTTCCTATTGGTCCATTGATTGGCCGTCAAAATAGGGTCTTAAATCCGCAACTGCAAAAAGAGATTTGCACACGCAGAAGAGAAGGCGAATGTGTGGATTTTTTCCACCTCATTCAAAAACTCCCACTGTCACATTTGGAACCTTAAAAAGGTTTGCTCTTGCACGTTTTAAGCCGTTTAAAAAGGTACTGATTCACATATTCACCACATTTGATTTACAAATGCAAATCTTTTTTTACACATTTGTGATTTTAAGTTATTGTTGTTGTTGTTTTAAATTTGTGCATTCCAATACATTTGTGGATTTTAGTTTTACATGTATGTAATTACTCAAACGCAGTTACAAAGTCCGTTAGATGTGTGAGTACTGTTTTACAAACTCAAAATCTTTTTGACCCTTTTCTGACCCCAAAGGTGGACTGCAGGGACAGTCTTAAAATCTCAAGTAAATCCAGCAGCCATTCCCATCTCTACACTATCCAGTGCAAATCCATCATTACCATCAAATACTACTGGCATCATGTGGTAATATGACAAAACTAATCCCATCCATATAGAGCTTAAGTATGAAATATTGTAACTAGCAGCCATATTAAGTGAATTTATATGGATTAACAACAAAAAAGTACATGTATGCAATTATTAACTGCAATCGAATAACATCATGGAATTCATGGAACGAAGAACTAAAATTTTACTGTATTAACCAGACTAGTAAGTACATCTTTTTAACATGAAGATGTCATTAAATCTGAAAATTATCCTACCTCATCAGTCAGGTTGTCCACTCTGTAAAGAGAAGGGTGGATCATAAGCATAATGTAGGCCAGGGGCTGGGACTTTAGCTTGCACATGGCAAACATACGATCATCCAGTCTTGTGCTGGACCCTGTCCAAAATGCTTCCTGCAAAAGAAATATAGGCCCCAACATATTTTATTATCAGTAATGAAGGAGCAAATGTAGCAGTGGTATTGGAAATTAAAAAAAGAAATAAAGTTAACTATAGTTTCAATGGCGTGACGAATAGGACAAAATCATTTTTGTTTTAAATACATTTTAAAACAATAACAGCATAAAATTCTCTTTTTTATGGCTATATTATCCACATTAAGCTAACTGTGTCCATTCAAACATTACTGAGCTATCAGATATTTCTCATCTAATTCTTCCTAAGCTACAATAGTGTTGCATAGACACAGCATGCATTCAGCTGCCATGTTGCCTTATAAGTTCATAAATGCAGGCATAGGTTTAATGAGAAGTACATGTGGAAGAAGTCATGCTAATTGTAAAGTTAGCCATTTACCAAATCACCGGGCCAAGCTACAGCTAAAGCACACACAAAGGGAGAGAAGTTTGCTTTATTATACTACAGGGAAAAGTTGTGGGAGTTCAGGCAAGGATCCTCTTTGGAGGACAAATATATACAGATGTCTCGATTCAGTCAATGGGAACAGATAAGACATCCAAATATCCATGGTTATTTTCAGTCATTTAAGACTTTAGATTATTTAGCAGTGGCACAAGGTCTACCCTCTCTAAATTTTTGACTTAGATAAATAAGTCGGGATATGTTACCATGGAACTTTGTTAGAAGGCCCTACTCGGAGTAAAGAATGTGTCATTCTCTAATGGGTGCTCTGATTTCCCAAGCCCCCAAAGGGCTCAGTTAACACGAGCCTCAATTTTGGAAGTTACTGTTCAATTAGAATGTAACATTGTTACTTTGTTTTTTTATACTTTTGTTTATGTGTTTTTCATTTTATGTGTGTGTTATATGATGTTCATAACAGGCAGGGGGACATACAGGAGTTTAAGCTTGAATAAGAGAGGTAGGGAAATTTTGAGAAGACCGCAAAGTAATTCCATCTAACGTAAATGGAATATCACACCCGGTAAAGAGAAGTGAGATTCTTGCAGGAAACACATCTTAGCACTTCTAAACATGAGAAACTTAAAAGAAAGGGTTTTTCAAAAATTTACAATTCATCTTATAAATCGGGCCATAGGAGAGGGGTTGTAATATTTGTCTCCAATAATACCATTTGAACAAATATCCAAAACAAAAGATAAGGAAGGAAGATATGTTTTGGTTTCAGGGAAGGTAAAGGGTACTTTAATAACAATATTGAATGTCTATGTTCCACCTCGTAGTGACTTATCCTTCTATAGGAAAATGTTTGATTGGATGGCAAAAGCCGATGGAATATAAATTTGTGGGGGAGATTGAAATAAACATCTTAATTCAAAGTTAGATTCTAGTAAAGAACCTTCTGTGAAAGCATTGTGTGTACTTATGATGGAGTTGGGCATAATAGATCTTTGGAGAGATTTTAATCCAACAGGACGTGACTACACATATTACTCCCCACACCATGATACTTACTCAAGGATTGGTTATTTTTTTTATATTTAAAAAGGAACCAACATAGAATACATTGTAATGATATAGAAACAACTGATTTGTCTGATCATGCACTTATTTGATTAGTGATTCAAATTAATAGAACTACTGTAAATACATTGTGGAGGCTTAATTTAAGTATTTTAAATAACCTGCAATTTAAAGCACAAATGGCTGAAGAAATAAAAACTTTTTTCAACTGAACAATAATGTGGAAGTGGGTTCAGAAATTGTGTGGGACACATTAAAAGCAGTTACTCACAAAACAAAAATATTATGAATCAGGGTTGAAAGCTATTAAACTATTGGCAAGAAGATTACAAAAACAGCAAGCATAAAATATGATTTGCAAAATCAGAGATGTAGACCCTAAAACATATTACATGATAGGGAAGCACAAAAAAAAATAAAATAAATAAAAATAAATACTATAAATATTTGTACTCTCAGCCACAACTAGAAGATGATCAATATTTTTTGGAATCTCTTCATTTGCCTGCCCTGTCATAAGAGCAAAATAAGAATGGACAGCGGAAATAACAGAAGACTGTTCATCATATAGGCTAAGTTCGGTTCTAAACGTAGACTATAAGCTATACACAGCTATTCTTGCCAGCAGAGTAAAAAAGTTTCTTCTTCAGTTTATACATAATGATCATACAGGGTTTATCCCACAAAGACAAACTCATGATAATATTAGGTGTACGCTACATACATTAAACCATATTCAACAATGGAATTTGGAAACTTGCTTAGTGAGTTTGGATGCTGAAAAGGCTTTTGTCTCTGTAAGTTGCATTTTTTCATATAGGGTTCTCAAAAGGTTTGGGTTTTATGACCAAATCATTAAAGGAATTCAGACTTTATATGATAATCCAAAAGCACGAATTAAGGTAAGTGGGTAACAAGACAAGGGTGTTCAATTTCATTCCTGCCATTGTTGCGCAGAAAGATAGTGCAGCACTACCAGAATGGTGTTACCCAGCGTAAACTAGCAAAGACTTTTAAGTTATCATCATCAACCGTGCATAACATCATCAAAAGATTCAGAGAATCTGGAACAATTGCTGTGCGTAAGGGTCAAGGCCGTAAAACTCTACTGGATGCTCATGATCTCTGGGCCCTTAAACGTCACTGCACCTCAAACAGGAATGCCACTGTCAAGGAAATAACAGAATGGGCTCGGGAATACTTCCAGAAAGCATTGTCAGTGAACACAAACCACCGTGCCATCCGCCGTTGCCAGCTGAAACTCTACAGTGCAAAGAGGAAGCCGTTTCTAAGCAAGCTCCACAAACTCAGACGTTTGCACTGGGCCAGGGGTCTTAAAATGGAGTGTGGCAAAATGGAAAACTGTTCTGTGGTCAGATGAGTCATGATTTGAAGTTCTTTATGGAACACTGGGACGCCATGTCATCCGGACCAGAGAGGACAAGGATAACCCAAGTTGTTATCAACGCTCCATTCAGAAGCCTGCATCACTGATGGGTGCTTGTGACATGGGCAGCTTGCATGTCTGGAAAGGCACCATTAATGCAGAGAAGTATGTTCAGGTTCTAGAACAACATATGCTCCCATCTAGACGTCATCTCTTTCAGGGAAGACCCTGCATATTTCAACAAGATAATGCCAGACCACATTCTGCAGCAATCACAACATCATGGCTACGTAGGAGAAGGATCCGGGTACTGAAATGGCCAGCCTGCAGTCCAGATCTTTCACCTATAGAGAACATTTGACGCATCATAAAGAGGAAGGTGTGACAAAAAAGGCCCAAGACAATTGACCAGTTAGAGGCCTGTATTAGACATGAATGGGAGCGCATTCCTATTTCTAAACTTGAGAAACTGGTCTCCTCTGTCCCCAGTCGTCTGTTGAGTAGGGGGGATGCCACACAGTGGTAAAAAATGGCCTTGTCCTAACTTTTTGGGATTTGTTGACGCCATGTATATTTGAAACAACATATTTTTCCCTTAAAATGATACATTCTCTCAGTTTAAACTTTTGATCTGTGATTTGTGTTCTATTCTGAATAAAATATTAGATGTTGGCACCTCCACATCATTGCATTCAGTTTTTATTCACAATTTGTTTAGTGTCCTAACTTTTTTGGAATCCACACACACACACACACTGGGCCATTTATATGAATACACTTAAATAAAACGGGAATGTTTGGTGATATTAACTTCCTGTTTGTGGCACATTAGTATATGGAAGGAGGGAAACTTTTCAAAATGGGTTTGTTTTTTCAATGGGAAGAGGGTTGCATTGACAATCCAACACAATGGGCAGCACTTTGAACACATTTTATAAATAGTCAGAAACTTGTAAATAACTCATGAAAGAATAAAGTTATGTTAAAACCAAGCACACCATTGTTTTTTTGTGAAATTCCCAATATGGTTGATGTGTCACATGACCCTCTTCCCATTGAAAAAACAAAAGTTGGATCCAAATTGGCCAACTTCAAATTGGCCACCATGGTCACCAGCCATTTTGAAAAGTTTTCCCCCTCCCATATACTAATGTGCCACAAACAGGAAGTTAATATCACCAACCATTCCCATTTTATTAAGGTGTATCCATATAAATGGCCCACACTGTATATAAATATATATTAAAAGTAGGCAATTTTGCTATTTTGTGCAAAGTTTGTGATCTTCAGTGGAAACAAACTAATTCATATGCATGGCGTGAGTTTGGATGGAAGTGCCTGATTCGTTTATTTATTACTCCTCAACAAAAGGTACACTTAACAGGTAATGTAGCAGATTGTTGGAGGCTATGCGGGAAACAAACAGCCAATAACTGGCATATATTCTGGGAGTGTCCAGTACTACAAAGTTTCTGGTTGGAGGTTCATAATGCATTGATGGAAATATTCTGTGTAGATATACCACTTCAATTTAAAGTTTTGTATCTAGGGAATTGGAAATGGGAAGGGCCAGATAAATACTTGTTTTGGGCTTTGATATCTGCTTGTAAAAAAAAAAATAATAATAAAATAAAATAAAATAGTAATAATAATAATAATAATTATTATTATTTTATGCTGGCGTACTCCCAAGCCTCCTTTAATAGATAGCTGGAAAGGTCTACTGCATGAAATATATAATTATGGACAAAAATTGCTTTCTCACTCTGTTTACCGTATTTTAAAACTGACAATATCCTACAACTTTCTGGGAAAGGTCATTGGTAAGAATTACTATATATTTCTATACAAACAAATGTTAAAATCCGAACTAAGGATGTGGCATGGAATAAGTTGCTGTTGGATAGTAGATCTAGATTTGAGTTGCACTTCTATCTTAATCTATGTATACAGTAAAAAGAGACTCAGTTTTCATGGCTGCGCTCTAGTGGTAAACTGCATGGTGCTAACTTCATGCAGCGCAAGTGGAATTTTGGCCATTTTGAAGTTTCATAAGGAGGAAAACTGCCCCGAGTGAAATGGTAGGTGTCTCTGTGCAGCCAGGGAGTATTTCTGCTAAGATATTGTGCTAAGTATTTTCCATCCTGGCAAAATGAGTTAATGATTTTTGACATTTCATGGCATTTTGCGATTTTTTTTTGGTGGAGTGGTTTGGGTTGTGGTTTGTCAAAGCATGTGCCAGGGGAACATTTCTACTTTGCAAATAGTAGGCAGCACGGTGGCACAGCAGGTAGTGTCGCAGTCCGGGTAACTGTCTGTTAGGAGTTGGTGTGTTCTCCCTGTGCCGCGTGGGTTTCCTCCAGGTGCTCTGGTTTCCTCCCACAGTCCAAAAACACACGTTGGTAGGTGGATTGGTGACTCAAAAGTGTCCATAGGTGTGAGTGAATGTGCGAGTGTGTGTGTTGCCCTGTGAAGGACTGGCCCCCTCCAGGGTGTATTCCCGCCTTGTGCCCAATGATTCCAGGTAGGCTCTGGACCCACCGTGACCCTGAACTGGATAAGTGGTTACAGATAATGAATGAATGAATGAAAATAGCTGCTTGTTAGCTTATCAACAAGTTGAGAATTTTGCCACCGTCCCAGGACCCACAGTTGTGCTGAATCAGTCCCATCAAATTACCAAGAGCTGCTTCATGGGGATGATTGGTGCCACAGATGTTGTGTGAAGGTATAGATAAAGTTCATTTATGTTATAGGTCATCATATCTGCATAATAATTTTGTTTAATCTGATGAGAATAAAATAAATATTAACACAAGTGTAAAATGTTGTTTGTGCCTGCACTCACTGTCATATAGCAAGTTATTGCATTGGGTTGCTGGTGCACTTTGTCTTTTAAAGGGAATGAGAAAATGTAATCTGATTGGATAAATGCTGACAACACCTGTTGATCAACTATTCAGTGTGAGCCAGTCCCATTTTTGGAATTGCACCGCTCTGCGCCGGACTTTATGTCTGCGTCCAGTTACCACATTATTTACTACTATATATACACACATATATACTACTTTCTGTAGTACTGACATACTCTGTACCTGTTTCACAAAGTCATTATGTTGTTCGGTACAATGGGCTTCATGGTGTTGCACCATGGATCGGCAGAGCAAATATTAGGTATACAAATTTTTCAAAATGATTTTAGGGAAATACAATAAAAGACTACTGGACAGCTATGTAATATATTATCTAGAAGTTTGATAAAGCTTTAGAGATCTACCTGTTTCAGCAAAGCCAGTATGTAGAGGGGGAATAGGCTCAAGCAGGCAGGAGCAAGCAGGCCAGGTTGTTGGATGGCAAGTACAGAGTTGCGATAGGAAATCAACGAGTCGATGGCAGCATTGGTCATGGCATCCCGAGCATCATTAAGGGTAGCAGTCACTGAGCGATCCACAGCTGTAAAGAGTAAATCAGAATAATAATGCATGTCACAAATTGAAGCTGTGTCAATTATGTCATGACTCATTCACTGTCAAACACATATACTCTGTCATGGGAAGAAATGCTGTTGTAGCACCTGTACAATTAGGCCTGACATTGTCTTGTTCAAATAAAAAGGCGCTCAGTTAACATGGCTGCATTTTGGTGGTTAGCTGTGTGATGCTAAATTCATGCAATACAATCTCAGTTTCAGCCATTTGGAAGTTTGGTGAAGAGGAAATCTGTGCCAGGTGAAAAGGTGGTAGACGTTAGAGAGTAAATATGAAATAGGTTCAGACATTCACTCATGAGTCTCTCATTTACAAGTTCTTAGTGGAAGTAATACCTTCAAAATCAAACTATTATACATGAAAAACTCTTCACTAATTTCCCTACATTCTTCAGCTCTCCCTCTTTTCCCTCCTTTATTAAAACATATTTTTTCAACACTCGCAAAGTTTGCACCTTTGATGAGAATGTTGCAAGAATCTGCAAGTACTTTTCCACTGTGCACATTCCAGTTTTCATAGCCCTACTTCAAACTAATATTTGATTCAAATGTATAGAAGCCCTTACCCATGCTAGCCACCAGACCAGTAATGGCTTGAACGTCAGCTCCGGCAAAGATATCAGACAAAGAATTCACCACAGGCAAACACATTGTGTGCACTCTAATTCTTCTTTCTCCTGGAAGAGTTCAAATACAGCAAAGATGGTTATATACAGATGTTTAGATTTAATCATGTATATAACTAGAGGGCTTAGATGGCTGGAGCATCATCACATATCAGACAGGCAGTCTCCCATTAATTGGGACAATGTTTAGACTGCTGCGTGAAGTTTAGTTTGGGCACTCATATCTACTATGATTTTACAGCTTTTAGCAAGGAAACATCTATACTTAGGAAAAAAAAATATATCATAACTTACAAATCCATTAACTTTTACAAACACTAAACATTTTACTGCAACGAGACACTGTGTGTGAGAGAGAGAATTACGACCTCAGGGAGAAATTAATCTGGGGAGAAACCTTTTCTATCAGTCTTAGAATGTCTAGATTTAAATACTGTACGCCGACACACTGGCAAGACTATATAACTTTGGACACAAAATACTGCCATATCTCCAAACTGTACACTGTAATAGTAGCTTACAGAAGAACACTTTTATGCTATACATAATTATACCTTTGCTGGATGTGTATAAGAGAGCCGCTTGGAATGACACCATCTGAGTGTCTAGCAGGTTCTCTTCAATTGACATTTGCACAGCAAAGCCAGCATCAGGGTTAACATTTGGTAAAGATAAGAGGTCGGTGGACCGCACAAAGAAGTTTCCATGGAAGGTATGTATGGACAAGCCTAAGAAGAACAAACAGTATTATTAAATCTTGACACAGGAACAGAACTGGTAATAAAATCCAGTTCAAACATCCAAGAACCACTTGCACATGCTAACAGGAAAACAACCGGTTCATATATTTGAATTTGGGGGAAAAATGTGCAATTATCCACAGTTTTCAGAAATCAAGTACATGTACAAGCGAAATAGTAAACATGATATTTTTTGCAATATTATTTCCACTATGCAACTACGCAATTTAAAAGTCTCTTTGATGTTAGTTTTTCCTGCTCATTTAGGTTTTGAAAGAGGTTTTGAAAGAGAATCACAAACCTTTTGTACAGCGTATCCTCATAACAGCTTCAAATCCAATCTTGCGGGTGAGATATCTCTTAAAATCTTTCTGGAACTGTTCTGTGTGTGCAGGGTTGTGCTGGCTGTGATATGAAGGGTAAAAATAAATGCTTCCTGCTGAATATCTGGATATACACCCTGCAACAAAGCAGCAAAAACAGAAAGATGTCAAGATGAGATGTTAATGTTGTGCAGACCTGAACTTTGGATAAAATGACAATTGTTTCAATTCAGATACTTTGAATAGACAGTAAAAAGAAAGAAAAAAAAGCCTGATAAGCCTGAGTAGGTCAAACAGGGCATTATCGAATTTTAAGAGCAGACTTAATGAAAAAAGGCCTCAGAACAAACAAACAAAAAAAAACATTATGAGTTCTGCTCATACATCATTGCACGCTGCACTAAATGAACTCAAACCACTGTTTTGGTCTTGCCAAAAAGACAATATTTAGAATATGGCTTTACTTTTTGTTATTTATTTCTGTAAATTGAGTCTGATCCGAACAACATGTTGGGGTCAAAAGTTGGGACTAGACTATCACCTCTCTAGGTGATTAATCACTAGCACAACTTTAGTATAACCCAGCCAGCACACCTTAAATTACACCCGCATGGGTACAACATAGATAAACTGGGTTCAAGACTGAGGTCAAGGGATTGAGTCTGATCTGGATAATTTGGTAGAAGGGATACTATTTTAACCCAGCTAGGCTGCCTGTAATGATATTTTGCATTTCTTGATTGTAATCTCTGCCCAAATCATGTTTGCAATGGACTTATAAGTTAAATGTGTTATTTATCCCATTAATTTTAAAGGCCCTGTTCCAGTTTATGCATGTAATTTTTAACCTTTCTGCACATTTCCACAAAAATAAATATATCCCAGAACCTGATAGGTCTACTACCTCCTAGAACCAAAGAATCGCAGGTTCTTCAGCATAAACAGTGACAATGTCCGTCTGCATGTCAAGCTGAAGGTCAGGTAAAAGCCCAGAGACTAGAGTATTGGAACATTGGACCCATTATGCACTTTCCTTTGTAATCAGAAAACAGAAAAGAAAACTGCAAAGAAATAAAGAACAGGCAAATGCCCTGTGTGTTTCTTATAATTATATTATATATTTCTTTCTTTTTTTGTGTTTGTGTGTATGTATATGCATGTGTATGTTTGTATTTGAATTAACTAACCTAAGGTAGCAAGATCACAGTAATGTGCACTCATCAAAAAGAGGTCCACTGCCACCTGCTGCCCAGAACAGTCAAGGGCTAGCTTCTTATAGAAATCCGTAGCAGGAGAGAGGTGTTGAACATCCTGAGATTGAACACAACACAAGTGTCAGACACACAAACTATGAATTCTACAAACTTAAAACAGATATTTAAACCTCCAAAGAATGGAATGTGACTGGTTTTGTTGAGACATAAAAGTTACATGATTTGCACAAGAAGTAATGTCAAAGAATGACTCATAAGACTTCCCCAAAAAAAAAAAGAAAAAAAGCTGGTGAATTTATGTTAATATAAGACAAAGTATACGGTTATGATTCCATATTATGTGTATGATCTGTATTAAAATGTAGTTATTAAAATCACCATTGTAACCAAGAAATTATTCACAATATCTATAAGAAACCTTTGCTGATGATCTCTGGTTAGGATCCTCTCTAGGTTTGAGGGCTCCCACACCCACGGTTGGAAGCTGGGTCTGAAAGACAGACACTCTGCCGCCCAAAGGTGACATCAGTTTAAAAGCAGCCTGCAGGGCTGGACCCAGTGCAGAGTGAGTCTCCATTGTTCTTGTGAACATCTGAGGTAAACTCTTCAGCAAGTCTTGCACCAGCTGCACAATAAAAGGCACAGGTAGCAAGTTTTGAAAGCCTGACATGCATCATTATCACTGTAATATTTGGCACTGTTGTATTCTGAATACTATGTTATTCCAAAAAATATCAATTTTTTTATTAGTTAATTACTTTCTGTAATACAATTTTCAATTAATCCATACAATGAATACACTGTAAAAGCTAAGATTTACCTCTTTGCATTCATTGAGATTCACTAAAAGGCTGTCAGGAGTTGGTAAAAAAATCTCTGGAGAAAATGAGCAGAGAAAAATAAATAGCAAAATGATATCATAATATATTCTTATTTTCTAAAAAAAAAAAAAAAAAAAAAAAAAAAAAAAAAAAAAAAAAATAGTGGACACAGGCTTATAAAATTAACACATTTATTGAACGGCTATGGTATAATTATGGTATAATCACCAGGGTTGCTGCACCTGGGATTTACTATTCTCAGAAAGAAAAGGAGTCACTTCATGCCATTTTTATACTTTGCAATTACAAATTTGATGCACACAACACACTCAAAATTAAATAAACATATAGACAGCAGGGATGGGCAAAATAATTCATATTTTAAATATTATTCAAAATTTGTTGTTTTCAAGTATTCCCTTATAAGCAAGGGAATATAAATTGTATAAAAGTAGCAGCACCAAGAAGCACAGGCAAAGAATGGTCCTGGTAAATGCAACACTATGTAATATTTCTACACATCTTCTAAATGACTGTGACATTCCAAAATAGGGCATCTGTGGTTGCTATGCCAGGTCCATTGCTGGTTTACTGGACTAAGCAACTTCTGAATAATGGGGTGGAGGGCTCTTGTGAGAAATGCATAACACAAATCTCACAGGTGTTTACCTCACTACAAGAAGAATATAGCTCGGTATTCCCTGGTACAGACATTATGGCAAAGGGAGCAAGCAGAAGAAAGAGCAAGCGGATGCACAAAAGTTGTGTCTCATTGGTCAATGGATATGGTTCTCACTTTGGGCGCAGACATGGCTATATGGGTAGAGGATTGGGCTTGGTACCGGAAGGTTGCCGGTTCAATCCCCAGGACTGGCAGGAACATTCATGGCTAAAGTGCTCTTGAGTAAGGCACTGAACGTCAAAACGCTCCCTGGGCAGCTGCCTGCCTCTCTCAGTGTGTGTCTACAGCTCCTAGTGTGTGTGTTAACTGCCATAGATGAGTTGAATGCAGATGACACATTTCATTCTATGTTGTACAATGACAAATAATTGTACGTTATTATTATTATTATTATCATCATCAAGACTTAATACAGGACTGGTTTTACACAGTAACTTTTGTCCTCATGTTTGTTTCAACTCACTGTAGTGTAGCAAGTAACTTGCATTATAACTTTATTCATGCGTTGCGGTGTTAGTGATGTGTTTTGCTGAAAGTTTTATTATCAGGTTTTCGAGAGTTGTTGAAGAGTAAGCCAGGGTTTGCAGCTGCTAACTTTAGCTGGATTAACTCACTTTTTCGAGTTATCATCAATTCTGGTAAAAAGTGCTTTTCTGTGGATAGCTGTGTGGTTAAAATAGTTGAAAGAAATAGAGAGAGGTAGAGAAGTGTGTGTTTGTCTGTGAGAGGGAGAGACTGGGAGAGAGTGCATTAGCAGAAGCCTAGAGAGCAGGTCATGTGTGAGTGTGTGTGTGTGAGAGAGAGAGAGAGGTGTGCATGTGAGACTTGTTTTCACGACAGTATTGTAAACATTAATTACATAAGCAGCAAGAAGGCCAAAAAGCAGATTCCTACATAGTATTACTTTAAGATAAAAATTCCATCTTTCTAGAAAATTAGTTTGTACTGAAGCTGAATATAAAATGTATAAAATATAGAATAATTTTCATCATTGATTACTTACCTTCAATGTCTGAAACAATGAGCATTTGTGGCTGAGATAGTCCTTCCTGTAAGTTGTAGAAGTGGATCATGCTATCAAATGTGATGAAGCCAATCTTTGTTCTTGAATCTCCTGGAAGACTACAGAGCAGAAAAACATATTCACATTCACTGGTTTGAGGACATAAATGCTTTGTTATAATTTGATATACAATGTCCACTTACGAATTAAGATTCTCTAGAAGTGTTTGACAGACAGCATCGACATATCCTGTTTCCACAGCATTGTGGGACACATCAAGCACAAAGAGATACACAGCAGGTTGTGGCGGCCTCAGCTGGATGGCAGAAATTTTTAATTAACATACTTTTTATTTTGATGCATTTTAAATCACATAAAGGCAACAATGTTTTTCCAAAACACCCTAAAATCTCCACAGAAAGACCTACTTCTGTGCAATTACTGAGAATGTAAATATAGCAGACTTGAACCTGTTGTGATAGTTAACACCAGGCAGGGACATACCAGTAAGTGGAGATCTGCTGGTTTGTTTTGAATAAAAGTACCATGGCACACACTAAGCTCTGGATGCCAACACAGCTCTATCCCACTTCCCATTTAAGCATCCACTACCTGGATAAATCACAATTTGTTTACTAAAGTATAACACTGAATTGGGTCCAAGCTAGAACAGGTTAGTAAAATCATTAACCTTTTCAAAGTAGTTACGTAAAAAACAATTTTTTTAAAACTCACTGTGACACCTATTTATTTATTTATTTATTTTTTTATTAGATACACCAGTTTCTAAAAACATAAACCACAATAATTCTGACACTGAGCAAAATGAAAAAAATAAAACAATGCAAATTGTTTATATCCTATATTAAAATTACTGTAGAAATACAGTTGCGAAAGGGGCATGTTTATAACTCCAGAAACATTTGGGAACCGAGGAGACCGACTGACTCTCCCATTTTGATTTGACATAGGATTTCACATCTTATAGTTCAGGGTTTGCTCCATGCTCTGGAGCCATGCTTTTGGAATATGCAGAATTTTGCATTGGCATCGTCTTGCCAAAATAAGCAAGGCCTTCCCTGAAAGAATTTGTCTGGATGGCAGCATATGAGCAACATATCATTCAGAAATCATTCAGAATGTATGGGGCATCTACAGATGTGTCAGTCATCCATGCAATACACACAAATTCATCCCAATGTTATCACAGATGCTGGCTTTTGAACATAAAATGGACAGTCCCTCTAGTCTTCAGACTATTCTGCAGCTATGATCTCCAAAAAGAACTACAAAATTTGATTAATCTGTCCGCAGCATGCTTCTACACATTCCCTCACCGTTTTAAATGAGCTCAGGCCCAGAAAAGGTAATGGCAATTTTGGATCTTTTGCATTTGGGGATGCAGTTAAATGCAAATACCTTTGAAGAAATACCAATATTTTTGCTGGTTTACATTCAGACATGTTATTCTTTTACTGTTGCACTATTTTCCTATGCAGACTTTCACAGAGTGAAGTTTTCTTCTTTTTGTTAATGACACTATGCTCTTTAACTTAATTAGTAGTGAGACATCCCACCAGTATGGTGTACATTTTAGGACATCCTAAAACCTCAGCATCAGTACTCAGGCATTGAACAGAACGGCATCATTCCTTGCATGAAACAACTCAAAACAAGTCTCGGGAAAACCATCATCATGTCTCAGAACTCCCTTAGAAAAAAAAGGCATCAGACCAAACGGCCTTAGACTAAACTCCCTCAGAAAAAAATGCTTCAGACCAAACGCCCTCAGCTCGGTCTCCCTCAGAAAAAAAAGGCTTCAGCCCAAACTCCCTCAGAAAAAAAAGGCTTCAGAATATCCAACAACAGTACTACTGTCCATGCCTCTTTTATTTCCACTTTTCCAAAATTTCCACTTTTATTCCTCCTCCAGAGATCACAAGTTCAAGACTACACTTTTGTTTTATTTTTATTCTTCGTTTAAAGAAAGTCTGAACACAGTTGAGTGTTGAGTTAAGCAGGTCTTCAGGTGCCAATGTAAGGGGCCATCGTCAAAGTGTACGTCCTTAGTGTTGAATTTCAAAATATCATATCCCCACTGCGAGACCAAAACTTTAAAAACCCCGAAAGCTGTTTGTGACTGAATTGAATATCTCTGTGTGTGTGAGAAAGAAGGGTGTATGTGTGTTTATCAGTGAGAGACCGGGGAGAGTGTTAGCAGAAGCCCTGAGAGCCAGTCGTGTTTTTAAGAGAGAGAGAGAGAGAGACTTTATTGCATGAAAGTACTGTAAATGTGAATTACACTCAACAGCAGGTAGAGAGCACTAAGGAGACCAATAAATAAATAAATAATTCTTACATTGTATTCTTTTAACATGGTCCCCCTAAACCCCAATCTGGACCAAAAATTCCAGACTATTATAGCATACAAGTGTTTAAAATTTTGAAATGATCAGACCAATTTCCAATGAGGTAAGTAAATTAAGTTAGAAATTAAAATCTATGTAAATATTTGAGTGAGAATTAGACTATGGATTTTCAAACAGGGTAGACATGTGCTATAAGCAGAATCCATAGAACCTGACCTTAAATAAATTTTAAAATCTTTTTTGACAAAAAAAAAAAAAACAACACAATTTGGACCGGAGACTTCCAGGAACTGTCAGTGTCATCAGAAGTGTCAGGGTGACTGGCCAATGGTAAGCATGTTAAGCCTGTAGAACACTGACTGGCTGATGACGGTCACAATTTTAACCATATCAACTTGTCCCTAATTTTCCCAGTTTTAGCTGTGCTGACATGTCAAATTTCAGCTTGATTATACTTGTGGATGATGATATAGTGACCCGTATAAGAACTCATGAATGAAAATCAAAACGCTAACTCAAAATTGTCTCTCCAAGTTGTAGTAAAAATAATTATAACCCACAATGCAGCGGCATAAAAGCTATATAGCGGAGTCAGTGATAATTTAGTATTATTTGATTAATAATTAATTATTTAATTAATTTTGTTAAGCTCCATGTTTGGACTCCCAATTATAGCTTGGACATGTAGGTCATCATGTTGGATAACTTTACATATTATATAGCAGAATTAGCTAGAACTAATTATTATTAATGAATTATGCTCATTGACCTGCTGTAGGTTCTTAGCTCTGAAATTGAATCTAAACTAAAAGTATTAATTCCGTACAAGAAAGGTACACACACAAACAAATAACCAAGGATTGGTTTTATCACACAACTGGTTTATCAAATGTAATATCAAATAATGAATATTGATTATACATTAATATAATGAAAAGGATTACAGTGATACATGAGGGAGCAGAGCACCAATCTCCTGAGCTATGAAATAAATAAAACCATGTGACCTTACGTTTCTTCTCTCTCTACATTTCCTTTCTATGTTCTGGGTTTGTTGTGTCTGGAGCCTGCTTGAGGAGACCAAGACTGTTCAAGAGAGAGACATAAGAGATCTGGAAAGCTTCAGAAGAAGCCTGAAGAGCTGAACTCTGAACTGAGAGCTCTCTTGAGAGAGACGGGCTCTCCCTTCACTCAGAATTCTCCTTGAACTCCGAGTCTAACTAACAAAATAAATAAATAAATAAATAAATAAATAAAATAAAAAACCCTCTACGGACTTTTTCCCACCACTGGGTTTTAACCAGATTTTAGGAAACCTGCCTGATTAGTCCTCTGGGATTGAGGACTGGAGCATCTCTTGCTCCTGATTGGATGTTTCCTGTACCCAATTTATAACACTTGGCAAGACAAAGACTTAAGGAAAGTTCCTGTTGAATGAATATCCAAGAATTTTGAATCATACTTTTCAATATAAGATATTATATGTTAACACAAAGTAATATTATTCAGACAAAACCATGTTTTACATAATTCTTAACCAAATAACACACAGAGTATATGGCTACCTTGTTTGCTACATAAGTTCATATTAAAACATGATTTTAAACACATGTAAATTAATTCCACCCGTTTTGATTTTTTAAATGGAATTCATTTCACACAGTTGTACCCATATGCAACTGTTCACCAGGTAAACTTAGGAATTAATGAATGTGTGATTCTTTGAGTAAATGTCCTCTCACACATCTGTTAAAACTAAAAGTGGAATATTATGTGACTATGTGTGTCTCTTTTGCATTCCATAGAGTAGACCTTTAAGACCTTGTGCCATAAAAGGTCCTTGGAGTGTGGTTTACGACACTTCTCTGGGTGTTATCCCTTGTGTGATGAGAAGAATGACTGAGAGTGAAGAGAGGTCTTTCGGCATAATAAGATAACTTTCGGCATATTAATGTCCCAAAAAGTCAAATTTCTTATTAGAAATTAATACATATTCATCATACCACACTACAAAGTAGGCTCTAAGTTTCAGCCAATTTGAGGATTATGGGTGTTTAAGTAAGATATGGCGCAAAAAAAAAAAATAAAAAATAAAAAATTATTAACAGATATAGCATTTCGTGCAATTGTGGACGTCTTGATACCACAAGAAGTTCACGAGAATCTAAGGAGTAAGGGCTTAGCCCTTCTAATTACCATTTTTGTTGGTTATAAGCTCATGGACAAGTACCAAGAAACTGACAAATGAATGAGTTACAAAAAAGTACTTCCTATGAGTCCCTGTGTACCAGATACAGGGGCAAACATGTTGCCCTTCATTGTATAGCACTTCCTTGAGGCTGACTGATTTGGCTCAAACCTGTAACTGTGCCTTAAATGTGGATGCACTGTATCAATTATGACCTTATCTTACTGTAATCATCAATGGTTTAAAAACTGAATGTAGTAATATTTCTATTTTGATATTGAAGACATTATCAGACTGAGAGGGACTTAATTTGGAGGCCAGAAAACAAAACAGTACAGCAACTCACCATGTATTCTGAAGGGGCAATGAACTCAATAGTTGCATTCTGCACCTCTGGTCGTTTGTGTGGCTCTCCATATGATCTGCTGACAGGATTGTACATGAAGTCCTCAGGAACTACAAATCCAAAAAAAGTACTTAAAAAACTTGCCAAAAGACAATATAGCTTAATGCATGAGAGAAGTACTCTGAATATGAGGCATTCATTCAAGTTTCAACCATGCTCACCATCATTGACTCGATAGCACAAGTTGCACTTCCACCTTCTCTGATCCAGGAAGGATACAAATGGATTGATATAGGTTCTACAGGAACGACATCTTACTATGGTGCTGGATGTAACTACAGGGAGCTGCTGCAGAGACAAACCAATACTGTTGTATTAGAATATTGCATTCTACTGTATCAGTACAAAATGCCCTGCCAAAAGGGGGAAAAGGGGGGAATAACTGGCATAACACTGAAGACCACATTACACTTAACTCTCCATTTTTTCAGCTCCACTGACTATACAGGAGCACTCTGTGTTTCTACAATTTCATAATGCAGTCCGTTTGTTGCCATGTTCTGAGGTCAGAACAACCACGAGACCACCTAAGAGCAAGTATTATTTGTCTGGTCACAGCACTGCAGTTACAGTGACGTGGTGGTGTGTCAGTATGGGTCGTGCTGTTACAAGTGAAACAGACACAGGAGTGCTACAGTACCATTTTAAACCAGTGTCATCAATGGACAAAGTATAGTCCACCAGCTAAAAATATCTAGTCACAGCAACCTGTAGGCAGCATCCAGTGACCATTGATTAAGGACTAGAAGATGATCAACAAAACACACAACAAATAAACCTTATACATTTTAGATTCAATATAATAGTATCATTTAGAAATTTGAAAACAGATTACATGATAATGTAGTATATTTTATTTTAAATAATTTTTTGTTGTCATTTTAATATACTTAAAATATGTTCACGTTATCTATAAATATAAGAGTAAATAAATTTTAAAAGTCTTGGATAATGGAGAATTTTCTGGATATGACTTTTTTGTTTGAAAAGTTTCTCATTAACATCTGAATTTCTGATGTAACAATTTTTGCCAGATAAGTTTACAGAGAAAAAAGCCTTCATTTGCTGATTTGCATTTTTTTTTTGCTACTTCATGATCAAACAAGAAGACAGAACAACACATTGGGTAATTTAATTAAATTGCTTGACTTACTGAGAGATCTTTAAAAGGGTGCAACAGCAAGCCAAGGGGCAGTTTAGCTTTGTTTAACAGTGATTGTGTCTGAGGGATGCTGGTAAGTGTGCTGCGGAAGACCCTGTGGAAAGATAAGAGCAATGTAAAACAAATAACATTACTTTCCAGCATACCATTTAATAATTTCTTGAAATATATTTCTCAATTTGCCTGTTTAGTTATATCAATCTTTTAACTGCAATGGCTACATTTGTTACAAGTTTTTATATTAAAAAAATTTCTGGTTTATAATTACTCTGGGCTGCAGTTGATTTTCTGCAGGTCCTTTGGCAAGCAAGGTTTTGGGATGGAAACAGGTCCAGGTGGCAGAATATTACGTTCCTGCAGGAGGTTGACCACTCTCAGGGCTTCTGGGATCTGGGACTGCAAACTTAATCCTGCCAAGGATGGACTTAGTTGGGCTGGACCTACAGAGGGCTAAACATATGACAGGAATAAATACTATGGCTTTCTTATATTCTCTGTGGTCAAAGCACAAATATAATTGTTCTTTGATTTTTCATACCAATTTCAAACTGCAACATCAAGATGACAGGTTCTTTTATGTATATATATATATATTTTTTTCTGGTATAATGGATGACTGTACAGTTATAAGAACTGCATCATCAGTGGACATGAGAGAATCAAAAGTAAGTCCAGAAACAAGATGGTGGTGGTCATAATATTCTAATAATTTTCTGAGCCTAATATTAAAGCTCTCCCTGAAACTTGTACTTAGCAAATTAAAAGATTCTAATTCAAATAGCAAAACACACAGAGATATTATGATATTAAAAAAATTAAAAAAAAGATTTTTCCTTTAGCCACTTTGTCATGCATATAATTCTACTCCCTCTCAAAAATGAGTACTTGCATTTTACATTAAATTCTTGTGATTACATTGCATAATAAATAAGCACTATAAATATAATTCCATTGTATTGATCTTACAATGATTAGTTGATTTTTCAAATATAAATATACAGCATTAAAAGCTTCAGTCTTCCAAAACACTCACCCTGATTAGGCTAACATCTGATAAGATAAATCACCTGCTGGTATTGTTGAGGAGGTGAGCTATAAGGCTGTGTTGGAGGGTGCATAGGCAATGGCTTGGGCACATGTGGTACACTCTGGTAACCAGGCACCAGTGAATGGTAGACAGTACCAACTGGCTTGCTCATCTCTCCTGGTTGAGGAGGGTAAGGACCAACTGCTACAAAGAGAAACAAAATGTCAGAACACCTTTAAATTCTAATTCCACAGGAACAACATGTAAAATTTTATCATAAAAACATATCCTGTTTTACTCAATCAGAAATGTGACTTAGTATCAAAAAACGGGTATGTACTTTTTCACTGACATATGTATTTAAATCTGCATTTTGAATATTTGAATTATATTTATATGAATTGTTTATATGGCATTTAGTATACTTGAAATATTAAATGGTATAATTTATTCATTTAAATTTTAACTATGCTTTTAAATAGTTAGGTGGTTGTGAAATATTTAGATAAAAAACAAACAAACAAAAAAAACAACTAAATAAATCAGTTTCAAATTTATGTCGGGGTCAAACACTTCTTCTCAGGAAAAGTAAACTTCCATAGAGCAATCGGACACAGCATTAACCAATCACAGAGCTCTCACTCCCAGCCCAATTCTTGCCCTAAGCTGTACTGATATTTTACAAAATGGAAAGTCATGGTAATGATGCAAATTACAGCCATATTTTCTTCTATATTGTCTTCACATGTACAGAATTCTTGCTTAGTTCTTCTCTTTGTTTGCCTTTGGATTTAGTCCTTTTGGTCTTTGGAGTATTTCTGGGGCTTGGTCTCAGCTTGTTTTTCTTGTTTTTGCTTTGCCCTTTTTATAATAAAATTGCATTCCCTCCCTGGGGGAGGGAGGAAACAAACAAACAAACAAAAAAGCACGAAGGAATGCTGTCCCGTTGTTCCCTTACAGACATAATTAACTACGGGGTATACATAGCACGTTATATTTTTCTACAATACAAATGAATTTGGGGCTTAATTATGAAAACTGTGAAACATTATGTACTTTACACATAAAAAGTTTTGATTTTCAGTTAAGAATAAATTACTTAATCAAGTAGTAATTTTCAAGGTCATTTAGGTGTTCCACCTCTTGCTGCTTCATGTACCACGTGTAGTACACGTACTAGAGTTTGAGAACCACTGACCTAAAGAAATAATCAGAACAGTAGCTCCATCTCATGTGGGCAGATCTAAGGACCCAGCGAGCAAGCTTAGAATCTCTCTCATTCAGTGGCTCGCTTAGAAATCCTCTATGACTCACCAAGAGGAAGTGCTTACACTCATTCTGAAGCTCTCGCTTCAGAAAAGTGAGCTCAAAAGCACAAGAGCTAGAAATGGGAACACTGGGTAAACCCAAGGACCTTACCAGTCCCAAGATTTAAGCTAACAATTTAGCCATGCTGAGCTCCATATATTTAAGCCTTCTAAAGGAAAATAACATTTTTAAACTAATTTATTGCATATGTTTGTTTTGTTTAATTGCCCAGTAAAACCTTTTCATTAAGGCTGATTAAAGCATGTGAAACTTATTCCTTGGCCAGAATAAGTCATCACATCTTAGATTAGTCAATAAATAAATCAGATAGGGATCACCAGACTCTACATAGATTCTGAAGCTAGTCAAAGCCAATTAGCCACCTGCAGGCTCTGGTCTGCTCTCCCAGCCAGGACCACTACATCACCTGCTCATCTGGAGTCAGGAACGTCAAACCTTACTCAAACTGGAAAACACCTGAACTACTCCCCGGAGGCAACAGCCCAGGCCTCATAGCAAGGCCCATTATGCAACAACACGGCTGAGGCGACTGTTTGTGTCTCAGCACGAATCACAGCCTACAGCATCCGTCTCCACGGAAGCAGATACGGCTCAGTGAGATTGACCGAATAGTATGTCCATGGCATGCACTGTTGGGTTTCCATACAGGCAGTTTATAGTGTAGAGAAGTAGTGAAAGTAGAAGACAAAAGTCTTTATATATTATTTGTTAACCTATGTAACAAACATCCTATTTAACAAACATATTTTTAGGGGGAAAACACAACGCGGATCTGAGATTAGGTTTCTGACAAATAAATATTGCAATATGACTAATTGGCTGCCACACAGCTTCAGGGATCTGGGGTTGTGGGTTTAAGTCCTGCTCGTGACTGACTGTGAGGAGTTTGGTGTGTTCTCTCATGTCCACATGGGTTTCCTCCAAGTGTTCAAAAATGTGTCAAAGACCCGGAGCGGGACTTAAACCCCTAACCCCAGATCCCTGGAGCTGTGTGACTGCGACACTTCCTGCTGTGCCACCATGCCACCCTTGCATGAACATGACTAATTTAAAGTATTTCCATGACTGTGTGTTAAAGTACTTCAGTGTTGAAAAATGAGCATATAGGTTTACATTCTTCTCAGTGCTTAGTCACTGACCACTATAATTACATATCTGAGATTAACTGAATTTGATAAACAGCTACAAAAGAATGCATTGGACAATGTTGCGATGTTGAACAATGTTATATTTACATATGGCCTACATTTTTTAAATGTACATTATTTAATTTGTGTCACCTAAATAAACTTGAAATATCTGAAATAACAAATAAAACTGTACCAAGTGTTTTTAAAATAAATGCAAGCAAATTTTCACTGTACCTGATTTTGGGACATTACTGGCAGAGGTGGGTGGTGGTCCTGGAGACTGCAAAACATTACAGATAGGTGGTGTCGGAGTTCCAAAGCTGTAAACTGTGGTGGTCTGACTCAATCCTGAACTTGGAACAGGGCTCCCTTTATTGACCATGTGTGCATGCCCATCATATTGCCAGGTTGTAGGTTGCTGAAGATGTTGAGAAAAACTGTCTGACACTGGAGGGGTTGATGAAATCTGTGAATGGGGTGATTGAGACATCCTGTGGTTATTCACTGCAGATGTAATGGGTGCAAAGGGATGCAAAGTACCCTGTGGCGGGCTGCTGGGGCTTTGGTATGGGCTGAGTGGGGAGGGTGGCTGGTAAGGCATACAATTGTTTTTTTCTGGACCAGGAAGCAATGTAGTTTTCAAATTAGTCATGTTGGAACCATCTGGTCGGGTTGCCATGTACCCTTGAGTTGAAGGATGAAGTGTTACAGGATTCTGTAAGGGACCTGAGGATTAAATGGTTACAAAAGATTAAACATTTGCTAATCATATTAAACCCCACATCTTAATCTTTTGGTAAACAAACAAACAAGACAAGAAGATATCTCATTCCATTGTCTTCTGACTCAGAATCACCTGTTAACCAGGCTGTAAAAAAGTAGATGTGTTACAAAGAGTGCCATCAGAACATCTGGAATCTGGATGGTTACAGGTTTAAAAAAAAAAAATTCAGAATTCTTCACATTTGCTACCTCTAGAAGGCTCTGTGGGAAAGCAGAACAACAGGTTGAAGCTCCACCTTTTTCCCTATGTGACTATAGACGTTATCAGGCCTACACAAGGTGCAGTGCAAATGGTAAGGGCAGTGCCAAGAAGCAACAGCATCTCAATGGTGGAAAGTTTTGAAGACTGTGTCTGAGCCAATTCCGCAATTGCATCCATCTCTGGTCTGCCCTTTAGTGGAAGCCTCCCCTTTCAAGCACAACACATGAAAAATTTTATTCAAGATGCACACATGCTTTTCCACCAACAAGGTGGATTTGGAACGGTTCTGCACCTTTCCACCGACATGTACTGGTTTCGCGAACCAGAAAACTTTGCTTCCAGCTGAAACAAACAAAAGTAATTTTTTTAGCGTATACCGTGACATCATCCGTAGGCGTGTCAAAGTTCAGTAACTCAAGAAATAGCTCAGAGGCTCAAATACAGCATTTGAGCACAGTGGTCATTTACAAAGTTTCAGGAAAGAATTTATATACTGATAGAAATGGACTGCCAACAGCATCATTAATGCACTCAGAGGGCCAGCAAAACAACTATGCTCTGACTGCAGCACAAATTTTGTGGCTGCATTCCGAGACCTGGACATGAATGTATCCCCACCACAAGTATAGGTTGAATGAGGTGGGTGAATTAATGAGGTGCATTTCTGTTCTTGCAAATACTTTCCCCAAGACATTCCAGTCTTCTAACTCAAAATCACCTGTTATATATGTTTTATACACCCTGGAGGGGGTGCCAGTCCTTCACAGGGCGACACACACATTCACTCACAGACTCACACCTACGGACACTTGAGTCGCCAATTCAACTACCAGCGTGTGTTTTTGGACCGTGGGAGGAAACCGGAGCACCCGGAGGAACCCACGCGGACACGGGGAGAACACACTAAACTCCCTCACTCGAAGCGGGACTTGAACCCACAACCTCCAGGTACCTGGAGCTGTGTGACTGCGACACTACCTGCTGCACCACCTAGTCACAATTTCACATATTTAGTTTATTTTATGCAAAATAATGTTTTGTTGCTGTGATGTAATTTTAAATAAAACATTTTTTAATGCACTTCGAGTTCATTTTTGATGGGAAAATATTAAATACAGGTCAATATTTTTTAAAACTTAAATAAATTTTTTAAACTTCATATTTTAATTACAGAAAACATAAGACGTTTATCTAAAATACCTTTTTATAACATTAGTTTTGTTGATTATACAGTAGATTTTCATTACAAACTATTCAGATTTAAGTATATTAAACTCAAAACTGAGCTGAACGTAACATTTGTGCACTGTTTTAAATGTACTCAGATGGAAACCTGTGTATCCTCTGCATACTTGTTTTAACGAGTATGGTCATTTTCAAAATCTTGTAAAAAAAAAAAATAAATAAAAAAAATACTATGGAATGTATTGATATATCCCCCATCTTTAGATTAAGCTGAAGTCACGTTCATGCACCTACATCAGAAGCTTGTGCTTACATCACAGTATTGCGATATGGCAAAAGTCTTCTCGAATTAAAAAACATATTGCCCCTTGAGTACGCTATCCTTTCTCTCACAGGCTGCTGTTTCTCCAACATCTCATAACTGTCTTTCTGCCTTCACCTCTATTAAACCTTCCACAGCCTGTCAGATTATGTCTAGATCATCGTCCTGCTCATCTCAGCTTGATGCTGCTCCTACTTCTATTCTTAAATCTGCTATTTCCATGATATCTGTACCTGTTTTACATTTAATCAACGTGTCTTTCTCTCTAGGTACTTTTCCATCTTCCCTTAAGGTAGCTGCTGTCATCATATTAAAGATATCTGGGTTAGATCCGTCCTCTCTGGCCAATTACAGACCGATCTCTAACTTCCCCTTCCTGGCCAAAGTGATAGAAAGAGTAGCCACTCAGTTACTTGAATTTCTATCAAGCAACAATCTATATGAGCCCTTTCAATCTGGTTTTCGTGCTATGCACAGCACTGAGACCGCCCTTGTAAAAGTCTGTAATGATCTACTGCTATCAACAGATGCTGGATTTCTTAACATCCTGGTTCTTCTAGATCAATCATCCGCCTTTGACACTGTTAATCATGACATCCTCATTTCCAGACTATCATCTGTTGGTATTACTGGCCTAGCCCTTAATTGGTTACAGTCTTATCTCACAAATAGACAATATTACGTTGCATTACGATCTCATAAATCATCTATGGCCACCGTTGATCAGGGTGTACTCCAGGGGTCTGTTCTTGGGCCTCTCCTCTTCATTACATACATTATCTCACTTGGTCAGATTATCCATAATCATGGTGTTAATTTAACTTTCACTGCTATGCTGATGATATTCAGATCTATATCTGCACTGCTTCTCCCCCTGCCTCTGATACAGATCCTGTATTGTTGATTTAAAACTCTGGCTGCACACTAACTATCTAAGACTCAATGCTGATAAAACAGAAGTTCTACTAGTTGGAGCCAAATCATCACTTTCTCATGTTTCTAATTTCTCTGTTGACATTGATGGTGCAGCTATCAATTTGCTCCAGGTTGTTAAAAACCTTGGCTGTATTATTGATTTCACACTCTCCTTTGAGTCTCATATCAAGTATGTCAATTAAACGGCATTCTTCCATTTGAGTAACATTGCACGATTACGCAACATGCTTAGTGATAATGACTCTAATATGTTGATCAATGCCTTTATTTTTTCTCAAATCGATTACTGTAACTCCCTTTTCTATGCCCTCCCTGTCTAATTAATTAACCGTCTCCAGTATATCCAATACCCTGCAGCTAGAGTTCTTAAGTCTACCAAGCGCACTTCACATATTACACCTGTCCTCCAGCAACTCCACTGGCTTCCTGTCATTTCACATGTATAATATAAAATTCTGCATCTAACCTTTAAAGCTATACATGGCTTGGCTCCTTTTTACCTTTCTGATCTGATTCTCCCTTACCGTCCCTCTTGCATACTTAGATCGACCAACGTTGGACTTCTTACTGTCCCTCAAACCAGACACTTAACCATGGGTGGCAGATCCTTTACTGCAACTGCTCCTAGTCTTTGGAACACTTTGCCTCAATCTCTCCGTCTCTGTCCTTCACCGTCTTCCTTTAAATCTCTGCTTAAAACTTTCCTCTTCTCTTTATCCTTGTTCATTTTTTTTCTCTCTCCCCCAAAACTCTGTAAAGCGTCATTGGGTTTGTGAAGGGCACTATATATAAATTGAACTTAATAATAATAATAATAATTATTATTATTATTATTATTATTATATTATCACCACGCATAGGCACAATAGTGGAGATAGTGAAGAGAACCCATTTCGTTGGTGTTCATCTGAAAAAGAATCTCCATAACCAAAAAAGCCCAGCATTGTCTCTACTTTCTGCAAAGTCTGAGGAAAACTGTTAAACTGGTTTGTGAAATGTATTGTTTGGATTCCAAGGGCCTGCAGCAGATAGTGTGGACAGTTGAGAAGATCATCCATGTTGCTCACCCCTCCATCACTGACATTTACAACACACACAGTATTCACAAAGCAGCCAGAATTTTCGTCTACTATCACACACACAATCTTCACTTTCCTACTATCTGGAAAAATGTACAAAAGCAACAATTTCAAATTGTGCAACAGCTCCTTCCCCAAGACATAAGACTCAATTATCAAAAGTCTGAAAACCCACTCTCACACACCTCCTAACACTTTTTTTCCTCATTTATTCACTTTAAATACCTGCTGTTTAAACTGTTTAAATTGCTGCTATCCATCTTCAGCTAAATTTGTGTACAATGTTTACATATCTGTCCCTATCAGCAATATAAATATGTTTACTGCACTGTATTTCACTTACATCACTCCTACTCAACTGTGACTGGTCAAACGGAACCATCAATCCACCCTAGTATTTACTGTTTATTGTTATTGTACTTGTCTTGCTTTGTTGCACATTTGCACTTGTGCAGTTTAGTTTTGTAGTTTGTAGTTTTGTTGAAGTTATTTTATGTAGCACCCCGGTCCTGGTCAAATGCTGTTTCGTTTCACTGTGTACTGTACACAATTTATATGTTTCAAATGGCAATAACAAAACACAAGACTTGACAAGACTGAGATCAGGACCTGGGCAAAATATTAAAATTGAAAGAAAAGCTGACAAAAAAAAGTTTATTTTAATTTAATGTCTATAATATGAAAGCAGCCCTGTGAAGGACTGGCGTCCCCTCCGGGGTGTATTCCCGCCTTGCGCCCGATGATTCCAGGTAGGCTCTGGACCCCCCGCGACCCTAAATTGGATAA
The DNA here is from genome assembly GCF_029633855.1 of Hoplias malabaricus. NCBI lineage: Eukaryota > Metazoa > Chordata > Actinopteri > Characiformes > Erythrinidae > Hoplias > Hoplias malabaricus. Next base: position 28,863,913 of record NC_089814.1, read on the forward strand.
GCGGTTACAGATGATGGATGGATGGAATATGAAAGCAGGGCTCCACACTAACTTTTCTCAAAACCACCCCAGAACTCCTAAAACTTTGTCAGCTACACTCAATTGAACATTGAAAACCATACCAAATTATTGATTTCTTTTGTTGAACTCACCATCTTTTCCATTATTTCCTCCATTTAATTTCTTGACCAATCATAAAAATATGAGACACCAGATGCTTTTGGTTTATATCGACTATGTATTTTATATAAATATGATTTCAAGGAATTAAAAAGTATTTGCAAAAAAAATTACAGTTCTGAATATTTTTGAACATTCATTACCCCAACACTGCAATTATACCCAAAATAAAAGAGAGTAAGTGAAAACAATTTTTAAGGCCAGGGTCAACTGGTCAGCCAAGACATCTAGCATTGTCTCTTATCAAACTATGTATTATAAAATGTTCTTGTTGTGAAAGTTGCAAAGTCTACATCACATCAAAGCAACTGCCCTCTTTCTGTGCATTTCAGTATTAAAGACATGTACATACTAGGGGTGCACTTTTTACCTTCGGATACTGATGTTTCATGTTCAAGTATCAGCCGATAACGAGCACCGATACTGACTCCATCTTAACTACTAGACAGATGCCTATACATCCAGATATTTATATTGCTATACTTACAGATTTTCTTTGCTAAAGCAGTGTTCTGTATTGCTAATAAGAATTGCTAATAAGATAAGTTTGAATGAACCTAATTTATGTCTTTACTAACTGCACATAAAATTTTAAGTCTCAGAGCCATTAAAAAAAATTATAAATAAATATTTCCACAATGCAGTATCAAGTACATATTATCAAGACATAGTCTAGCCTGACTGAACAGTTTTTACACATTTACAACAGTTTTTTATGAGGATATTTGTCACGACTGTGAAATGCAATTTATAAGGACTGCGGCTGACCTGTGCTTCTATGCGGTTGCTTGACTGAAGTCAGTGTTCTTTGGCATACTTTAAGCTGGGGTTACACTACACAACATATAGCCTGATTTTAAATATTTTGCCTCGAAACTGAGTTACAGACCAGTCGCAGCATATCAAGCGTTTGATGTTTTCGACTCAAATTTGGATGTAGTCGTGTAGTGTAAACTCTCCACCAACTATAGGCTGAATGAGTCCCTTCAACAGCCAATGAGAATGGACAACAGAAAGAAAACACAGGTGTGTGCAGTGGAGTGCTAGTGGAGTACGGATTAAACCCATTACTCCTCACTGCAGAGACAGAAATCCACTCGGTAGGGTCGGAACACATCCAACTCTGCCCACATCCAACATTCTTCCTGGAAGGTTAGGTTTAGGGTAAGGGTTAGATTGTACTACGAGGAGCCAGTTTTAGTCTTATACAATGACAACACAATGAAGGAGGAACTGGATCACATTCAACTCCTCCCTATGGATTTCTGGTTCTGCAGGGCTGACCTTCTCAATTAAACTGTAAAACTATGAAAAACTACAATATATTACAGAGTGCTGGATGCACATGTCCCCCAGGGACAAGTAGTACCTGAGGGAGAAAATGGTGGACCACACAACAGGCTGTTACAGCCTTGTTCACACTGAATTCTAATTTTCCATTCCACCTTAAATGACACAACACTGGCATGTGCTTCAGTGCTGTTTCTGAACCATTTAAGGTGGAATGTAGCCGCATCTATGTGCTATTCTACTAATCTCCAGTGTGTAATCTGCAGTGCGTAGACACTGCGCCGATTATGTTTTCCCATCCATGACCTAAAAACATTTATACATGTTTTTTTATTTGTGGATCTACACAAATAGCAGCACAAACAATAACTGCAGCAAGTTGTATGTCTGCGTTTGTCTCTAAGGAAACATGAGTTGCATGCTTGATTTGGGAGTTTGGGGTTGTGTAATGTGCATGGTATATTTCTAATCTCTGTAAAAATCAACAAAAACAATTGTGTAGTGTGAATTCCCAGTCTGTTTATAATCTGCCCCAACTTTAAATTGAGCTGCATCTAGCAGCATGTATGTGCGTCAGTATTTGATTCATGTGGTGTGTCCCGTAAAGTGATTGGTGTACTAGATGTAGGGAATAGTGAGTAGTGGTCCATATTCTAACACAACTATGGTATCAGTGCTCTCTGTAGCTGATACCGATACCGTGTTTAAGTGCCAGTATCGATGCCGATGCCAAAACTGTATACATGCTTGTACAGACACTATGTCCAGGAAAGTTGGTGCACAGTGCAAAATGCATCTTATCTTAATACGTAATTCAACTGTTAATAATCTTTATACTTAATTTCTGAAGCTTTATGACATTTTTAACAGCTGAGCCATCTGGCCTGTGACACTTGTTTATTTTTTTAAAAAATAAACTTTTTTTTTCTTGTCATGATCATTTTCTTCAATTAACCTGTTTCCCCCCTCAATTTTCAGTGTGAAATTGAGCTAATTCACCAGAATATTATTTCTTTTTTACTCTACCTGGGTGCCAGTAATTACACAGGGGACTGAAAAAGAGCATCTGAGTAAACTGAAAAGACTTACAAAAGACTTTTACAAGGTATGTTTAAACATACATGCAATTGTCAGAAAAGCCACAGCTCATACTAGAACTTCAGAAGAACAATAGATTTCTATTGCAAAAAAAAAAAAAAAAAAAAAAAATCAAACATCACTATACTCACTTTGCTTTGCATTATGGGGGAAATTTTAATTTAAAACTGACTTTAATTAATGAAAACAGACTGGAACATGATAGTGAAGATAACAGAAATTTATAAGATATGGGTTTCTGAGCGAGTAATTTGTTCCATTTTCTTTATTCTTTCTTTATCAAGAGTGCCATGAATGTTTTTACAAAAAAATGAGTGTTTACAAATCACATTCAAGAATCAAGTTCAAATTACTCCAACTGTAATTTGATTAAAGAAATCTTAGTTAGAATATTTTATACCTAACCACATTCCAAAAGATATCTGTATTGAATTTTAGGGGCCTAGCAGAGAGTACAATTATTAATAAAATAGTAATCCTATTTGCATGACAAGGATTGTAATTAAAGGACTCGCGGGCCACGTAAAATCGCCCTTAGTTTACTGCCACAACAGCACTATCAACTCTTAACTAAGCGACAACCAAGCAGTCATCTAAAGCTATGATCGTCAATTCAAAAATATGTACACTGTATTAGTTTTGAAAAAGTGCAATGTGAGAAATCTAAACTACATATTTAAGCTTCTTACTTTTCAAGACAGCCGACTGTTGCAATTGCCCTGGCAAATTTAAGTCAGCTCACTTAAATAGTCTGAATTATGTCTAGTTCCTACCACGGTGAGTAATAAACTTCGACACTACAAACTACTCGGCACAACAGCTAATATTTATATAGTAAAAGTCCTTCAACATATTACCTGGCTAACTCTACAAAGCTGCGTTATATTTTAGCTGACGGGAATATTAGCACTGAACAAACCAGGTCGTTTTTTTTTACGCTGTCACAGAAATGTTACGGTTCTGAAGGATCTAACGATTGAGTCGTCCTCTCTGGTTTGGCAGGTCAGGTTAACATTAGCTAGCCATGTCAAACTGAAGATTCCGTTCAAATAAAAGTTAACTCTATCTCAGGTAGGGTACTTACCGTTTATATACGACGCCCCCCCAGGCCCGTTTTTAGAGTTATAATCACGGTTGGACATCTGGAAATCGGAATACCCAGCTGAAACTTGAGGTGTTTCGTGGGAGATAAGTTAGCTCACGATCCAACGAAACGAAACAAAATGGAAAAAGCAAAGAAGCGGCGAAACAAACCACGTCCCAGCTTGACATACAAGAAAAAATGAGTTACAATGTGCCTCCCAGATCTACAAAAGACACACTTATCAAAGTCCACAGCTAAGAAAATTTGTGAAAATACGATTGTGTAGTCATTGCTGTCCGCTCAGCTGTGTCCCTGTGCGAATCATCACTCTGTTCACAGGAAGCGGCGGCGCTCAGGATAAACTGCACTCTCAGCACCAGGCATGCGCACTTAGTACACGTGGCATTTCCTGTCGCTTGCACGTTTGGAAGCGTACTGGAAACAACTTGGAATATTTCTGTTGAGATATCTAAAACGTGGGGTGTATTATACAAATCATAATTTCTCAGTTTAGCGCAGTGGTTCCAAGTTCCGGTCCTGGTAGCCACTGGGCTTCACAATTTAGTCGTTCGTTTTCTCCCAACACAGTTAACTAAAGACATATTAAACAACCCAGTGTCAAGTTTAAGTTGGTGTAATGGAGTGAGGAGAAAACTACAACCCCAAAGAGGACCAAGACTGAGAATCACTAGGTAACTTAAGCGCAAATTAAAAACTGTCCATTAAGAACAGAGCTGGGAGAGAGATTGATAGTCCTCAAATTTGGGCTTAAGTTAGCTGGCTGGCTGAGAAATCCTGTTTTATGTAATGCCACTGTTCGAGATAAAGATGGACAAATAAAGTAATTATTTTCATATTAACTGTATATAGATATATAGGGCCTAGCAAGCATGTCTGTCTTATCTTTGTTCCAGTGCTTGCAATGCAGCTTTTTTGTTTTTTTACAATGCAAACAGCATTTCACTTGCAACTTTTCATGTGTATGACAATGCATGTGACAAATAAAATTTTAACTCTTTGTGTATATATATATATTGATTTATTTATTTTTTCTTCACACTTGATTTTATATAAAATGTGTGCATGCGTACATTCATCAATTCTTGTCAGATTTATTTCAAAAGTGCAGTGATTCTATATTTTCACATAAGAAAATATAATTAGCGTGTTTATGGCCTATCAGTTGCGTTCACGTTAGTAAGTTAACTAATTCGGGCCGTCTTCACCGTTCTGAATGGTGTCAATGTCGGAAGATTTAGCTGGATACAGAAAGAGGAAGGGGTGGGCAGGCCCGGGGACAGGCGGTCGGCCATTGCTGTGTGTCGTGGCTGTGGAGCAAAACACGGGCAGCAGAGACGGTTCTTACTAAGGACTTCACATTCAATTCTGTTGATTACAGAGACTTCCACTCTCTGTTCTACATATAACTAAGAGGTATGTCACCATGAGTTGAGTTTATGGACAGCAGAACTGCTTCAGCACTTAGATCTACTGCTAGCCAGTTCAGGTTGGCTAACAGCCGACAAGCTAAGTTCAAAGGAAAGCACTCTTGAGTAATTTACCTAGTTCTCCGGCTCCACTGTCTGACTTATGTGTACTGGACTTAATGTAATTTAACTCATAACGTGTTTGGACACATCAAGTCAATGTGTGGTCACACCCGAACGCCGCTTGAGCTACATTGATCTTGGTGAAAATTTCGCTAGCAGACGTTTTAACATCACTTGCCGTTGGAAGAACCTCCGCTGTAAATTTCGCTAGCTACGTCGCAGACGCGAGTGACACGTAGATAGACATTAAAGTTCAGAATGCCGTTTTTATTCAGCAAAACGTTTAGTATTGCCTATGTTTATTCCATTTAATTCTCAACAACACGTTTAACAGCAGTGTAACATGTTGAAAATGTACGTTTTGTTTCAAAGAAAAACACATTTCCTCCTCCAAGTTTCAAACGTAAATATAGTCGATGCGCCAGCACTAATCTGAAAAAGCATACTCGGGTTCAAGAGGAAGACATGCTGACGTGTAGTTCATCTGTATTTATATGGTCCTGACATTTGCTGTGGCTGTACTTTAACCTAGTGCTAGGATTAAACTTGTGCAACTTGACTCACAAGCCACTGATAACTTCGAGATTAGTGGACGGCAGTGACAATATTAATGCTACAAGAGAAATATTAGCGCTCATGGATGAGACAGAAAGTACATTTAATCAGCCTTCTTGTTTGTGCATACTTGTTTACAGTTGAATCAAATAACGATTGAAGGGCTCATTTTGTGTATAATTATTGTAGTATACTATAGTTCTGGAACTAAAGCCCAAATGACTGAGAAATGTACTGAAGTTTAACATTATTGACAGCCACTCCTCAGCTGAATTTTGTCAATTTAAATTTACACTTAAATCAGTCAGCGCTACCTGAATATTTTTCAACTTGTTGGAGTTCCAAGAACTTTCCTAAGAGCATGTCACAAAATATGCGACCTAATCCCTGTAAAATGTCACTGTACATATGCATTGAATGTGATGTGTCAAATGAGATGAAATGTTAAATATGTTGTCACATTTAAAAACAAATTATATGTCTGGAATATTTAATTATAGTACAGGTTTGTTCTGGTTGTGCTAGAAATTTTGGATTGACTACTCACAAATGTATGGGGGTAACTTAATACTGCTCCCGTAATGATTTATTTATTTGTTTCTTTTTATATATTCAAGGAACAACAGCTAAAATGCAGCACTCATATACATGGGTGATTCATATCACATGTCATAAATGATGCAGCTAAAATGATGCCAGTATATTTTCTGATGGTTGATTGCACACCAGTACTGAAGATTAGTATTTTCTGATTTTGGACAATCTTTTTATAGTTTAAATGTTTTTTATTTTCTGATTAAGTCATAAAAGTGAAATATATTTAATGTTAATAATAATAAAAATAATAATCATTATTATTATTATTATTAAGATAACATTTCATTGCCCAACACGTGGGCAGCCCTGTCCTAATGATTAGAGAAAAGGGCTTAGGACTGAAATGTCATTGGTTCAAATCCCACGACTGACAAGGAAATTGAGGACGGTGGGAGTTAAGGAATCCATGGCTGATGTGCCCTTGGAAAAGGCACAGAACCAATAACTGCTCCCTGGGTTTCAGGGATAGCTGCCCACCGATCTGGGTGTTTGTCCATTGCCCCACAGATGGGGTAAATGTGGAAGACACATTTCGTTGTATGCTAAACAATGAAGACATATCACACATTTAATTTCTCATTTCAAATATTCCAGATAATAGTCGAAAAAATATGAAAAATATTTGCAGTACTATTTTACTCTATCTATACTCACAGGCCTGTTATATTGGTACAGTTACCTAAAATAACAAGCAAATACATTTAGCTGTACTTTTATGCACAGTGGTAGAGTCAACGCAGAAGTGTACTAGCAGGAATCTAGTACACTACGCTATGTTTTTTTTTATGGTGTCATACTTTTTATTTTCTTTTTCAGAATTTATAAGACCCAGATATGTCCTTCATATTTGATTGGATTTATAGTGGTTTCAGTAGTGTACTGCAGTTTCTAGGTAAGTGTTTTACATAATACAAATTACTTTAAATGAGTAAAGAATTCTCAGTATGAACAGCACAAAGTTGCAGATGTCATTATTTTTATAACACACTTTTCTCACAACTTTCACTATGGCTACACAAACATGCAGCCTGGTAATCCAGTAATAATCAGTTTATTATCACAGAAAATAAAATTGCTTTTAGGATCCTAATATTGTTTTAGGAATTTCAAGTGGGTTGGTACAAAAACCATATGCCAGGGGTTGCCAACCTTTTTAATATTACAAACTAAATGTGCAGCCTGCAGTGATTTTCCAGACCAAGTGGGGGTAATTTTTAGTTACCACCTATCAATTTTGCTTTTCATTAAACTCACTACTTGTATCTTTATTTGCATTTTTCAAAAACCAAAATCTTTCTTAACAATGAACAGTACCTCTAGGAAAGCTCTGCTAAGGTTTGTCAAGATAGCACACAGTATGATAGGAACCGATCTCTCTCCATACAAAAAAATCTAATAAGAGAGGGTCTGTAGTTGGGTTAAAGATATGGTTAAAGACCACACATACCCTGCACATGAGATGTTTAATGTTTTGAAACCTGGTGGGAAATACAGGAATGTAGGTGCCAGGATATATACACCCTATTTCCAGAAGAGTTGGTATATTATGTGTTTTTTACCTTTTTTTTAAATTTGTTTATTTTTAATATAAACTAAATTTTTATCCAATTCCTGAAACAGACTCCAAAAAACATTTGAACAGGTGCAAAATAAGATTGAAAGCATATGTACTGCTGTTTTGAACATTACACCATAAATAGCTGAATATAAGGTGAATTCTAAAAAGCCATGCACCAAAGGCTCAGTCTTTGCAAGCTAAAATAGGTTTTTGCTTATTACCTTATGCAAAACGTCATGAGAGAATTGTCAGATAGTTCAAACAGGACATTGCAATGCAATGCAAATATCCAAAGAATCTGTCTTTTATATTATCTATCACACTTAATATTATTACATGATTCAAGGAAATCTAGAGAAATACCAATCCATGTAGGGTCAGGCTGGACACCAATGTTGAATGAGCTTGACCTTAGAGTGCACAATATAAAAAACTGTCATACTACAATGATGTACACAGCCACAATTGTCAGGGCCCCCAAAAGTCCACCACAGAGCAGGTATGTTTTGGGTGGTGAATCATTCTCAATGCTGCACTTAAATCCACAGGGATTGCCACAACATTTCTCCAAAACATTTCTCTTAAACACCCATGAAATTTCGTATGAACCTAACCAACGTTATTCCATGTGTTTGCAGTATTGTTAAGTGACTCCACCCAGTAGGAAGTCTGCCTTTTTGGAATTTATTTTGTATTTTTCACACATTTTTTATGATTTCTTTCTAAATCTTCATTGACAGTTCATCTGAATCCTATAATAATAGATGAAAATTGATTTTCTTTATATAAATGTAGCTATTCTGAATCAAAGGTATAGTGCCACTAAGAAAAAGACATGTATACTATAGACTGACATATGAGTTCTTGGGATTCTCAGACAATAAAAGTAATTTGCATCAAATGTAGTCCGCAAACATGACTAGCCCCTACTTTGATTACTTTTTGAGTTTGAGGTTACCACTTGCACCATTGTGCAAGGACCCTTCATCCCCCTGTGACGGCAACCAGACCACTTGTTGCATTTTTTTTTTTTTTTTTTTTACATTTTTGCAGTGTCCCAACATTTCTGAATTTGGGTTTTGTAGAAACTGCATTACACAAGTCACAGGTCAAGTCAAAACAGAACAAAACATGGCACTATAAGGGTTTTTTCAGATCACTAGTTCCAAGTACTCAACAGAAAATTTTGATGTTATAACTAGTCACCAGTAGAGATAACATAATTCAGTCTCATATCATCATCATTATCATCATCATCGTCATTTAAAATGAGTAAAGACACACTGATCGAACTATACTGGTCAAGTTTACAGTGGTGTGAAAAAGTCCAAACCTACATGGCCCTGTGTGAAAAAACTTTCATGGGCAATGTAGGTTTGTATTTTTTTCCTCCCTTAATAATAAAAACCATTGTTTTGTCTTTGACAACAGTGAAAATTATTTTTTTTTTATTGAAATCTTTACACCTTGACTCTGTATAATTAAATTTCTTATAGGTTTTCGTGAAAATTTATACTATGTTTCTCAATTAGATTTTTCTTAACCTTGAAACAACAAATTCTGAGCTGCACAGTGATATTATTTCTCATTCTTTCAGGGCTGTACAAGAAATCAGGTAAATTAGTATTTCTTGGCCTGGACAATGCTGGCAAGACAACACTACTGCATATGCTTAAAGATGATAGATTGGGTCAACACGTGCCAACCTTGCATCCAAGTAAGTCAGTCTTTTCAAATGTGAGTTCCCTAAAATATGATGCTGATTCTGTCTTTATATTGAGAGTAAATATTTGTTAGTATTTAGATTAGGGTTTTTCTTTTTAAAATAAAGAAATGGTTGTACTCATGAACCACTTATTTGTGAAATAGGATTAAAACTGTTGTGTACTGTTAACCAAGGCTGCCCGAGATTTAGTTTTCGGCTTTTTTTTATTTTTATTTTTATTTATTTATTTATTTATTTTTTGTGGCTATAATATTTATGCTAATTTCTCTTGTGTATTTATGGGATTGAAATTGCATTAAACATGCCATTTACAGCAATGAAACAGACAACTTCAGTCAAGCAATACATTTTTACTTGGAAGTGAATTAAAGGTAGCCCTCGTATTCAGTGCTGCCGGACATATACCTTGCAAAACAGATTTTTGTTTCAGGAGAGAAAAGAGTTGTTTGTCTGTGGCTGAAAATTAACTTGTATGTAAGTTTTAATCACTGTTTGGATTACCACAGAAAACACAAGTTGTTAATTTTTTTTTTTTTTTTAGCATTTTCTGTAATGAAGTGGGGTGGCATGGTGGTGCAGCAGGTAGTAGTTAAAGTCCAGCTCCGGGTGACTGCATATGAGGAGTTTGGTGTGTTCTCCCCGTGTCCGCATGGGTGCTCCAGTTTACTCCCACTGTCCAAAAACACTCGTTGGTAGGTGGATTGGCGACTCAAAAATGTCGTGTGTGTGTGTCACCCTGTGAAGGACTGGCAGCCGCTTCAGGGTGTGTTCCTGCCTTGTGCCCAATGATTCTGGGTAGGCTCCAGACCCACTGCTATCCTGAACTGGATAAGCGGTTACAGATAATGTTACAAAGTTAGCTGTCATCCAAATTTGGAGATATTACCACCTAAAGTAATTTGAAGCAGTAGAAAGTCAGTATTCCCCACTTATGGAACAGGAATGGAACAACCTCCTCATCCCCTGTTTGTGCTTTTTAAAGTTTGGAGTTCTCTCCATTGTCTAAAAAATTCCAGATGGCCTTTCTTTGCCATGAGAAGGGCTTTGTAAACACATTAGACCGGTTTCCAGCATGCTAACAGATTGGGGAGAAGTAAATGGTGAGGAAACACCCTCGGAATTTTATAAAAAATGTTTTTGATTAAAAGAATTACCCAAATCAAATTAAATAAAACAATTATTGAAAAAATATATGAAACTGAGGGGGGAAAAAAGTGAAAATAATGAACACAAAGATATTTATGTGGTTGATACTTATATGTGGTTTCTGTTGAAACACACTGAATACAATGAATTACAAATTCTAATTTTCTAAACTAAGTAATCAAGGCATGCGCTCATCTTTCTTCATCACACAGGAGTAAGACATTTCTTAACTCAGTAGTGTTTCACAGATAAAGAAAAGCTGCTAATTCAGACATCGAGTTTTTTTTTAGCTGCTGACTCTAAAATACCTGCTGTAATTTACATCAAGAGGAACAGTTACTGGGCAGTTACTATACAGCTTATATCCCTAATGTAAACATATTTACAGTGTTTCCATAATCTGGGACAGTGGCTATGACTTTGTGTAAAATGTTTAAACACATTTTAGTTTCATTGTGATTCATTTTCATAGGGAAGATGCTCTCGCTCAACAAATACCAATTAGAAATTATTGGTAGCAGCAGTTACAATTGTCTGGTATTGCTGTAGCTAAGGAAAACTGTAACTGTCCTCTCACTCTATTTGATTCTTAGCCTCCGAAGAGCTGACAATTGCTGGAATGACCTTCACCACCTTTGATCTTGGTGGCCACGCACAGGGTAGGTTGTGCAATAAAATACCTTAATTTTCTTTTAAATCTGTCTTTGACAAAAATACTCAAATATTTTATTTTGTCTCCTAGCACGAAGAGTATGGAAAAACTACCTCCCAGCCATCAATGGCATTGTTTTTCTCATTGACTGCATAGACCACGCTAGACTGGCTGAATCCAAAACAGAACTTGATGTGAGTCACTGTTATTATTACGGCCATTAACTAGTTTCATTCATTTATGCATTGCCTATGACCGCTTATCCAGTTCAGGCTTGTGGTTAACTAGTTTCAGTTTTGTATTAATATATACAAACATTATTTTGGGAAAGTTGGATAATTTTAGTAAAATTCCATAAAAAAAAAACAGTTAAACATTAAGGTTCAAGATGGTCCATAACTGCTTATCCCATTTAGAGTCACAGGGGTCCAAAGCCTACCCGGAATCACTGAGTACAAGGAATACGCCCTAGATGGGGTGCCAGTCTATCAGAGGGCACCACACTCAAGTTCACTCACACCTACGGACATACTATAACAGCTAAATCACCGCAGACACACGTAGATCACACCAAATTTCTCACAGACAGTCACTCAGTGGGGCTTGAAAGCATAGCCACAGTAAAATGGAGCTGTGTGACAGCGACACTACCTATTTCACCACAGTGCACTACTGCAAATTTGATACATTACCTTTACAACATTTAGCAGACGCTCTTATCAAGAACGACTCACAAAATTGCTTAGTGTTCAGACAGAATGTGTATCTATAGCTAGTATAAATAGGTTCCAAACTTCTCCTGAGCTCAGATGTTGCCAGAACAAGGGCCAGTGCTGATACCTAGAAAGAACAAAAACGTAGTAAGTGCAATACACAGCATCTAGTCAGTGCTCCAACCTCAAAAAAAAAGGAGTTAAATGCAGTATAAATACAATCTGTTACGGTGTACACTTAGTGCTCACTCAAGTGGGTCATGGCAGGTCAAGTCGAGCTGTACATGAAGCTTGAAGGGCTCAAGGTGCAGTCCCACTCTTGATCATTGCCATAAGGCAGGGAGGGACTGTTCTGTTTTCGGCTTTGTAGGCAAGCATGAGATTTTTAAACCTGATGTGGGCAGCCACAGGAAGCCAGTGAAGGGAGCACAGCAGTGGAGTGACGTGATACATACAGCACAGTTTGATACATAACGCTTAACTTTGTTACATGTCCTTTCCTTTTTATTACATTTCTTGATTGTTTTAGAAATGAGTAGCAGTTTTTCAGGTGGAATTTTTGTCCATTCTTGCTTGACACGAAACCTGTGATGCTCAATAGTCTGTGGCCACCACTGTCTGATTCTCCTCTTCATGTCTTATATTTTTATGTGGAATGCAGGCAGGCCATACACACACACAAACACACACACACACACACATTTTAAGGAAGCCATGCTTAGGTAGCACCAACAGAATGAGGCCTGTATTTGTCTTGTTTAAATAACCATGGACTTCCTGGGAGAAGACATTTTTATGGCTACATATGTCTCTCTAAAATCTCAATATATGCCTTTGCATCAATGGTACTTTTACAAATATGCAAATGTACCATGCTTTGAGAACTGATGTGCTGCTATACCATGACAGATGTTGGCTTTCACACCTTTTGCTGAGAATAGTCCACCAACAGCCTCTCGCGGGCACATTCCTGTGTCCGGTCTGTGACTTTATATCTATAAGGTGGACAAAGATGGCAGGTGATCTAATAGAATAGCCTGTGTATAAAAACCCCAGCAGCACTGCTGTATCAGATCAGCTACTACAAACATGCCAACCACAATCACTTCAGTGTCACTGTCACTTAGTTGTAAATAGGATTTATTTTATACTGAACAAAAATAATAAAAAATAACACAATACTTGTTTTTCCTCCCATTTTTCATGAGGTGACCTCAAAGGTCTAAGACTTTTTCTATGTACACAAAAGGCCTTTCTCTCATATTGTTCACAAATTTGTCTAAATCTGTGTTAGTGAGCACTTTGCCAAGGTAATCCATTTGGGGAAACATGGGAGCAAAAACGAAAGTGTTGTGTTTATATATTTGTTCAGTATAGGTATCTTAAAGAAATCATACTATTTATTATAATATCAACAGCTGTATTTAGGCTTGCTGCTGTAGCCAATCAATTTAATGGCTGAGCATATTCCAGCAGAACATTCAATTGTATTTTTCCTTGTTTGGTATAGCCATCTTTGTACAAATAAACATTTATGTAAGTCAGTGACTGTTATTCATTTCTTGCTGCCACATAACACAGTGACAATTACAAATATTTTATGTTGCAAGAAAACTGATCTCTTAGTTCTTCAACCATAAATGGTTTTATTTATTTATTAATTGATTGATTCATATATGTCCAAATCCAACAGGCACTATTGACAGATGAAACTATCGGAAACGTGCCTATCCTGATCCTTGGTAACAAGATCGACAAGCCGGAAGCCATCAGTGAGGAGAAACTGCGTGAATTATTTGGATTGTATGGCCATACAACAGGCAAGGTAAGGAATAATTATCACATTCTGTAAACCGTTTTTAAGAAAACCATCTGTCAAGATATTTATGTTTTAATACAAATGTAGTTCATGTGGTTCATGCAAACAGTATCTACTTTTGTTTGGTGTCTCTCCAGGGTAACATTCCCTTGAAAGACCTGAATACACGACCACTGGAAGTGTTCATGTGCAGTGTGCTCAAGAGACAGGGATATGGAGAGGGCTTCCGCTGGCTTTCCCAGTATATTGACTAAAGGCCCTGCTACAAGTGGATGCACCAGGAGTTGTCAGACACCAACACTCAGCTCCATGCTCGGTTCTAAAGCCTGCCTTCACTCTTCAAAAGAAAAACAGCAAACTAGTAAAGCTTGATTCAAATAGACTTTTATTAGGTGGACATTAAATTGACCAATTTGTGTTTTCTCACACCTTTTTCTAAGAGAATGACAGCAGTGACTGTGTTAGATCCAAACTGGTGAAGATTTTCATTACTTTAAGTCTTCTTATTTACTTTGATTTTTTTTAATTCATTATTTTCAAAACTTCTGATTGATGTTGAAAGAATGCAAATGATTATAATGGGTTTGGAAACCTAGTTCAAACAGTATTTAACACAAAAAATAGCTTGCACCCACCACAGATTTTTGATAGAAGACATTCTGGGACATCCAGTGTTTGTCATAATCTGATATCTTTTCCCACTCATGTCTGAACATGGAGCTTGTGGCCCAGCTTTATGGCTCACAATGATAAGCAGTCACAACATTTACCTAATTAATATATTTGCATTAATTTTGGGTGCCTGGTTACCTTATCCCTCAAAAGCAGGTGTTGGGGAGAGAAGGCAGGTGCACTACACAATTAGCTGATTTTTCTAATCTGAAGCAACTATATTGCTGATTTAATGCTCAGTTTAATCGGGTGTGTTTAAACAAGAAGAACACTGAACTACAGAATCCCCCCCCCCCCCCCCCCAGAGTTGTCCATCCCTTTTCTAAAGATATAGGATCTAGTGTATCCAATGGAATAGACAACCACAAAAAAAATCATTATTGATATTTAGTCATGTAAGTATAACCTGAAATGCAAGACAGATACGGCAATAAATCTCAAGCATTTCCTTTGCAGACAGAATATATGGCAGAAGTATATATGGGAGGTGAAACTTGATTGGCAGGTAATCTTATTTGTTTGTTTGTTTTTTTTAATTGAAAAACAACAGTTCTTCTTGTTAACACACATTCTGACTATCATTTAAAGTATCTCATGTCAGCTGTTAATAAAAAAATGAGGAATGTCCCAAGACGATGTCTTACAAGTAAATGGGCAGTATGTAATGTACATGAATACCACAGAAGGACTCATATAAAGTGTCCACAGTAGTTCTTTATTTGATCAATGTGCATTACTTAAAGAAATAACTATTATGCATGCCTTTTCACTTGATTTTAATGAACATAACATGAAAAACTCTAAAATGAGGGATGCCAAATTAACAATAATAGTAGGGAATAGTCTATCTAAAGCTTTCTTTAAAGAAAGTACAAAGGAAAAGACAATAGGCTTTTTATGTTGTTGTTCTGTTCCTTTGTGTACTATCTATCATTCCATGAGTTGTTCTGTGTGAGGGAGACACTGTTGTTGGCATAATAAATTGTAATAAATGTTTGCAATTTATACAGGATCCAAAGCTTTCAGTGAATTTTCTGAAAGCAAACCATGCTTTTTCATAATAAAAATGTTTTCCAAATATAATTTACATTCTTAAAATAGAATTGAATAATAATGCCATTGAAATTGTTGTAAACGTTGTCCTGCCGAAAGTAGGCAGAAATCTAATAATAGAAAGAAGAAGAAAATATTCTGAAAATCTGCCCAAATTTATGTACCATGCAGAATAATATTATTACATTGAACTTATTACAAGAACTGAAACAAAAAATTGACTTATAACAAAAGTGGGAATAAAACAAGGCTTTTTATAGATTGTCACGATTGTCACAAGTTTATTTATAGAGGTATATTTTGCAAAGGTAACTGAGTCATTTATTTTGTTTTTTTGTGTATCTGCATGATGTTTAAATGACTTTGTGAAAAGCACCATTGGAGAATGCCACACTCAAAAATTAACGATAAAGCTGATACTAGTCAAAAATATATTTGTAAACAAATGTAGGATCTTGGGAAGCACATCACTCATACATACATTCCTCATACTTTTTATACCTTTTTATTATAATAGTGCTTGAAAAGGGGGTAGCTGTGGCTTCATGACCAGCAGGAAAATAAGTTTAGTAGGAAAAGCTCTGCCTCTTCCCTCAATCTACAGTTGAAGTGTGTGTGTGTCCTGGTCGGACAATGGACAGAGGGCCAATTGTGATATTCTTTCATGGGACCCAAAATCTCTGCTGGTGCCCCTGCCTATAGGATGACTGACTGAATGTTTGACACAAAATAAACTGCCCTAAGTTAAGGGGTGCATTTCTTACGCAGTCATTCACACATCCAGCCTGCTCCTTCTGTAGTACAGTCAACTTCCACCCCTGTGCTACAGCTGGCTCCAGTGCCTATGATCCATCCCACTCCTGTACTTCTACTGTGGTTTCCCGCTGCTCCTACAGACCAGGCCAATATTCCCCATGTGGTCCAGCCTGCTCCTGTCACTGTTCCAGGTCTATCTTGCCCTTATGATCCTGCCCACATATTTCCATTTTAACTCCGCTATGGAGACCCAGCATGCTCCTGCCTCTGTGTTCTATGGCAATACTGCCCCTGTGATTCAGTCTTCTCCTGCACCCAGTGTTCATTTTCAAGTGGCTTCATATGCTACTGCCGTCAAGGCTGATTCTCCCTGTGATATAAGCCAAACCTCTCCCTGTGGTTCAGGCATATCTTGTCCTTGTGATCCTGTCCTCTCTGCTTTAGTGCTTCTCCTCTGGTTCACACTTCTTCTGCAGTCCAGGCTTATCCTGCCCCTGCAGTCTAACCTGCTACTCCCCTTATGGTCCAGACCTGTCCTACACTGGTGTTCCGGCTTGCGCCTCGCATTTTGCTCCAGGCTTATACTGCCCTTGTTATCAAACCTAAAACTATAAATTTTCCTGTGTTTCACTCTACAGCTACTGCAGTCCAACTGTGTTCCAGGTCAAAATTCCCTGTGATCAGAATAAATGCCACTTTTATCACTGTAATTCAGGTCTATAATGCTCATTTGATCCATCCCAGTCTTGTCCCCGTGATTCAGAATGGTCCTGTGCCTGTGGTCCAACACACTTTTCTCCAAGCATTTCTGCCAGTCCTGTCCTTGAGATCCCACTCATTCCTGTGATGCAGCTGCTCTTGTGGTTCACACTGCCTCTGCAGTCCAGGCCAAGCCTGTATGCCTGCTGCATTTGTATTTCATACCAATATTGTCTCTGTGATCCAGGCCAATCCTGCCCCTGTGATCTCGCCCACCCCTGTCCCTTGTCTTGTTGATTTCCCTGAATCTGCATTCCAGAGCTATCCTGAGCCTGTGATTCTTTCATTCATTGTTTGTAACCACTTATCCAGTTCAGGATCATGGTGGTTCTAGAGCCCACACAGAACCACGGGGGGCAAGGTAGCCTGTGGTTCAGCCCAGGGCTGGGCGATATATCGATATATTAAAATATATCGAGATGTAAAAGAGCGGAGATAAAAATGTGTGTCTGCAGACAAGCTATTTCCCAGAAGTCCACACTGGGAGCACAGCCTTTACGCTGTTTTTTCAATGTATAATTAGAGGGAAAAGTTAAGACACCTTTAAGACCTTTGCCTTTTCATTGGGCCCCATGGACATTTGATTTTCATTTGAATATTGAGAGATGAGCTTGCACTAACACAAAACTGAATGTTCTGTTTATAAAGTGTTCATAGGAGATTTTTTCACATTATTTTTCACAACATAATCATATCTTATATCGCCATTCGGCTACAATATATTGAGATATGATTTTTTTGTCCATATCGTCCAGCCCTAGTTCAGCCTGCCCTATTTCTTGGAATACAAACAACCTGTCTCCTGTTAGAAGTTTATTAGGATGAGTCAGGAGACTAAAGCCTTTATATATGTTGGAAAGTGAGGGAAGGGACTAGGAGGAGTCTGAGGAGGGTTAAGGGGGATGGTGAATATCTAGAAAGATGACAGGAGATGCAGGAGGCAGAGCTAAGGGGGTAATTATCATTTTATATAGTAAACGTGTCTGTTAAATAATGCAGATATGAAAGGAAATCAGCAAAGCAGATGGGAAACAAAATAAGAAAAAATCTTATCTTGTGGGTAAATTCCCTGCAAGCTGATCCTGCCTTGGATACTGTCCTGGGGCTGTTTTTTCAAAACTTTTAATCTTGATCCAAATTGTCTGGATCAGTGGTTCTCAATATGTTCTCATAAATATATAATTGTGCTTAAAGAAAATTAAATAGGTTTAAGCCTAATTAATTTTATACACTCTATAATTTTTTAGAATTTGTTTAGAACAACTTTGTGTAATACATGCAAATTACAATTGATTGGTGGTACTTGGAGGCTTTGATTTGATAATAGGTGGTACTTTGGTCTAAAAAGTTAGAATACCACTGGTCTGGGTAATCAAATCCCTATCCAGGATCAAAATTATCTCAGAGATTTTGTCCCAGTTTTTCAAAACCTTTTCAGATTGGATTAAGATGGTCCAGATATCTCAGGATAAGGATTTCTAGATCTGGATTTTCTGTGATTAAAAACGTCTCGATACTGCCATCTACTGGACAAATAATTTTTTTTTTACCATTTTTGTTAATGAAATATAAAATTGTTCCCAAACTGTTCTTTTTATTCTCAATCTCCACACTATACTTATGATTTCAATTGCTTATTTACATTTTATCCTATCTTCAATTTTATTTTAATTGTCTACATTTTATAGTCACAATTTTGTCAGAAAAACACTTTGAACTACATTTATGCATGAAACATCATCATCATCATAATTTCTTCCGCTTGTCCATTCAGGGTCGTGGCGGCAACAGGGCGAGCAAAGAAGCCCAGATGTCTATGTCCTCCACTACTTCCACCAGCTCCTCCTGGGGGATCCCCAGGCATTCTCAGGCAAGCCGGGAGATATAATCCCTCCATCGTGTCCTGGGTCTGCCTCGGGGCCTCCTTCCAGTTGGATGTGCCTGGTATACCTCCAGTGGGAGGTGTAAGGTGGTAAGGTGCAGGAGGCATCCTTACCAGATGCCCGAACCACCTCAGCTGACTCCTCTCCACATGAAGGAGCAGCGACTCTACGAGTCACAGAGAGTACGCTCAGTAACCCATCGGAGAAAGCTCATTTCGGCAGCTTGTATCCGTAATCTCGTTCTTTCAGTCATTACCCAGAGCTCATGACCATAGGTGAGAGTGGGGACGTAGACTGACTGGTGAATTGAGAGCTTGGCTTTATGGCTCAGGTCTCTCTTCACCACAACGGTCAGGCACAGTGACCGCATCACTGCAGACGCTGCATCTAACCTACAGTCAATCTCACTATCCCTCTTCCCATCACTTGTGAACAAGAACCTGAGATACTTGAACTCCTTCAATTGGGGTAGGTTCTCACTCCCTAGCTGAAGGGAGCATGCCGTCTGTTTCCGGGAGATAACCATGGCCTCAGTCTTGGAGGTGCTGATCAGCATAACGACCGCTTCACAATTGGCTGCAAACTGCTCAAGTGAATGCTGGAGGCCTCCGCATGAAGAAACCAGAAGAACAGCACCGTCCGGAAACAGCAGAGATGCCACCTCCCACTAAAATTTCAATGATCATGAGAGAAATAAAGGTTTGACACAGCATTCCACATTTATAATTGTTTCTTACTCTTGCCAACATATTTTAGTTTTTTTTTTCTGTTCCAGGTGTGTCTTCAACTTTGTTAATCCTGCTTGAATCCACCTCTCAAGGTGGGATAAAGATAATCCTGTTATTTGGTGGACCATCTTAGTGTGTGTGTACCTCCGGGTGCTCCAGTTTCCTCCCACAGTCCAAAACCACACTAGTCCATCACAGGACAATGCACACTCACATAAATGCCAGACCAAACACTGCAGAAGAGCTGAAGGCCACTATCAGAGCAACCTGGGCTCTCATAACACCTGAGCAGTGCCACAGACTAATCGAATCCATGCCACATGGCATTGCTGCAGTAATTCAGGCAAAAGGATACCCAACTAAGTATTGAGTGCTGTACATGCTCATACTTCAGTTAGCCAGCATTTCTAAAAATCATTTTTTTGTTTTGGTTTTAAGTAATAATCTAATTTTCTGAGATACTGATTTTGGGGCTTTCATCTGTTGTCAGTTCATTCATTCATTATCTGTAACCGCTTATCCAGTTCAGGGTCGCGGTGGGTCCAGAGCCTACTTGGAATCATTGGGCGCATACGGGAATACACCCTGGAGAAGGCGCCAGTCCTTCACAGGGCAACACACACACTCGCACGTTCACTCACACACTCACACCTAAGGACACTTTTGAGTCGCCAATCCATCTACCAACGTGTGTTTTTGGACTGTGGGAGGAAACCAGAGCACCCGGAGGAAACCCACGCGGACACGGTGAGAACACACCACACTCCTCACAGTCACCCGGAGGAAACCCACGCGGACACGGGGAGAACACACCACACTCCTCACAGACAGTCACCCGGAGCAAGAATCGAACCCACAGCTAAAGGGGCCGCTAGTTGTCAGTTATAATCATCAAATTCAAAGAAATAAACTCTTTAAATATATCAGTCTGTGTGTAATAAATGAGTATAACATACAAGTTTCACTTTTTGAATGGAATTACTGAAATAAATCAACTTTTTCATGATATTCTAATTTTTGACCAGCACTTGAAGGCACAAGAAGGAGCACAGCGAAGTGTGTCCCATTTCTGCTCTAAGGTCCGTCCCTTTGAGGAGTTGAGGAGTTTAGTTGAGGAGTTGTACATGGGCTTGGATGTTAAAGGGATAGTAACATTGCTGAATAAACGAAGAAAGGTCAGGGGTTTTCAGCGCTTTCCTTACAGATACTGATGTCCTGTAAAATTATCAGGGGTTAGTTTAAAAAAAGATTAAAACATTACAAACTTGAATTCATTTATCATTGTGTAAAACATGTCTTCTGCGTGTAACTCAATTGTAGCAGTGAACACATTAATGCACTAGTGGCGGTGAGCAGTGCTTAATTTGTAAATAATGAGGTAAGGGCACACGGAGACTGGGCTGATCCAGCAGGTGCACATGGAGGTAGTGTAAAGGATCCAGAATGTCGTGTAAAAAAACAAGCAAATTCAAATTATTTATTTATTTATTTATTTAATTATTTTAGGCAACATCAGACCTTACCCAGTAAACAAGGAACGTCCCTGGACGTTCAAAATAGGTCTAAAAGTAGTCTGTCCGTCAAGGACATATTTTAAACGTCAATGGACGTCCAAAATCCATCTTAATAAGTTAGTTAAGTGGTGACCAATCGATAACGTCGGTGGACGTCCAAAACGCGTTTTATACAAGTAATTTATTTCGGGACCAATTAATAACGTCAATGGACGTCCAAAATACGTCTAATAGTCGTATTTTCAATGTCTGTGTTTGGACGTCTTTTCAATTTTCATTTTCAACCTTAAGAGAACGTTGATTAAACGGCAGTCATTACGTTATTTCAACGGTGAATCAACGGCTAATTGTTTACTGGGTAGTGTGGTGGCAGTAAAGAAAAATAACACTGATTGATGTTTGGTAAAGTCCACACTGTGAAACACCTGTATTAGTACTTCTCAGTAAGAGCTTTTAGTGGATTAATGAGCTGCATCCGTTCTCACTGAATCTGAACTCACTGGGAGAAGATCTGATTGGTTCTGCTGAGGAGTTTGACTCTCCAGTTCACACGGTTTAGGGAGAGTGGATTTGTTTTAATCGGAGCCTGCTTTTAACAAGCGGCTGAACTCAATTACACAACTGACGTTGACAACGGTGCCGCATCCAGATAAATAGGTTCTGGAACACATGCACTAATATAAGAGGTGCTGGATCTTGTTCCGGCAGGACCCGCCTCAAATTAAGCACTGGCGGTATACACACACCTGGATTTATAACAATATACAGCATTTACAATCAACGTGAAATGATCATTGGGCAACATTAAATATAGAAACATTGCTAGTTTACAATGAATAATATCTGCATTTTGTAGTTAGTGAACTGTCTCTGCCAATGAGAAGCCTCTTTCTGACATATCTGACAATAAAAGGTGATTTGTCTCCACCAATGAGAAGCCTCTTTCCGACATATCTGCCAATGAAAGATAAGCGCGCGTTCCTGTTATGGGCGTTCTTGATTTTGCGAAGCTTAGGAGTAGGTCGCGACCCGATTGATGATGGGCCAGGGTTTGAGGAAAATAATCGAGTTCAGAATCAAGTCATCTTGATATGTGAAATACTAATATAGGGGGGGGGGGGCTGCTAAATGTTTTTAGTTTGGTGTTGCTGTGATTGTAGTGGGCTAGTTTAGAAAAAAGTCCAGGGCTGGATATCATGACACTAATTTGTTTAAAACGGATACATTTCCCCATATTCATTCTCCTAATTTCAGAGGAAAATATTATTTTAATTCTTGGCTTGTGGAAGCAATCTATGTTTACCTTGGACTATATTTTGTAGAAAAGTTTTGAGTTTTAATAGCAGGGAACTCTTTTTATAACAAACATTTGTCAATTCTTACATCAAAATGTGGTGGCATCACACTGGACATATTTTCAGGTCTTGTGAATCTCTTCACAAGGTTTAGGTTACACACTATGGATTAGGTTTAAATAAATAAATAAATAAAAGCAACATGTATTTCGTATTCTACTGTAACAGCGAGCTGAATGTATTAGGGTTTTCCTGAATGTATACAACATTTACTGAAAAGACTAGAGTATGTAAACATAAATTCCCTTCCATGATATGTCTGGTAAAAAAGAAAGAAAAAAAGACACAATATTCCCATGACTATTTCTATAGATGTTAGGTGTTAAAAATATTAGGCAAACACAAAATATTGTTTTTGTTTTGAATTTACTGTTACTGCACATTTTAGAGCACTGTTAAAGTGGATTGGAAGGCTGAAATATAAACTGCTACACAATTTATATTTGTTACATTTATATAGGACTTTTCTAGACACCCAAGGACGCTTTAACAATCAACAATGCAGAGAAGACCACACAACACACACACACTGGAGAGAAGCCAAACGTGCACAGCGTACTCTCATCCAAGGACAATTGTCAACATGGAGGACTGCATCGGGCACTAGGGGGTTCACCCAGGATACAGTGCCAATCCATATCTGGGCTCACATACCGATATTAATTCACTCACACTAGGACAGTCTGAGTAGCAAATTCACCTAACTTCCATGTTTTTGGACTAAGTTGATGAAACCCTACGCAGACACAGGAAAAACAAAGAAATTCCAGCAAGGTGAGACTTTAACCAAAGATCCTAACGACTAAGTCACCGTGCTGCCCTTTTTGCATTTCTGTATGAAACTTATTTCCATATGTTATTCTCCAAAGCGGCCATCAAGTTGTAAAAAGGCTTTAACCTACACCTTATTTCAGTACTCAAGTAACAGTAGAGTTTTAAGGGGAGATTTTGTTTTAGGACAGCTTTACTATTGTTTGCCCATATGTTAATTTAATGCTATGTTTAACTTATGAAAGTGGCTTGACAAACAATCAGCGGTGTAATTATATTTTCAGTACATATTCATTAATTAATTCATTCATTCATTATCTGTAACCGCTTATTCAATTCAGGATTGCGGTGGGTCCAGAACCTACCTGGAATCACTGGGCGCAAGGCGGGAATACACCCTGGAGGGGGCGCCAGCCCTTCACAGGGCAACACACACACACACACACACACGGACACACGGACACATTTGAGTCGCCAATCCACCTACCAATGTGTGTTTTTGGACTGTGGAAGGAAACCGGAGCACCCGGAGGAAACCCACGCCCTCCATTTCCCTGGAGCTGTGTGACTGCGACACTACCTTCTGCACCACCGTGCCGCCCTTCAGTAAAAATTTTTTATTTAATTTTATTATAAATCCCTTATTTACATTTTCGCCAGAATTGTTCTTTTCATTACTTAGGATTCCTAAATTCTTGAGATTATTCTTGTAAAGCCTAGTTTAAACCAATTTCCTTTCTACTGCCTGCAGTAATTCTCATTTCTTCAATTGTCTTTCTAAACACATTAGACTTGTTATGAGCGCATAAACCCACTTAGGAGCTAGCAAAAGGTGAGGAAATATACTCAGAAATGTATAAAAAGTGTTGTTGAATAAAATACATGATCTTTTTAAAGGGAAAAGTAATTTTTACCACTGACTGTCAAGCTCCTGCTACCTGCTTCAGACCAGCTGCCTAAGCTGTAGCTACTGCCACTTGCCTTGGACTAGCTGCTCCCCATACACTGAAGTTTTCATGGACTCCTAATTATTACTGCTGCTACTACTATTAATATTAACAATAGTATCGTCATCATCACTGCTTACATTACATATACTATGATTATATCAGTACAAATGAGCATAACAGCAGACCTATGTGATGTATAGGTTCCTTGTTTCTTTTTTTGTCAAAATTTTGTAGGTAGATTGACCAGAGGAATATAGGTACCTCCTTGAGTGCCTTGGCTCCTCCCAAAGTTTCATCCTCAGCTCAGAGGGAGCTTTTTCATGCCACGGTTTCCCCTGGCTTGCTCACCTGGGGTTACTGGAATTCTATGAAGCTGCTTTGTGATGACATTGGTTGTAAATATGCTATACAAATAAATTTGATTTGATTTGACCAACAAGACATTGCAAGCATTACTTTTGAAAGTAATTTTCTTATCATTTTTTCCCTTTAGTTATTTTAAAAAGTGCAATTCATGTGAGATATAAAATCAATTACTGTCTACTGTATGAACCATGGTACTGGTCTTCCACATAGGTGCAGCTATGTTTAAAATATTTTTAGTGTAGAAAATCTGATTTGATTTCCATTGATTTCGTCCTGGCGGTATGGGGGCAGGTAGTTTCCCAGTCACACAGCTCCAGGGGCCTGGAGGTTGTGGGTCCAAGACCCACTCCGGGTAACTGTGTGTAAGGAGTTTGGTGTGTTCTCCCCGTGTTCGTGTGGGTTTCTTCCGGGTGTTCCAGTTCCCTTCCACAATCCAAAAATACACATTGGTAGATGGATTGGCAACTCCATTGTGTCCATTGTTATGTGCATGTGAGTGAATGTGTGAGTGCGCCCCCTCCAGGGTGTGGCCCACTCCGGGTAACTGTGTGTAAGGAGTTTGGTGTGTTCTCCCCGTGTTCGTGTGGGTTTCTTCCGGGTGTTCCAGTTCCCTTCCACAATCCAAAAATACACATTGGTAGGTGGATTGGCGACTCCATTGTGTCCATTGTTATGTGCATGTGAGTGAATGTGTGAGTGCGCCCCCTCCAGGGTGTGTTCCTTTTTTGCGCCCAGTGATTGCGGGTAGGTTTCGGACCCTCCACGACCCTAAACCCGACAAGACAATGAATGAATAATTATACTCCCAGTCATTATTCATTGCCAATGGCTTCTCTTAGACACCATTCTTGGCTTGATGAGGCATCACTGGGACTTGACCCTAGTGCCAACGCTTTGACTGCAGCAGCACTTTGGAGATTTACACTGCCACCTTCACTGTGCCAAATCTCAATTAAGATCAACTGAGAGGAAGTGGAAGTGTTCTTTGGTATGACAAATCAAATTTTTTAATTACCACAGCATGTCTTCATTGTAAGAGTCTGCATACGAAACTCCTATCCACTGAAAACATTCTGTGCATGGGAAGAAAAATATGAAAAAAAAAAAAAAAACAGATCTCAAACTGTTCAGTAGTTGAAATCTTGATTAAACAACCATAGGAAATAATTTCACTTTCAAATTTAGAGTTGGTCTCCTCAGTTTCCAAACTTCTACAGAGTTTTGCTAAAAGAAGAAGAAATACAACAAAATAATAAAGCCCATCTAAGCTTTTTTGAAATATATAATATATAATATATTGTAAATTATTTTCACCCTTTTATTTATTTATTTATTTTTTTTTTTTTTTGCACATTTACACATCGGACACACTGGAAAATGTAATTACACATTGGACAGGGTCATATTATGCTACATTAAACTACAAAGCGTGATTTTTATTAATATGTGTGTGTTTTAGGAAACTATTTAAAGGTTGCATAGGAGTATCTTAGAAATGTACAGTACTTTATTGACTCGTTGATTTTCGGTTATGACCATGTGATATGAAAAGCCCTAAAGAAATACAGACAAGGTCACCTTCACTGTTCATGCAGTCTCAAAGGGGCAGCTTTTCTTATCTTCAGAACTTTTGCAAGGGTCTAAACGAGCGCATTCATTTTCCACAAACAGAACTGCAGGGATTTGCTTTCTTGAAGGGGTAAGGGCTACTGATGTAGCACCTGATTGTGGTCAGCTGAAAAAGACAAAGACCATGAGAGGGAAGGGGAAATAAGCACTATAAGAAGGATTTGAAACCACACAAGTAATGTTGAAAGCAATTTTGATTTGGAAGAAAACAAACATGGAGAAGAAGGCCTTTCTGCCTGTTCTGCACCTTGAGTCAAATAGTTTTTTAAAAGTGCAATTCATGTGAGATATATCAAATTACTGTCTAGTCCATGTATGAACCAATGTATGCTCCATGATACAGGTCTTCAACATGGGTGCAGTTATGTTTAAAATAATTTTAGTGTAGAATATCTGATACATTAATTTTCCTCCCAATCATTAGTCAATGATTAGATCACTGATTCAATCTGCAGTGACGCCTCAACAAGCTTCTTTTAAGAGAAAAGAAGATGCCATGTCTCCTAATGTGCTGCCAGAGATGTCCAGCCAAACTTTTCACACAGTGTTGCAGAGTATACAGTGATTGGTGTGGAAGAGGTCACCAGTAATGAATTGTAAAGCAGTGTGATATACAGTCTAAACATTTAAAAAGTAGTTTTGGAAGCAAATTAAACAAAACAGAAGAAAGAATACAGAACAAGGAAGTTGAAAGACAGAAATGAGGGTCCTTCTTGAAAAGAAAGATGTTCCTGTTTCTTTGAACAATCTCTCTATTTTTGGGGGAATTTGCTTGCTATAAGATTTTAAGGAGGACGTTTTAATGTTTACTGATAAATCTAATAAAGAGACAGAAATTTTATCTGAACTAAAAAAAAAAGGGAAGGCACACATTCCATTTCTCTAAGGAACACATCTAAAAAGGAGCATGCCAAATTACATTCTGTGGTTTTTAAGCACTTGTATTTTTCCTCATATAAAGCAGGTCATAGAAGGGGTGTAGCAATTTTGCTTTCAAATACATTATCATATGAACACATATCAGAAGTTAAAGATGAGGATGTGTGATTCATAATGGTTACAGAGAAAATAGAGTGTCAGTAGTCTTCATTCATTCATTCATTTTCTATCCAGTTCATGGTCGCGGTGAGTGTTGAGCATACCCGGAATCATTGGGCGCAAGGCAGGAACACACCCTGGAGTCCCAGTCCCTCACAGGGTAACACACACACAGGTGCGCACGCTCACACCTATGGACACTTGATCACCTACCAACGTGTGTTTTTGGACCGTGGGAGGAAACTGGAGCACCTGGAGGAAACCCACGCAGACACAGGGAGAACACACCAAACTTCTCACAGACAGTCTCCCGGAGCAGGACTTGAAACCAACAATCTCCAGGTCCCTGGAGCTGTGTGACTGCAACACTACCTGCTGCAACATCGTGCTGCCCTATGGGGTCAGTAGTAATACATTTAAATGCATATGCACCCCCAGGAAGTGAATGGAATTATTATAAAAATTATTTAATTTGATGGCCAGTTCCTCAGGGTATGCTGATCTGTTGGGGGAGGGGGGACTTTAATATTCACCTGAATCCAAATTTAGATTACTCTAGAGGGAGTGTCCAGCAAAATTCAGTGCATAAACATTTTTATGACAACAAAAGTTTTAAGGTTTAATAGATGTTTGGAGGGAGATTTTTCCATCTGGTAGGGATTATACACATTATTCTTCACCACATTTAACTTCCTCAAGGATAGACTTTTTTTTTCCTTTTAGTTGAGACAGATTTAAAGGAGTGTAATATTGGTACTATTGGTAATATTGGTAAAATCAACTATTTTGAATAATCCTCAGACTATACAGAAAAATTAAATGAAGGGACATCTTGAAAAAAATGACAATGGTGGTGTCTCGCCCTTATTTTTTGTGGGCTGCTCTGAAGGCTGTTATGAGGTGGAAAGCCATAAAGATAACCAGTTATAATATAAAAAATAAGGTCTCAAATTAGAACAAATGCAAACACAATTAAAAAGATTAGAGGCAATAAATTATAACACACCTCAGGCAAACCTGAAACAAGAAATTAACATTAAAAACTTCTTCACTGGAAACAAAGATATTATGAAATGGGAGGAAGGTCCACAAAATTTTTAGCTTATAGATTGCGGAAATAGCAAGTGATAACACCATTTATATATCCAGTAACTTAAGTGATTGAATCTAAAATGGAGAAAATACAAGAAATGTTTCAGGGCTACTATAAAGATTAATATACCCTAACAAACTAATCAAATGAACTTCAGATTGAAAATTCCTTGAAAACTCTAAAATTACCTAAGGTAACAGACTTTCAAAATGAAGAACAACAGATCACAATTGAAGAGTTAAATTCAGATATTGGCACGTAAAAACCAGAACAATCCCCAGGACCAGAAGGATATACAGCAGAGTGGTATAAATTACTCAAAGATCAATTGGCTCCAGTGTTGTTGTCAGCAAAGAACTGGGTAATAAAAACGGGTGAGATTCCACCTTCGTGGAGGGAAGAAATCATTTCAGTAATACCCAAAGAAGGGAAAGATATTTTAGACTGTGGGAGCTATAGACCAGTTGGTGTCCTTAATCTAGATTATAAACTGTTCACCTCAATTTTGGCACAAACAATAGAGCAGTATTTACCTATCTTATTCACTTAGATCATTAGGTACATAGGTACATTACACAAAATAAACTGGAGGCAATGCTAATGAGTTTAGATGCTCAGAAGGCATTTGATTTAGTGAGATGGCCTTTTCTTTATGAAATTATAGAGAATTTTGGTTTTCATCATCATCATCATCATTTATTAACATAATACTAGCAATATACAATAAGTCAAAAGCAAGAATTAAGATAAATGGGGATCTTTCTATCTCATTTGTGCTAGAATGAGGAGCAAGACATTCATTCATTCATTCATTATATGTAACCGCTTATCCAGTTCAGGGTCGCAGTGGGTCCAGAGCCTACCTGGAATCATTGGGCACAAGGCGGGAATACACCCTGGAGGGGCCAGTCCTTTACAGGGCAACACACACACATTCACTCTCACACTCACACCTATGGACATTTTTGAGTCGCCAGTCCACCTACCAACGTGTGTTTTTGGACTGTGGGAGGAAACCGGAGCATGCGGAGGAAACCCACACCAAACTCCTCTAGAACCAGACAGGGATGCCCAATTTCCCCCTTATTATTTTCTTTATTTATTGAAACTTTAAGTCTAGCAGTAAGATGGAACATAGACATAAAGGGAATTGAGGGATATGGTATTGAAACAAAAGCTGGCATTATTTGCTGATGACGTCATACTGTATCTAGGACGACCTAATCAATCAGTTCCAGTGTTGATGATCACGCTGGAAAAATATGGTTCACTTTTGGTATAAATTAAATATACAAAAAACTCAGGTTATTACATTAAATTATGACACTCCTACAAACCTAAGAAATATATATCATATATGTAGGAGTGGTTTTACGAAAAAAACTATCCGACTTGTTTCAGGCAAATTACAGTCCTTTAATGGTTAAAATAAAGGCAGATATGCAACAATGGGACCTCATTATTTTTCTTACACTAATTCAAAGGATAGAAATGATCAAAATAAATATATCACCCTGACTGCCACACTTTTTTAAGCCCTATCGGTGGAAATATCTGATCAGCAATTTAGAGAATTGAACAAATGGATCTCTCGCTTTATTTGGCAAGGGAGAAAACCTAGAATTTGACATACCACCTTACAGCTGGGAAAAGAAAAAGGAGGAATTGCACTCCCTTGCCTTTGGGATTACTTCTATGCCTCTCAGCTAAAGCCTTTAATATGTTGGTGTAATGAGCACTATATATCAAGATGGAAGGAGATTGAAAATGCTTTGACAGTAACCTTTCCATTGAAAGCAATGATAGCAGACAGATGTATCGAGACAACATTTAGATAAAGAGAATCCCTGGATCAGTTTAACTATGAAAATTTGGAAAAAGTTAATTACCTTAAATGAAATACATGATCCTGTAAGGGTATTGAAGTGGTGTTCATATGATAGTGAGTTCTCGCCAAATAAATTTACTACTTTCCTACACAATAGATTTTTTCAATCATTTGAGTCTTTAAAAGAAACATATGGTCTAAACAGAAAGAGTTTTTTTTTAGATATCTTCAAGTATAACACTATTTCAATCAGACATTTAGACTTGCAAACCCACAATTACTTGAGACAGTAATCCCTAATCTCATTTGCTCAACCATGAAAGAAGGCTCTATGGAGAGTGCATGGCTTCTGAAAAGAACAATACACTTTATATCGCAGAAAAGTAGTATAAAGAAGGGAAAATAACAGTTTCAGATGATTGGGGAAAAATATGCCAACTTCAATGGTCTACAACAAGCTCCACGTGGAGAGAATTTTGCTGTAAAAATATACTAAGATTATTTGTAACAATAGCACAGAAAAAAACATCAAGGTTCAGAATCTATTTGTTGAAGAAAGTGGGGCTCAGATAATGCTAATAATTCCCATATCTTTTGGGAGTGTATTGTGTTGTTTAATTATTGGAAGGATATCCAACAAACTGTCTGTATTGTAATGCAGATGGACATAACGTGTAACTTTTATTCTCCCTACTTGGGTAATCTCCCCTTGTACTTGGAACAAAATGATAGAAAATTACTAAAGGCCTTGCTAGATGTAAGTAAGAAGGCAATCTATAGAAAACTGTTATCTACTGGACCCCTTCAATTACAAGATTGGTATGACATTTTACATGACATTTATATAATGAAAAAGCTAAGATTCAGAGTGATAAATTCTACCAGATTTGGTCAAAATGGTTAACTTTTATAAACCCCTGTGACCTGATTTTGTGTAATAGGGTGTTTTAAATACATTTTTTTGTTTATTTTTCATCTTCTCTCCATATGTTAAGCTTCCCCAGTTTTGTATATAGTTACTGGTTAAAATAGAAAATTTAATAATAAGAGAAATGTCAAAATCTTTTTCATGTTACATATGGAAAATTCATTATAACAGAATGGTTAATGGATGTAATACTACAACAGACTTGAATGTAATATGAATTTTGTATTTAAAAAAAAAATCTCTCAATAAAAAGAAAATTGAAAAAAGGCAGTTAATTAATTAGTTGCATCACAATTACATTAAAATTAAATTTATTGTCATTACCGTGAACAACAACAAAAAAAGATAAAGATAATAGCATGTATTTTTGTTGCTCAATCATCTACAGGAAGGAGGGGGCTCAATATAGATACACTCTTAGACAGGCCCCCATCCCTGCTGAGCTTTGGAAAAAGAGAAACCTTCAACCCAGAGCCATATATGTCTTTAGGTAAAAACACTTGATGAAAGACATGCTGATGGGGGTAAAATACTGCCAGATAGGATGAGAAGAATAAGAGAGAGAAACCATCAAACAAATTTTAAAGACACTGGAAAATGTGTGTGGATTCTTGCCTGTTGTTTTATTTTAAATTTGTTAATAAAAGTAATGCCTGCTGTGAACCTGGTTCCTGTTTCCGGCATCCTCTCTTCACAGGTTCTCTACAGTATTATAATAATAAATGTTAATATTTCTAGAAACTATGATTGTATTACCATGGCTAAAGTAAAGTGGAAATTATGTCAATTTTTGTTTATATATAAAGTATATAAAATTTTAGCTGCTCACCAGTCTGTGGTCACTGTTCTCTGATTCTTCTTGTTTTATGGTGTGCCACTGGATACTGACCTGGTCTGCAGGAAGGCCAGTCAAGAACACACATTCTGTGTCTATGAAACCATCCAGTTTTAGCACATGTAGAATGTGGTCTGTCAATTTAGTGCTGAAATAACTATGGTCTTCCTTGGGAAAAGACCTTGCCTCTATGGCAGCAATTATCTGTCTAAAATCCCATTATACACTTAAACATCAGTTGTACATTACCACATATGTTGAGTAGTTGTAGTATCTTGGTTTGTTATTCAAAAAATAATCAATTACTGGATACTCACTACTTAACTAAGTTTGTAATAGGATTACTTTACTCATTACATCCTGGAAAATGTATTCTCAAATCTACTTTACTTTTAAATTACATTCTAAACCCATACAAACACACTTGAATAAAAACAAATCTGGAAAAAAAATAGAAAAACAATAGTTCTTTCCATAGTTTATTTAGGAACATATAGCAATAGCAGCAACATTAAACACGTATAAAATTACTTTCATTATATTTGATGTTAGTTTTTTCTCAGAAAAAGCCTGTTTCTTTTGTATTTAAGCAATATATAATGTTGAAAAACAAACAAACAAACATTTTAACCATGTATTACAACTGAATTAACAAAAGCAAAGTCTTTATAAATCAAAAGTTACAGAATCTTCAAGAGGTTCTTTTTAAACTTACATGGAGCTGCCTAAATCTATGCTCAGGAAAGATAAACCTCCTCAGAATCCACTTCTGAAAAGAAGCTATTTGCTCACTCACCTCTGTAATAGTGGTTATATTTGTATTTGGTTTTACACATGCACACATTTGTGGCAATATGCTTTCTCCTCCTCCACTGTATATTAAATGCCGCTCGTCACATTCACAGTCAGATGACACGCTGTGCACGTATCTGTGCTGAAATTGTAAAGAAAAGGAAGTGTCTTAAGAAATGTTAAAAATGTTATTAAAATAATATTTTAGAGAAAAGTGTGAGAAACGAAATAACAGTCTTTATTTTAATAGAAACTGTAATGTTATTACAAAATATTTAACAGTAATTTATTACATTACTTTGTTACAGAAAAATGTAACATTAGTGTTACACACTTCTTTGTAACGCGTTCATCCATTTAAAGCCCCTGGGAACCCATTTCAAAATTTTGTGTTTTTTTTTTGTATAATTCTAAACTTGGGTGTTATGTGAAATGGTCAGCAAAGTTTAAATAAAAAACAAAAGAGAAATATGATAAATTCATTCATTATCTGTAACCACTTATCCAGTTCAGGGTCGCGGTGGGTCCAGAGCCTACCTGGAATCATTGGGCACAAGGCAGGAATACACCCTGGAGGGGACACCAGTCCTTCACAGGTCAACACCTACACACACATTCACTCACACCTACGGACACTTTTGAGTCGCCAATCCACCTACCAACGTGCGTTTTTGGACTGTCGGAGGAAACCCACGCGGACACTGGGAGAACACACCAAACTCCTCACAGTCACCCAGAGCAGGAATCGAACCCACAACCTCCAGGCCCCTGGAGCTGTGTGACTGCTGCACCACCATGCCGCCCAATATGATAAATCTCTCATCCAAAATGACCAAAATATGCTCCTCAGAGCTCTGAGAATGGCGTGGGGGCGTGGCCCAATACTAATGAGAGTTTGTGACTGACAGAAAACAGAAAGCTTTTTACATTCCCAAGGCAACACACAGCCTTCTGTTTTGTGTTTTTTTTTTTGTTATATTTGCTGAACGTTTCACATAACACCCAAGTTTACAATTATACAAAAAAACACAAAATTTCAAAATGGGTTCCCAGATATAATAATGATATAAAGATATAATAATGAGTATAAGCCTGATATCAAATGATTATGATAAAAATGTTGACACTGTGGTGGATTAAAATTATTTACTAATCTTATTTATAAAAGATAACATAGAACCTAATGAAGGAAAAAAAATTGTAAATTGGACTGTGAAAAATGTGGCATTTTGTCTAAAATTCTGTTTAATCACCAGTGGTCTGCCCAGTAAACGCTGAGCAAAACACTAATGGATCTCCAACTTTGCCCTCAGTAGGCCAACAGTGGTCCTCCTTCTCCTTGCTATCATGGAACTGCTGTGTCCTAGCACTGCTTCACTGCACTGCCATAGGATGCAGCTTTCTATGTTTCACACGGCAAACTCCATGTTGTAGCAATGCAAGATAGCAGAGCCTTATGGTTTTTTTTCCACTCACTCCTGGTTGATAATTTTATGAACAGTATAATGGACTGCTTCTGTAATACTTTGAGGTCATCAGAGCTCTGCCCAAACATGTTCCACTCTGTTCCTGGAGAGCACCACTGATTTGTCAATAAAGTGTGCAAACTTACATTAAACCAGAGCACCCCGTTTCCAACATTGCTTTTACTTAGGCATCAGCAAAATGGCAGCACTGTTCGTATATCCATCTTTCCATTAAAGCTGTTGGTAAGAACATCAGTGCTGCATCTGATAAGAATGTATATTTGGGAGTCTGTCATTCACATGCATCCAAAATATTGGTGTCAATGGTGTGGGAAGGATAATAATATTAATTAATAATTAATAATATTTTACTTTTCTTGTTTTGTTCATGTTTTTATATGCAGTAACATGAACAGCCAGGTATTAGTGTTTGTATTTGCTTATATACAATTAATCAAAGAATTAATGTACGTTTTGATAAGTGGTGTACGGCAGTGGTGTACCTATTGGGTTCTGTGGATAGCAATGCGGTTCACTCTCTTAATTTTTTGTGAAACATGGCTGTACCAGTGGTACTCTAGATACAAAAAATGAGCCCATACAGTGGTATGGAAAAGTTTGGGCACCCCTGATATTTATCATGATTTTCCTATAAATCATTAGTCGTTCGGATCAGCAATTTTAGTGAAATATATCATATAGCAGACAAACACAGTGATATTTGAGCAGTGAAATGAAGTTTATAGGATTTACAGAAAGTGTGAAATCATTATTTAAACAAAATTAAGCAGGTGCATAAATTTGGGCACCATTGTGGTTTTATTTATTTGAATACCTTTAGCAATAATTATTGGAACACAAAATTTGTTTTGTAAGTTCATTGACCCTTGACCTACATACACAGGTGAATGCAATTATGAGAAAGGGTTAAGGTGGCCAATTGCAAGTTTTTCTCCTCTTTGCATCTTCTCTGAAGTTTGGCAACATGGGAGCCTCAAAACAAATCTCAAATGACCTGAAAACAAAGATTGTTCAACATCATGGTTTAGGAGAACTATACAAAAAGCTATATCAGAGATTTCAGCTGTCAGTTTCCACTGTGAAGGAAAATAGTGAGGAAATGGATCACCACAGGCACAGTGCTAGTTAAGGCCCGAAGTGGCAGGCCAAGAAATATCTCAGACAAACAGAGGCGAAGGATGGTGAGAACAGTCAAAGTCAACCTACAACATCATCTTGCTGCAGATGGTGTCACTGTGCATCGTTCAACTATTCAGCACACTTTGCACAAGGAGAGGCTGTTTGGGAGAATAATGCAGAAGAAGCTTTCTCTGCCCTGTAGACTGCTCAAAATCTACTAAGGCTTTCATGCAGAGGAACAAGTACAATGTTCTGGAATGGCCATCTAAGTCCCCAGTCCTGAATATTATTGAAAATCTGTGGTGTGATTTAAAGTATGCTGTCCATGCTCTGAAACCATCAAACCTGACTGAACTGGAGATGTTTTGTAAAGAAGAATGGTCCAAAATACCTTCAACCAGAATCCAGATTCTCATTGGATACTATAGAAAGCACTTAGAGGCTGTTATTTCTGCGAAAGAAGAATCTACTAAATATTGATATAATTTTCCTGCTGGGGTGCCCAAATTTATGCACCTGCCTAATTTTGTTTAAATAATTAAATTGCAAACTTTCTATAAATCCTATAAACTTCATTTCACTTCTCAAATATCACTGTGTTCGTCTGCTATATGATATATTTA
Organism: Hoplias malabaricus; assembly: GCF_029633855.1. Taxonomy (NCBI): domain Eukaryota; kingdom Metazoa; phylum Chordata; class Actinopteri; order Characiformes; family Erythrinidae; genus Hoplias; species Hoplias malabaricus. Next base: position 28,900,060 of record NC_089814.1, read on the forward strand.
ACTGAAATTGCTGATCCGAAAAACCAATGATTTACAAAGGAAAATCCTGAAAATGATCAGGGGTGCTCAAACTTTTTCATACCACTGTATACTAAACTATATCCACACTTTTTAGTTGTTGTTTGTATTTTGACAGGCACACTAATTTTCTAACACAAGCAGTAAAGCAGTGATCACTAATATCACTGCAGAACACAACAGACTGGTACTTATGGAATTTGTAAGGATAATATCAATCAATGAGGCCTTTAGAAAGTTTTTGGAATCATACATAGTAGGAAGAAATACGATTTGACTGAGATTAAAGCATTAAACTGCAGCAGAATTTTGTAAGGCGGTTCATACATGTTCCAATTTAAACCACCTAAAAGAATAAACTCTGACCTAGTAAACAAAGCTAAGACATCGCTTGGGGCTATAAGGGCACAGTATGGAGCAGATGGAGGTCACTAACAACCAGCCATATTCAAAGAGAAGTAATTTGACAACTTAATATAACAATATAACAACTAAAAGATTAAAGTGTTTCTGAATAGATTTTGCTAAAACAACTGAACGCTGAAAATTTTCCTTGTCAAAAATAGCCACATCCCTAATTTTAGAAGATCCATCCATCCATCCATTATCTGTAACCGCTTATCCAATTCAGGGTCACGGTGGGTCCAGAGCCTACCTGGAATCATTGGGTGCAAGGCAGGAATACACCCTGGAGGGGGCGCCAGTCATTCACAGGGCAACACAGACACACACATTCACACTTTTGAATCGCCAATCCACCTACCAACGTGTGTTTTTGGACTGTGGGAGGAAACCGGAGGACAGCCTTCGATACAATAGACCACAATATTCTCATAGAAAGGTTAGAAAACATGGTTGGAATCACAGGGACAGCCCTATTATGGTTCAAATCTTACTTAACGGAACGTTATCAATTCGTAAAAGTAAACAATCTAAATTCAAATTATTCTAAAGTAAGATTTGGAATTCCACAAGGCTCTATTTTAGGACCATTATTATTTACATTATACATGTTACCGCTAGGCACAGTTATAAGAAACCATGACATTAACTTTCACTGTTACGCAGACGACACACAATTGTATATTTCAGCCAAGCCCGATGACAAACACAGATTAAAGAAAATAGAGGACTGTGTAAAAGACGTGAAAGGCTGGATGTTGCGTAACTTCCTCCTTCTAAACAGCAACAAAACAGAGGTCCTGCTTTTGGGTCCAAAAGTGACAAGAAATAAATTATCAGATTTAATTTTAGATCTAGCTAACTTTCCAGTTAAACCTGGTTCAGCAGCAAAAAATCTTGGTGTCATAATTGACCCGGATTTATCATTTGATCAACACATAGGTAGTATCACTAGGACAGCTTTTTTACATCTTCGCAATATTGCTAAGATTAGAAATGCCTTATCCCTCCAGGACGCAGAAACATTAGTACATGCCTTTATTACTTCAAGGCTTGACTACTGTAACGCACTACTGTCAGGATGCACCAGCAGCAATTTAAGAAAACTTCAACTAGTTCAAAATGCTGCAGCTAGGGTCCTCACTAAAACTAGAAAATTTGAACATATCAGCCCAGTTTTATCATCACTTCATTGGCTGCCTGTTAAATTCCGCATTGACTACAAAATTTTGTTATTAACATATAAAGCTCTACATGGGCTTGCTCCTGAATATCTTCAAGATACAATTTCCTATTATGAGCCTCCACGTTCACTCAGATCACAGAATACTGGATTTTTAAATGTTCCCAGAATTCAGAAGGCCTCAGCTGGGGGAAGAGCCTTTTCTTATAAAGCCCCCCAACTCTGGAATGATCTTCCAAAAAATGTTCGGGACTCAGACACAGTCGCAATCTTCAAATGTAGGCTAAAAACTCATTTGTTTAGTTTATTATTTGGTAGCTAATGCTCCCCCATAGATAAAGGCGGCAGATCCGGGGGGTCCATGGACACAGGGAATTATAGTATACTGAGACGCTGGTGCTGTCGTCCCGCCGCTTCTCGCGATCACTCAGGTTTGTTGACGGTGGAGCGGAGGGATGCCAGTGTTTCAGGATGCTCCCGTGTCTGTGTGTCCTTCTGGTTCTCTCCTTTTAGTTAATGCTGTCATAGTCAGATCTGCCGGAGTCATTAGCCACACTCTGGAAATTTTCATATTTTCTACTTTACAAACACAAAACAGTTCAAAACTAATTCCATCCCTTTACATCTTTCCGAGTAAACGACTGCCCACCTGTCTGTCTGGACACTGATGGATGACTGTCGAGATCCTCCTCCACGCTTCAGACCAGCTGCCCACGCTCCAGCAACCACCAAGTGCCTTGAAGCTGTCCCTACACTGAAGTTCTCATGGACCACTAACTATCATCACCAGTAGATTGACCAGAGGAGGATGGGTCACCCCTTGTGAGCCTTGGTTCCTCCCAAGGTTTCTTCCTCAGCTGGGGGAGTTTTTCCTTGCCACTGTCGCCCCTGGCTTGCTCACTTGAGGGTTTTACATTTGTCTTTACATTTCATGTCAAATCTTGTCTTACTGGAATTCTGTGAAGCTGCTTTGTGACAACATCAGTTGTGAAAAGCGCTATATAAATAAATTTGATTTGACACCCACGCGGACAACACACCAACTCCTCACCGACAGTCACCCGGAGCGGGAATCGAACCCACAACATTCAGGCCCCTGGAGCTGTGTGACTGCGACACTACCTGCTGCGCCACCGTGCCGCCCTATGTTTGACATGGTAATATATATTTTTCTCATTTTATTTAGATAAAATCAACTCTCTTTTATCAAAACAGAGATCTTGGCTCATTGATTGTGACTAGGATCCTTGGTTTAAACATGTATTGGTATGTTTATGACTCAATGCTGGTACCATGTTATTTTATGAGGTTGGTTTTTAATATGATTGTGTTGCCATTTAAAAACGTTAAAATTGGCAGGCAGGGAGCGCCCATGCAAATATTTCTCTACTCTGCCGGGCATTGAATGTTCTTTTGTTTCTTATTATTTTTGGGAATGTTCATGTCCACCCTGGCCCTGATTTTAATGCTGAGATCAAATGTGATCTCAGTTTTGATGATTTTTGTAATCAAGGAAATCTAGGTTTTCTACATATTAATGTAAGAAGTCTATTAGCAAAAGTGGGTCAGTTGGAAGTTTGGGTTCACAGTTCCAGCCCTGATGTTTTGGTCATAACGTAGACCTTGTTGAGGAAGTCTATTGATTATCCAGGTTATATTAAATTTTATATTAAATATTATTGCCAGGTTATAATCTTTTTAGAGAAGATCTTCTAAAATTGGAATGTGTGTGTCTGTGTTGCCCTGTGAAGGACTGGCGTCTCCTCCAGGGTGTATTCCCGCCTTGCGCCCGATGATTCCAGGTAGGCTCTGGACCCCCCGCGACCCTAAATTGGATAAGGGTTACAGATAATGAATGAATGTCAAACATAGATAAAAACCTGTAATCAGTGATATATTTAATAAGACAAACAACAGAAATAGATCCATTTTTAGGTGATTTGTGTCCAATTCTGACATGAATCCAGCATTTTATTCTATAAATGGAAATTGACACATTGTTTTTTTCTGGTAAGAGATAAGAGTGATATTAAATCAATATAATGAATATTTGTTTTTCATTATGGCACGTTTTCTGCACGTCAGTGTTTAAAAGTAAACTCATTTAGCATGTCATTTTTAATTAAGGTCAAGTGACATGAAAACAACGTAATAGTGGATTTGCTTTTAATTTTGGCACGTACTCTTCATGTTAATTTGGAAAATCAATGACGTATTTGGATTGCATTTCACATTGTTCTACTCCAAGTGATTGCTTTTCAATTTGGCAAGAATTCCTCTTCATACTCAACACTGTGATTTCCTAAGATAACGAGGGGGGGGGGGGGGGGGCAGCCTACTTCGTACACGAAAAGGCTATTGAAACTCCGCCCCTTTTGACAACTTTCTCTAATAAGCTTATTTATTTATTATTCACTGTGGTTAATTATATTATCCAGCTAGCTACCTGTTGTTTCACTGTTTCACAAATTAAGCACTGCTCACTGCCACTAGTGCATTAAAGTGTGTTCACTGTTTTGCTGAGTTACACGCAGACGAGATATTTTGCACAATAATAAAATAATTCAAGTTTGTAAGGTTTTAATGTTTTTTTAAACTAATCCCTGATAATCGTAGAGGCATCAATATATGTAAGGAAAGTGCTGAAACCCCCAGACCTTTCTTTGTTTATTCAGCAATGTTACTGTCCCTTTAACACCCAAGCCCATGCCCAACTGACATCACACAAGGGGCGTTCCTAGTGGGGCATGCTTGTGTCACAGAAATGCCCACCATTGGTGCTGCAATTAGACCCTCCTTGCTGAGAGAGAGTTGCATGTTTCAGTTTCAAACATAAAATGTGACCTAAAAAATACGTAATAAACACGTCCTGTATCGGTTGAAAATTATCTTATACTCTCTGCAGTTCTCTCTGTGCATACTTATCTCTGTGTATACATTCATGTGCAAATTGGGGGAGTGGGATGGCTGACAGAATGGGGTGGGACTATTTAAGTAGGATTTCTTTCCAATCCCACCCACAAAATCACCTACAAAATCACCTACTCTAGCTTTAAGTGGTGAATGTAACAGACTTCTCCTAGAGTGTCTGGCAATGCGAGACTATGTTTTTCCAAACATTTATTTACAATTTTTGCTGTGAATCAGGGTTCATTATCACGCTGAAAAAGGCCACAATGTTAGGACAGGTGGTACTTATCAAATTAACATCCACATGAATGACATGATACAAGGTTAATCAGTAGAATACTGCCCAGAGCATTGCCTTCTGTTGGCTTGCTTTTTCCCAGTTTTTTTTTTTTTTTTTGGTTTATCAGACCTGGACATCATCTTCTGTTGTTCCATGGTATTAGGTGGTAGACGGAGATCGGCATTTGCACACCAACAATCTGTGGCTATACAGTACAAAAAAGTAACAAGCAGGAATGCACGATGTGTTCTGATACCTCTATAATACCCAATACCCAATAATACCCAAAAGTCACTTTTTTTAATCAATTTATGCTATAGTATCTTGAGTACTTTTGCTGCACTTTTGCATGCTTTAGCTTTGGGAACCCTTGACCCTGTTGGAGGGTTATTGGAAACACACTACAAGACCAGCAGCGTTCTGTCCCAGTATTTTAGCCTTCATTTGACCTCAGTTTTATCAAAGATGCTTACAATTCAGCTGCCAACACATCGAGTTCAAGGACAAATTGTTTTTGGGTTGTGGGAGGAAACCTTAGCACCCAGAGGAAATCCATGCAGACATGGGAAAAAAATACCAAACTCCTCACAGACCCTTCCTCAAGGGCACTGGGTTTACACCCCCAAACCCCAGGACTCTGAAGCTGTGTGACAGAGACACTAGCTGTTGCTCCACTGTGCAAAGTACCTGGAGTTTGTGAGTTTAAGTCCTGCTCCAGGTTCTCCCCTTATCTGCGTGGGTTTCCTCCGGGTGCTCCGGTTTCCTCCCACGATCCGAAAACACACGTTGGTAGGTGGACTGATAACTCCAAAATGTGAATGTGTTAGTGTGTATCACCCTGTGAAGGACTGGCATCCCCTTCAGGGTGTGTTCCTGCCCTGCACCCTGTGATTCCATGTAGGATAAGCGGTTACAGACAATGAATGAATGAATGATTGAATATGCTGTACATGTATCATATGCCATATTTGCAAATGCCAATTTAGATTTTTTAACCTCTAAAAGTGCCGTCCTTATACACCCAAGTCTTACGTTTTTTACATTAGAGTGAACTTAGAGTGTACAAGAGCAGTTACATTTTCAAATTCAGCTTGACAGCCTGAAGCTCCACCCAGTAAAAGCCCATTGTCACGCCTTCGTCCTGTCAGTCTGTTGTCCCGGCCATGTGCTTTATTTGCACATGGCTCTGTTTTGTTTATGTTCAAGTCTCCGCCTTTGTTTCGCCTCCTCGTCCGTGTCATGTGTTACCCGTCCTCGTTATCTGTCCAGGTGTGTCTCATTTGTGTGAGTATTTAAGCCCTATTGTGTCACGTCCTGTTTGTCGTACATTTCCCCTTTATCCTGTGTTTAGTTGGTCACGGTATTTAGTCTGTCCGTCTGTCTCTAGAGTTTCCCCGTTTCTTCTCCTTTTTCGTCGTGTCGCTTTTCGTCCGTCTGTCCTGTTTTCCCTGTCCAGTTTCCTTTGTTTTATTTAGCTTGTTTGGCTCCTTGTTTGTTTATTTCCTGTTTAAGTATCGTTGTTTTGTTTATATTAAATTATCCCGTGTTTTAGCGAATGCGTCCGCCTCCCTCAATACGCCCCTCGCTCCTGACAGAATGTACGACCACCAGGACGCAGCTAGCACGGACTATTACCTTAAGGGGTGTGCCGTTCGCCGGACTCCATTCCGCACAGGCCCCAAAGATCCTGTGGGGGAGGCTTTGAAAGCGGCTTCGGAATGGAGTCGCCGGCTCCAGCTCCTGCCTGGCGCTGTTCCGGATCCTTTAGCGGAGGAGTCGACTCGGGAATCGAGTAGTTGCGCCAGCAGGAGTCGAAAGAGTCGGCGGAAGAACCGTGCTGGAGTTCCCCCCTCGCTGGAGGATTACCCCCTCAGGTCCGGGGAAATTTTTGGGGGGGCGTTAAGGGTAGGGGCTGTTAGCCTCACCTCCGGAGCTATGAGGTCTGAGGCTAACATGGGCGCACCTCGAGGTGATCTAATGGGTGCGCCTGTGAAACCCCCTAAACCCTTTACAGCTCCAGCGCGAGCCCGGCGAGCAGCACAGACTCCTGTCTTAGTTAACGCGGCGCCTTCAGCCGCGCCTGTCCTCGAGAGCGCGGCGCGCGCCTCTCCAGTCTTCGTGGACGACGTCGCAGATTCATCTGCCTCCGTGGACGACGTCGCACGTTCTCCTGTCTTCGTGAGCGCGACGCGCGCCTCTCCTGTCTTCGTGAGCGCGACGCGCGCCTCTCCTGTCTTCGTGAGCGCGACGCGCGCCTCTCCTGTCTTCGTGAGCGCGACGCGCGCCTCTCCTGTCTTCGTGAGCGCGACGCGCGCCTCTCCAGTCTCCGTGGACGTCGTCGCAGGCCCCCCTGCCTCCTTGGACGTCGTCGCAGGCCCCCCTGCCTCCTTGGACGTCGTCGCAGGCCCCCCTGCCTCCTTGGACGTCGTCGCAGGCCCCCCTACCTCCTTGGACGTCGTCGCAGGCCCCCCTGCCTCCTTGGACGTCGTCGCAGGCCCCCCTGCCTCCTTGGACGACGTCGCAGGTTCCCCTGCCTCCGTGGACGACGTCGCAGGGCTTCCTGTCCCGGTGATGGCGGCACCCGCCGCTCCTGTCCCGGTGATGGCGGCACCCGCCGCTCCTGTCCCGGTGATGGCGGCACCCGCCGCTCCTGTCCCGGTGATGGCGGCACCCGCCGCTCCTGTCCCGGTGATGGCGGCACCCGCCGCTCCAGTCCCCGTGATGGCGGCACCCGCCGCTCCAGTCCCCGTGATGGCGGCACCCGCCGCTCCAGTCCCCGTGATGGCGGCACCCGCCGCTCCTGTGTCCGAGACTACGGCGGCACCCGCCGCTCCTGTGTCCGAGACTACGGCGGCACCCGCCGCTCCTGTGTCCGAGACTACGGCGGCACCCGCCGCTCCTGTGTCCGAGACTACGGCTACGGCCTCCCCTGTCCATGTCCGTAGGTCGGCCCGAAGGACTTCAGGGCCGATCCCCAGAACTGTGCCCAGGCTGGTTCCTCAGACTACCCCACAGACATTAGCCAGTCCTGGGCACCCCCCTGTTATTTTGGTTCCCTTGTCTGTCCCTGTCCTGGTTCCCGTCTCTGTCCTTGTCCCTGTACCCGTGTCTGCCTTTGTGTCTGTCCCGGTCCCGGTCACTGTGTTGGTGTCAGTCCCTGTAAATGTTCTTGTACCTGTTCCCCTACCTAGTCCAGTCCAGTTTCCTGTTAGTCCTGTCCAGGCCCCATTTCAACCCTATGTCCCGTCTCCTGTTCAGTCCTCGTTTCAACCCTCAGTCTCGTCACATGTCCAGTCCCCTGTTAGTCCTGTTCAGTCCTCGTTTCAACCCTCAGTCTCGTCACATGTCCAGTCCCCTGTTAGTCCTGTCCAGCCTCCCTTTCAACCCTCTGTTCAGTCTCAAGTCCCGTCTCCTGTTCAGTCCCCGTTCCAACCCTCTGTCCTGTCTCATGTCCAGTCCCCAGTTGGTCATGTCCAGTCTCCGTATCAGTCTAGTGTCATGTCACCTGTCCTGTCTTCTGTCCAGTCTAATGTTCCTATCCTGTCCAGTGTCTTGTCACCAGTCTCTGCTCCCGTTCAGTCTCAGCACTCAGTCCTGTCATCAGTCCCGTCTCCATTCCAGTCCCCTGTCCTGTCACCTGTCCATGTCCAGTCTTCTGTCCCCAAACGTGTCCAGTCTCCGTATCCGTCCCACGTTCAGTCCCCTGTCTTGTCTCCAGTCCAGTCTCCCGTCAATTCCCATGTGTCCACTCCTGTCCTGTCCAGTCCGTTCTCGTCTCTTGTGGCTCCCCTTTGTCAGTCTCCTGTCATGTCCCATGTCCCGTCTCGTATATTCGGTCCTGTCGTGTCCCCAGCTCCTGTGTCGGTTCCCGTCCTGTCCTGAGTCCTGTCACCTGTTGGTTTGTTGTCCTGTCATGTTTTTCGTGCCCTCTCCTGCGCCAGCTCCTGGGGGGTTTAGGAGTACGCGCCCGGGAGTTGCGCGTTCTTGGGGGGGGCATCTGTCACGCCTTCGTCCTGTCAGTCTGTTGTCCCGGCCATGTGCTTTATTTGCACATGGCTCTGTTTTGTTTATGTTCAAGTCTCCGCCTTTGTTTCGCCTCCTCGTCCGTGTCATGTGTTACCCGTCCTCGTTATCTGTCCAGGTGTGTCTCATTTGTGTGAGTATTTAAGCCCTATTGTGTCACGTCCTGTTTGTCGTACATTTCCCCTTTATCCTGTGTTTAGTTGGTCACGGTATTTAGTCTGTCCGTCTGTCTCTAGAGTTTCCCCGTTTCTTCTCCTTTTTCGTCGTGTCGCTTTTCGTCCGTCTGTCCTGTTTTCCCTGTCCAGTTTCCTTTGTTTTATTTAGCTTGTTTGGCTCCTTGTTTGTTTATTTCCTGTTTAAGTATCGTTGTTTTGTTTATATTAAATTATCCCGTGTTTTAGCGAATGCGTCCGCCTCCCTCAATACGCCCCTTGCTCCTGACACCCATATTGGCTGATGACATTAATGAACTTCTGAAAATGAAATAGATTTTATGTATCATCTTGCATTGGTGTATGTTGTCTGTCAACACATTTTTAACTAAAATATATAGCTTGATATAAATTTCTTACAGACATGATAAACGTTGAAGTGAACTTGAGCGTTTAACACACATTGTGTCTATGACCATGATCCAGCACAATAAAGATGTTCTGAAGGGTTGTGCTGACCCAAAATCTTTCTAAGACATTTCATGTTGTTAATTTAAAACCTTTCTGTAGTTAACAACGCCATCTGGAACCATCAGGCTGGTAATGTTTAAGCAGACTCTTTGGTGAAACCTTCAGATAAAGGACCTGAGATAAAGTCACACTGCTGTGAATCCTTCAGGAGAAGACTGACAAGGCTGGCCATCTGTTTGTCAAAAGGAATTTTAAAAAGTTCAGTGCTTTAGCTTCTCCCCAAGCAACAGACGGTACACCTGCTCCAGCTCTGTGGGCTATTTTTGATCACAGTGTTGCTGTCTGTTTACAGACATGCATAAAGTACAAGCATACACAGTTGACTACTCCACATTACTGTGTCATAAGACAGGTTGGAGGCCCAGGAAATGTATCAACACAAATAGCAGCATGTACAATAATACACACAAAAATTTGCATGTAAATTTCTTTGTGCACCAAGGTGGTGCTCCAGGTAATGTTGCTGTCCTGGGATTGTGGATTTGAACCCACCAAATTGCTGTCAGTGAAGTGTTTGCTGAGTCCTCTCTATGTCTGCATGGGTTTCCTCCCACAACATATATTGGTTGGTAGATTGGCCATGAAAATATGTGGTGCCCTGTGATGGACTGGCACCCTGTTCAATGATTCCAAGTGACCCTGAACAGGATAAATTAATTAATTCATTGTCTGTAACCACTTATCCGCTTGTAGTGGGTCTGGAGCCTACCCAGGATCACTGGGCACAAGGCAGGAACACCCTGAAGGGGACGCCAGTCCTTCACAGGATTAACTGGTTACAGAAAATCAATGTGAATAATATTTTTGTCACCAATTATGCCATGGAGCAACATGCATAAAACCTCTACAATACAACAGCAGGTGAGAATTTGCCAAGACTTTGTAGATGCACCTAACTCATTCATTCATTCATTCATTCATGGTGTGTAACCACTTATCCAGTTCTGACTTAAGAAAAATGTTAACTGTTAATCCAGACTTATGTGAAGACATGACAAAATGTGACTGGGCTTAACAGTTGCTCTCTACTTTTCCCTACAACCATTCTCAACCCAGGATGTCGCTGGTGTCAGCTCATGACTTTTCATGTAGAGATGAGAGGAAAATTATCTGAAGTGCTCAGACGCCCGCTTTTTCAAAGCCACACTGACACAGACACTGATAAGTTATATAAAAAAGGAAAAATTGCAGAAGAGTAATTATAGCACTTAGATGGCATTCAAGGAACACTGATCCTTGCATCTACTTGAAAAAAGGTCAGAGGATTTTTCATTCTTAAAATATTTTCCTGTTAAAATTTCCCTGTTTAAAATACTGTTTACTAGGTGTGTAAGTAAATGAATAGAGAGCGAGATGCAATATATATATATAGGTTTTCATACATTAAATACAGTATTTTGCAGTGTTTCTTGGTTATTGTCCATGTTATGATTTGCACAAGCAAAATGTAGGGTTAGATGTGTAAGAACTGGAAAATAAGCTGAGGCTTTTGACAATAAGGAGGAATAAGCCTTAAGAAAGTTGTAAATTACCACCTTAGGCTTATTATGTATATCCAGCTAATTCCAGGTTTAATGGGTCTGTTTACATGTTTGAACATTCAATCTGGCATATTAAAACAAAGTGCAAGTTTTGTGCATGCCTAAACGAGACCACGGTTGATTAAATTGAAACGCTGATCCATGTGCAGTCTGAGGTACACCCTGAGATATTTTAATATTGTTTTTTTCCAGTAATCTGTAAGGGGATGCTGTGATGAGGTCAGTGAATCTGCCTCATAACCAAGACTGGGGCAAACATTAATGAATGTATGCATGCATAATTATTTATCTTGTGTTTCTCTTGTCCTGCTCCTGGGGAAATGGTGGTGAAATTTTTTGTCTCTCTTTGTACAAGCTGAAGGGCCCACAGAGAAGTATAAATGGAAGGGAGTGCCAAATCCAGGAACCGATAAAATAGAAAACGTAAACAAATTACAAAACAATAGTTGGATCCAAAATGGCCGACTTCAAAATGGTCACCACCCATCTTGAAAAGTTTTCCGCCTCCCATATACTAATGTGCCACAAACAGGAAGTTAATATCACCAAACATTCCCATTTTATTAAGGTGTATCCATATAAATGGCCCACCCTGTACAGTATGCCATTTATCGGTTTATGATGTTCTATCACTAAAGTTCAAATAATAGCTTTCAATTTCAATTTCATCTTTGCCATTATATTTTTACACTAAATAATGCAAAATAATATATGCAAAAGGCCTCTTATTATGGAATATATGTATGAACAACAAACAGTTTTTGCACCATTGTTTCATATTCTGCCCATTTCTTTTAAAACACAAAACTATCCAATTCAACAGATTAAACAGTTTGTTAGAAAAGACCATTAATTAAGGTTGCAAATAATGTGTTTTTGGATTAGAAACTACTTTAAGATTACTTTAAGACTGTCATGCAAAAGAGAATACTTGATATGCCATATTATTTATTAGTCATTATTAACAGCAAGTATAGTATTTCTTTTAAAGTCACGGGTCCGGAGCCTACCTGGAATCATTGGGTGTGAGGCGGGATCACAACCTGGAGGGGGTGCCAGTCCTTCACAGGGTGATGCATACACTCAAACCTACAGACACTTTTGATCCACCTACCAACGTGTGTTTTTGGAATGTGGGAGGAAACTGGAGCACCCAGAGGAAACCCAAACAGACACGGGGAGAATACACCAAACTTCTCACAGACAGTCACCCAGAGCAGGACTTGAACCCACAACCTCCAGGTCCCTGGATTTGTGTGACTGTGACACTACCTGCTGCACCACCGTGCCACCCTTTCTTTTCAAATTGATTTAAATAATAAAAATATATTAAATAATATGCAGAGATAGTTGGGCATGGACACACTGCCATACTGCCTTTTCAGTGTTCTTTATTTATGCCCTTACCAGGGTGGTATTAACAACAAAAAGTGAGTAAAACAATGTTTGGGCCTATATATATATATATATATATATATATATATATATATATATATATATATATATATATATATATATATATATATATATGTAAAAAAAAATAATAAAACTAAAAACTACAGAAAGATATTGTGTGTATCTCTTGTACAAAGTGCAGACTGGTAGAACATCATCGCCATCTTGCTGCACACGTGGGATCTGAGCTTCCTTAGAAAATAAAGTCTGCTCATCCCCTTACTGTACACAGCCTCTGTGTTGGCCTTCCAGTCCAGTACAAAGGGAAAACAAGAATGACTTCATGGAATTTGTTTGTTTCCACCCGCTCAACATCCTGACCATTGATGGTAACAGGACTGATAGTTGTTCTCTTCCTCCTGAAGTCCACCACCACGTCCTTGGTTTTGTTCACATTGAGCAGCAGATGGTTCCTATCACCACTCAACAAAGCTGTTCACCATATTCCTGTGCTCACCCTCCTGACCATCCCTGATACATCCAACCACCGCAGAGTCACCAGAAAACTACTGAAGACCTGTACAAACCTGTAATGGTGTTCCGATGTTACTGACTAAGAATTTGGATCAGCATGCTCCCAGCTGCACATACTGGGGTCTGTTTGACAAATGTAATCATAGACTCGTCCACCTGCATTCTCTCCATCTTCTCTTCCAGTCTGAGAGGTTGGATGGTGTTGAATGTGTTAGAGAAATTGAAAAATATGATTCTTAAAGTGGGGGCGGCACGGTGGTGCAGCAGGTAGTGTCGCAGTCACACAGCTCCAGGGGCCTGGAGGTTGTGGGTTCGATTCCCGCTCTGGGTGACTGTCTGTGAGGAGTTGGTGTGTTCTCCCCGTGTCCGCGTGGGTTTCCTCCGGGTGCTCTGGTTTCCTCCCACAGTCCAAAAACACACGTTGCAGGTGGATTGGCGACTCGAAAGTGTCCGTAGGTGTGAGTGAATGTGTCTGTGTTGCCCTGTGAAGGACTGGCGTCCCCTCCAGGGTGTATTCCTGCCTTGCGCCCAATGATTCCAGGTAGGCTCTGGACCCCCCGCGACCCTAAATTGGATAAGCGGTTACAGATAATGGATGGATGGATGGATGGATGGATTCTTAAAGTGGAGTTGTTCTTATCCAGATGTGTGTGTTTGCCTTCTGAAATAAGTGGATAACAGCATCATGCCTACCTGCTGTTGATAAGCAAACTGAAGTGGATCCAGGACTATAGGTCTAAAATGTGACAGCACTAGTCTTTCTAGGACATTCATGACATGGGATGTGAGTGCCACCAGTCTGTGTTCATTGAAGGAGGAGGTAGTAGACTTCTTTGGAACAGGAACCAGACAGGAAGTTTTCCACCGCACCGGCACCTTCTCTTGTTTACGACTTAGGTTAAAGAGCTGCTGAAGGGTCCCACACAGCTGAGTGGCACAAACCTTCAGTACCCTTGGGCTGATACCATCTAGTCCTGCATATTTGTCAACTTTAAACTTTTCCAGTTGTCTTTTCACCTGGCTGGTTGTTACTTCTGGGTTGGGGAGTTGTGAGGTTTGTGAATCAACAGATAATGACTGTAGGACTAAGGGGGTGGGTGCTGATGTGTAAGAGGTGTTGATGTTGTGGTAGTGAGGGAGATGCCTCTGCAGGTTTGGGGGGATGGTGTTGTGCTGAACCTGTTAAAAATCATAATTAACTGTTTGGCATTGTCTTGACCGCCCCCAACAGTCTTTTGATTTGAATTAATTAATTAAAAAAATATATATTAATAATAATATCAATTAATATACAATTGGATTATTTGCTGGGGGGTGGGGAGGTGCAGAAAGGCAAATGAGCTACGCACGTTTGAGCACTGCTAGCAAAAGATGGACAAGTTTGTGCCTAACTGTGCAGAAGATGATGAGTTTTCTCAAGCCACAACTTACAAAGGGTGTTGTTCCCTCCCCGAAGCACGGTCAGACACAAGTGGTTTTCTTTAACGGGTTTACTGAAGTCTTCTTCTTCATATCAAACCGTGAAAACTAATAATACACAGTATTAAACATAAAAAACCACCATGTTAGCATACGTGATGACAAATGATATAAAACAAAAATACAAACTGTACAAATACCTCGTTGGCTGCATGCTAGGAAAAGAAATCTTCTTAAACATTACTTTTCTTAATTCCAAAATATCCTATGACTTATATATTATAACCTTCACGAGAACATCTCTCCCCTGCGCCTAATGGAGCCAGCTGCACCCTTTTTCTTTTTTTTTCCACGCCCAACCAAATCCCAGCGGAAGTGACAAAACAAGGCATTTTTGTTAACCTTAAAGTGGCAACAGTAACACTCCCACCAAATCTCACAATCTTATTGTGGGATTTCTAACACTTGCTGACTGTTGCAGGTAAACTTGAAACCTTTAAACTTCAAACATTGCTTCAATGACTATTACACAGAAACCTTGTATACATAAAAATTAAACCTTGCATAAAATGCAAAAAAAAACATTATGAAACATTCAGGATAGAATGCCAAGAAAATATTAAGCATCTTGATCTGCTTCAAGTAAAGTGACTAACTTGTGTACAGGTCTCTCTAGGAGCACTGTTTTCGTAGTGGATTTACCCTTGGCATCAAATGTGGTGTCATTAACCATCAACCTGACCTTTCTCACCCTGCCATCTGACCCCGGGTATACTTCTGTTATTCGGGCCAGCTTCCAGTCATTGCGTGGGGCTTGGTCATCTTGTAACAGCACAATATCATTCACCTTCAAATTTCTTCTGGTTTTCTGCCATTTTTGTCTTGATTGCAAACTCAATAGATATTCCTTTTTCCATCGAATCCAAAACTCGTTGGCTAAATACTGTACTCGCCGCCACCTCTTATTAAGATAAAGATCCTCTCTGATAAACTGTCCGGGTGGAGGTAAGATTATAGTGGACTTCATTGTAAGGATATGATTCGGAGTCAATGGTTCAGGTGAGGATGGGTCATTCAGAAGTTCTGCGGTAAGTGGTCTGCTATTGATGACCGTCATCACTTCATAAAAGAAAGTTCTTAGGGATGAGCTATCAAGTCTTTGCGCTGACTGGTCGAGAATGGCAGTGAGAACACTCCTAATGGTTCTAATTTGTCTCTCCCAGACGCCACCCATATGACTTGCCGCTGGAGGATTCATTAGAAATTCACATCCTAAAGCCTTCACCTTTTCTTCATCCATTCCTTGCACGAGTTCTGCAAATTCACATCTTGCACCAATGAAATTGGTTCCTTGGTCACTTCTAAGCTGACGAACATTACCTCTTATGGCAATGAATGCTCTTAGGGCATTGATGAATGCATCTGTTGTCATATCATCAAGCATCTCAATGTGTATAGCTCGTGAACACAGACAGGTAAGTAAAAGTCCGTATCTTTTAACATCTTTTCTTCCTTCTTTTACATGTATAGGACCAAAGCAGTCTATACCGATGTATGTGAACGGAGGAGTTGTTTCCATTCTGTCTTTAGGTAAGTTGCCCATTTTCTGGTCTTCAGTACGTCTTCTGTACTTTCTGCACTTGACACATTTGAATATGTGCGATGATACTACACTGCTGCATCCTAGTATCCACCATCCATTAGCTCGCAGTTCACTGACTGTCATTCCACGTCCTTGATGATATACTTGCTCGTGGAAGTGCTTGACAAGTAAGCTGGATATGTGATTACCCTTTGGAATTATTGCTGGATGCTTCACATGTGGATGTAAAGAAGCTTGACGTCCCCCTACTCTCAGGATCCCTTCTTCGTCTAAAAATGGACTTAACTTGTACAGCTTAGTGTTCTTGGATTTGGAAATAACCTTGTTTGCCTTCAAGCTCTTTATCTCATTTGGAAATTCTTCTTCCTGAAATAACTTGACAATAGCAATTATTGCTTCATTCCTTTCTTATAAGCTCGTACTTTCATTGGTTTTTTGTTTTTCACCTTTGTGTTCTTTAACTAGTCGTTTTAATCTGGCCACTGCTTTAACTACTCTAGACCAGTCAGAAAACTTCTTAAGGCGGTCCAATAATGATCTGTTCTCCTTTGATTTGGTGCTGAAGACATGAATTTTGCGGAGTTCAGGGTCATCATCTTTAACTTCTCCCACCTTCCGTTCTCTGTCAGGCAATTCCCCTTGCCAGAGAAACTTTGGTCCAGTAAACCAACTGGAGGTCGTAAGTTGTTCTGCTGTTAATCCACGAGAGGTGTAATCTGCTGGATTTTCCTCAGATGCAACATAAGCCCATTGTTCAGGCTTCGTGCTTGCCTTGATTCTTTGGATTCGATTTGCCACGAACACTTGAAACCTTCTAATGTCATTATTTATGTAGCTGAGAACAACCGTGGAATCCGTCCAACAGTATTCTTGCAAATCTTGAATTTCTAATTCGTTGCGGAGCATGTCACTGGTTCGAACTGCCACTACTGCTGCAGTAAGCTCCAGTCTTTGTTGTCACTTTGGTTGGTGTAACTCTTGATTTCCCCATCACAAGAGAGCAATGGACTTCGTTGGACTCACTAATAACTCGCATGTAACTACATTCACCGTATCCTGAGACGCTTGCATCAGAAAAATGATGAAGCTCATATCGCTTGGCGTCGTGGAAAGTTGAGGGTAAGTAACATCTTTTAATCTCCATTTCAGACAGCTTGGGAAGGTCTCTAATCCAGGACTCCCACTGAGGTCTTAGTCTTTCTGGAAGTTCATTGTCCCAGCCAATTTTTTCTCTACACATTTGTTGGAGAACTTGCTTTCCAAGAAGTACGAAAGGTGCCATGAATCCTAATGGATCATACACAGAGGCAATTGTAGAGAGTACGCCTCTTCTCGTGAGTGGATTGATCTTCACTTGCACTCTGAACTTGAACGAATCGGAGGTGATGCACCACTCTACGCCAAGAGCTCTCTCCCAATGAGGTAGGCTCAAGGTCATATCTTGATCCTTGACAGTGGCACATTCTTCTTCTGGGATGGATGCCATCACATTCTTGCTATTGGAGACGAACTTGTGGAGCCTTAACTTTCCGGTGGAACAAAGTTCCCTTGATTCCCTGACAAGCTGAATGGCTTCCCTCTCAGTGTGAACACTTGCCAGACCATCGTCTACATAGAAATTTCTCTGAATGAAGTGTATGGTGTCTTCGCTGTATTGACCTTGTCCTTTTGCTGCCAAATGTCTCAGGCCAAAGTTGGCGCAGCCAGGTGACAAAGCTGCTCCAAACAGGTGGACTTTCATTCTGTAGGTTGAGTGTGAGGTTTCCAGATTGCCGTATTCCCACCATAGGAATCGTAAGTAATCCTGGTCTTCCCTTTTAACGTGAAACTGGTGAAACATCCTTTCAATGTCACAAGTCACAGCGATAAATCCTTTTCGGAATCTGCACAGGACTCCCACCAATGTGTTTGTCAGATCGGGCCCGGTAAGCAGATGGTCATTGAGAGAAGTTTCTTGAAACTTGGCAGAACAGTCGAATACTACCCGAATTTTCCCTGGTTTCTGCGGATGGTAAACTCCATGGTGTGGAATATACCATACAGGACCGTTATTTATTTCTTGCTTGGGGACTTTCTCTGCATCACCACGTGAGATTATGTCATCCATAAAATTCACATAATCTTTGAAGTATGTTTCGTTCTTCCTTAGTCTCCTTTCAAGACAATTTAGACGGTGTATTGCACACAAGTAATTGTTTGGTAGTTTTGGTCTTTCCTCTTTGAACGGTAATGGCATTTCATAATGACCATCGTCCTTCTGCTTGATGTTTTCTCTTATCTTTGACAGAAACTTGAGATCATCTTGGGACACAGAATCTTTTTCTCCAACTCTTTCTGTGAAGTCTGATTCGAAAACCTTTAAGATGTCTGAAGGAGTAATTTCTATGATTTTGTATCTGTTCACATAGTGCACTTCTGTTTTTAGATTGATACAGGGCGCAGTATGTGGAGCCACTTGCCTTACTACTATACGATGACTGATCCCAATGGCATCTCCATAGTTTACAAAGGGGTTTCTATAGCCAACTATACTCCACCCCAAATCTGTGCGCTGTGCGTAGGGCTCATTTTCTTTGCCAAAGACAACTTCTCGTGGGAGTAAGGCTTGAGAGCAATTGTACCCTATGAGCAGACCCACTTCGCAGTCTTGTAAAGGCGCCACATCTTCTTGGAGGTGTTCTAGATGGGGCCAGGCTTTGGCAGTTTCACCAGTTGGGATGTGAGTTCGGTTGACTGGAATAAAGTCACGTGTGTAGGCTGGTGGTAAAGAGATCTTCTTATTGGAGTAAAAGCCGCGGACTTGTAAGTCTTTCATTCGTTGAGAGCTTATTACTGTAGTTCTTGAGGTCATAGTAGAGAGCTTCAACTTGACTTGTTCTTTATCAGTTTCTAGAGCATTAGCTACTTCTCTCAAAACAAAGGTTGTATCACTTTGAGTGTCCAACAGAGCATATACCAGTACCTCTTGTGCTGGCTGCTTGACTGATGACAGCCAGACAGGAAGTATTGCAGATGTCTGTGTATTGGCTTCTTCGAGGATTACTCTGTTTGAAGTAGCAACTATGGTCGTGTCCTTGAGTTGCATTTCTTGAAGCCTTTCTTTATTCTTTTCTTGACTTGAACTTGATTTTTCTTGACTTGGATTTCGTTTAACTTGTGGTTGTCTTTGTTTTTCCTTGTCTTTGTCTTCATGCAAACAAGTAGGGTGCCGCTTGTTGCAGGTATCACAAACACTCCTACTGCTGCAGCTCTTAGAGATGTGACCTGGCTTGAGGCATCCAAAGCAGAGCCTTTCAGTTTGGACAAACCTTATTCTGTCAGACACTGTCTTTTCTAGGAACCTTCTGCATTTGTGCAAAGTGTGCCCATTCATCTTGCAGAAAGTGCATGTCTTCCCAGTCTCTTCATTAGAACTTGTTGTCAGTGTCTTTGCTTTGATGTTTTGATGTCTATATGTCTTTAGCTTATCAGGTTCACCTTGCTTTAATGACTGCAACGATGTCACTGGGTTACAGGCAATTTTTGCTTCTCTTGTGAGGAATTCAACAAACTGACTAAAGGAGGGGAATTCATTGTTTTTTTCTTCAATTTCAAGGACTTTCCTACTCCATCTTGCAAGAAGCCAATCTGGTAACTTTGACAGAATTTTTCTGTTTTCATTACAGTCATTTAAAATCTCCATTGCCTTAATGTAGACCATGGCAGCCTCACAACTGCGGAGAAAGTCGACAAACTCTCTGAGCTCAAAGCTGTCTTTTGGACCAATCTTCAAGTGCATTCTTAGCTTGACCACATACATATCTACGAAGGTAGTATATCTTCTCTTTGTCTTCAATATTTTTTTGATCAATAAGTGTTTTAAAGGAGAGCTTCCAATCACTGTACTTCAGCGGATCCCCATTAAATACGGATGGTTCAGGAACTGGGATTCTGTTAGCGCTTAAGGCATCTGTCAAGACCTTGACCAGCTCAGGTGTGCTTTGATTTGTGGAGGTTATTACAGCTTGAGGGGCAGGAAACATAGGCAGGGGTAAATGCTTTGTGGGGCCCAACTCATGAGTTAGGATGTCCCTTGGGTTAGGATGTCCTTCATTTCCATCCAATTCTTGATAATACGCTTGCATTCTTGCCCGTGCAGCATTTAGTTCCTTCACTATCTCCAAATGCTGTATCCTTCTCTGTTTTTCCTCCAAAATCCTTTGTAGAGCGTTGTGCTCTTCTTCAAATTTAGCTTTCAGCCCAGCTTCCTCTTCTTCTCTCTTTATTCTCCTCTTCATCTCTTCGGCTTCTTGTTCTAGCCGACACTTCATGGCAGCTGCCTCCTGAGCAGCAAGCCTCCTTTTTGCTTCTGCCTCTAGATGCTGTATTTCCAGTTGTTCTCTTTCTTGTTCTTGTAACACTTTTAGAACAGCTTGGCTTGCAGCAGCATCAGCGGCAGCTTCTTGGCGTTTCACAGAAGACTTGCTTGAATGCTCTGAGGCTTTTGGGATAGAAGTGACGGAAGTGAATTCACTCTTGCTTGAGCTCCAAAGAGAGCTTGAATCTGGCCAGTCTTCTTGTCCTCCTTCTGAAACGTTTCCACTCAGGTGGAAAAATGCTCTGGATACAATGAAGCTTGAAAACTCTACACACCGGTCTACCTTGCGGCGTGTGTCTTGGTCTGGAGCTATGATGCCACGTAGTGCTTCATAAATGCACTGGAGGTCAGCACATAGGCCTTTGACATCACCCATGATATTGATTTTGTTATCTTGCATTTCTTTGCCCTTCTCTGTTAGTTTGCGAATTCGTTCACCACGTTTTGGATGTGGCACTTCATCTTGCAGCTCCTTCTCTTGTGGCACATCAGCATCTTCTTCCATTTGATCTTCTGAAGGGTCTTTATTTTCACTATACCTAACATTGTCCTTTACCTTGGGTGTGGACATGCTTGACTCTGCCATTATCAACAAATTACCTTTAGTGGAATGCCTGAACGTGAAATGAAAATAAATCTGAAGTGTGAATAAATCCCTGTATGATTTACTAGCTCTCAATGTGCAAGTATCTCTTACAACTGTGAATGTCTTATAAGTGAATTTGTTGCTCAGAAAATAATGTCATAAGCTCTAATAACTAATTCTAGCAAAAATAAATATTTCTTCATATATTTGTGTTTCTTAAATGTGTATATCAGTTTAACAGAAATTATCATTAGCAAAAATGATCAATATCTTAAAACTCAGATTTCACCAGAAATGTAAATAAGCATCTGTCCCCTTCATACACATATTCTTAACCAAAATAGCAGATAGCCTTCACTTGTTATCAAAACACACTTTACATTGGAACCTTAAACACAGTGGGAAATTTCACCCTTTGACTTAAATCTTTTAAACTAAGCTTATAGCAACCTTCATGGCAAGATTTAGTTCACCTTAACTTAGCAAATAAGTTGCATTCATCACCCACAGTTTTCAAGCATTCACATAAATCCTTCAAGCAACTCTTATAGAGCCCTCTTCTTAGCCTACTCTCATCAGTGTACAAGTAATTAATGGCCCTTTTTCATGTTGCTTATACAGTTCGTGTGTTTACGCCTTCAACCACGTATATGTGCACGACTTTCACTCATCTTCCTGTCCGGATAAATGCTCGCTGCTCCGTCGCGACCGCGTTGAGGTTAGCTTGCTAGCTATCGTCTTACTGTATCGGCCACTCGAGTCGATGGACAGTCCGAGTTTTCACTGTTGTTCCCTCCCCGAAGCACGGTCAGACACAAGTGGTTTTCTTTAACGGGTTTACTGAAGTCTTCTTCTTCATATCAAACCGTGAAAACTAATAATACACAGTATTAAACATAAAAAACCACCATGTTAGCATACGTGATGACAAATGATATAAAACAAAAATACAAACTGTACAAATACCTCGTTGGCTGCATGCTGGGAAAAGAAATCTTCTTAAACATTACTTTTCTTAATTCCAAAATATCCTATGACTTATATATTTTAACCTTCACGAGAACATCTCTCCCCTGCGCCTAATGGAGCCAGCTGCACCCTTTTTCTTTTTTTTTCCACGCCCAACCAAATCCCAGCGGAAGTGACAAAACAAGGCATTTTTGTTAACCTTAAAGTGGCAACAGTAACAAAGGGTAAACAAGAAAATATGAGCTTTGTGGAACATAAATGTGGTTAATGTTTTCCAGTTGACAGGGAAAATGGTGCTTTGTGAGAAGCTCTGAGACTGGTTGAGAGACAGAGGAAGCAGGGGCATCACTAACAGCTGCTAGAGCTCAAGTTCTTCTCCTCAAGGAACGATTAGAGCAACTCATTGTTTTTTTAACAACAATCTGACAAATGGAGTGTGGCTCCTACAGAAACCAAGAAATCTAGGCATGATCAGTAAATTATTCTGAATTGTATGAAGTGTTATATTTCTATGGTGAGTTTTTTGTCTTTTGCCCTTCCTTTAGTTGAACGGTAATTTTTTAGAAGGAAATTTGTTATCAGTAATAATATCACAGACAGTTAGTGCTTTAGATGCTAGAGATCATATATTTAAAAGCCCAAATTTAATGTTGGAAGTGCTGAAATATTTCGTTCGCTGCGGTGCGTTGGTGTTAATTCTAATTAGGCTGTTGAAAATTATTTTTGGGCGTCTGTGATAACAAGCTTTGCGGGGAACAGACACAGTCTCAATGCTGAAAAATGTATTAGTGTTAATCAGAGTGGGTGATATGGACTTGCTACTCATCATACTAACAGCAGAGAGATGGTCAGGTGGAACATAAGGAACCTTAATATTACTTAATATTGCTCACTATCCAGTCCACCTATATGACTGATGTGACTGGGAAAGACCAGTCTGTTCCGACGCAGAGAGAACTATGGATCCTAGATGGCTAGGATAAAGCCCATCCCAACGATACAGGGCAGGACGCTCACGAAAGCACTCCCAGTTGTTGGCGTAGTCCACGCCGACAGTGCCGCACCAATTCTGGAGCCAGGAGTGGAGCCCGAAGAGCCTGCTAAATGCCTTGCATCCTCGATGGTAGGTGGGCAGGGGGCCAGAGACGATAATCCTAGCGTCCATCTTCTTCCGAGAGGTATCCAGAAGCAAACGGTAGTGCTCCTTCAGGACCTCGTTGCCACGGGTGCAGGTGAAGGCCAGGAGATGAGCACCTCAAACCAGTTGGCAGAAGACTGGCTGTGGTGAAGAGGGGGGCGACCTCGGCTTCCTACGCCCACGTTGGCGCTCCCATCCTGGTACAGACGTGTAGATATGTGTTCTTAATTTTCCATCATTGCCTACTTATTCATTTATTATTAATTTATGTCCAACAATTTCAGCATAAAAGCAGAGGTGATATGTACAAGGATGCACTGCTAAAACCGGTAACATTACTGTCTCCATCAGCCCATCAATTGGTTGAGCACTCAATCAAAATATGTCTACTGCATGGATAAAGAAATGTATTTTTCCTAGTCTCTTCTAAGAATATTAGCTCTGCTAACTGAAATGTTTGAGGAGTACCTCTGCCCCAAGTCCAGGGCTGAATATTCATTCTTGAGTTCAGGCTGTAGATCACAGATGGTGGAAGCAGATGCTCATTATGGCATGTGTCAGTTTTCAGGCATTTGCATCCATGACAAAACCAATTAAAGTGATATTGGGGATTGGAAGATTTGTCTCTACTGGCAGTACTGTCAGCTCATCAGACAGTAGTGTCGAAAAGGTCCACCAGTAGGAACGCAAATTCCAAAACAGTTTGTAAAATGACCAAATCATTTCAGTTTCTTTTTAAAGGAAATTTTAGTTTACATTTAAGTTTACATTAACGAACACTATATAACATTTTGACCTTAAAATTACAGCTTCAAATTTGCGATGCCCCTCTTACCTATAATAGGGAGAACAGAGCCTCTGGTATTGCTACTCTGGGTTCAGCACTGCACAAACTGCGCTATATAACTTTTGGAAGAGGGTAGAAAGACACTGCAGCATAACATACCCATATGTGCTTGAACATCACATTCCAAAACCCAGGATTGAATCCACATTCTAGTATGGCTGTTCACTACATTTTCAGAAACTGCAGACAGGACAAGTCTACAAAACTGCTGCCACAAAGCTGAAGGCACTGTCTGTTCTAGCACTAAGATTTACTTTTGCTAGAACATAGAAGCCCAATCCAAATTATGACTAGATTCCTAATATAACACTAGCATACTGATACTCCACTGATACCCTTTACTGTTTGATACCCTGCTGGATTTCTTGCTGACTCACTCATAGTGCCACTGCTTGTATCTGTATCGAAAACACAAAAGTAGTGCCTTGATGGGTTAGATTACATATATGTATATATATGTATGTGTGTGTGTGTGTGTGTGTATAAACCAGATGCTGAACACCAAGCAGTGTCTTGAATGCAGAAATAGAAGTGGTTAAATGACTGTGGGGGGCCATGAT
The DNA here is from genome assembly GCF_029633855.1 of Hoplias malabaricus. Lineage (NCBI taxonomy): Eukaryota > Metazoa > Chordata > Actinopteri > Characiformes > Erythrinidae > Hoplias > Hoplias malabaricus. The sequence goes on from NC_089814.1 coordinate 28,924,508, forward strand.
GTAGTGACTGCCAATTATCCAAATGGAGCAGAATAATATACAGTGCCTTAGTTAATTAGAATGGGGTAAGTGGACTTGTCTGAAACACTAGGTCACTGAGAAAGTCTACTCAAAACTCTGACTGAAATGAATTACTGAGGCAGTATTGCAGTTTATACAGTATTTTTCAAATCCTGTCTACTACATCGTTGCAGATTTTTTTGTTAAGATGGCTGTGGCATAGAAATGTGTGTTGTATTAATGCAAATGTTTTAGTTACATCTGATTTGTGAAACACTTATTGTGTTGAACTGGATGCTTTCAATTAACCGGTTGAATCAAAAATAAAAAAATATATATATCTTTTATGAGGGGTGGCACAGTAGCTCAGTAAGTAGTGTCACAGTCACACAGCTCTAGGGAGGCCAAGATCTCATGAGACAGGAAACAAATACAGGAACCAGGCACAAATTACAGTATCCCTCTGAAAGCAGGGCCCAAAACAAAACAAGAAACAAGGGCAAGAAAATTGACAAAACACATTAACAGCAAAATTTACCCAAAATGCAAAACAAAATCAAATAAACGAAAACACATGAAACACATTACATAACAAAGACAAAGGAAACACTGACAAAGACAAGTAACACATGAAAAGGTCCAACTTTTAGGTCTGCCATAAACCAAACAGGTCCAGGGTCCTCACTGGAGACCAGCTGGGGGCCACGCTGGAGACTGGGACTGAGAGTGCACAACAGGGAAACCAACAGAGTTGAACAGAGAAACTAAAACAGAACTACACAGAGGACTACACAGAAAACCCCAGGCGTAAACACAGAATTAGAGAACAAAACACATGACAAAAAATAAACACGGCTAATGGATTAAACACTGAAAATGAGAGCTAAGCACTAAATGAGAGCTAAACAGAAACAACACAGAGAACATGTATAATGTAAATAGTAATGGTCCTGAAATAGAATCTTGTGGAATTCCAAATCTTAATTTATAATAATTGGAATACAAATCATTTACATTTACAAACTGATACCTTTCTGTTAAGTAAGATTTGAACCATGATAGGGCTCTTCCTGTGATAACAACCATGTTTTCTAACTTTTGAAGGAGAAAATTGTTGTCTATTGTATCAAAAGCTGCGCTGAGGTCAAGTAGCACCAACAGGGATATGTAGCCCTGATCAGATGCAAGAAGATCATTTGTTATCTTGACTAGAGCTGTCTCAGTACTATGTTGTGGCATGAATACAGATTGGAATTTTCATATATATATTCTTATGTAGAGATGAAAGTTGTTGGGCCACAGCTTTTTCTAAAACTTCAGACATAAATGGTAGGTTATACGCTAGCATCAAGATTTGGTTTCATAACTGCTAGTTCAAAGGCTTTGGGTACATGGGATAAATTTACAGTAGTTAAAAGAGGATTGATAATAACCAGTAGTACTTTGAGTAATTTTGAGAGAATTGTGCACAATTTGCAGAGGTGATAGTACTTTCTAGTTCTAGCTGGGAGAGTGGGTAAAAAGTTTCCAGACTTTCTTGTGCAACTCCATTATGTTTTATATCAGCCACATCAGATGACTAGGATTATATTTATTATTGTAGATCAGCAAGGCCAGCTATGTTGAGCGAGCTTTAGTGAGGGCTATACTCTATAAGGCTGTCCTTTCATACAGAGTAGAACACTTCCAGCTTTTGGCTGATTGCCATTTTCACTCTAGTTCCCATACTCTCTGTTTTAAAGTACAGGTTTTATCATTGTACCATGGGGTGAGCTTTATCTGTCTTATTCTTTTTTGTGGTGCTACATTTTCTAAAGTAGATCGAAATGTATTTTCTAAATAGTTGGCTAGAACATCTAGCTCCATTGGGTCTGATGGAGTGGAAACTGTGGTTGATAGTTTTGGGAGTTTTTCTATAAAATTTAAATCTCCATAGTAACATCGTCATCTCTGAATGGTGGAACTCATTTTAAGCACTATTGGTAACATATTTATTTACAAGTAATACAGGAATAAAACACAGCTTTAACTAGAGAATATATAACCTTACTATCTTCTACCTGATTCAACGCATGGTGCACATTCACAAATCCCATTGTCCATTTGATTTATTTAATGATCTAATATCTAAAATGCATCTACTGGTCTAAATCAAGGTTTTATATTATAATAAGTAATGTATTTCCTTTGTTTAAGGTTTCATGTTAACTATCTACATTTGTATTTGACCAATAAGAACACATTTCATAGTAGACAAACCCTCTTGAAGTGTTAAGGCTGGCATGTTTGGAGTTTAGTCCCTCCTATTTGGGCCTGGGTATCTAGGTAGACTTCAGGAGCTGAACAGAAATGGAAAAGAGATGGGAGCTCTGTTCATTATTTACTGAAGACTTTGAATTATGTAACTGTGGACTGAGCTGAAGGCCTAGCTCTAACAATCATGATTTGCTAAAAGTTTGGATATATGTTGTACTGACACTTTCTTGCCTGTGATCCTAGAGAAAAATTTTATTGCTTGTTGCATGTTAATGGCTCAAGATTTTTAATGAGAATTCTCCTAAAATTCCTTAAGAGAAATAAACAAGACCAAATGGAGAAACTACTATAAAGCAAATCATACAGAAACTAAATTAAATAATGCTTTTACATATATTTTTCAAAGAGCATAAGGCCAAATAATAATGGAATATGTCTACTTTAAGAATTGTCCTTTTTAAAAATTTTTTTACATTTTTCTCAAACATTAACTTCCAGCACCATAAAACATGTAATATTGATGTGCATTTTATTTTTTTAAAACAGCAGCAGATTTTATTCAATTTGATACTGTATAACAGATAGCCAGACCAAACAAATAAATTCATTCATTCATTATCTGTAACCACTTATCCAGTTCAGGGTCACAGTGGGTCCAGAGCCTACCTGGAATCATTGGGCGCAAGGCGGGAATACACCCTGGAGGTGGCGCCAGTCCTTCACAGGGCAACATACACACTCGCACATTCACACACACACTCACACCTACTAGTGATGGGAATTTCGGCTCTTTTTGTGGAGCCGGCTCTTTTGACTCGGCTCTTCATAAAGAGCCAGTTCTTTCGGCTCCTAAATGACTCTTTGTTTTACCACTTATTTCCACGGGTACAGATCCATATTATCTACATTTTACATGACTGTATGGACAAAACATTATTGTTCAATATTAAAAATAATAAATAGTGTTGCAATGGTTAATTGTTTTTATGGCTTATAACTCACTGATTGCACTCACACATTCAATTGTATAAATAACTGGATTTTTATTTAAACACCTTAATAAAAATCACTTGTAAACTCTGAAGTATAGCCAATGGAACCCAAAATGTAGGTATTACAAAATAACTTATTAAATTAAATAATCATCCATTTCTGGGTAATAAAATAAAAAAATACTCTGCAAAGTGCAAAACAGCAGCATTCAGCGGTAGTGATTAAAACAACCACAACTATCAACAAACATTTAACTGATTTAACATTTTCTTCAACTATTTTTTACAATAATAAGAAACTGTCCCAAACTTGACATTAGTAATTCAGAAAATTAGCTATCGCTACATTACTATTTACTTTATCTTAAAGTATCTTTATCTATTAAAACTAATTTATACATTTTTTAAATATCTGTTTCTGCTGACACTTACACAGATATTCAAAATTACACAATGTAATTTAAATACCCTATTGTTTTCTATTCAGTGTGAATATATTAGGCTGACCAGACGTCCTCTTTTACCCGAACATGTCCTCCTTTTTAGACTTAAAAAAATGTCCGGGCGGAATTTCACAAACGTCCGGGATTTTGTTTTTCTAGAGCTTACATAGAACTTCGAGAAGTTTCGTTCACAAAGTAGTCCCGCCCTCCCCTACTCCATTTGGTTCGCTTGAGTGAGAAGGGGGCATGGTGAAGTAGCCTAAAATCGTCTAATTGGACGGTCTGAGTGTAGAGCTACCGTTATTGGTCGATAACCTTATCTGTAAACATTTAATTGCTCAGTCTGCACGTCAGTAGTCCTTGTTTACGTCAGACAAAGCTCATGTACCTACCCTCATCTTGAGCAGCTATGCCGAAACATAAATGTAAGTTCTCGGGTGAATTAAAAAAGAAATTCCCATGTTTGGTGTAGTAAATAAAGGTGTAAAGGACCTAAAAGCACACATAGGTTCAGCTAAGCACACAACGGCAGCGAGGGGCGTGACCTCATCATTAATAGGCTAACATTAATAGCACTAGCATTAGCATTCGGCTCATTGAACCCTAGGCTACTTATTTAGTATAAATGTCTTCATTTTGTTCAATTAAAATTTGAATTTAGCCATAAGTGCCAGGTTGTTTTTCAGGAGACCTGCTGAATTATGCAGTCATTAGAAATGTTTAATATATTCATAAATGTATCCATGTTTTAGTTAAACTTTGAAACAAGGCCTGTAATTATTAAATACTTTTTTGAAGAATAATAATCTAATTGTTTTCCCATTTGCCATTTTTTTTCCAGAAATTGTTAAGACTAGAAGGTGTTTGGGTAAGCAGTGAGTTGGGTCTTAAAGCAAAAATCGGTGACCTCATATCTGTTTTACAGGTAGTAAACAGAGTGTTTTGCAGCAGGTAGTGTCGCAGTCACAGAGTTCCAGGGACCTGGAGGTTGTGGGTTCGTTTCCCGCTCCGGGTGACTGTCTGTGAGGAATGTGGTGTGTTCTCTCTGTGTCTGTGTGGGCTTCTTCCAGGTGACTGTCTGTGAGGAGTGTGGTGTGTTCTCCCTGTGTCTGTGTGGGTTTCCTCCGGGTGACTGTCTGTGAGGAGTGTTGTGTGTTCTCCCTGTGTTTGTGTGGGCTTCCTCCGGGTGACTGTGAGGAGTGTGGTGTGTTCTCTCTGTGTCTGCGTGGGTTTCCTCCAGGTGCTCCAGTTTCCTCCCACAATCCAAAAACACATGTTGGTAGGTGAATTGGCAACGCAAGTGTCTGTAGGTGTGAATGTGTGAGTGTGTGTTGCCCGGTAGGCTCTGGACCCACCGTGACCCTGAACTGGATAAGGGTTACAGATAATGAATTAATGAAGATGCTCCATGTCCAACAGCTATTATTTACATAGTGTGTTCTCTGTAGTTCCACCAGTTCAGGTACAGCTGTGTGCAAACGGTTTGGACCGTTACTTATTTTGCTGATTGTCAAACTGAGAATAAATCAACATTCTCTGCAAATTTCATATTTTTCAGCAGGTTTCAGTGTGTTTTCTGAGCCCAATTGATGAATGTTTCAAATGTATTTACTTATTACCTACAGGCCTGTTGACAGCGGTGCTCTGTATTTGGTGTGTCTTATATAAATATATACTTTACTCAAGTTAGTATTAAATGCAGATTATCTGAGACAGGCTTTTTACAAACAATGAGTGTGTTGTAAGTTACACAGTTATGTAGACATCCTCATGTATAAACATGAACATGTGCATACACAGTGGAAGGTGTAGGGGTATTTAATATGCAGAGTGTAGCAGCCAGGTAATCAGGGTACCATCAATTGAAATAAAGTTTCATGTAAATCATGTACCCAGATATTCACACACTCCTCCAGTCACTTATACACCTGAGGACGATTTCAGACTCCTATCAACGTGTCTTTGTGGACTGGGGAGGAAACCCACACAGACACATGGAGAACACACCAAACTCCTCACAGGGATTGAACCCACAACCCCAGGACCCTGCAGCTGTGAGACAGCGACTCCACCTGTTGTGCAACACTTATTTTATTTTACTTATTGCATTTGCACTGTATCTGATGCGCTGAATCATGCTGAGGAATATAGCGTTACTCTGTGAGAAGTGGACTCTGCAGGTGCAACAGTGTTATTGCAGGGGTTCTAGGACTGGGGGGTACTGTGTTGGTTAGTGGTCATTTATACCGTAGGACCTTCATTTCAGAGGAAGTGTGAGATAAGGATCAACATCTTCACACAGTAATAACAATAATAAAAAACTGATTTATTAATAATAATTATAATAATAAGTCATACAATTGTCTTAAATGTAAAACAGTAGATACAAGTGGTTAAAATAAAGAAAAAAAATGTGGACATGAGATAAAATAGCAACAGAAATCTGACAAAATAATAGTTTGAGAATTAAACAAGATGTCAATGACTTTTAAAAAAGAAAAATGTAAGTATTAAAAATCATATTAATAATAATAACAACATTAAATTAATGAATATATAACAGTAAATTCCATTGATGACGTGTGTGTCTTAAATCCACAGCAGAACACACCAATGTCCAAATTAATATAAAAAGAAAGAAATGAATATGACACAAAATACTAACAAAACAATATAATAAAACTAATGAAGGTGAAACAAAATAAGACAAAAAAAAACATTGCATCATTAAAAAAAATTAATAAAAACAGAAAACTAAAGAAAATTAATTAAACTACTGCGGCTAATTCTAATAATCTTTATAATAAAACAATTAAAACCAAATGAATTCAATGCAAAATATTTAAAACTAATAAGAAGAGAAAAACAAGATAAAAAAAATAATAAAGTGGCGGCATGGTGTCATAGAAGTTATCGCTGTCACACAGCTCCAAGGTCCTGGGTTCGGTCCGCGCCTCAGGTCACTCTCCATGACGGGTGTGGGGTCTTCCCCCTGTGTCTGCGTGGGTTTCCTTTGGGTGCTCTGGGTTCCTCCTGCAATAAAAACACTTATTCTTAGTGAACTGGTGGTGAGAAATGATCCATAGGTGTAAGTGTGTGTGAGTGACAGGGTGAGTGTGCGAAACTGTCCACAGGTGTGTGTGTGTGAGAGACAGGGTGAGTGTGAGTGACAGGGTGAGTGTGTGTGGGTGACAAGGTGAGTGTGTGAAACTGTCCACTGGTGTGTGTGTGAGTGACAGGGTGAGTGTGTGAAACTGTCCACACGTGTGTGTGTGTGTGAGTGACAGGGTGAATGTGTGAAACTGTGCACAGGTGTGTGTGTGTGTGTGTGTGTGTGTGTGTGAGTGACGGAGTGTGTGTGTGTGTGTGTCGCCCTGTGATGAATGGTGTCCTGTCCAAAGTGTGTTTGCGTCTTGTGTCCAATGATTCCAGGTAAGCTCTGGCCCCACCGTGACCTGAAAAGAGAATAAACTCATTATTATTAATAATAATAATAATAATAATAATAATAATAATGAGGAAAGTTAAACTAGTAACAGTTAAGTATACTATAAAACTATTATGAATAATATAGAAAGAGAAGGGGCCAGTTTAAAGCTCCTTAGTGAAAGGCATTAGAGCTCTGGCCAGATCCAGAACCACAGCGATGCCATTCAGTGCCTGACGGAGAGAATCGGGCACATCTATAACCCCGTCCGCGCGTGGCGTCGGCTCTCCAAACCGCCTCTCCTCATCGGACTCGGTCCGGATCCTTCTTCGAGGAGGTTCCTCCACGTTCTCTTCTTCCTCCACAAACTCGTCCCTCCTCCATCGTCTCCTCATGCTCTGGTGCTGTTGAGCGATGGACTCTACTCCCTCTCTGGGTACGAACAGCAACATCCGCCAGGGGGACAGACTCCTCACTAACAAACTGTCAGTCTCCTCGTCCTCGGACTGTCCGTCGCTGTCTTCATCTTCGTCAACGCTGTCCTCATCTTCATCTTCTCCGTCATAGTGATCATCGCCGTCTTCTTGAACGCTAGACTCCTGGTCTTCATCTTTGTGATCTTCACCCTCATCCTGGTGATGTCCTTCATAGATCAGATAACAGATCAGATCAGAAACAGAGACTACCTTATGTAATGCATAACATGAGATGTGTTGCTACTTGTCTTGGACAATGTTCTAGATCCACAATGGCCCTTTACAGACAAACAGTCTCTGTTTCTGGGAATGTCTGCTCCAGCTTTCTTTAAATGAATCCTGTGGAAACACCAACATTTTGCATACACCTACTGTATGTACACCTCTGGCAAAAGTTATGTCTCTCATGAGTCAGACAACTTAATTTTTACATTGAAAGTAATTTTTTTGGATTATAACTATTGCTGTTGTTTTGTGTGTATATACTTACATTCTGCAAAATATTGACAGTTGGTCAATAAAAATATTTTAAAACCTGTTAAAAAAGCTGCTCAAATTATTGCCTACCCCACCATTACTTCATTCAAACAGCTACATGTTCTTTCTGAGCAACTTCAATAAACATTCAAAAGCTATTGAAATGTATTCTCAAAAATGCATCATCATGGGCCATTAATTGTTAAATTGACCAAAATAAGAGGTGTAGTATGTCATGTGGGTGGCACTTGTTGAAATAAAACTTGTTTAGAAACAATATCATAAAAGGTTAAAAAGCTATTGAAATTTATTTTCAAAAACCCATCACCACTGCCCAGCAATGGTTAAATTGACCAAAAAAAAAGGTGTAGTATGTCATGTGGGTTGCACTTTATCAAATACAACTTGTTTTGAAAAGATACCATCAAAGGTTCAAAATCTATTGAAATATAATGAAAAATGTATCACCACGGGCCAGTAAGGGTTAAATTGACCAAAATAACAGGTGTAGTACGTCATGTGGGTGGCATTTTATCAAATACAACTTGTTTTGAAACAATATCATAAAAGTTTCAAAAGCTATTGAAATGTACAATGAAAAATATATCACCACGGGCCAGTAAGGGTTAAATTTACCAAAATAACAGGTGTAGTACGTCATGTAGGTGGCATTTTATCAAATACAACTTGTTTTGAAACAATATCATCAAAGGTTCAAAAGCTATTGAAATTTATAATGAAAAATGTATCACCACGGGCCAGTAAGGGTTAAATTTACCAAAATAACAGGTGTAGTACGTCATGTAGGTGGCATTTTATCAAATACAACTTGTTTTGAAACAATATCATCAAAGGTTCAAAAGCTATTGAAATTTATAATGAAAAATGTATCACCACGGGCCAGCAAGGGTTAAATTTGCCAAAATAAGAGGTGTAGTATGTCATGTGGGTGGCACTTGATCAAATACAACTTGTTTTGAAAAGATACCATCAAAGGTTCAAAATCTATTGAAATATAATGAAAAATGTATCACCATGAGCCAGTAAGGGTTAAATTGACCAAAATAACAGGTGTAGTATGTCATGTGGGTTGCACTTGATCAAATACAATTTGTTTTGAAACAATATCATCAAAGTTTCAAAAGCTATTGAAATTTATTTTCAAAAACCCATCACCACGGGCCAGAAATAGTTAAATTTGGCAAAATAAGAGGTGTAGTATGTCATGTGGGTGGCACTTGATCAAATAAAATTTGTTTTGAAACCATATCATCAAAGGTTCAAAAGCTATTGAAATTTGTAATGAAAAATGTATCACCACGGGCCAGTAAGGGTTAAATTGACCAAAATAACAGGTGTAGTACGTCATGTGGGTGGCATTTTATCAAATACAACTTGTTTTGAAACAATATCATAAAAGTTTCAAAAGCTATTGAAATGTACAATGAAAAATATATCACCACGGGCCAGTAAGGGTTAAATTTACCAAAATAACAGGTGTAGTATGTCATGTGGGTGGCATTTTATCAAATACAACTTGTTTTGAAACAATATTATAAAAGGTTCAAAAGCAATTGAAATTTGTAATGAAAAATGTATCACCACGGGCCAGTAAGGGTTAAATTTACCAAAATAACAGGTGTAGTACGTCATGTAGGTGGCATTTTATCAAATACAACTTGTTTTGAAACAATATCATCAAAGGTTCAAAAGCTATTGAAATTTATAATGAAAAATGTATCACCACGGGCCAGCAATGGTTAAATTTACCAAAAATAAGAGGTGTAGTACGTCATGTGGGTGGCACTTGATCAAATACAGTTTGTTTTGAAACAATATCATCAAAGGTTCAAAAGCTATTGAAATTTATAATGAAAAATGTATCACCACGGGCCAGTAAGGGTTAAATTTACCAAAATAACAGGTGTAGTACGTCATGTGGGTGGCACTTGATCAAATACAACTTGTTTTGAAAAGATACCATCAAAGGTTCAAAATCTATTGAAATATAATGAAAAATGTATCACCACGGGCCAGTAAGGGTTAAATTGACCAAAATAACAGGTGTAGTACGTCATGTGGGTGGCATTTTATCAAATACAACTTGTTTTGAAACAATATCATAAAAGTTTCAAAAGCTATTGAAATGTACAATGAAAAATATATCACCACGGGCCAGTAAGGGTTAAATTTACCAAAATAACAGGTGTAGTACGTCATGTAGGTTGCACTTTATCAAATACAACTTGTTTTGAAACAATATCATCAAAGGTTCAAAAGCTATTGAAATTTATAATGAAAAATGTATCACCACGGGCCAGCAAGGGTTAAATTTGCCAAAATAAGAGGTGTAGTACGTCATGTAGGTGGCACTTGATCAAATACAACTTGTTTTGAAAAGATACCATCAAAGGTTCAAAATCTATTGAAATATAATGAAAAATGTATCACCACGGGCCAGTAAGGGTTAAATTTACCAAAATAACAGGTGTAGTACGTCATGTGGATGGCACTTGATCACATACAATTTGTTTAAAAACAATATCATCAAAGGTTCAAAATCTATTGAAATTTGTAATGAAAAATGTATCACCACGGGCCAGTAATGGTTACATTTATCAAGGTAGGAGATGTAGCATACATCATGTGTGAGGTTCGTCACCTTCGTTTTTACTGTGTAGTGTAGTTTGTAAACGGTCCCTTAGCTCTCGCGGAGATGGCGGCAGCCCATAGAAAACAATATATTTCGTGTTTTTTAAATGGCAAACATTTCTGACATAAACTGGGTTGTAGTTGCTTGTCTTGCATCCCAAAAACAATACTTTGCAAGTATTAAGTCATTTGCATGCACCGTTTGAGAGCTATTGAAGAAAGAAATCTGAATATGCGAATATGAAACCAACTTTACCGGAGTGTTTTGGACCCTGGTCTGCTGGCTAAACAGAAAGAGTGTCCTCGGTGACCAGCGCATCAAAACAACACCAGCTAAAGCCAGTTCAAAACTTTCATAGGATTCATGCAGAATCAAAAGTATTAGCACATTTTTGTTTAAAAATTGAGATACAGACATAAATATAAATATAACTCACCAAATCCGCGGCTGCTGCCCAGTCCACTCGGGCCGGACAGCTGCTCCCGATCCAACGAGGAATCTTCGTCGCTCCAAACGTAGTTGCTCATGATGAAATTCTCCAAAGTTTATCACTGAGTGAAAAAAGCGCTTTGTTTCGAACTGGTCGAGAAAAAACACCCTCCTCAGCGTTTAAATAACAACAATCTAACTGTCATCAGGCTGATCTGTGATGTCATCATACCTTGCTTATGGACGTCCCTCTGCACTGTACATCACTCTGTAGTCCACTGGCCCCAAGCTCATAGTACTATGATATTAAAAAAACGTTAATATATCTTTTAAAATACTGAAATAAATCTTTCCTAGCTGAGAAATTTGTCATGACTTTTTAAAACATTATTTATTTATTTATTTGTGGTACAGTGAACATTGCTATACACAAATATGTGCTATTTAATAAAAAAAAAACATTTTTTTTAAAGGATATGTTTTACACTTACAATAATAAGAAACTGTCCCAAACTTGACATTAGTTCATTCGTCACCTTCTTACTGGACTTTTTATTCAGTTAAATATGTATGCTAGCCCCAAGAGTAATTTAGAAAATTAGCTATCGCTACGTTACTACTTACTTTATCTTATTAGCTAATTTATACATTTTTTTAAATAAACTCTGTTTACTCTGTCATCGTTTACTTACAAGAGCCAGCTCTTTGAACTGGTTCATTCGCGACCGACACATCACTAACACCTACGTTCACCAATCCGCCTACCAACGTGTGTTTTTGGACTGTGGGAGGAAACCTGAGCACATGGAGGAAACCCACGCAAGAATCGAACCCACAACCTCCACGTCCCTGGAGCTGTGTGACTGTGACACTACCTGCTGCGCCACCGTGCCACCCACACAAATATATTATGTATGAAAATTATCGAAAACTATATATATATATATATATATATACACGTAAATGTGACATTCTTATGATTCCTGTAGATTAAAGCTAAAAAGCTTACAAACCACATAAAAACTCAAATAGTAAATGCAGGTCCCCTCTGTCTGCCTTTTAAATTTAAATTAGACTGAGCAGAAGAGAACAGAGAGCAATATAATGTAATATACAGAAAGATATTGCTCTTCATTTATTGCTAAACCTTGGAAGCAGAGAAAAAAGCCACCTCATTAAGCTTCTACTTTAATAGGCCCATCTATCTAAATCAGATAGGGACAGTAATGGTAGCTTGCTATTTTTTTTTATGTTTGGCAAGCATAGTTTAAAGCAGTTGTTCTCAAATGGTGGGTACTTCTGAATGGGTCACAGGTTTAGATTGTGTGTGTGTGTGTGTGTGTTGTTGTTGTTGTTGTTGCTGTTTTAAACTTCAGTGGGGTATTCCACTCAAGTCAAGTCAAGTCAAGTCTGTCCACAGTGCTGAGGGAGGTTCCTTTTGAACAGTCCTCATTCTGGGTTTAAGTTGCCTTGCTAACTGAGAAATCCTGCTTTGTGGAGTAGCCCCCTGATTATTTTGATAGTTGAGCATAAATGCTGTGCAGTAGACTAACCATTGCCAGGGTATTGCAAACATTTGCTTGAAAGTTGACAGATTGAGATTTAAAAAAAACTAAACAGTTCTATTAGAGTGGGTTGTGACTTAATGACCAATGGAAAACGTGGGTCCCAAGTTAAGGCCAGTTGAGAACCACTGCTTTAAAGTATTCAGTTGTCTTCAGCCCTTCATGCTAGCATTAGGGACATTCAAGCACCATCATGGTGGACATAAGGTTTAATAGACAAATTGGCAAAACTGTAATGCATAACACCAGAAGAAATTGTTATCACAGGTGATAACACAGACATGTAATAATTCAGTATGACATTTGTCACTTACAGAACATGGAAACAAGCAAAAAATACTGCTGGAGAAGCACATCTTCAACATATTTATTAGTAAATTGAAGAAGAGATATTCTTGTGTATAACCCTGTCTAGTGTTTTCCTGCTGTCTGCCTCATTGTTACCTTTGTTTGTCATGAATGTATTAGCACATGGCTCTTTGCTTTGTTCCTGTTTCTTCCTTGTCTCCGCCTTTGCTCCATCCTCTCGTTGTGTCTCCTTTGTGGTCCCCCCTCCCCTTATGAGTTCCCAGGTGTTTCTTGTTTGAGTGGTTGTCTTATAGTCCATGTCAGTTGTTCCTGCTTTTGAGTCATTGTAGATGTATTTGTGTATGTGCTTTTCCAGATTGCTGATTCTTGCTGTGTTCTATTTTGCAGTATTTAGGTTCTATGTTCAGTGTCTAGCTTCTTTGTTTAGTTTCTCTGTTTAGTGTTTAGTTTCTCTGGTCATTGTTTAGCTTCTCTGTTTAGTGTTTTGCTTCTGTTCAGTGTTTAGTTTCTATGTTTAGTGTTTTGCCTTCTTGTTTAGTGTTAGACCTTTTGTTATGTTTAGTATCTTAGCCCTAGTATTTAGCCCCTCTGTCTAGTTCCCTAGCCCCTCTGTCTATTTCCCTTGTTGTAGTCATCAAAGTCTCCTGCAATTACCTCTGTTCCTGTTTCTGTCTCCTTGACCACCACTACACCCACCTTATGACAGATTTGTGATAATTTTTTTTTATAAGTAATTAGAATTAAGGGGATTTATCATGCGATTAGCTTAATACAAGCTTTAAAATATTATTATTATTTTAAAATAATATTATTTGTGTAATTTAATTTAAAAAAGCACAGGGGTAGACTCAAACTTGCAGAATGTACAGTACTTTAAATATAAATGTAATAAATAGGATGACGTAAATTACTACATGCATAAATAACTATTTTAAAGGACATCTGGGGAGCATAGCAAAATAATTGTAATATAATGCCCTGGTGAATATAATGCCAGTGAGAACACTGAATATAGTCCTCCATTAAACATAGGAGGTGAGTAAATGTAAACCCTGCTAGTGGTTGGCCTCAGGCTTCAGCTAAACTCTTGCATGGCCTTACATCACAGGCACGTAAGCAATCCAGGGAATGCATTATTCACACTTTAATATGATTAGCCTTTTTAGGGAGGCAGATTGGCTCACTGAATACCTGAAATGTATATTTTGAATGTGTGCTTTTAAATTGGACACTCTAGAAATATAATCTGTGTCTTTTTCTCTTCTTCATTGTGTTTACAATGTAATACTATATCTTAAACCCACACCACTCCCATATGCTTGTCCTGCTTTAGCATATTATGGTGTCAGCACTCGACCATCATCATCATCATCATCATCATCTTTTCCACTTTTCCATTTCAGGGTCACGGTGGCAACAGAGTGAACAAAGAACCCCAGAATCCCTTGCAACCTCCACCAATTCCTCCTGGGGGATCCCCAGGCATTCCCAGGCCAGCCAGGAGATATAATCCCTCCAACGTGTCCTGGGTCTACCCTGGGGCCTCCTTCCAGTTGGACGTGCATGGTATACCTCCAGTGGGAGGCGTCCAGGAGGCATCCTCATCAGATGCCCGAACCACCTCAACTGACTCCTCTCAATGCGAAGGAGTAGCGACTCTACTCCAGGCTCCTCACTAGTCACTGAGCTCCTCACCCGATCACAGAGAGCACTCCCAGCATCCCACCAGAGAAAGCTCATTTTGGCCGCTTGTATCTGCAATCTCGTTCTTTTGGTCATTAGCCAGAGCTCATGACCTTAGGTAAGAGTGGGTACATAGACTGACAGGTAAATTGAGAGTTTTGCTTTATGGCTCAGCTCTCTCTTCACCACAACAGTCCGGTACAGTAACCACATTACTGTTGACACTGCACCTAATCTACAGTCAATCTCACTATACCTCTTCCCATCACTCATAAACAAGAATCTGAGATACTTGAACTCCTTCACTTGGGGTAGGTTCTCACCCCCGACCTGAAGGGAACATGCTGTCTGTTTCCGGGAGATAACTATGGCCTCAGACTTGGAGGTGCTGATCAGCATACTGACCGCTTCACACTTGGCTGCATATTGCTCAAGTGAACGCCGGAGGCCTCCATGCAAAGAAGCCAGAAGAACAACATCGTCCGCAAAAAGCAGAGATGCCACCTCCCGAGCCCCTCTATGAAAGCCTTCCTGTCCTAGGCTATGCCTCGCCACCCTGTCCATGAATATCAGGAACAGGAGTGGAGATAAGGTACAGCCCTGACGGAGTCCATAGCCTACACTGAACAAGCTTGACTTACTGCCAAGAATGCGAACACAACTCAAACTCTGAAAATACAAGGACCGTATGGCTTGCCAGAGCGACCCTGGCACCCCATACTCCTGGAGCACCTCTTAAAGAATCTCTCAGGGAACACGGTCATATGCCTTCTCCAAATCCTCAAAGCATGTGGAGAGTGGTGTAGCAAATTCCCACTCAGTCATCTGTGAAAAAGTAAAGAGTTTGTCCATAGTTCCAATTGTTCCTCCAAAATCCTATGTTCGACTATCGGATGGATTCACCTTTCCAGCACCTTGGCATAGACTTTCCCAGGGAGGCTGAGAAGTGTAATGCCACAATAATTGGCACACATTCTCCAGTCCCCTTTTTTAAAAATAGGGCCGACCACCCCTGCTTGCCAATCCAAATGCACCATTCCTGATGTCCATGCAATACTGTATAGGCGTGTCATGCAAGACAGCCCCACAGTATCGAATGCCTTCAGTAAATCTGGGCAAATCTCATCCACTCCTGGAGCTTTGCCACTGTGAAGATTTTTCACCACTTCAGTAACTTCAGCCAAGGACATGGAATCCGACATCCCAGAAACTTCTGGCCCTACCTCCTGCACAGGAGGCATGTCTCTCGGGTTAAGGAGTTCCTCAAAGTGCTCCATTTAGACTCCATTCCCACTACCTCATCCGGAACATGTGAGAAGTTCTCTCTGAGAGTTGAAATCCATCCAGACAGAGTCATCTGCCAGCTTTTCTCAGCACACCCTCACTATACGTTTGGGTTTGCCAAGTCTGTCCGGCAGCTTTCCCCACCATCGAATCCAACTCACCACCATCGGTTGACAGCTCAGCCCCTCTCTTTACCCGAGTGTCCAAAACATATGACCTCAGGTCAGAACACACGACCACAACGTCGATTGACCTCTGGCCAAGGTTGCTCTGGTACCAAGTACACATGGTGTTCGTTATGGACAGACCATGACTAGCACAGAAGTCCAACAACATCACACCACTCGGGTTCCTCCCAATCACTCTTCTGCAGGTTTCCCAGACATTGCCAATGTGAACATTGAAATCCCCAAGCAAACAATAGTCGATGCATGGAATTCTCTCTGGCACTCCACTCACTACCTCCAAGAAGGCTGAATACTCTGAGCTGCTGTTCGGTGCATATGTACAAACATTCAAAGTTTTCCTCTATTTGAGCCGGAATTGCATTCTGGTGACCCTCTCGTTTACTGGGACAAACTCCAGTTGTACAGCTGCCAGCCAGGAACTTGTGTTTATTCCCATACCTGCTCTGCCCCGCTCACGCTTTGCCACTCTTCAGTAGAAGAGAGACCAACCCGTATTGAGGAGTTTGGTTCCAGAGCCAACACTGGGTGCACCAACCAGCAGTGAGCCCAACTATATCTCTCCCCCTCCCAGTGAGGTTACATTCCACGTACCAAGAACCAGTTTCCGTTGACAAGTTCCACGACCCCAGCTGCCCCTTCGCCCTAGCTCTGTGCCCAATGGGCATTGCACCGCACCCCTACTCTGGATCTTGTAGGTGGTGAGCCAACATGATTTTTATTTTGCTTCTGGGTAGAATATTCACCAATTGAGATTCAGAAATTCAAATACTCTTGCCACTGTATGATCACTTTCTATCTGAGTGGCCTGTCAGTGTTCGTTACAGAGTGCACAGTGTAGTTATTTGCTCACTTAGATGAGGCTCTCATAGTCCATGTCACTATATTTCTGTCTGAAGCATACAAAAATAGCACATTAGGTCAAATTGTACTGAATCTTCCTTGAATATTAAACAAAAGGTGTGACCTCTGTGGTGTAAATCATTGTGCTACATGTCAAGTGTCATCTTAAGTAACCTGTTTTTACTGCTTTGTTATTCATTATATCAAACATAACTGAAGGAGGGCTCTGGGATGCTGCCATGCTGTATATTTAGTGCCCTCTGCCAAATCGATACCTTGAGTACAATATCGACTTCTTTCTGTGGCCCTAATGGTAGGTGCATTCAATCAATAGCCTCAATCTCTGAAAATCACTGAAGGAAACCCACAGTGCTGTAAAACTAATTTCTGTCTACAGCATAGGAATGGGGCAAGGGAGAATGGTTTCATTTCAGATTCCAGGCTGGTCTATTATATGACAAATGGCCAAATTGGATGCACATCACAAACTCTTTTATGTTTTGACCAATTGAGTCAATTATTTGAGTGCATATTTGTTTTTTTTCTACCAGTAACCAGTACCAGTAATCTGTGGGACATTCCATTAACACATGGCTTCAGTATCGCCATTTGCCACCAAGATGTCATTGATATAATTGAATGTATTATGGGATTATACTGATTGCTGTGTGAGTCATTCTGTCAATTTCGCTTTTTACTGGCCATTCAAATATATCATTTTGATCATGGTACAGGTTACTTGATTATGATAATTGTGCATTAGCACAAACCAACTCTACCTACAACTGCATGAAAAATGTTTAGCTTTTGATGCTTTTGTCCATACCAAGGTATCTGTTATGAACATGCCTGTACTATATTCAAAGACTCAATGTTCAATATTGAATATTCAAATATTCAATGTTTTTTCACTCACCTGTTGTTTTACTGTTGTTTTATAATATACCAATTAATTTCTGTACTGCTAAACAAAACCTTTGGCAACATTTTACATTAACGTTCACTAATTAGTCATTAATTATAGAATGAATAATGGTTACTTTCCCATTATTACTCAGTAGTTAACTATTCATAAGTTGTTACTTAGCATTAACTGTTACTTAGTAGCAGATAAATTTATTTAGTAATCCTTAATAAATTAGTAATCCTGCTATTTATCTGTTAATTAACCTTCTTACTGTAGTTGGAAGTCTCCAGTCTCTCTTTTTAAAAATGGGAACCACCACCCCCATATGCCAGTCCAGAGGCACCACCCCCTATGTCCATGTCAATATCAAGAGCCTTGAGGAATGCAAGGCAAATCTTATACACCCCAAATACCTTGCCACTAAGGAATTTTTTGGCTACCTCTTCCAGAGTGATAGATAAGCCCTCCCCAAAGTCCCCAATCTCTGCTTCCTCTCTAGACAACGTTCTGGTGGGATTGAGAAGACACTCAAAGTATTCCTTCTACCACCTAATGACATCCCCAATCAAGGTCAACAATTTCCCACCCCCACATACAGTGTTGGTAGAAAACTGCTTTCCCCTTCTGAGTGGCCTGACGGTTTGCCAGAGTCTTCTTGGAGCCGACCGAAATGTCCTCACCTAACTCCTCCAACACCCAAGTTTTTGCCTCAGCGACAGCTGAAGCTGCAGTCCTCTTGGCCCTTCAGTACCTATCAGCTGCCTCTGGAGTCCCAAAAAGCCTGACAGACTTGATAGACTCTTTCTTCAGCTTGCTAGCCTCCTTCACCTGGGGTGTCCACCACCGGTTTCTGGGATTGCCACCATGACAAGTAGCGACTACCTTGTGGCCAGAGTTCCATTCAGCCACCTCAACAATGGAGGCGTGGAACATTTGGACAACATGTCACCAGCCTCCCCTGTGATGCAGTTAAAATTCTGCCAGACATGGGAGTTAAAGATCATTCTGACAGGTTCCTCTGCCAAACATTCCCAGCAAACACTCAACAAACTGTCCAGCAACCTCCCCCACCATCTGATCCAACTTACCACTCGTTGGTGATCAGTGGACAGTCCAGCACCTCTCTTCACCTGGGTGTCCAGAACATATGGCCGCAGATCCGACGATGCAACTATGAAATCGATCATTGAAATGCGGCCTAGGGTAACCTGACGCCAGGTGTACTTATGGATACCCTTATGCACGAACATTGTGTTCATTATGGACAAACTGTGACTAGCACAGGAATCCAATAACAACACCATTCAGATTCAGATCAGGGAGGCCATTCCTCCCAATCACGCCTCCCTTGGCCTTACTGTCATTGCCCACGTGAGCGTTGAAGTCCCCCAGTGGAACAATAGAGTCTCCAGAATGAGAACTTTCCAGCACCCCCTCTACAATCTCCAAGAAGGCCGGGTATACTGTGCTCCTGTTTCTTGCATAAGCACAAACAATAGTGAGAGCCCATTCCCCAACACAAAGGCGCAGGGAAACTACCCTCTCGTCCACTGGGGTAAATCCCAATGTACAGGCGCTGAGCAAGGGGGTTATGAAAGAGCCCACTCCTGCCCATTTGACCATTGATTACTTATTAAATTCCTCTTATTTAACCATTAATTACTGCAATATGTGTCCCTCCAAGTGAAATGACAAAACTTTTCATTAATTTATATAAACAAACATTTAAGTAATGACTAATTACTAAAATCTTTATTGATATTTATGTGTTTTGAGCACAATAAACATATATTTATTTAAATAAATTTTACTTAATAAACCATATAGATATTGTAATGGAAATATGCAGATTAACACTAATGAGTAATGATTAATAATAACTATTGACATATTATATGGGGTTTGATTAATCTTGGTTGATTCTTACTAAATTATGTAGGCCTTAGTGCTTGAAGGTGAAGGGACTTATTGCATTGTGTGGTTACGGTGACCTGTGGGAGAAAGGCGCTGAGCAGGAAGGCAGTCAACAACTGAAGGACATTCTCACCATTTCTCCCTGGCAACTATAAAGTTGGAGATAGTGAGGAACCAATAAGGGAAAGTTTGGGTTAAAGGAATGAGACATGTTTATGGTGTATGTGACTGAGGTCCTATATATATGACTTGATTTTGTTCAATAAACTTGAGAGATAAGAGAGAATCTTTGACTGTGTGTCTTATTCCTCTGTGCTCCCCAAAGAATTCTTTGAGCATTGACCTTTCGATCTTCCTTCCTGGTTATACGTAGATTAATTTTAAATTTGCCATAACAGATATCAAGATCAACAGATTTTTTTATTATATAAAAATATTTAAATATTTTCAGAGTAATTTCATGTAAATTTTCCATTATGATAGGGTGACCAGACGTCCTCTTTTTTAGACTTAAAAAAATGTCCCGGCAGAATTTCACAAACGTCCAGGATTTTGTTTTTCTAGAGTTTACATAGAATTTCGAGAAGTGTTTTGTCCACAAACTAGTCCCGCCCTCCCCAACTCCGTTTGGTTTGCTTGAGTGAGAAGGGGAAGTGGTGAAGTAGCCTAAAACCTTCAGATTGCACGGTCTGACTGTAGAGCTACTGTATAGATGTATAGGACCCCGAGACCCTATAGGACCCAGAGACGTGTCCTCTTTTTCACCATCTCAGATCTGGTCACCCAACATTATGAACATGAGGAAATGCACAGCCTACAATAGGAATGTCACAGCTGTAGGGAGGCTGTACAAGAAAGGAATAATTTTATAATAATAATATCATCATCTTCTTTGCTTATATATATATATATATATATATATATATATATATATATATATATATATATATATATATATATATAATGATAGTATCAGTATACATCCCTCAGCTCGGAGGGAGTTTTTCCTTGTCACTGTCACCCCTGGCTCACTCACCTTGGGTTTTACATTTCACTTCGGTCATTACTGGAATTCTGTGAAGCTGCTATGTGACATACAAGGAAACACTGATGAAAAGATGGGACTAAAGCAGAACTAGGGCAGAGACAAAGGTGGAGCCTGGAACAACACAAAAACAGAGCCATGTGCTCCTTAGCACATAGTAGACAAGGGAAACATGAAACATGACAGGAAAACAGGGCAAAAGTGTGACACGGAGCTAGCCATAGCACACTACAACTTTTCACTTCTTTACTTGGGTCTAACTTCAGAAATACACCAAATACTGGTCTAAAATACACCTAGCAATATTACACATCATAATTAGTAACATAAAATGCAGTTTACACAACACTAACCACTTTAAACACTTTGTAAACTGGAGCTCCTTTACTGCAATCCCTTCCACTCAAAACAAACTTAAGATTGGGTTCATATATAGCAAAATACCTTTAAGGTTTGCCAGAACTTGCAAAAAAAAAACAAAAAAACCCCAAAACATATGGACTTTTTGATAATATAATATTAATAAATTAATTAGCGATACAATTGTTAAACAATTGTTAAAAAGGATAAATGATTAAATGTTTTATTTAATAGATTAATTTTGAAACAAAAGCCTTAACAACTTAATATTTTAATAGTTATTTTATTTAATCATGCATTAAATAGAAGGTTTTTGTGACAATACTATATGAATAATTAATTAATTAATTGATTTAATGTTATTTTTAATAAATTAATATGACATAAAAGCTTAAATACATTTTCATAAAAATATTAACAATTAAATTTATATAAAATAATATAATCTGTAATATATCGACTGTACTTAGTCATAAAATGTCCAGGGTGTGTAATCATAGATTAAGGAAACAGTCAACGCTAAAACACTCCTGCCTCTCATAGCTTTGCTAAAGCAGTATATTCTCTTTAAGAAGTTCCCAGTCTGGAGTAGAGCTCCTGTGATCCCACCCTCTGTCCAAACATTTTAGAGTCCAAACCCACTGCTGCCAAGTCTACATATATAGTGTCTTGCAGCCATGAAATTACCAAGTGAACAGATTTAATGTTATATTTTACTGGACCCAAAATGCCCCATTGGCCTTGTGTTTGAAATGTGAAAGCAGTTTAGAATAGAGGTGGGCGATACCGGGACTTTTGGTATCGATCCGATACCAAGTAAATACAGGGCCAGTATTGCCGATATTGATACCGATATCGGAAGTCTTCGCCATATGCAGCTGTAGAAGCAAAAGACGGGAGCTGCTCTGCACTGCCTCGCACATAGATTTAGCGGCAGAGCGGTGGGAGAGAAAAAAGGCTTGAGTATTGATCTTTTTCCACGAGTACTGATCAATACCAATACCAGCGTTGGTGTTGATTATCGAAATTTGGATCGATCTGCCCACCTCTAGTTTAGAAGACTAACACTAGCTACAGAACAGGCTAATTTTCTCCTGAACAGGTAACAGCAAATCTATTCTGAAAAAAAAAAAATATAGAAGTACAGACGCCTATGTATGGATTAAAAGGAGTAAATGTAGCTAGATTTTCTGTTTCATATTAAGAAAGTGAAGCATAGTGACATTTGAAAGGTTTTAGGACTGTGTTTTATGTGTTTTATCCAAAGGAGATGAATAACAACATGATTGAACAGTGTAAATATTATTGTTAGTTTATTTTAAAGAAATTGATGTTTTAGTGACATGATGTACACTTGGTCGTGTGTTTTAAATGGATAAAATGGGAAATAAGATGTGTTACAAAATGAGATTTGTTTATAAAACCTAGTGCTAGTTTAGCTTCTCATAGCTGATTTTAGCTGTCGCAGATAAATGTGTCAAAATAATTCAGAACACCGTTGCAGAGAAATCTATTTACTTTAATAGGTGGTGTTGAGTGATTATATTGTAATAATGTTTTGCAGTTTTGATATTGAATTTTTTATTGTTTTGAATGATAATGCCCTCTGTTGTTTCAACCAGTAACTTAATATCAAAAAGAAAATTTACTGTGGTCATGTGATTAATCTGGTTGGTGGAAGAGAAAATTGGGTATTATGGCTACCGGCAGGAGCTACGCATGGACTGAAGTGTTTGTTCTTGAAGAGCTACAATTCAGTGTTAAATGACTGTAACAACTCCTACATTTCTAGTCAGAATCTAATATATGGATCAACCTTATCAAGTGCTGGACAGAGTAGTCAGCAAGGATGTCATGCATGAGTTTAAAAGGTAGATGCAGCAGTGCGTTTAGCATCCAAACATGCTGAAATTAACAGGGAAAAGGAAATCTTTGTTCAAAAGAAGGAGGTGTTGTTTCAGCAAGAGAGGTTAAAATTATTGGAAGCTCAAAGGGATCTTGAAGCTATTGAAGCAGAGTACAGAGTATATGCTGAGGCAGAGTTAAAATTGAATGCTGAAATAGGACATACTGAAATGATGATCACTTTGCCTTCAGTTTCCTGAGCAGCATAACATCACTCTACATGCCCAAGAACAAAATGTGTCACTCCTACATTTCTTTGAGTGTGGCTGTCCTGTGAAGCCAACCACAGACAAGAAATATTGGTTTACGCTTTACTGGACACTCAAAGCAGCAATACCCTTATTGACCTAGATGTTTGTGAAATAATTCAAACAGGCACCAAACCTGTTAAATTGAAGTTATCGACAATGACTGATAGGAGTACAATAGTGAATTGTTAAAGAGCAGTTGGACTAAGAATGAGGGGTTACAGTTTGCAAGAGTACATTGACCTACCACCAGCAATAACTAACAGAGATGAAAATGTGGATGAAAAAGAACACAAACGGAGACAAACACAAGTGGACTTCAGGATGGCCTTATTCTGACAAAAATAAGAAACAAGCACCCCACTTAACTGACACACAAGACAGCTCTAACTTACCTAAGTGAAAACAAAAAGGAAACAAAAGACAATGTCTTACCTCACTCCCTATGTATATACAAAAACACACACTCCCAAAACTCCCAACTCCCAAAAACAAATGGCAGCCTACCCTACTCTGGTGAAATATTTAGTGTTTAGAATACTTTACAAATAACAGATCTAACACCAGTAACCAAAAGGGGCAAAAACAAACTCGTAGTTTAAGTAGGAATGTCACAAAGTCAAAACCAAGAAACACACAGAATTCAATATACACCACAAAATCACAAAAGCACAGAGCACAAACACGGCTGACTAGCAGCTTACACACAGATGTATTTATGACTTCCGCCGAGGTGACATAGAGGAAATGGTGACAGACAGAACACATGTAATGTTCAGCATCCTGAGTCCGTTACATGAACTGGAATCTGGAACGAACTCTAAACAGATGAACAAGCACAAGGACTGGAACAGATTGCAGAACCTAGAATTTTACAGAGACAGGGAGGGAGAGGGAAAACATTCACATACACAGCGCAGCGTAACAGGCTGTTGTGTTGGACTCCTAATTGGCTGTGAATGTGCAAGAGCTTGAAACCAAAACAAGTGATATAAGGAGGGGATTGTGATCCATATGCAATAAAGACAGATTTAGGCTTGAGTATAGTGGGATCTGTAATACCTCGCACAAGCTCAAGGGATGTGACAGGGTACTACCATCGCACTTCTGTAAGTGAATTTCCATCTTTCACACCTGCCACTGTAATAAAGACCTTGGAAACAAATTTCCTAGACACAAACATCAAAGAGAAGAACATTTCTCAAGAAGATATTCAATTTTTTACAACTCTTGAGTGGGAGGATTCAAACCAACATGGAAAAACATCTGGAAATGCCTTTGCCCTTCAGAGAGCGTCCTCAGCTTCCTAACAATAAGTAACTCGCTACAGTTAGATTAAGGCATTTAAAAGGAAAACTGTCAAAAAATCCCAAGCACAAAGAGTATTACGTGAGCTTCATGAATAGTGTCTTTGAGGTTGGTTATGCAGATTAAGCAGATGTCACAACAAAAAGGCAGTTAAATTCCACACCATGGGTTGTACCATGCCAGAAAGCCAGATTAGAGTTGTATTTGATTGAAATTTGAAGGCACCTCTTTAAATGATCACCTACTCACAGGACCCGATTTAACTAATGCTCTAATTGGAGTGTTATGTAGTGAACACTAAATTACTATTATTTGTGATGTGGAGAAAATGTTCCTACATCTGCTTTCATGTCATTCCAGAAGATCAGGATTTTTTGTGGTTCTTGTGGGTGGAAAACAGCAACACAGAAAGGGAGCCCAAGGAATATCGCATGTGAGTTCATATTTTCTGAGCAGTATCATCTCCAGGATGTGCTAATTATTGCATGCAATATCTCTCCAGTGATCATGAAAAGGACTACTCCTTGGCAGCAAGTTTCATCTGGAGAAATTTCTACATGGATGAAAGGCTCATCAGTGTTGATTCAGTTGAAAAGACCAAGCAACTTGTAAATAAAGCACAAGAACTCTTTGCTAACAGAAAACTGTATTTACACAAGTTTAGGTCTAATAATAGAGATGTATTTTATAGGAAATTTTATTTTGCTTTTTAAACATAATGCACATCTAATACAATACTGAATAATAGAAAAATAGAAAACATAAAAAAATTAATTAAACAATTAAACAGAGGGGAATAATAGAGATAGGGCAGCACGATGGCACAGCAGGCAGTATCGCAGTCACACAGCTCCAGGGATCTGGAGATTGTGGGTTCGAGTCCCGCTCCGGGTGACTGCCTGTGAGGAGTTGGGGTGTTCTCCCCGTGGGTTTCCTCCGGGTGCTCCGATTTCCTCCCACAGTCCAAAAACACATGTTGGAAGGTGGATTGGCGACTCAAAAGTGTCCGTAGGTGTGAGTGTGTGATTGAATATGTGTGTGTTGCCCTGTGAAGGACTGGTGCTCCTTCCAGGGTGTATTCCCGCCTTGCGCCCAGTGATTCCAGGTAGGCTCTGGACCCACCGTGACCCTGAACTAGATAAGTGGTTATAGATAATGGATGGATGGATGGAGTAATAGAGATGTCTTGAATAACATTCCAGAGAGTGAATATGCCAGCATAATGAAGGATGTATACTTGAACTACAGTGAGCTTACATTACAGTGTCCTGGGAGTAAAGTGGAATGTGGAGAGGGATATGTTCTCATTCAGTGTCATCCATAACAAAAGGGTTGCCACACGATGGGGTATCCTATCCATAGTTGTGAGTGTTTACGACCCATTAGGATTTCGTTTGCTCTACATCTTGACTGGAAAACGAAGGCTTCAAGAGGTGTGCAAACGGGGTATTGGATGGGAGGATCCTTTCCCCCCTGATCTAAAGCCAAAGTGGGAAAGATTAAAGGTGGTGCTTTGGCATATCAAGAATGAGGACAGACATTTTCACGTATTTTTTTGCTAATCATGTCCAGAGAATAAGAGTAGGTGAAGCTAAATGCTGGAATATGAAAATTCTGAATAAGAAGCAAGGATTTGCCTCCTAAAATGACATTTATGGTTGAAGGGAAAATAACACCAGCCTTGTCTAGTCTAAATCCTTAATGTGATTTAGACATTAAATTATTTAATTTTAATTTAATCTCTTTTCATTTTTACCTTTCGCTTAGGTAAATGCTTAGTGACATTACATACAATTGATTTGTGTGATTTAAGCTGATAAACTCGAATAACAGTTGCTTCAAAATGTTACAAAAGCTATAGCTCTAGCTTCGGTTCTTAAGGTGGAACAGAGAATTAAATAAGTGTATAATGCCTATAAGACTCGTAAACGGACACATATAAGGTGGAACAAAATGTTTGCCTTCGAAAATTATGAATAAGAAGCAAAAGTTCTGCCTGCTAACTGAAATTGATAAATAATACCACCATTGTCTATTCAAAATATTTAAGGTGGATTTGGACAGTAAATGCTTGTAAATGCAGGGAAATGGTGGCCGCTTATTCACTTTTTTTTTTTTTTTTTGGTAGATGTTTCAGTGAAATTATGAACACTTTTCAATGTAATGTTGATTATGGCACATTCTTCTTAACCATTACAGCCCATAGTTCTTAAACTCGTCTCTTTCAGTTTGTTTAAACTGGCAGCCTGGTCGAGCTCCATGTCTGGGGAAGAGGGGGAGGAGGCAGAGTGCTCTCTCCACTGTCTTGAAGCTTTATATTTCTGAAGTATTATATTTCTGATTTTAAATGCTTGGTGTCGATATTACAAATTGCTCCTTTAAGGGTATTGTGCTCTATCTGACAACCCAGTCTACAGTTTGTTTTGAATGGAAGAGATGGCAGTAAATGGTCTCCAGTTTACAAAGAGTTTAAAGAGGTTAATGTTGTGTAAACTGTGTTAAATGTTAGTAATAGTGATGTTTAATATTGCTAGGTGTATATATCCAGATGTTATACCAGTATTTGGTGTATTTCTGAAGTTAATACCAAATAAAGGAGTGAGAAGTTGTAGTGTGCTATGGCTGTCTCCTGTTGTAGGCTGAACATTTCCTCATGTTCATAATGAAGAATTTACATGTAATTACCCTGAAAATATTTATATATTTTTATTTAATAAAGAATTTTTTAATTTGTTTATCCTGATTTCTGTTTGGTTTATCAACTAAAATTAATTAAAATAAATATATGTTTATTATCCTCCACAAAACATGTAAATAACAATTAAGTAGTTAGTCATTATTTAAATGTTAATTCATATATAATTAATGAGAAATGTTGTCACTTTACTTGGAGGGATATTACATATTGGAGTAATTAATGGTTAACTATGTGAACTTTAATAGGTAATTAATGTGTCACGCCTTCGTCCTGTCATGTCTGTTGTCTGAGCTCTGAGGTCGGAGGCTAACAGGGGCGCACCTCGAGGGGATCTAATGGGTGCGCCTGTGGAACCCCCTAAACCCTTTACAGCTCCAGCGCGAGCCCGGCGAGCAGCACAAACCCCTGTCCTCGAGAGCGCGGCGCACGCCTCTCCTGTCTCCGTGGACGTCGTCGAACGTTCTCCAGTCTCCGTGGACGACGTCGCAGATTCATCTGCCTCCGTGGACGTCGTCGCACATTCTCCTGTCTCCGTGGACGTCGTCGCAGGTCCCCCTGCCTCCTTGGACGTCGTCGCAGGTCCCCCTGCCTCCTTGGACGTCGTTGCAGGTCCCCCTGCCTCCTTGGACGTCGTCGCAGGTCCCCCAGGGCCGATCCCCAGAACTGTGCCCAGGCTGGTTCCTCAGACTGCCCCACAGACATTAGCCAGTCCCTGTTATATTGGTTCCCCTGTCTGTCCCTGTCTTGGTTCCTGTCTCTGTCCTTGTCCCAGTACCCGTGTCAGCTTTTGTCTCTGTCCCAGTCCCTGTTACTGTATTCATGTCTGTCCCCGTAAACGTCTTGGTCCCTGTTCCCCTGTCAAGTCCAGTCCAGTCCCCTGTCAGTCCTGTCCAGTCCCCGTTTCAACCCTCTGTCTTGTCTCATGTCCAGTCCCCTGTTAGTCCTGTCCAGTCCCCGTTTCAACCCTCTGTCTTGTCTCATGTCCAGTCCCCTGTTAGTCCTGTCCAGTCCCCGTTTCAACCCTCTGTCTTGTCCCCGTTCCAACCCTCGGTCCTGTCTCAAGTCCCATCTCCTGTCCAGTCCCCTGTCAGTCCTGTCCAGTCCCTGTTTCAACCCTCTGTCTTGTCTCACATCCAGTTCCCGTATCCGTCCAATGTCCAGTCACCTGTCTTGTCTCCGGTCCAGTTTCCCTTTCAATCCCCTGTCCAGTCTCCAGTCCCGTCTCCGTTTCAGTCTAGTGTCATGTCACCTGTCCTGTCTTCTGTCCAGTCACGTACCCCTGTCCAGTCACATACCCCTGTCCAGTCTAATGTTCCTATCCTGTCCAGTGTCTTGTCACCAGTCTCTGCTCCCGTTCAGTCCCAGCACTTAGTCCCGTCATCTGTCCTGTCTCCGGTCCAGTCCTTGTTCCCTTCCAGTGTCTTGTCTAATGTAAAGCACCCCATCCAGTCTCATGTGTCCAGTCCATTCCAGTCTTTTGTTACCTCCCTTTGTCAGTCACCTGTCATGTCCCATGTCCCGTCTAGTATATTCGGTCCTGTTGTGTCCCCAGCTCCAGTGTCTGTTCCTGTATTGTCCTGAGTCCTGTCACCCGTTGGTTTGTTGTCCTGTCTTGTTTTCCGTGCCCTCTCCTGTGCCAGCTCCTGGGGGGTTTAGGAGTACGCGCCCGGGAGTTGCACGTTCTTGGGGGGGGGGGGGGGGGGCATCTGTCACGCCTTCGTCCTGTCATGTCTGTTGTCCCCGGCCATGTGCTTTTAGCACATGGCTATGTTTTGTTTATGTCCTTGTCTCCGCCCTCGTACCGCCTCTGTTCCGCCGCCTCGTCTGTCATTTGTTAACCCGTCCCCTCGTTATCTGTCCAGGTGTGTCTCGTTTGTGTTAGTATTTAAGCCCTCTTGTCTCGTGTCCTGTTTGTCGTTCATTTCACATTCACATTTCTCCTTTGTCATGTCGGTCATGTTATCTGTCTGTCTC
This sequence comes from Hoplias malabaricus, assembly GCF_029633855.1. Classification (NCBI taxonomy): domain Eukaryota; kingdom Metazoa; phylum Chordata; class Actinopteri; order Characiformes; family Erythrinidae; genus Hoplias; species Hoplias malabaricus. The sequence continues at coordinate 28,953,889 of NC_089814.1, forward strand.
CGTAGTTTTCCTCGTCGTCGTTTCGTTTCCCAGTCTAGTCTGTCTCTGTGATAGTTTCGTTTCATTTCGTGTTTTGTTGTTTCCTTTGTATCTTGTCTTTGTTTTGCTTTATTAAACTGTCCGCGTTTTAGCAAATGCGTCCGCCTCAGTCAGTTCACTCCGTGATTCCTGACATAATGGTTATGTTCCAGTAAGTAAAGAAACAAGTGTTAAGTAAGAGAAATGTATTATTTTGAAGTAATTCATGGTGAAAAATGTAAATAAATGTGGGTCATTATTTATCATAATAAAAAATGGGGATTTTACCAACTTTTTGATATAAAGGTAGGAACTACTCTGCATCTAATTCATAATACTTTTGTACAAGTTGAGTATTATTATTATTATTATTATTATTATTATTGTTGTTGTTGTCTTTGTTGTTAACTGTTAAACAGCATTTCAAATAAACATATTCCTAATGAAATACAGGTGAGGGAGAGATAGAGAGAGAAAGGAATAAAAATTGTTTTTTGTAGTATACAGTACCTGTGATTTATGATAATACAGGGATTACAGTAGCTTTGTTGTTATCGCTGCAGAATGACTTTTTGCTATTAATCTAAACCACTGTAATTATCATGGGAATTCTTAACTACTCATTTGCTTGCAATTCCACTTAATGAGCAGATGCAGCACTTTTTGTACAACACTAATAACGCAAGGTTGCCCTAAACTGATAAATATTCTTTTATGTAACTCAGTTATGTCCCTAAAATGTGACCACTGAATCACTTGACTTGCTTTGTCCTCTAGGGTAGAACAGTGACTTTGTGATTGAAATGTGAATATTTAATACATATAAATAATGCAGTTGATTGTAAATAGTTTTTTTTTGTCCTTTCCCATAGATATTCCGTTTCCTGTGGAGCTCTCAACAAGATATTAACCTTGTTTACACTGCTCCTGCACTTAGATAATGAATGCAGTGTGAACACTGCAGATAGTTTACAATTTTCTCTGCAAATATATCCCAAAATATATCTTGGTATAAATATCTTGGTACAAGTATTCCTGAGGAAAGTTAACATCAACAAGGTCAGAATCACATTTGTTCTGCAAATATGCAAAGCAAATGTTTTGCAGTGTGCAAACACAGTTTCACAAAATGTGTTCATGGCACATGACCATCTGCATTCTGAACAATGTTAGTAGAATCTGCTACAGCAACAGCTAAGTAGAGCTTGAAAGTACTGTTTGAACTCAGGGGATTTGTCAGATTCTGAGAGTAAGAATAAATTATTCAGGAATAAATAGTAAAATCTGAGTACACCAAATAATTATTGGATAAAAATGATAAAAAAAACAGTTTACATGTGCTCAAAAATCTGTAAGTATTAATGTTGGAGATGTCTGTCTACTACCTGCCTAGATAGAAATTTAGAACAAAAGATGCTGCTAACATATTAATACTACTGATCACATGGAGAAACTTCATCACTCAGTTTTATACCTGTATATCTGGGTACATTTTTTTGTTAATTTGCAAGTTTGTTTCCAGAATGTATTGAAAAAAATCTGCACATAAAATTAATTTAGTTATTAAGTGAATTTTTGAGATATTAGATATATAAATTTATTATTTTAAGACATTTGGAGATACTATTATTGTTTTGACATGCTTAGTCAAGATTTTTTTAAATATTATCTCATTATTAATGGATGCTTTTCAAATGTTTGACTTAATTATTCAGAACATACCGTACCATACAATGTACTGTATATTGCTATTTGGGTAAATGAATTCTCACCACACAAAATAAATAAAAAACATTTTAGAGCATTTTGGTGCATTTAAATGAGTCAGTTCTCATTAAGAATATAATGACTGATATAGATACAATACGTGGCAATTGGACAGAAATAACACCTAGCAAAGTAGAATGTACCAGCCTCCTCATGCAATTGTGGACATTAGTGGCAGCATGTCTCTCTAAAATCTTAATATTTTTTTCAAAAAAGATGGAAGTTTTGCACATATTCAAGTCACCCCTGCATGGTAACTGATGAACTCCCACAGATATTAGATTTTGCACCTGATAACAGTTTGGATGGTGTCTTTCATCTTTGGTACAAAGAAACATTAAATGTGGGGAGGCACAGGAGTGCAGCAGGTAAGGACCTGTAGGTTGTGGGTTCAATTCTTGCTCCGGATATCCCGGTTTCCTCCCACAGTCCAGTCTTTTGGAAGTAAAAATGTGTCAATATGGGGGTGGGGGTGGGTGCGAAAATATTTTCATCTACAAAAGGGGGGCACAGCAGAAACCGTTTGGGAACCACTGAATTAACCCATGGTTTCAGGACAGGAAACACTGTTCTAATGTCCTAGTGTGACAATACATTACTTAACACCAGGTGGTGCTGTTGCCACAGTCTTTATTGGTGCTCTCGAGGACGACAGGCAGGCAGCACTCGACATTGAAGGGAGGCATCTTCTGAATTATTGTTGTATAATAAAGAGGAAATGTAAAAAAGGAGATCAAAGTTACATACATTGATAATAGTACTAAATCCACTTATATACCATATATACTTACATATCTGCCATAACATAAACAATGTTTTATTATACCACTTTTCCACAAGTTCTTAATGTAATATGTGTGACATGCTTTGGTCAAAGTACCACAAGGATAAAAAAAAAAAAAACAGCACCTAAACAGCCTTTTTTCAGAATGACCTTTGTTTCAGCACCTGTATCAGCATATTCTGTAATATGAGAATGAGTCAGGGCTATTTTAACATGAGGGCCCTAACCCATGCCAGTAATTTCAATATTAACTTGAAATGAAAAGCTAGCTACTGTTTTCCAAAATGGGGACTATGGAGCAAAGAGAGCCAAAGGAGAGATGTGCTTTAGAAGCTACATTCTAATTTAAAAGGTTGGAGGAACCGCAAGGAGAGAGCAACACTTTATAAACCTTGAGACATTGAATGTTGAATAGTAATCCTAATCCAACTGTAGCTGCTGGTTTGTATTTGTTCAGAAAGTTCCCAATATTGAAAATGGACTGTTTTTAAATGTCACCAAGTACAGATTACCAACTGGGCTTATTGGGCAGATGCTAAGCCCTTAACCAGCAATGATTTGGCAGGACCCCTCACTCCCCACAAAGGGATGCATTTCACAAATACTATGCTCTGTTTCCATTTCCAAATTTATGAGTGAAACATTTAATATTTAGGACATGAAATACAACAGACTGTCACCAGTCCTTCACAGGGTAACACACACACACACACACACTAACATATACGGACACTTGTGAGTTGCCAATTCACCTACTAATGTGTTTTTGGACTGTGTGAAAGAAACTGGAGCACCTGGAGGAAACCCACATGGACACGGGGAGAACACACCAAACTCCTCACAGACACTCACCCAGAGTGGGACTTGAACTGGGTCCCTGGAACTGTGTGACTGTGACACTGCCTGCTGCGCCCCACTTTAATACAGAGCTTCAGTTTTAAAGTTTGGTATGAACAGAAAATAACAGGTTTCAATAATAATAAACTGTCGAGAAATTACAAAAATATTATTTTATTATTTTTCCTTAGGGCCAAATGTCGAATGGAAACGAATCTGTTGTTATTTATCTTGTTAAAGAGTATCTGTTTATGTATTAAATTTCAGCAGCATAGCTGCATGGTTATGGAAGCATTTTTCCTCCCCATGTGTCCTCTTTTTGAAAACTCAAATATGGTCACCCTAGGTGTGCCAAGACTCTCTGGTATTGTAGAGCTGGCCTTATTCATTGAGCCTTATAAGGAAGTTACAGTGCAAAGTAGCTGTTTCAAACCTAGTTTTTATGGTTTTTGTGAGCAGAGGTTTTCTGCACAAATGCTGAGGTCCACCGTAGTGAGAGAGCACAATTACAGTGTATGAGGTATTAAGTCAAGGCAGCCAAAGGCCTAACACCTCTATGAGTTTTTTGATCAATTTGCAAGAAAGCATAAAATCATGCAGTTGATGTAACAGAAATTAAATTAGAAACTTAAAAACACTGAATACATAACAATGTTCAGCAGTGCAAAAGCTTTGAATGGTGATCATTTGTTGATCTGTTTATATGAAACCTGAAATGAGAATGCAGAATACAGAATAGTGAAAATATAACTGAAAACTGCATAAGTTAAATGATGGATTATATCAAACATCAGTTTTTTCCTCTTAAATGCAAAGTCTATCATTGTGGGGAACTGCAGTTCATTTTAGTTTGTTTATATTCAGAAGCTCCACATCTTTTATGATGGAATGCTACATTTGAGGGGGAAAATCAATTCTTAACTTGTCTTTAAATTTTATTCACTTTGAATTACCACAGGGTGGCACGGTAGCGCAGCAGGTAGTGTCGCAGTCACAAAGCTCCAGGGACCTGTAGGTTGTGGGTTCGATTCCCGCTCGGGTGACTGTCTGTGAGGAGTTGGTGTGTTCTACCCGTGTCTGTGTGGGTTTCCTCCGGGTGCTCAGGTTTCCTCCCACAGTCCAAAAACACACGTTGGTAGGTGGATTGGCGACTCAAAAGTGTCCGTGTGTGTGTGTTGCCCTGTGAAGGACTGGCGCCCCCTCCAGGGTGTATTCCCGCCTTGCGCCCAATGGTTCCAGGTAGGCTCTGGACCCACCCCGACCCTGAATTGGATAAGTGGTTACAGATAATGAATGAATGAATTACCACAGAAACTCATTTGTAACTCCAGCTGTTTAATAGCATGTTTACTTTCATGCAATTAGCAGTATTCTTAAGATTGTTACTACATTAATAATTTGAAACAGCAAAAATAATCGATATTACTCACATATGGAGCAGGAATAAAGCAATATCCTCATCTCTTTTCATGATTTTCAACATTTGGAGGTCTATTTGCCATTTTTCTTTGATGTTCTTTGATGAGCAGAGCCACTTATTTTTTTCACTTGTTTACTGGCATTAGAGTGGTTTCCAGCACACAAACAGACTGGAGAGTTAGTCAATGGTGAAACATATTCAGAGTGTTATAAAAAGTTATTTATTAGTGAACATCGCCTTTTAATTCTTGCAAGACACATTTATGTAGAAAGCATTTTGCCCTCAAACATAGCCACTGGCCCCATCCTGGCCCTCCCACTGATGGTGTAGAATAAACACTGCTAGTGTAGCACAGTATACAGATACTAGAAAAGCATCTCAATACTTGCTCATTGAAAATAGTAAGATAACCCATATAATTAGTACTGGTACTTTTAAAATAAGAGCGGTATTTTCAACGAGCGCCACAGGGGGGCGGTGTGCACCCAAAGCACCTTGCCCCCTCTCCCTCCCTTAGTGATTTTGCCACTAGTTTTAGAGAGAGTTCTAAAGAGTTATTTAAAAAAAACAAAAAATCCCAACCAGCACCTGCAACTTTCTGTACAAACCTTAACTATATTACATAGAAGACAATTGCCAGTAGCACAACTTGTTAGAACACCTGGACTGACCGTGAGCGGGAGAGATATCTCTCTTTCACTGCGGTTTCTCTGCTCCCAGAGTCAGAGCTCTGGGAGACACACCTCCCTAGACATGACTCGTCTGCCCACACAGACCAGAATGAGCTGCAAATGTATAAAAAATGCTGCCAAAGACAGGTTTGCTTCCTTTAATGTTCAGATTATTCATTTTTCTAAACTCCTGAACTAAGGTCACATATTTGACATTGAGGCATTCAAGTTTATTCAAACAGTAAACAGGTCTTATGAATGTATGACATGGAACTAAAGGCGCGATTAGCAGATACCTTAGATTTTACCAACCACCCTCAGCTTGTAGAGAAAGTACGTTACTTTTCCTGATGTTTTAGGTTTTTGCCATGGTATCATTTCAGTATCAGCATTGAGATATTTAAGCAGGTATCATATTGAAAGTCATAATTTTGGTATTGCGACAACACTAGCCACTGCAAATAGCTCTGTGTTTTTCTGACACTTCCTGTCACAAAAATGAAGAGAGATTTTTTTCTCCCTCTAATGATTTGAAACTAAAAGCAAACTCAACCAAAACGTGTCTAAGAAATCTCAACCTGCTGTCACTGCTGGACATTGAGTCAGAGTTTGTTTGATTTTGATGATTTTATGGATGAGTTTTGCAATGAGGAATTAAGAAAGAAGCCCCTTGCTTAAGGATAGGCTATGTTCTGTATATTTACTGAGTTCATTCAAATAGATATGTAATGTATTATGTACTTTTTTGCGTAATATATATGCGTGTATGTGTTTATATTTGTTGGCGGGTTGTGTGTGTGTGTGGGGGGGGGTGTTCAGGACTTCTTACATTTGGTAAGGAAATGCAAACAAGATATTGAAATTTAAACATAATTTGGTTGGTTTTATGTTGTAAATGTTTTATATTTTTTGTAAATGGGAAATGGGTTATTTTTTTTCAACAGGTCTATGATTTTTTTTTTATTTCACATGGGTTTGATTCAAATTGTTAGATAGTGTGTTTGCCTCCAAATGGTGCAACTTACCCACTTATTCAGATCAGCGTACCCTTAACCTGGGCTAAATTTAGCCACAGGTATACTTTCCCATAAGAAGCAGAGATGGGTGTTGAGAGACAGCCATACTGCCACCTGAATCATTTCAGTAAGTGCTCTAATAAAGGCACAAGTGAACAGGCAGTGTGTAGTGAGAACAGCAGAGACCCAACAACAGCAATCACTGATGGTGAACTGCACCAACAGAGACAGTACCTCATGTTGTCGCAGCACAATTTGTGTTTGTCGGCCTCCAGTCCTTCATCAGTGACACAGGATGCTGTTGGTTGGATGTTTTTGGCTGGTGGTCTAATCTTAGGCTAGCCGTGACACTGAGAGGTTTAAAAACTCCAGCAGCAGTGTGTGTTATGTGAGTGCATGTGTGTTGTGTCTGTGAGACTCAGTGGCAGTTAGAGATTGACTGTGACATCATTGATGGCAGTTAAGATTTGAATCTGAACATTCAGTTCATTTATTTAAAAGGGGAATTTCTTATATTTAATCACAATGTTTTTAAAAATGACATATCCAATTGACTCCAAAAGTACATAGCACATCTCTCATAGCTGAGGGCTCTGAAACGCAGTTTGAACGGAGTCTGTATGTTAAGGAGTTCTGGCTGTTTTAATCACAGAAAACTGGATAATAATAATAATAATAATAATAATAATAATAATAATAATAATACAAAGAAAAAGAAGATTTGCATTTCCTGAAGGAAATACATAGTGCTTGAAAAGTGTGTTTGTGTGTTATTGTGTATGAGAGAGTTTTTAAACCTTGTGTCCACTCACTGTCCATTCTGTGAGAGACACTTACCTCATTGGTCCACCTTGTAGATGTAAAGTCAGAGAAAGTAGCTTATCTGTTACTGCACAGTATGTGCCGGTCATTCTCTAGTCCTTCATCAGTGGACACAGGATGCTGTTGGCTGGATGCTTTTGGTTGGTGGACTATTCTCAGTCCATCAGTGACACTGAGAGGTTTAAAAACTCCAACACCACTACTGTGTCTGATCCACTTGTCCCAGCCCAACACACACTAACCCACCATCACCACTTCAGTGTTACTGCAGCGCTGAGAATGATGTCTGTGTGTTTGTGGGGGTGTAAAGTGGATGAGGTGAGTATGTGTCAGTGAGAAAGAAAAGGGGCTGTGCATGTGTGCTGTGTCTGTGAGACTCGGAGGCAGTTAGAGATTGACTGTTACATCATCGATGGCAGTTAAGATTTGAATCTGAACATTCCACATTTAAATGGGGGATTTCTTATTTTTAATCGAAAATATTTAATCGCTTCAAAACGCAGTTTGAAAGGAGTCTGTACATTAAACGGTTCAGGCTGTATTAATCGCAGAATACTGGAGAACTTTAATAATAATCATAAGAAGAAGAAGAAAATATAAGAAGAAGAGGAATAACAATATAGAGCTTGAAATGCCCTATAACAAATTGTAAGAAGATGAGGAATAAAAATACAGTGATTTTCAAGCACTCTAAATATAGTATAAAATATCTGTGTGTATTAAAATAAAATATTGTATGAACTGTCATCTTGAAAAACAGGGACAGAAATATAATCTTCTTTAGGAAGATGATAAGTCAGTGTATAACCAGGTTGTCCAGCAGTTAAATTGCATTGCAATTTACTTACACTTCAACCAAAGAACCCATTTCTGAAAATTTGCCAAAACATCACAGAGCCTCCTCCAGGCTGGACCATGAGGTTTTACAATGATCACGATACCTAGCATCATTCAAATAGAGGCAAAACTATATTAATCTTACAAGATCATATAGATATATATGATACAAACTATATCAAGCAACTAATAGAGCTCAAATCACAAGCAAAAATGCAGGCCTTGCAAAACAGGCCCTGTCCTAAACGGTTGCCTGTTACACCGCTGATCTATACTGAGTGGCAAGAACATTAACTTACTGAGTGGCAGACTGACAATATGAAATAATATAATAGTTTCAGTATATATATATATATATATATATATATATATATATATATATATATACTAAATTCTCATGCTCAGTACTCCCTGACCAGAAGCTACGTAATTTAGAGCCCACACAGACTAATACAATATACAGAGTACTAAGCAGTACTTAAACCTTACTTAGCAGTTAGTTACTGGAAAGTAAATGGTACCAAACTATTTAAACCATAATTATCAGGGGGAAAAATACAATACAAGAAAGTAGAGGGTACAAAGATACACTTCAAATTACTGCTTGTACTGCCTATATTACAGGGAACAGAAATACAGGAACTTGTACAGACAAGTACTAACAATGAATGAATGACTCAAATTAATTCAGTGTAATGAGTATGCTAAAACAGATAGGTGCTTCTTCTTAACTCACTCTTTCATTACTTGTTCTTGTATTTACATACCATAATGTAGTGGAGTCAGTGAAAATTAATTATTATTTAATTAATAATTAATTATTTAATTCATTTTGTTAAGTCCTGTCCAGTTTCAGCTTGGACAAGTAGGTCATCATGTTGGATGACTTTACATCTAATAAAGCGGAATTAGCTAGAAATAATAATTATTAATTAATTATCATGCTCATTGACCTGCTGTATGTTCTTGGTTCCAAAATTGAATATGACCCAAAAGTAATAATTCCGTACAAGAAATGTGCACACACAAACTAATAACCAAGGACTGGTTTTATCACACAACTGGTTTATTAAATGTAATATCAAATAATGAATATTGATTATACATTTATATTTATACAAGTATACATTTATATAATGCAATGGACAACAGCGATACATGAGGGAGGAGGGAAAATAATATATGAGCAAATTTCTCTAAGATAATTACCATAAATCCTAAAAAGGCTATGGTTTATCCCAGCAAAGTATTCTCTCCTGAGCTATGAAAAAAATTTAACTATTGACCTTACGTGTTCCTGAAGAGGAGTTGAGATAGCTTGAATGACTTCGCAGACGTGCCAAGGTTTCCGGAACTTCTCGCAGACACAGGCCTTGTAGCATTGCGCTTCTTGTTCCATTTGGCTTTTGGTCAAAGACACAGCCTTGGACACGGTGACCACGATTCTAAAGCTCTCGTCACACCTCTTTGAGGGTTCAGAGGACTGAGGTCTCTTTCAAGCTCTAGGTGTGGCACTGAGCTTTGCTGTATTTAAACTATAGCTTTCTAGTATTACTAGAAACAAAGATAGCACTTCTTTTAGAAATTCTGGGCTCTCTTAGCAGAGCTTCCTGACTGGAAGCAGATTCACCCTTGGTGAAATCTAAATTTCTCCTTCTTTCCACCCCTCCTTCTCTCTCTATATTTTCTTTCTCTGTTCTGGATTTGTTTTGCCTGGGCTGAAATGTTGAAGAGCTGGAGAGCGAGCGAGGGTAAGCCCAAGAAAGAGCCATGAGGGTCTATAAGAGAGATGAGTCTGATCTTGTAAGAGCTCTAGAGATTTTTGTGCCACTGGGTTTTAAACCAGGTTTCAGGAATCCCACCTTGAAGGCCTGATTGGTCCTCAGGGATTGAGGATTGGAGCATCTCGTGCCTCAAGTTGGATGTTCTTTTAGACTAGAACCTCCATTAGTTGTGACATCAAATACAATTTATGACACTTGACAAGACAAAGACTTCAGGAAGATTCCTGTTAAATGGGTATCCAAGAATTCTGAACCACGTTCATGTAATATAAAAGATTATGTTTTACATACTCCTCCTTGGATCACCACCTTAACGTGGTGGAGGGGTTTGCGTGCCTGCGTGAGCCTAGGAGCTATGTTGTCGGGGGCAATAGCCCCTGGTAGGGTCTCCCAAGGCAAATTGGTCCTAGGTGATGGGCCAGACAAAGAGTGATCCATAAAGACACAGATGAAAAAGACAACGAGGACACAGCCTCCCTTGCCCGGAGCAGGGTTACCGGGGCCTCACCCTGGAGCCAGGCCTGGGGGAGGGGCTCCTTGGCGAGCGCCTGGTGGCCGGACTTTCACCTATGGAGTCCGGCCGGGCTTAGCCCGAAGGGGATACATGGGTCCACTCTCCCATGGGCCCACCACCTGTGGGAGAGGTAGTAATCCGGGTCTGGTGCATTGTGGATCGGGTGGTGGTCGGGGTCGGGGGCCCTGGCATTCTGATCCTCGGTTACTGAAACTGGCTTTTGGAACATGGAACGTAACCTCTCTGGTGGGAAAAGAGCCTGAGCTGGTGCGCGAGGTTGAGAGGTACCGACTAGATATAGTTGGGCTCACCTCGACACACAGTATGGGCTCTGGAACCAATCTCCTCGAGAGGGGCTGGATGCTCTTTCACTCTGGAGTTGCCCAGGGTGAGAGGCGTAAGGCAGGTGTGGGCTTACTCATAGCCCCCCGGCTTAGCGCCTGTACGTTGGGGTTTACCCCAGTGGACGAGAGGGTAATTTCCCTGCGCCTTCGGGTTGGGGAAAGGGCTCTGACTGTTGTTTGTGCTTATGCACCGAACAGCAGTTCAGAGTACCATGCCTTCTTGGGGACCCTAGAGGGAGTGCTGGAGAACACTCATTCTGGGGACTCCATTGTTCTGCTGGGGGACTTCAATGCTCACGTGGGTAATGACAGTGAGACCTGGAGGGGCGTGATTGGGAGGAACGGCCCCGCTGATCTGAACCCGAGTGGTGTTCAGTTATTGGATTTCTGTGCTCGTCACAGTTTGTCCATTACGAACACCATGTTCGAACATAAGGGTGTCCACAAGTACACCTGGCATCAGGACACCCTAGGCCGCATTTCGATGATCGATTTTATAGTCGTATCATCTGACCTGCGGCCATATGTTCTGGACACTCGGGTGAAGAGAGGCGCTGAGCTGTCAACTGATCACTACCTTGTGGTGTGTTGGATCAGATGGCGGGGGAGGATGCCGGACAGACCTGGCAGGCCCAAACGTGTGTTGAGGGTTTGCTGGGAACGTTTGGCAGAGGAACCTGTCAGAAAGATCTTCAACTCCCACATCCGGCAGAGCTTCGACTGCATCCCGGGGGAGGCTGGTAACATTGAGTCTGAGTGGGCCATGTTCCGGACCTCCATTGTTGAGGCGGCTGAACGGAGCTGTGGCTGCAAGGTTGTCGGTGCCTGTCGGGGTGGCAATCCCCGCACTCGGTGGTGGACACCCCGGGTGAGGGGGGCTGTCAAGCTGAAGAAAGAGTCCTATCGAGCCTGGTTGGCTCAGGGGACTCCGGAGGCAGCCGACAGATATCGAGGAGCCAAGCGGCTTGCAGCCTCGGCGGTCGCTGAGGCAAAAACTCGGGTGTGGGAGGAGTTCGGTGAGAACATGGAAAAAGACTTTCGGTCGGCTCCGAGAAGTTTCTGGCAAACCGTCAGGCGACTCAGGAGGGGAAAGCAGTTTTCCACCAACACTGTATATGGTGGGGGTGGGGAGCTGTTGACCTCGACTGGGGACGTCACCAGACGGTGGAAGGAATACTTCGAGGATCTTCTCAATCCCACCGGCACGTCTTCCGCAGAGGAAGCAGAGCTTGGGGACCCCGGGGGGGGCTCGTCTATCACTGGGGCTGAAGTGGCCAAGGTGGTAGGGAAACTCCTTGGCGGTAGGGCCCCGGGGGTGGATGAGGTTCACCCCGGGTTCCTCAAGGCTCTGGATGTTGTGGGGCTGTCCTGGTTGACACGTCTTTGCAACATCGCGTGGACATCGGGGGCAGTGCCTCTGGACTGGCAGACTGGGGTGGTGGTTCCCCTTTTTAAAAAGGGGGATCGGAGGGTGTGTTCCAACTATAGGGGGATCACACTCCTCAGCCTCCCCGGTAAGGTCTATGCGGGGGTACTGGAGAAGAGAGTCCGACCGATAGTTGAACCTCGGATCCAGGAGGAACAATGCGGATTCCGCCCCGGTCGTGGAACACAGGACCAGCTCTTTACCCTCGCTAGGATCCTGGAGGGTGCATGGGAGTTTGCTCAACCAGTCTACATGTGTTTTGTGGATCTGGAGAAGGCATTCGACCGTGTCCCTCGGGGTATTCTGTGGGGGGTGCTCAGGGAGTATGGGGTACTGGGCTCTTTGTTACAAGCTATCCAGTCCCTGTACAAACAGAGCAGGAGTCTGGTTCGTATGGCTGGCAGTAAGTCCGACTGGTTTCCAGTCGGAGTTGGACTCCGTCAGGGCTGCCCGTTGTCACCGGTTCTGTTCACAATTTTTATGGACAGAATTTCTCGGCGTAGCCAAGTGGCGGAGGGTGTCCGGTTTGGTGGTCTCAGGATCCCATGTCTGCTTTTTGCAGATGATGTGGTCTTGTTGGCTTCATCGAGCCGGGAACTCCAGCTCTTGCTGGACCAGTTTGCAGCCGAGTGTGAAGCGGTAGGGATGAGGATCAGTACCTCCAAGTCCGAGTCCATGGTACTCAGTCGGAAAAGGGTGGAGTGCTCTCTCCAGGTTGGAAGTGAGATCTTGCCTCAAGTGGAGGAGTTTAAATACCTCGGGGTCTTGTTCACGAGTGAGGGAAAGATGGAGCGTGAGATTGACAGGCGGATCGGTGCAGCGTCAGCAGTAATGCGGGCTTTGTACCGGTCCGTTGTGGTGAAGAAAGAGCTGAGCAGAAAAGCAAAGCTCTCGATTTACCGGTCAATCTACGTCCCAACCCTCACCTATGGTCACGAGCTTTGGGTAGTGACCGAAAGAACGAGATCGCGGGTACAAGCGGCTGAAATGAGTTTTCTCCGCAGGATGTCTGGACTCTTCCTTAGAGACAGGGTTAGGAGCTCGGACATCCGGGAGAGACTCGGAGTGGAGCCGCTGCTCCTCCACGTCGAGAGGAGCCAGTTGAGATGGTTCGGGCATCTGGTTCGGATGCCTCCTGGACGCCTTCCTGGAGAGGTGTTCCGGGCATGTCCAACGGGGAGGAGGCCCCGGGGCAGACCAAGAACACGCTGGAGAGACTATATGTCTCGACTGGCCTGGGAACGCCTCGGTATACCCCCGGAGGAGCTGGCGTCGGTGGCTGGGGAGAGGGAGGTCTGGGTTTCTTTGCTCCGACTGCTTCCCCCGCGACCCGGACCCGGATAAGCGGTGGATAATGGATGGATGGATGGATGTTTTACATAATTCTTAATCAAGTAACACACATATATGTGATGACCTTGGAATTAATTTTACACAGTCATATCCCATATGCAACTTCAAACTTTTTTAAACCAATGGGAATTAAGATTTAATTTGATGGTTTGAAAAGTGCTTGATTAAGCAGTTTTACAGAGAGCATAAATTGATCTTTGGAGTGTCTCTGCCATCACCAAAGACTCCTGTCTTGACCCTCTTAGAAACCTTGGGTCATAAACAGGGCCTGGAGTGGCCTGTAGTTTTGGTTTACGACCCTCTCTGGGTGCTATCTCAGATTCCAATCTGAGTTGGGGGAATTGGAGATGTCTCTCACAGTTACCTGTCTAGATTCTACGTATTAAAGTTAAAATTCATTTATAAGATAAATTAAAACATATTAATCTGCCACTACAATAAGCAAGTCTTGTACCAGCTCCAAGATAAATAACCTTTGTCATGCCAATAGTTCCACTCACCAGCTCCTCTTGATGCATTTCATGAAGGTTGGGGTAGGTTGACAAGGATAGTCTGTAGGAAAGGTTAATTGGTTTTGTTAACCATCTGTGTTATTAAACAGTGGCCTAGACTGCATATCAGCATCATGAAGACTTTCTTGCATAATGAATCACAGTGGTCAGGATTAAGAAAATCAATAGGCAGAGTGAGTGGTAACCTGCCAATTGTATTAATGAGGCAGAAGCTTTTTTCATACAGTCTAGCATAACACAAACACACACAACATATAAACACAGGTACACATACAAAAACATTCTACACTGTGACCCCTGACAGATCTGACACACACCTTTGGCGAACAGAGAAGCAAAACTCACACTCAGAAGCCAAATCAATAAAGCTGAAAAAATGTGTTGGCCAGCAGGAGGGTTGGCTCGCAGTCTACAAACCAAAGCATGTTCTATAGGCAGAAGCCTATAGAACATGATAACCTTTGTTGCACTGCTTAAAGGCTGAAATTGAGATAGCAAACATTTTGCTAGCTAAAGACAAAAGTGTTTACTTCTTGGCATCTGCTATTCAGAGACATGTATATATATATAGATTTATTTTAAACACCAAGCGTTTTGAAAAGGTCTGGGTACATGGACAATTTTAGAAAATGTCTTTGAAGGTTGGGGGTTTTTGTGTCTACAAAACAAACATATGGTTTGTTGTTTTGATTAGCAAAGGTCAGTGTTTTTAAAGCACAGGCTATATGCTACTGTCCATACATAATAATGAGTATGCTAAAACAGACATTCACAACCATCATGAATACTACTGAAGGGTCAATCCATCTACCAGTCCATATGTTTGGACCATGGGAGGAAACCCATGCCAACAAGGGGAGAACACACCAAACACGTCACAGTTTCCCAAAGTTGTCTTGAACCAACAACCCCAGGACCCTCAAATTGTTTGACAGTGACACTACATGTTGCCCCACCATAGTACAACTCAATGATTTGTATAGTTCAAAAGAATAGCAAAAGAGCAAAAGTGTCATTTGCTCACTTTCTGTCACTACAAATTATGTGTATAATGTCACAACAAGTAAAACTACATAATATAATGACTTTTGGAATATTTAGAGCCTCACTATTTTTCAAAGGGTATACAGTAACTACATTACTGGCCTATTATTGGACCAACAGAGTTAAAAAAAATGAGGTCTGGTTTAGTTGTCTTCCAGCAATGTGCTACTCTGGCAAGAATAGAGATTGTGATATATCTTTATGTGAGAATGATTTTGTGCAAAGAACTGTGTGCATGAACATGTTTTGTATAGCCCATAGACTTATTTTAACTTGTTTTAAAAGAGTTATAATATGTCCCCTTTAAAGTTTGAAAATATTAAAATAAAAATAAACCATATATTTGTTATCAACACTAACCCTCACTGACTTGCACAAAGACATCACTGGTACAAATGGTAAAGGAATTTTGAATAATGTTTGGCTGCTTTGACCAGTTGGGTGACTTTGGAAAATGGGGGTCTGTTCATAAATGTCTTGGCACCTTTATATTATTTGATAACATTTTTGTGTACTTTGAGAATGAACCTGGTATTCAGTGTAGCCACGGAAGATACATGCTACAACCAGGCTAGCTTTCTTATGTTCATAGTTTATGAATCTTTGTAAAATCTCATGTTTAGGAAATATGTTGGACAATATATGTATTTAATATACAGGGTCGGCCATTTATACGGATACACCTTAATAAAATTGGAATGGTTGGTATTACTAACTTCCTGTTTGTGGCACATTAGTATATGGGAGGGGGGAAACTTTTCATTGTGGATGGTCAAGGAGTATTCTGTCCAAGATGGCGCCGGTGTGTGTGGCTGGCCGTCTGCTGCTCTCACTTTGCCTTGTGTTGTTGGTGTTGCTAAGCTTTGGCACTTCACATGTGAAGTCTCTACTGGTGTATGATCGCCAGTTTCTCCTTGATCTTAGATATAATACCTGTGATGTAGGTGTTTTTTATCACAGTGGACAGAATCCTGTGCCCCCGCACCTATCGGGTATTCCAAATCACCTGTGCCGGGCCTCGGCCCAAACAATTCAGCGAAAGTGTCGCCGCCGCCGCGGTAAACGTGGCGGTCGGCTAGTGAAACTAAAGGTCTGCCTCTCACAATCGTCATACAGTTCCCGGCCACGACGTGGATTATCCCCCCAATTCGTTGTGTCCTGGCATTTCCTGGAGCCCATCAGCATCTCCCTGGTACCTGTCATCGGCCTGGATGAGGGATCCCGTCCCCGCCGCCCCTGCTTTTCCCGGCTCCGTGAGCGTGGGGTGAATCCCCGCAACCTGAGGACGCCGCTTCGTGCTCCTAATCTGTCTAAAGCACAGGCCTCTGCTCCTGCCAGGATCGGCCTTGTGAACGCCAGATCACTGGCAAATAAAACTTTTATTCTGAGGGACTTCTTCTCTTCTCAAAGCCTGGATTTTCTTTTTGTGACAGAGACTTGGATTGGTGCTGGTGAGTACAGTGCTCTTGTTGAACTTCTGCCGGCTGGCTGTGGTTATTTTAATACCCAGCGGACGTCAGGCCGGGGAGGAGGAACAGCGACTGTTTTTAAAATGTAAACAGCGTGCTGTATCACCCTCATTTTCCAGTTTTGAAGTCACTTTATTTGAGGTGGGCCGCTCTGACCCGGTGCTGTGTGCTGTCATCTATCGACCCCCTAAATACAATAAGGATTTCATAAATGACTTTTCTGATTTTCTGGCGGGACATATGCCGAAATATGATCGCATCCTTATCGTCGGGGACTTTAACATTCACGTCTGCTGTCCAGATAAACCGCTGGTGAAGGACTTTGTTAACATCATTGACTCTTTTAATTTAGTGCAGTATGTGTCCGGGCCCACACATGAACATGGACACACCTTAGACCTTGTTCTTTCTTATGGGTTGTCTGTGTTCAATTTAGAGATCCATGATAGTGGGTTTTCTGATCACATGCCTGTTTTATTTGATGTTGTTTTATCCTGTGCTGCTTTTAAACCTTGCGCTCCTGCTCGGCTTGGTCGGAGTTTTAACTCTTTCACTGCCGGTCAGTTCACCTGCGCTTTCGACCAGCTTTGTTCTCCTCCTGACTCAGCCTCTAATACTAATACGGAGGAGCTCAGCTCCTGGTTTCACTCCTCCTGCCAAACCATACTGGACTCAGTGGCTCCATTAAGAACTGAACAGCCCAAAGTTAAACCTGAGCCCTGGTTCAATGACCGAGCGCGTGCAGCAAAGCAGAAGTGTCGCAGAGCTGAACGCCGATGGAAAAAGGATAAGCTGCAGGTTTCATTTCAAATGTTAAAAGACTGCTGGCGTTCTTACCAGAGCACCATCAAAGAGGTTAAGAGAGAACACTTGTCAAATATTATTATGGCAAATTGTCATAAGCCACGTGTGTTATTTAAAACCATTGACTCTGTTCTTAAGGCCCCTCAGCCTGTCTGTTTGGAAGCATCTCCTGACATGTGTAATGACTTTCTGCACTTTTTTATTGATAAGATTGTTACTGCAAGAGCTCTTATCACAGCTCCTGCTGTTGACCCCTCTGACTCTGCCCCTTGCTTGGCTGTGTTTGATAGGTTTGAGCCGGTGACTCTGTCGCACTTGGAGGATGTGGTGGGCCATTTAAAGCCCTCAGGTTCTCCTTGTGATGTTTTGCCTCCTCACTTTCTAAAAGAGATTTTTCATACTATAGGGCAGCAGGTTCTGGCCATTATTAACAGCAGCCTGTCTTCTGGTGTTGTTCCTGTGAGTTTTAAACATGCTGTAGTACAACCCCTGCTCAAGAAACCTGGCCTCGACCATAATGTATTGGCTAATTATAGGCCTATTTCCAAGCTGCCTTTTATTTCAAAGATCTTGGAGAAAGTTGTTTATGCTCAACTGAAATTATTTTTGGATGAGCATAATATTCTGGAGGTTTTTCAGTCTGGTTTTCAAACCTTGCATAGTACAGAGTCAGCGTTGCTCAGGGTTTTTAATGACATTCTCCTGGCCAATGATTCTGGGGACCATGCAATTCTTGTCCTGCTGGATCTAACTGCTGCTTTTGACACAGTGGATCACAACATTTTAGTTTCCCACTTGCAGCATCTAGTCGGCATTTGTGGTAGTGCTTTGGACTGGTTTAGGTCCTATCTGACGGACTAACTAACTTTGTGTGTTAGTTTTGCTGGCTCAGAATCCTCCTCAGCTCCCCTATCATATGGAGTTCCACAGGGCTCAATCTTAGGACCCCTCCTTTTCTCACTTTATCTGCTCCCATTGGGCTCTATCTTGAGAAAACATGGCATTGCATTTCACTGTTACGCTGACGACAGCCATATATATGTCCCTTTAAAGAAGAAAGATGCTTTCTCGATTAAACAACTGTTGTTATGTCTCAATGACATTAAAGACTGGATGGTTTTAAATTTTTTACATTTTAACGAAAACAAAACAGAAGTGATGGTGTTTGGTCCCAGTGGTCCCTGTGAAGCCCCTACAGTTGATTTGGGCCCCTTGACTTTGTATGTGAAGCCAACTATCTTAAATTTGGGTTTTAAGATGGACAGTGATTTTAAATTGGACCGCCAAATAGGCACAGTAGTTAGGTCCAGCTTTTTCCACCTGAGGCAGCTGGCAAAGGTGAAGCCAATTCTCTCATACGAGCACTTTCAAACAGTAATCCATGCCTTCATCACATCCCGGTTGGATTACTTCAATGCACTGTATTTTGGAGTCAGCCAGTCCTCCCTCAGACGTCTCCAATTGGTGCAAAATGCTGCTGCCCGACTCTTAACGGGAACACGTAAGAGGGAACATATAACTCCCATTCTGGCCTCTCTCCACTGGTTGCCTGTGCATTTTAGAGTACATTTTAAGATTCTCTTATTTGTTTTTAAATCTTTAAATGGACTCGCCCCACCTTACCTCACTGAGCTGCTACACCCCCACGTCTCTGCTCGGTGCCTCAGGTCAGCTGATCAGCTGCTCCTGGAGGTGCCGAGGTCAAAACGTAAGCGGCAGGCTTCTTCACTTTCGGTTTTTAAAACTTATCTTAAAACCCATTTTTATTCCTTGGCTTTCAACTCAGCATGAGACGTTTGTTTTGTTTTATTTATTTTATTAGTGTTTTTATTTAAGTTATTTATTTTTCCTTATTGTTTATTTTATTTTGTTTTATAAACATCTTTTGTACAGCACTTTGTTTTAACTGTTGGTGTTTTTTAAAGTGCTCTATAAATAAAGTTGAGTTGAGTGACTATGTTTTTTCATGTTTTTTTTTTTTTTTTCCAATGGGAAGAGGGTCATGTGACACATCGAACACACTTCACACACTGATAGCAACAACGCAGGAGAAATGCTAGCACAGACTTCCAGTATCCGTAGTTTCAGGTGCTGCACATCTCGTATATTCACAGCATAGACAATTGCTTTCAGATGACCCCAAAGATAAAGGTCTAAGGGGGTCAGATCGCGAGATCTTGGGGGCCATTCAACTGGCCCACATTGACCAATCCACTTTCCAGGAAACTGTTCATCTAGGAATGCTCGGACCTGACACCCATAATGTGGTGGTGTACCATCTTGCTGGAGAAACTCAGGGAACATGCCAGCTTCAGTGCATAAAGAGGAAAACACATCATCATGTAGCAATTTTGTATATCCAGTGGCCTTGAGGTTTCCAATGATGAAGAATGGCCCCACTATCTTTTTACCCCATATACCACACCATACCATCAAGATATGCAGCACCTGAAACTTCGGATACTGGAAGCCTGTGCTAGCATTTCTTCTGCAGTATTGCTATCAGTGTGTGAAGAGTGGGAGAAGAGGGTTGCATTGACAATCCAACACAATGGGCAGCACTTTGAACACATTTTATAAGTGGTCAGAAACTTAAATAAATCATGAAAGAGTAAAGTTACGTTAAAACCATTGTTTCTCTTGTGAAATTCCCAATAATTTGATGTGTCACATGACACTCTTGCCATTGAAAAACAAAAGTTGGATCCAAAATGGCCGTCATGGTCACCACCCATCTTGAAAAGTTTCCCCCCTCCCATATACTAATGTGCCACAAACAGGAAGTTAATATCACCAACCATTCCCATTTTATTAAGGTGTATTCATATAAATGGCCACCCTGTAGTGTTCATGTATGTATGACCTATATGGACAATCTATATTAAATTAATAGATTGTTCATATATGTTGTCCATGTATGCATGAAATATATGTATGAGCTATATTAAATTCATATAGATTGTCCATGTATGACCACGACCCTGAATTGGATAAGTGGTTACAAATAATGAATGAATAATGAATGTCCATGTATTTTGTTCATGTATGCATGACATATGTCTGGAACTACATGAATTTAATATGGATTGTATAGGTATTTTTAGTGTAATACATTAAAATTATATTATTGAGGTACACATACATGAGAATCATATATGTTTTTATATAAATTTTCCATATGGGCATACATGCTGACATGCAGATTCCTGGCTGACCATTCACTATTTAATTAAATATATAAAGATCCACAGAAAAAAATAGAAGAGCCTTTTGTTCACTTCAGTGGGCTAAACTTGGACTGTTCATAACTGGAAACAGGTTATAGTTTTGCCACAATTCTAAAATGTATGCCTGTACTATTTCTCACAATATAGTCTTATAAAATGTGATCAGGGCATGTTTTCTTCTGATAAGCCAATTTCCACGCTTCCTATTCTTATAATATCTGTGAGCCTTGGGTATCTATAATGTCAACAATTACATTTTTTTAAGGGTATGCGCCATCTAACCCATCCCACAGAATGAAGCAGGAAAAGAATATATTTTTTAAGTTTGTATATATGTTTGTATAATATTTTTTGTATAATATGATTTTTGTCTTTTTCTGGTGAGCTAATTAAAGAAAAGAAGCAGATAAAACTTTGGTTGGAGTTATATAGATTGTGTTTATGTGTTCTGGTGGGCTGGATGCAGAGATTTTGTTTACAAATAATCCTGTTGAAAGTATTTTAAAAATCACAAGCAATGTTTGATTTCGCTGGTTGAAAATACCCCAATATTTAGGGGTTACATACAAGAGAGTACAGGGTTCAAAGCTACGCTTAAGATTACAGCCCACACTTCCAATATTACAGGGTATTTAAAAGTAAATTACAGGAAAATACCAGGTATCAAGCTACACTTTAAATTACAGCCCACACTGCCTGTATTACAGACTACTTAAGGGTAAAATACAGGTAAGTGCCAGGAATTAAGCTACACTTTAACTTACAGCCCACACTACCTGTATTACAGGGTACTTAAGGATAAGTTACAGGAAAGTACCGGGTACTGAGCTACGTTTTAATTTACAGCCTGCACTTCCTATTTTACAGGGTAAGTTACAGGTTAGGGCCGGGTACTAAGCTGTACTAACAGAACACGTAACCTTAAGTCTGGAGAGTGCACATTTACCTTATTTGAATTTTTTTTTTTATTTGATAAATGACTTCCTTAATTCTTTGACATGCCAGCTTCAGTGCATATTTGACATGCATCTGTTTTTTGTATTTCTTCTTGTCACGCCTTCGTCCTGTCAAGTCTGTTGTCCCCGCCATGTGCTTTATTTGCACATGGCTATGTTTGTTTATGTTCGAGTCTCCGCCTTTGTTCCGCCTCCTCGTCCGTGTCATGTGTTAACCCGTCCTCCTCGTTATCTGTCCAGGTGTGTCTCGTTTGTGTCAGCATTTAAGCCCTCTTGTCTCACGTCCTGTTGGTCGTACATTTCACATTTCACTTCATTATGTATTGTTCCTTAGTCATGTCTTGTCGTGTGGTTTATCTCCCGTTTTCTAGTCAGGTCATATTTGTTTCATAGTTTTGTTGTTCTGTGTTTTTCGTGTCTTTAGTTTATAGTCATCGTCTTGTTGTTTTCTTTATAGTTTGTCTGTGTTTTGTTCTATCTTTTGTTATTAAAAACCCTCCGTGTTTTAGCAAGTGCGTCCGCCTCCGTCAGTCCGCCCCGTGACCGTGACACTTCTCAACCTTGCTCTTTTAAACTTCCTTGTTCCCCTCAGTTCATACTGACTCTCTCTACAGTCAGGTAGTAACTTTTGTGCATTGTACATTATCTGTGCAATTTTAAGTTAAACTAGATCATGGAATTTTAAAGCCTGTTTATTAATAAACATATTATTGGTTGGTTCGTACTAAACTGGTTGAATTATAATTCCTTTTTAGCTTTCTTTTGTAGCATGAACACTAATATTTAATTAGTGTTGGTTTCATATTTGTTCCCCCTCAACTCTACACAGTAAGTCATGTATGGAATTATGAATGTACAATATACTATATAAGCTCTTGTTCAATATATCTTTAGTTTTATACAGTATTCCAATGTCTTTAGACATTTTTGTTTTTACACTATTAATAGGTTGTTGGGCAGCATGGTGGTGCAGCAGGTAGTGTCGCAGGACCTGGAGGTTATGGGTTCAAGTACCAAGAGTTTGGTGTGTTCTGCCCATGTCTGCATGAGTTTCCTCCGGGTGCTCCGGTTTCCTCCCATGGTCCAAAAATACACGTTGTTCTTAAACATGGTTAAAACCCATTAATATACAGTTGGGCAATCACCTTAAGATGGGTTTATCTGAACACAACCCCATAATCAAGTGAGGAGCATCTATACTCCCCAAGCCACATGGCTGTGTGTATTACAGTTGCATAATAATTTCTTATATGTAGTCTGAGAGTTTGAAAGT
Source organism: Hoplias malabaricus (assembly GCF_029633855.1). Taxonomy (NCBI): domain Eukaryota; kingdom Metazoa; phylum Chordata; class Actinopteri; order Characiformes; family Erythrinidae; genus Hoplias; species Hoplias malabaricus. Next base: position 28,976,767 of record NC_089814.1, read on the forward strand.
CAAACATATTCAACATGTTTTTCCCCCTGGATTCCCTGAATCTTTTCACAGTGTAATAGATGGTAACAGACCTAAATTTACAGTTTACAATTATGTTCATTTTTACAAAAATGAACAAAAAATGTTCTTTTTGAAATTTATTGACAGTTCTTTCACAAGTGGTAAGCCATAACTCATCTTTGCATGCTAATCTTTGGTGGAGTCTCCTTTTATATGCAATCATGATACACTCCCCTGTTACCAGTTCATCTGCGTATTGTGTAATGTTTATTTATTCTGAATTTTTTTTTAATGTACGCAGGCATTAAACTCTATATTTGGTTACATTTTCAAAAAGCTATGGTCAGTAAAAGTGTTAAAAGTAATTTACTTTGTCAGTTAAAAGAGAATTAACAATCACCGATTTCTTTATGTGAAATTGTATGAACCTCTAGAAATGGGATTTGTACATGACAAATGTTCTTTAAGCGGTAAAAAACACCTTGTTTCATTAATGATCTGTCAGGGTGAAGGCTCTTAAATTTTAAAGAGCATTTATATAGCGTAAAGATCCTATACAAATTTATGAATTGCCACATGCTGAGGTTCTTCACACTAATATTTATGAAATAAAAATCTATTAAACAAGGGCAGCACGGTGGCACAGCAGGTAGTGTCACAGTCACACAGTTCCAGGGAGCTGGAGGTTGTGGGTTCAAGTCCCACTCCAGTGACTGTTGGTGTGTTCTCCCTGTGGGTTTCCTCTGGGTGCTCCAGTTTCCTCCCAGAGTCTAAAAATACACACTGGTAGTTGGATTGGTAGATCAAAAAAAGTGTCCATAGGCGTGTATGTGTTGCCCTGTGAAGGACTGGTGCCTGCCCCTCCCACCTCAGGGTGTATTCTGCTTTGCGCCCAATGATTCCTGGTAGGCTCCGGACCCACCGCAACCCTGAACTCTTATATACAGACAATGAATGAATGTAAAGCATTTTTTAAAGGGAAACATAAGGTTTTTGTCTGTGGTGCAATTCAATCATCATTTAAAGACTCCTGTTTCCTGGTGAAGAGAAATTTGAGTAGACCAACACTTAAGCTATACTTCATAATGCATTCTAGGGGCATAGATATTATGTGCTTAGGAATATTATGTAAAGTAATTCTAATACATATACAACCCTTTTTTAATTTTCCAAACTGGATTTTATTTCAAACATACTGCTAAGTATGTGATGCTTATTAATAAAAAAAAAAAAAATCCCATAACCTTTACAAAATAGAAACTTGGATGCATCTTGGTCAATTATAAAATGTAAACCTGCCAGAATGATCGATGTTGGTCAAAAGGTCTTTGTTATTTTTCTGGGATTTTCTCAGTAGGCGGCCTGCACTTTCAGCTTAACACATTCACCTTAGTTTAAGCTCTTTTCCACTGCCTGAGAAATTTTCCCATGCATTGTTTTTATTTTTGATAGCTGTAATAGTCTCATTTGGTAACCCTTCAATGTTTGTTTAAAAATGTAACATTAATGCCTCCAGAAGGCAAAAAAATTGTGTTTAAATACAAATTAGATTATGAAAGAAAGCTCAGAAACATCATTTTAAGGTTACAAAAATATAAGCTATGATCACCTGCCACAAAGGTATAGTTTAAAGGCAGAGCCCTGGGTCCCAATGACAGGGGGTATTGAACAGTGTATTTTTAAAATTTGTTTTATATAAATAATACGAGGTAGACTTAGTATGCTCATATTAAGTCATATTAAGTCATAAAAAAAGACACTACGTTATCTCTCCCCTTCTTGCGCACACACCCAATACATTTCAGCAAATCCTGCATATCTTGATGGTATGGTGTGGTATATGGGGTACAAAGATAGTGGCAATTCTTCATCAATGGAAACCTCAAGGCCACTGTATATGCGAAATTGCTACATGATGATGTGTTTTCCTCTTTATGCACTGAAGCTGGCACGTTCCCTGAGTTTTTCCAGCAAGATGGTGCACCACCACGTTATGGGTTTCAGCTGAATGGCCCCCAAGGTCTCAAGATCTGACCCCCTTAGACTTTTATCTTTGGGGTCATCTGAAGGCAGTTGTCTTTACTGTGAAGATACGAGATGTGCAGCACCTGTAACTACGGATACTGGAAGCCTGTGCTAGCATTTCTCCTGTGGTGTTGCTATCAGTGTGTGAAGAGTGAGAGAAGAGGGTTGCATTGACAATCCAACACAATGGGCAGCACTTTGGACACATTTTATAAGTGGTCAGAAACTTGTAAATAATTCATGAAAGAATAAAGTTACATTAAAACCAAGCACACCATTGTTTTTTTTCTTTTTTATGAAATTCCCAATAAGTTTGATATGTCACATGACCCTTTTCCCATTGGAAAAACAAAAGTTGGATCCAAAATGGCCGACTTCAAAATGGCCACCATGGTCACCATCCATCTTGAAAAGTTTCCCCCCTCCAATATACTAATGTGCCACAAACAGGAAGTTAATATCACTAACCATTCCCATTTATTAAGGTGTATCTTTATAAATGGCCCACCCTGTATATTTAAGTTTCTTTGTGTCACTTCCTGTTTGTTGGACATTCCACATTCATTTGCTCCAGTCTGTCTGTCTCGTCTGTTACTCATTCCTTGAAGTCAGTCTTTGTATCTCTCTTTTCTCATGTCTGTTTGTATCTTTACTCTGTTTAGCCCTCCATGTCCACTCTGTTTAGTTCTGTGTTCTAGTTTAATCTGTTTAGCTTCCTGTGTTCAGGTTAGTCTGCTTAGCTTTCTCTGTCTGTTTAGTTCCCTTTGTCTAGGTTTGTCTCTCTAGCTCTATGTCTAGGTTTAGTCTGTTTCTCTCTGTGTCTGTTTAGCTCCCTCTATCTAGGTTTCTCTGTCCAGTTCCCTGTCTGTCTAGTTCCCTCTCTATCTGTCTAAGCCTCTCTGTCCAGGTCATCCTGTCCAAGTCTCTCTGTCTAGGTATCTCTTTGTTTAAGTATTCTGTCTAGCTATCTTAATCTGTCTCTGTACTGTTATCTTGTGTTGTAAATAAAAAGTCACTGTGTTTTAGCAAGTGGGTCCGCCTGGTCCTGACACTAACAGATAAAGGGAAAATTAACCAATGCAGCAGTTCTGTATGCAGAAACACTCCTTATAATGAGAGATATCAGAAGTGAATGGCAATATTTGTTAAAACTGAAATAGAAAACTTAAATAGCTATTATTAACAACAATCTCTGAATGAATATCTTCCATGAATGAATGTCTTCCAGGCTGAAGAGACAAAAAGGCAAAACAAAACACAGTTCCAAAAACAGAAGCCTAAGGCTACAGTTGGACACAAGCTCACTGAATTTGGACAATTGCCTAGTCTTATGAATCTCAATGTCTGCAAATTTACCTTTGAGTAAACACTTTGAAGCACTGAAGCAAAACTGTAGGCATGTTTAAGCATAAACTATTCTCATAAATTATTCAGATCTGTTATTTAAATTTTGCAAAATTCTTACCTTTCCTGTTTTTGATGCTTGATGCTTTTAATTTTTTTTTTCAAGCTTATTAAGAAGGATGTTTAAATGACTTTGGAAGAAAATGAGAACATGATAATTTTCCCCAACTCAACTCACACCATTACTCACCAGTTACACATAGTAACACACAGAGGAAATAATCCTTTGCTTTCCATGAAAGCCTGCCTGTAATTCAAGCACAAAAAACTAATTTGTTGTCACTGTACAACACTGCAAGAACCGTTTGTGAAGAAAGCACTCTTTCTTCACAAAAGAAAGTGGTCACAAAGGAGTGAAGACACAATGTGGTTTTAATAGGAAGGCAGGGGTCAGTGGTGATGGAGGGAGGATTGACCAGAGATTGGGCCTGTGCTACGAGTATAAAGTCTTTTCCATTACAGTGAGTGTTGGGCGGAACAAAAGCTGAGGTGAAACCAGATCTCTAGAAGGTCTTCTCAAGACCCAGGGGTGATTTAAACCCAGCCCAAATCAGGCCAGCTAGATCAATGGCCACACAAGGGAGAGGCAGACAGGGATTTTCTCCTGCATTCTTTCTCTGAAACAATCGTCCCTCCTCTTTCCACTCTTGGCTCCTCTCTGCCCTCACTTTGTCCCATGACAACTCCCAGGACAGTTACTGTCGCAAGCTTTGTAAGAGTCACTGGGTCTACAGCAGAGGGACACTGAGCCTTCCTCCCATGAAATTAAGCTGCCTGGCAATTTGTGAGAAGGGGCTCTGAAATGGAACCTGAGTTCTGAACTGTAAACTGCCTGTAAACCTTGCTCCGAAGCTTCAAAGAGGAACTTATTTGGTTATGTATACATAGAAAAGTGGAATAATGAAGTAATCAACTGACACACCTTTTTAACCATAGAATATACACAGATAAACAATAACATTATGACCACCTCCTTTTTTTAATACAATCACTGTCCGAGTTCTACTGATCAAACAGGAGCACTTTGTAGTTTTATAATTACAGACTATAGTTCATCTGTTGCCCTTTATACTTTATATTCCCCCTTTCACCCTGTTCTTCAAATGGTCAGGACCACCACAAACAGGTATGGTTTGGGTGGTGGATCATTCTCAACACTGCAGTGACACTGACGTAGTGGTGATGTGTTGTGTTGTGCTTGTATGAGATCAGACACAGCAGCACTACTGCATTTTTGGAATAATGTGTCCACTTACTGTCCACTCCATTAGACACACCTTTATCATTGGTTCACTTTGCACATGAAAAGTCAGTGTGAGTAGCTCATCTGTTGCTGCATATTTTGTGTTGGTTATCCTCTAGTCATTCATCAGTGGACACAAGGTGCTGCCCCCAGGAAGCTGTTGGCTGGATATTTATGGTTGGTGGACTACTCTCAGTCCAGCAGTGGCACCGAGGGCTTTAACAACTCCAGCAGCACTGCTGTGTCTGATCCAGTCTTAGTAGCACAACACACAGTAACAGAACACCACCTGTCACTGCACTGAGAACGATCCACCACCCGCATCATACCTGCTCTGGTGGTCCTGACCATTGAAGAACACTGTGAATGGGGCGAACAATATATATAGAGGGACTCCACTGTGTAATGTCTGACACACTGCAGTGTCAAGGCAAGATTTATTTGTGGTAAATACCTTTAGTTGAGAACAAAATTGGGAACTCACACTTAATTTAAAAGTCAAGTCAATGGTGATTATACTAAAATAACTAATTATATTTAATAATTTAAAGAATGGGGCTGCACAGTGGCACAGCAGGTGTGACTGTGTGAGTGACTGTGTGTGTGTGTGTGTGTTGCCCTGTGAAGGACTGGCACCCCCTCCAGGGCGTATTCCTGCCTTGTGCTCAATGATTCCAGGTAGGCTCTGGACCCACCATGACACTGAACTAGATAAGTGGTTACAGATAATGAATGAATGAATTTAAAGAATGTCTCAGACATTTTTGGCACATGCACATTGTAGCTGTTACTACAACTTGAACCTCTAGATGATGAATGCAGGCTACCTACCATTTAAACAAGACCACTCCAGCTTAAATTTGCTGGACTAGCTTTGGCTGCAAAGCATTCAGTAATGAGGTTGCAGTAATACATGTGGGCCCAAATTATACATCCAACTCCACCTGAGAGAGTAATTCAAACCCATAGGTAATATTCTGTGTTTCAAACAATTGTAGTGACATGCCATGCATTATTACGTCATGCAACATTTCATGTGACCTTGCCTAATAAGGTACTCAAGGTTGTCCTCAAGGCCTAAATGTGTAGAACATAGAAAATACACAACAATTTGAGGAGATTAGTCATGAGAAGTGTGTCATTTTATGGATGAATTAACATACAACAGACATACACTGCTGAAATTGATTCAAGCAGTGTTTTGTTTTTATCAAATCAATTAATTCAATGCATAGAATCATTTATAGGTTGTTATTCTGGACACCTTCTTCCAAAAATTTCCATGCTGCTGTTTCATGACCTTTCAAATATTCTTAAAATTAATTACATACAACATATTTTTATTGATCCTACTTTTTTAAAAAATTATTAAGAACTATATACAGTGAATTTCCACATATCAGTAGAAAAGTATACTGCAAATTGAGTGTGGCATAGTGCTGTTCTGCAGTATGCCTGCTCCCCAAGCTACCATGGGGTGATTAAAACTTGTTAGGCTTGCTTTTTGAGCTACTGCTGGGTTACTAAACCCACGATTACGATTAATGAACGATTATTGTTTTTTGTTTTTGGCTCTCATAGTACAGTGATGAGGCTTGTATTGTAAATATGCTCCAGTATAAAACCTGATATATTTTTTTCTAATGCTGCTAGGAGCTTGTTCCTATTATTCCTATTATATTTAAGCACTGTTTATATTTGGTGTGTGATTATGCTTTGGTCGCTTACTGTTTTTTCACAGTGTTTACATTTGACTCCTTTTTGTTCAGTGTTGTCTTCATAATAGTCAAAACAGAGCACGTCCAAACCACAGACGCTGTGTTTTTCTATGGTACCAACTGCTCGATTCGCTTGGTTGGCCTCGGCTTTTAGGTTGCTTCCATGTGGCAGATTGTCATATGATCCTGCCCCTACAGATTGGTAGCATGGTTTTAAAAGGGACAGTACATGAACACACAGTGGGGACATTCATTCATTATCTGTAACTGCTTATCCAATTCAGGGTCGTGGTGGGTCCAGAGCCTACCTGGAATCATTGGGTGCAAGGCGGGATTACACCCTGGAGGGGGCACCAGTCCTTCACAGGGCAACACAGACACACACACACACTTTTGAGTCACCAATCCACCTACCAACGTGTGTTTTTGGACCGTGGGAGGAAACCGGAGCACCCGGAGGAAACCCACACGGACATGGGGAGAACACACCAAACTCCTCACAGACAGTCACCCAGAGCAGGAATCGAACCCACAACCTCCAGGTCCCTGGAGCTGTGTGACTGCGACACTACCTGCTGCGCCACCGTGCCACCCACAGTGGGGACATAACAGAATAAAAATAATCAATATAGGCAAGATTATGTCAATTAGAAGTTCTGAATGTCGATTTCGATTCATTGTCGATTAATAGCCCAGCCCTACCTGATTCTATTAAACCTCACTTGTTATGCAAACCCATAACTCCTTGACACCCCCACACATCCCACTGTCCACATGCATTCAGCACAGTCAGTCAAGTCAGTCCTTATGGCAAAAGTCCCTTTTTGCTGGCCTGATAGGCTGTCTTCAAAAACCTATAATTAAATTGAACTTTCCCCTGTCTTTGAAATGATGAGGCTAATCAATGGCTCTGGCTTGGTGTGTTTCAATGGTTTATAGATTAGGGAGTAGTTTAAACATTGGTTTTAATTAACACTGGCCAGCAAAGCCCAGGGGCTGGGGTACAGCTGCATGTTGACCAGCCATATGATTGCAGCTAGAGCACAGTGATGAGACCCACAGACAAAGTCACCTTGAGGAACACTTGTCTGGATAAATTGGCTACCTATTTCCAGTTCCAGAAATTGCAAGTCCTTTGTCATATAGAGTTAAAAATAAATAAATAAATAAATAAATAAATAAAATGGCACTCTACAGTTCAGTGCAAATGTTAGATACCACCCTTCATTCATTTCAGATGATACATTATGCACAATATATTTCTGAAATTATTTCATATCTAATCTACTTGATTAAGGACAGGGAAAGTCTGAGGCAAACAAACAAACAGGAGTTTCCCAAACTGGAGTTCATATTTAAAAGATATAAAAAAAGTAATCCTAACAGCTGTGTAAAGCTTGACAGAATTCCAAAACTGTCATCATCAGTGTCAGTAATTTTGGTGGAAATACATGCCCACTATTTAAAAAGAAAGAGCCAACTACAAATAAAAACCATAATGCTGCTACACATTTTATCTGGTAAAGTAAATGTCAGTAGTTGTGATATTGAATACCGATTCTGTAGATCTACAATGTCTAATAGGACAGGTAGGAGTTGACCAAGATTTAATTGGAAGGGAAATCTGACCAAAAGAGCAATAAAATTTCTAATTGTGATTATACTTACAGATGATTAATAATTCTTAACATTACAACATTTTTTCATTGTCAATATTTGAAGAATTTTACTTCTTTGGATTTTAGTTTTTTTTTAGATTTTTTTTCACAAAGATAAACACAGTAAAAATAGATTTAACACACCAGTCATTTATAATGATAAAAACATAAAAAGGTACTGACAAGTAAAAATACTCACTACAGACAGATAAGTGGTATAGTGAAGATCATAATCTTGCCTTCATTGCGTAAAAAGATGCAGCATCCTCACAGCCATTTTGTCAATTAAATAAACTGAGCACATCCTGGAGGGGGTGCCAGTCCTTAACAGGGTGACACACTCATACATTCACTCACACCTATTCTCTTCTAAGTCGCCAGTCCACCTACCAATGTGTGTTTTGGATGTGGGAGGAAACCAGAGCGTCCGGAGGAATTGGGTGAGATTACATAAAAAAAATAAATAATAATAATAATAATAATATATATATATATATATATATATATATATATATATATATATATATATATATATATATATATATTATTATTTTTTTTATCTTGGGGTTTCCGCCCTACCTCAGAAGTTACATAGTGTAGTTTCTACTTTGCTAAGCCCAGAGCAGCAAAAACAGAGGCTTTATTCTCCCTATTACAACTTAGTGAAGCATTACAGTGATTTTGAAGCTGTAATTTGAAGCTACAAATATTGTGTTCCTTTCCAGTAAGTCTTTTTCATTTGCAGAGTGGTCCATGGTCTTTGTATTCTGCACTTAGATTGCAAGGGATTTTGTGTGTGTGTCATTGGTTGACATCAGCCACCTTGCAATACATATTCAAACAGGAACACTGGTTAAAGCTAGCCAGATCATCAGTGTGAAGACCTGACATTGTAAACTTCATATGTATAAAACAGTGGCGATTGCACTAAGACTGCAAGGGAAGCTCAGCTTCCCCTAAAATGTCAAAAAATAAGTGATCAAATATATACTGTTGTGTGTACTTGTCATTGAATAAATATGCACTACAACGCACTCAACTTTTGTTCAGAATCAGCTTCTTATCACTGGTAAAGACGCGGCTTTCCTCTCAATCTGTAAGGGACGATAAGGGATGAGGGGTGCGGACTGAAGGAGGACGGACGCAAACGCTAAGAACACAGACTTTATTTAACAAAACTCAATGAAACAAACACAACAGGACTGGGGCATGAAACGAGCGTGAAACAAGCAAGAGAAACGAGCAAGAGACACGAGGAACACTACAAAGAACACTACGAACAACACGGCTTAAGGAACAAGGAACAACTCGAACGAAACACGTAACAAGGTACAATGAACGACAACAGGAAGTGAGGGAAGGGGACTTAAATAACACAATAAACAAGAAACACCTGAAACGGATAACAAGGGAAAAGATGAGGAGGCGGAACAAAGGCGGGGCATGAAAGTAAACAAAACAAAGCCATGTGCTAAGAAAATGGACCAGACGGGACGTGAGTGTGACACAATCATTCCCGCAGTTTAACAGTGTTTTAAACAGTGAGGACGTTGAGCGTCCACAGAGTTCAATAGCGAAGCAATTGCAATATGCTGGTGCAGTGGGCCCTGGGTTCCTTCTGATGCATGACAATGCTAGGCCTCATGTGGCTGAAGTGTGTCAGCTGTTCCTGCATGATGAAGGCATTGATGCTATGGACTGGCCTGCCTGTTCCCCAGACCTGAATCCAATCGAGCACATCTGGGACATCATGTCTTGTTCCATCCACCAACGCCACTTTGCACCACAGACTGTCCAGGACATCCCTCAGGATCCACAAACCAAATTTTGTAGTTCAGGGGGATTCCTCAGGAGAACATCTGCTGCCTCATCAGGAACATGTCCAGGCATAGTAGGGAGGTCATACAGGTCACACACACTACTGAGCCTCATTTTAACTTGTCTTGAGGAATGTCCACTGAATTATGTTCAGCCTGTAATTTGATTTTCCATTTTTGTTTTGAGTATGATTCCAAATCCAGACCTCCATGGGATAATAATTTGGATTTACATAGATAATTTTTGTTATTTGGTTCTCAACACATTCCACTATGTAATGATTAAAGAATTTCAAAAGGAATATTTCATTCATTGAGATCTAAGATCCATCCATATAATAAAATCCATCTGTTGGTCTGTCTACCCCCACAGGACCACAACATAGCATGTAAGATTTAGGTGGGGGATCATTCCCAGAGCTGCAGTGACACTGATGTAGTGGTGGTATGTCAGTGTGTGTTGTGTTTGTATGATTGGATTGCCAACAGCAAAGCTGCTGGAGTATTAACCCCCTCAGTGTTACTGCTGGACTGAGAATAGTCCACCAACAAAAAATATCCAAAATTGTCCTTTGTCCACTGATGAATGATTACAGAATGACCAACACAACTTTGAGCTACTTCCTTGTGACTTTACATCTGCAAGGTGGACCAACAAGGTAGGTATGTCTAATAGCAAGAGTATACAGTTTAAAAACTTCAGCGGCACTGCTGTGTCTGACGTTGTGGTGGATTAGATGCATCAGTGCTGCTGGAGTTTATCTTTAGGTTGCACTTGCCACCCACTCCCTCCTACTTTCAATATTTTGCTGTGGAGTGCAATAACATGAGGAACGTGCTCATTAATGAACAAAATGGTGTGCTTTTTCAAATCCAAAATTTTTTATGATTATATCTATTGGTTTTGGGCAATGATGCCAACTGGCATGATGTTAAATCAGTATCTACTTTGTAAAAATACAGAATATTCATGATAAATATCTGTGATCCATAACACCTCCAGGAAAACCTGTGTACATTACAGCAATCTGGATACATGCTCATGTCTCCAGTTATTTACTACATGTCCTCCAGTTCCACAAAAAAGAAAGAAAGGAAGAAACAAACAAACAACAAAAAAAACCCCTGCTGTCATAACATACCTTTTCAGACTAATCCAGCTTTCATAAATATACACACTACAGTCCTGAATCTAATAAATAATTTACCATCACCAAATCATTCATAAAGCAATTCCCAGCTGCTAGTCTAAAAAAGACCAAAAACAAACAAACAAAAAAAAGATGAAGAAGCAGAAGACATGACTAATTTTAGGACTAGTTGATTCTATTTCATTGTTACTTCAGAGAAACTCTGTCCTGTAGCTGAGCTAAACCTCTTAACCCGAACCTGAACCTGCAGTTCAGAAAGAAGTGGTGTGTGAGTGTCCTGTGGGAGCACATTTTCAGACCGTGCTTCATCACATGGTGAGGGGCCGCTGGTGTTGACGCTAATCTGAGCAGGCAGATGTCTCAGGCAGCTGCCACTAATGGCTGCTCCATACTGGGAAGGCAACTGACCTGGACTTCACCACTCCCTTCTCCATCTATACCCAGAACCCTTCACAATGACCTCTAAAAAGTAAAGGGCTAGCGATGGGCAACAGAGATTATGGAATTTAGCATTTAGCTGCAGATGTCAATGTTAGTTTAACCATCTGAGATGTATGTGTGTGTGTGTGTGTGTGTGTGTGTATATATATATATATATATATATATATATATATATATATATATATATATATATATATATATAATAATGGCTGATTTTTTAAAAGGTGGAATTATTTAAGGTGGCCTGCAAAATATAATGGGAGTAAATGACTTATTAAAATAAGTATTATGTAGTTTGAAAATGGCATACTTTATAATTTGTCAAGGATAAAACATTGCAAAAGTATGTTCATAGATTTTTTTTCTGTATCCAAAAGTAGGTAACACTTTAAATAACAGCCACTAATTACTGGTTATGTACAGTGTAAGCACCTAGATAAAGTAAGTACTGAGAAGGTAAAGGGTATGATACAAGAAATATGTGGGTATTACTGGGTATCTTGCAAACATTTTACAAATAAGGCACTTAACTATGTTCTGAATCCATTGTACTTCTCAGCATAATTATAGATTATAAAACTGAATTAAATGTATGACAGTTTATGCAAGGTAACATTTCTTTAATTTTTTTATAAATAAGTAATGCAGCAACTATTTTGAATCCAGTGTAGTTCTGAATGTAATTATAGATTATTTAAAAATATTTACAGTGCACATAAAAATAAGGACATGGTCAGCTACTTTCATTACAGGCATGATTTACCACACCAATCAAAATCACATTGTATGTACATAGCTGACTTATGATGAAATGGGTGTTTCTCTTCTGTTCACATGGGTACGGCAGGGACTATTAATCGATGTTGTCTTCCACATTAAATCACAGCCTGCAAATTACAGGGTAAGTATCGAGTAAGTATATGTTAAGTAGGGTGTAACAAAAAATAAGTACAGAGTAAGTAAAGAATATGTATGCAGTTATTACTGGATATATTACTAACATTTTGCAAATGACTTAACAGGGACTTACTTTTTAATTAAGGCATAAGATAAAATAAGTAAAGAGTAATAAAGGGTTTGACAATAGATGTAAGCGGTTCTTACAAACATTTTACATAGACAAATAATAAGTATCTCTTAGGGTTAAGGGTATGACAGTAGATGTATACTTTTATTACCAGTTATATTAAAATATTTTACCAATAAAGCATGTAACAACAACAATTCTGAATCTATTGAAATTCAGAATATAAGTATAGTTTATAAGTGTACTTTCCTGTATTTCTTTTCCTTGTAATATAGGCAGTACAAGCGATCAAATCAAATCAAATCAAATCAAATCAAATTTATTTGTATAGCGCTTTTTACAACTGATGTAGTCACAAAGCAGCTTCACAGAATTCCAGTAAGACAAAGATTTGACATGAAATGTAAAAATCCCCAGGTGAGCAAGCCAGGAGCGACAGTGGCAAGGAAAAACTCCCTCAGCTGAGGAAGAAACCTTGGGACGAACCAAGGCTCACAAGGGGTGACCTATCCTCCTCTGGTCAATCTACTGGTAATAATAGTTAGGAGTCCATGTAGGGGAACTACAGTGTAGGGGCAGCTTCAAGGCACGAAGCATGGATGAGGATCTCGACAGTCATCCATCAGTGTCCAGATGGACAGGTGGGTGGTCGTTTACTCGGAAAAGGTAAAGGGATGGAATTAGTTTTGAACTGTTTTGTGTTTGTAAAGCAGAAAGTGTGAACATTTCCAGAGTGTGACTCTGAGCTCAATATTCTCAGTCTGGGTATTTTCTGCCACTAGTGAGATATTATTATGGTAAACTTATTATTATAGTTTGTTATTATCTCTAAACAATTTGTAACCTTATTTACATCCAGTGACTAACGCTAGACTAAAGAAGTGTTTTAATGATTACACATTGTCAAGCCCTCTTCTCGTCATGTCTGTTTTCCCCGGTCATGTGCTCTTTTAGCACATGGCTATGTTTGTTATTATTCTAGTCCCGCCTTTGTCCCGTCTCCTCGTCTGTCATTTGTTAACCTGTCCCCTCGTTATCTGTCCAGGTGTGTCTCGTTTGTGTCAAGCATTTAAGCCCTCTTTTCTCACGTCCTGTTTGTCGAACATTTCACCTTTGTTATATGTCAAGTCAATCGTGTTATCTGTCTGTCTCCAAATTTTCCCCCGTCGTCGTTTCATTTCCTTGGTCGTTGTTTCGCTTTGTTGTCTGTCTGTCCCGCTTGCTCTGTGTATTTCGTAGTGTCCAGTTTAGCCTGTTTTCCTAATGTTAAAAGTCTCTGTTTTGTTATTTTCCTTTAATAAACCTTTATTATGTTTTAGCGAATGCGTCCGCCCTCAGTCAGTCCGCTCCGTGATCCTGACACACATGCTGGTTAACATACCACATATGTGATATATTTAACAATTTTCATGTTTTAACTTTGTTTTTGACTTAAGGTTTATAGCTGGGTAAATTCAAAGTAAATGGGCCTACGATGGAAATGCTCAAAGTAAATTAAATGAGCTGGGCACTACGGCCAACCATTTAGGACAGGTTGCATGTAAGGCTAGGCCTATTTTGCCTGAATTTTTGGATTTGAGCTCTTTTAGTGGTTTGCTATAGTTTGTATCATGTATATCTAACACCACTAACGTGAAATGGATTATACTTTTCTATAGTCTAAAGTGTAAGCCTTTTACTATTTCTCACAATGTGTTCTTAGAAAATGTGAACAGGGCATATTTTTTCCTTATAAGCCAATGTCCACTCTACCGTTCTAATAATATCTATGGGACTTGGGTATCTATAATGTCAGCAATCTTAGTGTTAAGGTGTAGGATTCAACAGTAAATGTGGTGGCTGCAGGTAGGAAGAGAGTAGTGGTTTGCCCTATGTAAAGCTCTAGTGGATTGGCATAATATATTTTACATCTTATGATTATATTTACTTATCTAGACTACCCAGTAACCGCTGTGAACAGAGCAGCTGACAACGGGAAAGGCCTTGTGGCAGCTTGGAGAGACAGCTGACATAGGGGAATAGACACTTGTGGGGATGCCATGGGCAGCAGCACCCATGGTGTGATTAACCATGTGGACGCAACCAATAAATGCTACGATGAGACATATAGATTTAATACCCCTTGAGTCTGCAAGAGCAGTGGTGGAAGATGACAGGATGATTACTTGGCTACAGACAATAGTGCAGCTTTGAGTAAAAAAAAAAGGTGGCATCAGTAAGAGGACTGAGGATTCATCAAGGAAAGAAAAGGTGCTTGGATAAGGGAGTACAGGGGTCCTGCATTGAACAATATTTGTTACGGGGTTGTTCAAATCAGACGACTGAAGTCCAGCAACAGGTTACTCACCACAGTTCACAGGATATCAACACCTCTGCTACAACTGAGCAGAAGACCAGCACAAATGTAGAGGAGGGTGATTCTAATATTAACCAGAGGGATGGTGGAGAGCAGGAGAGGGTGAAACAGGTGGCAAAAGAGAAAGACATTGGGCTGAAAATAAAGGTAAAATGGCCAGTTGCAATAGATAAAGTAGGATGGAAGAGTATAAATGATGATATGAAAGGTAATTTGGCTGGTGTGAAGGGATCAGCAGAGAAGAAATTGAGTAGTTTATGTAAAGTTATTTACGAATATGGAATGTCAAGATTTGGTATGTTGCAGAAAAAGGGGATTAGACAGAATAAGGCCAAGATGGCAAGTAGAAATAAATAAACTAATTCAGGAGTTAAGGGCTCTTAGAAAGCATTGGAGGCGAATAGGGGGACAGGAAAGAGAGGGCATTAAGGTACTACAGAAAGATCTTAAGGGTAAGCTTTCAGTGTTAAGAAGAGCAGAGAACTTAAGGAAAAGGAAGAAAAAGAAGGAACATGCAAGGACAGCATTCTTCAGGAATCTTCAGTTTTGGCCCATAAGTCTTCTTACTGTGGAGGGAAATATTTTCTGTAGTGTATAGCACAAGACTTGCTGCTTATTTGAAATAAAACAAATGAATTGATAAATCAATACAAATGGCAGGGTTTTCTGTTTTTGCAGGATGTTTGGAACATAGTAGCATGATCTGGCATCAGATTCAGACAGCTAAGAAAGAGGGTAGGAATTTACATGTTGTTTTATAAGATTTAGCTAATGCATTTGGCTCAGTGCCTAATAAACATATGTGGAAAGCTTTTGAATTCTTCCAGGTGTCAGACAAGGCTACTAGGCTGGTTAAAGTGCCCTTTGAAGATATTCAGTTTTGCTTTAGTACAGGGGAATTTAGTTGTAAGTAAACCAATGGAATTAGTGTTGTAAGTATTTGATAAATGTTTATTGCTAAATCCACTACACAACCCATCCCACCGTACTAAGCTACACTTTAACTTAACTAAGTTTAACTAAGCCCACACTGCCTGCATTACAGGGTACTAAAGGGTAAGATACCGTAAAGTACTGAAGACTAAGCTGAATTTCATTTTACAGCCACATTTCCAATATTACAGTAATTAAGAGTAAGTTAAAGGAAAGTACAATTGCTACATGTTTATGCCCAAATCGCACATTTAAAAATTATGGTTCTACAATGGGTTCTTTAGTAAGGAAAATGGTTCTATATAGAACCCTGAACACTTGAAGAACCTTTGCACGATTAAATATTCCTTTGCATCATGAAAGTGTTGTTCAGATTGATGGAGAATTAGCTATAGATGGTTGTATAGAGAAAATGGTTATAGAGAAGATGGTTCCTTGTAGAAAACGCTTTTGTATGGCACCATAACTGATTCCTTTATTGTAACAAGCTAGAAATCATAGTAATAGAAGAACAGTTTTTGTGCCATATAGAACCCTTTTCTAAATGATGCTACACAGCAAATTCACCAGTGTTAAATCAACACTTTTAGCGTTAAATTAACACTGTTAGTGTAATAATTGAACACTCTCAGTGTTAACACTAATAGTGTTGATTTAACACTGGAGAAATTGCTGTGTATATAGAGCCATCTATAGCATATTCTCCATTAATCTGAAGAACACTTTTATGATATAAAGAAACCTTTAAACTTACAATGGTTCTTTAAGTGTTTAGGGTTCTATATTGAACCATTTCTCACCTGGGGCTGTCCTCTGGACCCCCAGAACCCCTCAGTCTGCGAACTCATCTGCCCATCCTGCTGCCTCAACACAGAGGCCCTCACACCAGGACCCACTGGCTTTTAAGAACCTGCTGCCAGTGCAGTGAATAGCTCCTCAGATTCTCAATGTCCCACACCCATCAGAGAGTAATTAATATTGCTCTTTATTTGTATTAATGTACTGGTTGTATAATGAGTAACATTTTCACTTTCACAGACCCTGATTGATCCTTACTGCATCCAATCCCTTCTACCCATTCCCTACTTCAAAAAAAAGGCCTGTAAATCAGGCCTACATGTGGCCCCCCAACTCCTCATCCTAGAGGTGGGGAGTAGGAAGTATTTTGTCCAACAGGGCTCTGCAGAAAAACTGATGTGTGGTAGAGGTGGGTGGATTGATCCAAATATCGATATTATCGATACCAACGCTGGTGTTGGCATTCATCAATACTCGTGTAAAAAGATAAATACTCCGACACCCCCACCCCCCCCCCCTCGTGGGTGCAGTGTAAATATATATTGGAACAGGTTTAATTGCCTTTATAAAAGTATAAACTGACTCGGGTGATGACTCAGATTTGAGAATGCTGATTGGCTAAATTTATATAGTGATTATTGTATTTTCTCCCAGACACGGTTTTTGATTGACTGTACCCTCATACTCAGACCTGCGCCCAGAATCTTGCCCTCTAGCAGACAGCCAAAGGAAACACTGCAATGTAGGAACAGAAAATAAAATAAGCTCCCTTTTCTCAATGTATTTTATTTATTACATATTACCTTACATTTGTAACATAGTAATGTATCAAAAAAAATATTACAAATAAAAGAAAAAAAATGTTTTAGTTTTTTTCTAATGAAGGAGAAAATTAGCATTCGCCTTAGCATTCTCTATTGACCAGCCACCCCTGCACACGCACACACACACACACACACACCCACACACACACACACAAGTACACTAGTGAACACAAGGGCAGTGAACACACCAAGAACAGTGGGAAGCCATTCCAAGACATCTGAGGAGCATATGGGGGTTAAGTGCCTTACTCAAGTGTAGTTCAACCATGGATTGAGGGAGGAAGACAGTTCTGTTCCTTTACACCCACCACCCTAAATATTCCTGCATGTCATAAGAATTGACCCAGTACTCCTTTTTAACCACTAAGCCATGTATTCCTTGATCATTGTATCTAACTCAGTTTTGAGGAGCTCTGTTATTCAAAAATAAGGTGCTGAAAATCTAGTTCACATGTTTTTTACTTCTAGGTTGGACTACTGCAGTTTTTGGTTGGTGGACTATTTTCAGTCAAGCTGTGACTGAGGGCTTTAAAATCTCTAGCAACCCTGCTGTGTTTGGTGCACTCATACCAGCACAACACACCTTAACACATCACCACTGTGAGGTCTTTTGTAAAGACGGGAAGAATTCTGATTTGTGGAAAAATTAAGAGCATAGGAGGACCTGAAAACACTGTGGGTAGGGTCTGTCATGCACTGTGCACATGATCAACTAATGACCAGCTATAGCTGTTGACTGGAATGCAGCAGTGAAAGAAGGAAACTGATCATGTGACACGCTCCTTAACTAGTTTAGAAGAGAGCCAGTAGCTCCTTTCCAAAGCCTAGGCTGCAGCTGAGCTTGGCTGCATTTCTCTGCCACTACGTCACAGCAGGCTGTTCCAATGTGAAGGATCCTTCTTATACAGCCAAGAAATGCAGCCTACGTTTGGAACGATTTGAAGGATGCAACAGATGTGTCCTTTGTGGCCCTCAATTACCCATAATTTTCTGTGTATGTACGGTGCTTTGGAGAAAATAAAAAA
This sequence comes from Hoplias malabaricus, assembly GCF_029633855.1. Lineage (NCBI taxonomy): Eukaryota > Metazoa > Chordata > Actinopteri > Characiformes > Erythrinidae > Hoplias > Hoplias malabaricus. The sequence goes on from NC_089814.1 coordinate 28,995,187, forward strand.
GACACAACAAAAACAACTGACCTTCAGAGTTTGTTTACCTTTTAAAGTGTAAAACAACTAATTAAGTAAACTATTTGTCTCTATACCACATTTAATCAAAATTCTTACTGGAATATTTCAGTACCACAGAAAGCATACATTTAGTAGTATGTTATTTTTAGTCCCAGTTGAAATGGTTTAAAGATGAAGTTTGAGTGTTGTAAAATGTGTGATTCTATGCTGTGTTCTGTTTTGGTTCTTGGTTGTTTCCTTGTAATGTGATCTTTCTGCCCTCATGTTTCCTCAGTCATGTGTCTACTCTTCCCTTTCTAGTGTCACGTTTCTTGATTCGTTCCAAGGTGTTTCGTTTATGTGGTGTCTTTTTATGGTCTGTGTCTGCTTCTTAATTATGGGTCATTGTCTGTTGTGAGTTTTTTGTCCAGTCTCAAAGTTTCTATGTTTAGTGTCAGTATTTATCTTTTGTTTTTAGTCTCTTTGGTCTGTGTTTAATTCCCTAGTTGTCCCTGCTCCTCATTCCTTGACCAAACCCCCATCTTGACAAGTGTTTATGTTGAAGTATGAGTTTTAATAATTTTTTTTTTCAGTAGTATTTGCAGGATAATTTTAATAAGCAAATACTAAATATTTTAACTTAGTCATGTTAGTGTTTCAACACAGATAGGACCTATCCCGTGACGTTATGATGCAGCCTCCTTAGACCATTCCATTTTTGTGATTGAGTTACATAAAAGGAATCTTTATAGGACAGTCCTACCGAAGACATGTCCTATCTCGGTCGCAGCCTAGGCTTTGGAATGCAGCTAGTGAGTGCAGGAGACAGAAGCAGAGAGTATACACAGTGAAGATGTGTTTCAACTTGATTGTTTGACTGCAATGTGCCACTGGTAGGATTGTTGAAATGTTCTAAATGTTTGTCTTACAATTTATTGGTACATTGTGTGTAAATGTAAAACTGTTAGTTGAATATATTTTGTTATTCCCTGTAAGTTATCAATCTGTGATATACCCTGAGCTTAACACTGGAATTGCCCCTAAAATCACATACATAGGCTTGTTTCAAGTTAAAGCAGGAGTTGAGAGAAAAGCTTCAGATAACTTGACAACCACCATGTCAATTTTACTCAAGCACTACTGAATTATCGACCACCCAAGATATATCTGCTCTGTGATGGCCCTGTGGAGGTCCTGAACATTGAAGAGCAGGGTAAAATGGAGATAAGAACGTATGCAGAGAAACAAGTGAAAAACAGTCTGTAATTGTAACTACAACATGATCCTATATGGTCAGTGGAGCTCATAAAATGGATGGTGAATGTAAATAAAAGGTAGCTGTTCCTAATCCAGTGATTGTTCAGTGTATTTAAACAATGTATTATGGCAGTGTATTTGGTGTAATTGCTATCAATTTGTAAATATCAAATTTACAAGAACTCGTTTCAGACATGAATTTGATTATAGAGATTTGGCAAATTTAAAATTATTGTACACCTATTTCATTATGTAATTTGACCATATGCTCTTTTGATCAAAAAATGCAGGATTTACAGTATAAAACAAGTCACACAAACACGATTGATCTTGTTTAATAAAGACCCCCTAATCTTGACAAAGCTTTTCATTTTTTATATTTTAACATGAGGATTGAGGGGTCAGAATGACTAACTAATTGCAGACTTTTATTTCCTATCAAAAATCAGTGTTGTTGATATAAAAAAAAATAATGAGGAACATTTTCTAAAACCTGGATGTTCAAAACGGATAAAAATAGTGCTATTAAGTTATCAAGACATCCGGAAGAAAGATAAATATTATCAAAGTACAAATTACTCATGGGTATTTGTGCTTAGATGCATATATATGTTCAGGTAAATGTTTTTATGAAATGTATTGATTTGTCTAAGGAATCCTAATAGCCTAGAACTTGTAATGTAAATGACACAGTTTATATCATAAAGCTAGTTTATGTAACTGATTCAGTGTTATGCTCTTGCCCTGTCTACTGCTGTACTACTGTTTTATTTCTGTTTCTCTACCATGTGCTCTTTAGCACATGGCTATATTTGTTATGGTCCCTTGTTTCTGCCTTAGCTCCACTCTCTCAAGTATTTCCATCAGTGCCTCTTTTGTTACCCTGCCCTCTCTTTATCTTTTCCAGGTGTGCTCCTTTTATATATAGTCCCTTGTTTTCAGTGCTCCCTTGTCTGATCTCGTGTGTGTAGATGTGTTTCTGTTTCTGTGTCTTACCCATCACCACCAGTTCATGCTTGTTTTCTATTTGAATGTGTTTAGTTCTAGTTAATGTTTCAGTCTCGTGTTTATTTTCTGTTTGTGCTTTTGTTTTGTTAATAATGTCTTCCTTGCATGTACGTCCACCTTCTTTTCTCCCTGCAACCGTGACAGAAGATCAGACTGTAAAATGGACGTAGCAGGGTATCCATGGACTAGGTTCGCAATTTGCTGGACTCCTTTGTGTCACCCCAGAGACAAAGGAGCCGGCAAAGGCTACGAGCTCGAGTCCCCCCTCAATGGAGGATTTGCCCCTTCAAGGATGGGGAAAATTTTGGGGGGAGTTAAGGCTTGGTTCCATTGGCATTAAACCTGAAACCTGGGCAGAAGAAGAAAGGCTAACAGGGGCACATTTCATGAGGGTCCTTATTTAAGGACTTCCTCTTGAATGAGCCCATTGGACCTTCAGTTCCCCTAGCAACACCTGGCCCTCAAGCAGTCCCAGCACGTGCCCTTCAGGCCCAGGATGGTTTTTCAGACCATGCCACAGACTCATACTGGACACTCACCTGTGTTGGGTTTTGTTCCTCTGTTTAGTTCTGTTTTGGTTCCCGTCTCTGTTCCTCTGCATTTTTGTCTGTCCCAGTCCCTGTTCGTATCTGTTCCTGTTAATGACTTGGTCTCTGTTCCCCTGCCTAATTCTGTCCAGATTCCTGTCTCTGTTCCTGCCTTGTCTCAGTACTCAGCTCCAGTCCCATCACATGTTCCTGCTCCTGCCCCTGTCTTGTCCCCAGCTCAGTCTCCTTTTTCCGGTCCTGTCCTGTCTCAAGTTCAGTCTCCTTTCCAGTCCAGTGTTTTGTTTCCCTCCCAGTCTCCTGTTTCTACCCATGTCTTGTCCTGAGTCTCGTCTCCTGTTTCTGCCTATGTCTTTTCATGAGTCTGTCTCTGGTTTCTGCCTCTGTCCTGTCTTCTCTTCTGTCCAGTGTTTTATCTTCTGTTTAATCTCTTGTTTTTTTAATTTCCAGGCTCCTCTCCTTGGCCAATATAAATTCTGTATTTTGTAGATATATATTGCTTTATTAATAGTACATTTGCTAGCATAGACCATGCCCAGAGAAGCTTCGGAGAGGGGGGCAAACGCAGAAGGTTTGGACTGGAGTTCAAGGTGGCTTGGAGGCATGCACTTTGAAGTTAAGTTATTTCTTTTTCTAAAACGTTTCTTTTTATTTTTATTTTTTTCTGTAGCATATAAGTAATAAAATAATTGCTAAATGAAAATACCAGTTTTTAGCCATAGACTCATGACACTTTTTCTGCTTCTGCAAATTTATCATTTTCAACCAATGCAGGCCTGCTTTCCAGATGGCCAACTCCAAGTGGTATTTAATACAATTGAAGTCATGGTCAGTGGTTATCACACAATTCATAATAGCTATTAAACTCAGCTTAAAATGAATGGTGGAACAATCCAATTGAGAGCTTCTTAAATGGCTTATTTCCATGGGGGCCTCACATTGATAGTGGGCAATTTCATATTCCATTCAGCTGTGCATGGTTTATTGAATATAAGAGGAAAAATATGGTTGAATTCCTTTACATTTATTCATCACATTCATTCTAATATCTCTGCATGTCTTTCCCCACCCGTCAGACATATTCTACAAAAGTGTTTTTTTGTAAAAGAAAATGTTTCAGAGGCTTCCCTTTATGACAGGCCGACAGCAGAATATTTGGGGGAAATGTCCTTCAGGCTTAATGCCCTAAGAATGTTATATATTTAGAATATTAACAAGTACACAGTAGTTGCATAAAACCCAATCAAGCAAGGAAGAGTTGAATGATGTCTAAGAATATTTTGAGGCTACAAAGCAAAAATAATTTAAATGAGCACATTTAGTAAAATTAGACTTTTTTTCAAGGCTAAAATTAAAATGGTTAAAAATGTATGAAAACAAAAAAAAATATTGATTAAATACATCAATATTAATAAAGGGGAATAAAGAAATAAATTTATGCATTTGCATATTATAACCACATCAACCTGCAAACTCAAGACAATACAGTCAGTTTTTAGTGGTCTCCATAACTCAGAAAACAAAATAAAATATAACAAGCAATGTTGTGCTGCTTCTTATGTAAAGTTTAGAGGCTTTACAATTATCCCACCCTCATATCTGAGTCTCTTCAGTCACAGCGCTGGATTTATGTGAGAGCACAAACATGAGTTAAAATGAACAAAACAAACACAACAAGAACTTGATTCCCTAAAGGATTTAGATGTTCACGTTCTTGTTCCCAGCATTTTTCAAAGCACTGTGTGTGTATATATATACAGGGTGGGCCATTTATATGGATACAATTGGAATGGTTGGTGATATTAACTTCCTGTTTGTGGCACATTAGTATATGGGAGGGGGAAACTTTTCAAGATGGGTGGTGACCATGGTGGCCATTTTAAAGTCGGCCATTTTGGATTCAACTTTTGTTTTTTCAATGGGAAGAGGGTCATGTGCCACATCAGACTTATTGGGAATTTCACAAGAAAAAAAGTTCTTTACAAGTTTCTTTTTGCTTACAGCAATTGACATGTCACAGAGGTTAACACGTGAGGAGTGGATAGAAATTGTTTTGATGTCTGGTGAACGCAGTAACCGGGTCATTTCAGCAGATTTCAATGCAAGACATTCTACGAGACCACCCATCTCCCATGCTACAGTTAGCAAACTGCTTGCCAAGTATCGTGAAACTGGTTCAGTGTTGGATTTGCCAAAATGTGGACGCATGAAAACTGTCACTAATGAAGAAACACCAGTGGCTGTCCTAGCCTCTTGCTTCATTCAGCAAGATCCCACAGCGTAGCACTCACCACATGTCACTGGAGAGTGGCATCAGTCGAACATCCCTTCGGCGGATATTAGCTACTCACAAATGGCACCCTTACAAACTCCAGCTGCTGCAGCATCTCAACGAGGATGACCCAGATTGGTGCACTGAATTAGCAGAATGGGCAAAACAAAAATTGGAACAGGACCCTCAGTTTACACAGAAGATTTTGTTCAGTGATGAGGCAAACATTTATGTGAATGGTGAAGTTAACAAACAAAACCACTGCTATTGGTCTGACACTAACCCACATTGGATAGATCCCTCCAAGACAAAAAAAAAATTATGGTATGGCGTGGTATATGGGATACAAAGCAAGTAGGGCCATTCTTCACCAATGGAAACCTCAAGGCCACTGGATATGCGAAATTGCTACATGATGATGTGTTCCCCCCTTTATGCACTGAAGCTGGCACGTTCCCTGAGTTTTTCCAGCAAGATGGTGCACCACCACTTTATGGGTGTCATGTCCGTGCATTCCTAGATGAACAGTTTCCTGGAAAGTGGATTGGTCGTCGTGGGCCAGTTGAGTGGCCCCCAAGATCTCGCGATCTGACCCCCTTAGACTTTTATCTTTAGGGTCATCTGAAGGCAATTGTCTATGCTGTGAAGATATGAGATGTGCAGCACCTGAAACTACGGATACTGGAAGCCTGTGCTAGCATTTCTCCTGCGGTGTTGCTATCAGTGTGTGAAGAGTGGGAGAAGAGGGTTGCATTGACAATCCAACACAATGGGCAGCAATTGGAACGAACTGCGATCCGCACACCGATCTGGCATAGTTTTTACGCCGGGTGCCCTTCCTGACACAAAACTCCCTATTTTATCTGGACTTTGGGACAGGCACTACAACGCAACACATTACAGTGGCTACGTACACACACTCACACCTATGGACAATTTTCCGAGTCGCCAATCCACGTTTTTTGGCCGTGGGAGGAAACCAGAGCACCTGGAGGAAACCCACGCGGACACGGGGCAAACACATTAATACATTTATTATTTTAAATGTATTAATTTATATTAATCACATTCTACATCATACAGATATTTTGATTTTAAGTCAATAATTAGCCTAACATTGCTATTTTTTGTGAATGAATATCTGAGTGAAGTGTGAAGTTGAATATTATATATATATATATATATATATATATATATATATATATATATATATATATATATATATATATATATATATATATATATATATAAACATAACTATGCCAGACCATTCTCTCTGGCTTCTAACTATCTGTGAATACTAGAGCCTTCATGTTTCATGATGTTGGTTATTTAGTCACCTAGGTACAGGGTATCATTTAAACCCTCTGCCCCTTCATTATTATATTTAGTTCTCTGCTTCTGCAATACATAGAAAGTAAGGAGGTGGGCCAGGTAATAGAGCCATGGAAAAACAAAAAAAATATTGGGTAAGCCTTTGGCAAGGAATTTATGTGGGGGGGGGGGGGGGGGTCATTGTTGTTAGACATTCACACCGTGGGCAAAAGCAAAGTGATGCCAAAACACAAGAAAAAAAAAGCAGTGAAACACAATAAGTTTCAAGAGACACCATAGGCAAGGTGTGACCAAAATAAAAAACAACATTGCCAGAGAAAGAGCATCATTCATTTTCATGAACAGGTTGAAAACAAGGACATCTCTGAAATGGATACTTCTGGCAACTTATTTTGCTGAGGATAGCATGGATAATCTAGGTTTTTGCACACAGGAGAGCCAGTGGGATTGAGTGTAGCATTAATTTTATTGAATGCAAAAAGAATAAACAAATTTGAGCAAACATTGTGTTGCTATCAGAACTCAGCTCTTTAATGTAAGATTTCTAATTTGCTTACTAAAAACTGCATAGAAGTAAACTTCTGAATAACTTTTAAAGAGAGGATTTCCTGTGTAGCGTGACCATCTAAGCACTGGTTTAATCATCCAGATATTACAAGATTGATCTGTGCAATGCCATAGACAGTTGTGGCTGGAAGTTGAAGAAAACACATTTGGATATTATGGCAATTTATGATGAAAGATGGGTTGGCTTTGTGCTTCTTGGTGGAAGAACATTATAACCTTAAAAATAAGAGATGTCATAAACATTAGCATGTCTTATCCTGAGATCAGTCTACACTCTATGTTTGTGTTTCACGTTAGTCTCTGTGTGAGATTAGGAAATAATGCTGCTTACAAATGCAAGTTGGGTGATAGCTACCTCAGAGGTCCAACTCAGTCACGTTCATGTGGTTTGTGTGGCAACTTGTTTGGCCATTCCTGTACCTGAGTTTGTTTGCTTTCCTTGCCCTGGTTTTTCTGTTATTTCTGTTTCTTCTGTTATTTCTGTTCTTACCACTTACTAACCATCCATAGATTTATTCTATAGAAATAATACACAGGATTATTTACCACAGAGGCACTACAACTGCCACCTGCTCCTGCAGCAATGTTTCTAGTGTAAGTTCCTAAATCAACCAAAAGTGGTATGTACCTGCAATACCATGGCTACTGCTGTTTGTATTGCCTGCTCAGAGTGTGGCATGTTTAGTTAAACCCTCTTTTCCACCTTTAGTAATAGTGGCTGTGTTTGTGCTAACGGCCAGCTAGTTAGATCTTTGATGGAAAAAGTGGATGAGCTAGAAGTGCGCATCAGGGTCTTATTATTATTAAGGGATAAACAGCTAGACTCGTTGCTAGCAACTCTGGGTGCCTTAGGGAGAGTCAGCACTCACAGTGAGGTGAATGGGTGAAGTCTCTGCAACATAGCTGATGCAAATGCTGAGGCCAAAGCTAGCCCACCGGAACACAATGCTCCTCTGATTTGTGTGTCAAACAGGTTTTCCCTGCTCAGTGAAGCACCCGCTGAGGAGCCTGTTAAAAGTGCTCTGGTTATAGGAGACTCTATCATTCGACATGTGAAATTAGCTACTCCTTTAGGGGCAACAGCGGTAACAGTTAGCTGCTTACCAGGAGCCAGAGCACCGGACATTATTGGCAAGCTTAGACTGTTAGCTAATAAGAGATATTCGAGGATAGTCATTCATGTAGGGGCCAATGATATTCATCTGTAGCAGTCTGAGGTAACTAAAGATACTATTAGAGTGGTGATTAAACTGGCCCAGACAATGTCCGATGCTGTAATTTGCTCTGGTCCCATCCCAAAGTCTGCCTACAGCAGACTTTCTGCTTTAAACTATAAATAAGCATTTGGAAAATCAAGTTGGCTTTATTGACAATTGGTTACATTTTGAGGGCAAGCCTGGTCTTATAGGTAGGGATGGTATGCTCCCACGTGGGAGGGCTTACTTGCAGCACAGCACATATACTTTTAGTTAGTCAGCAGAGTAGTGTAAACAGCTGCTGACAATCCAGAGTCAGGACCAGGCTGCAGAAAGACAGGCTAAACCGACCGTCTGCGAAATACCCTGAGGTGTCATCAGGTTCAACTGTATCGAGACTGTGTCTTTGCCCCAAATTAAATGTAAACGTAGAAAAACTCAATTAGCCCATTTCAACAACCTAAGCAATATTACATTTTATTCAGATGACAGCAGCAACACCTCTAAAATTTGGATTACTCAATACATGGCTATGTTTGTTTTTGTTCTTGTCTCCGCCTTAGTCCCACCTCTGTCTCATTAGTGTTTCCAGGTGTTCCTCATTTATCTTGTCCATTTATACCCCTTTGTTTGTAGTGCTCTCTTGTCTGTTCTTGTGTGTAGATGTGTGATTCCATATCTCTGTGTTCTGATCTGAATGATCTGAAGCACACAAATGCACCTCTGAATGGCTCAAAATATATAATTAACATTTTACAGTGGCAGATTCAAAGTCCTGAAAGGAATCCTGTTCAGATGCTGTGGCATGAACTTAAAGTGAATGTCTATGAAACGCAGTTCTAAGCTCCACATCTTTTAAGGTGGAACGATAGGAACGTTGTTTGTATGCAGCTGAAGTTTAACTTGTCTGTAAGTTTTTATTCCCTGTTTGAATTACCACAGAATCTCATCTGTAATTCAAGCTGCTTAGTTTTGTAGCAGTTCCCATAATGCAGTTTGTTTGTAGGCATTTTCACATTAAGTGATCCAATTAAAAAAAAAAAAAAAAAAGTAAATAAATAAAATAAAAGTCAATATTACACACATGTGGAGCAGGAATAGAGAAATCATTTCAGATTGTGCTTTTGAACCTTTGGTGCTCTTTGGAGCCATGAGCAGAGAGAGAGAAGCTAGCATACCAGGCCAAGCCAGTTTGTTTTTTCATTCATTTATAGATATTGGGGTTTTGAAAACACATTAGGGCAGTTTCAAGCACACAAACAAATTTTAGAGCTAGCAAATGGTGAGGAAACATTTTCAGAATTTTATAAAAAGTGTTTTTTGTTTACAATCATGAATTATGCCTTTTAATGGACAATTTCATGCTCAAAATCTCTCCTGTTTAGCTGTAATTAAAATAATTATACAAAGTGAGAAGAGTGAGCCAAAATTCTGCAGTAATGTGAAACTCCTCACAAGTTATTTTCGCAATGATGTGTTACTGACATGTTATTCAGAGAGGGCAATTTTCACAGCACTGTATATGCAAATGTTTAAATTTTTTTTTTAATGTTTTCTTTCCAAGTGTGGCACGGTGGAACAGCAAGTAGTGTTGCATTTACACAGGTCCAGAGACCTGGAAGTTGTGGGTTCAATTCCCATTCCGGGATACTGTCTGTGAGGAGTTGGTTTGTTCTTTGGTGCTCGGGTTTCCTCCCATGGTCCAAAAACATACGTTGGTAGGTGGCTACTCAAGTGTCCATAGGTGTGAGTGTGTGAGTGAATGTGTGTAACCCTGCAAAGGACAGGTGCCCCCTCTAGGGTGTGTTCCCGCCTTACGCCCAGTGACTCCGGATAGGCTCCCGACCAACCGCAACTCTGAACTGGATAAGTGGTTTCAAACAATGAATGAATGAATAAGGATATTTCTTTCCATTCAATCAACACATTCTACTGGCATTGTTTTTCTATTGAGTACAAACTGGGCGTGCACCAATGACCCCTTATAACTGCAATATGTACAACTTAAATCATTGGTATTACTCATTAAATGTGATATCTACAATGTAGTTACATACACACACAATACAATTATGCAGTGGGTTTCCAAATTATGTAAATGTCTTACAATAAAAAATAATATTTTCATGATTTAAAAAAAATAATATTTCCAGGGCTCATCAAAGACATTTTAAGACACATGTACTCTTAGACAACCCACCTTTTGCTGTTTAATTGACATCCCAGTGCGGCTTCAAAATGAAAGGGACAGCATAGCATGTTGATCGTGGTTTCTGAGGACACACCTGATAACCGGCTGTTGTTCAGTGTTGCGTTGTTCTTCCATGACCTGTCAGAAGAGTGTATGTGTGTGTGTTCAGAGACCTCTTCAATACCACCTTAATCTGAAACACACAGTCCTTATATTCAACACTCCCTCCATTTACCCAAGACCATTATCAACTAATCAATAGCTTGCCTCTCATTCAATTTGACAAACATCTACAAGAAAGAATGGTAATCGCTTAGCACCAGTGGGTATATGATATTGACTGTTAGAGATAAGGCTTGCCCTGCTCAATCAAACTGAGGTGATTGGGTTTGTACGATTAAGAGCCCAGATCAAATCCAAAATGTCTGTGTGACATATGACGATAATGAAGTGAGGCAAAGAAGAACAACCAATTGTTTGCCTATCCTCTTAGAGTGAGTGAAAGAGAAGAGACAAAGAAAAAAGTAACATCTGCGTTATTTTACCTCAGAAACTACCAAGGTGAAAAAATCAAACAGAGGCTTAACACTGTCAAACACAAAGGTCATTTCATTTGTAACATATATGTGTGATGTTGAACATGCTGAACAGGCCCAGTGTTTCTGGGGGTATATACACAGCCACATATAAACTGGGACTCTGTAATGAAGGGCAAGAGGACATAAAACACATTTACACTCAAGTATAAGAACATTTAAACACACTTCAACTGTAAAAAGTTTTTTATAAAAATATCCAGAGGAGTTATGATCCTATTGGGGTTTGCCAGATTGAGATTAGTATGCCATAAAAATATATCAGGTTAATGGTAGAAACTGTGGGGTAAACAATTTGCTTCACTCAGTTACTGTAAATCTTTTAAGTTTACATCTAGTACTTAAAAACAAATATAGTAACAGGTGCTGGACACGGGTGTGAGGGAGCTCTCAATATTTCCTCCCCACTCTCAGTGAAACATTTCTGTTTCATTTATTTCCTCCTTTTTTTAATCAAATCAGAATTGAACTTGTTGATGTTGTTCCTTTGATCATTGCCTTGCTGCATTTCTTGCTGAAATCACAGATAAAGACCATTGCTACATGATTTTCAGATAGAAATAATGATTCTGCTTTTATGGAAAATCATTCAGCAGCAAAGGGTTGTCACAATAAACACATCAGACAACCACAACAGTGCTTCACAATGCTGTGATAGCTAAATTCCAGCTTTGTCTTCTGAGAATTTTTTTTGGAAGATTTACCACTACAATCCTTCATTCAAAATTTCTTTACTGTGTTTATCAGGAATCCCAATGTCTTAGAAATTTTTCCCTAACCTGCTTGTCTGCTTATTCACCTTGTTGAGACCTTTATTTTACTTTGCATTGCTGAAATATGCTTCATTATAACCCTTATTTAAAAACAAATATTGAGATCATTTTTTTTAATACATTAAATCTGTGCTTGGTTAATACCCTTCTTGCCCATTCTTACATGAAACTAGCCTTAAACTGTTTAGCAGTTTGTGGTCATCATTGTCTGCTTCTACAATTCATTATTCATCTTAGGAGGCATGTGGACTGCAGTCAGCCCAGTGAAGAATACTTTGTCAGCAAAGCTCATTTCTTATGCATTTCCATCAGAGGGCTTGAAGTCCACATTCATTCAACATTGGATCTTTTCACAATTTTATGCACAGTAGAGAGTGAAAGACCTTAATTCTTTGCAATCTTGCAATTCTTGAAGTTGCTGAGCTATGTCCTGTCTTTGCTTACAAATGCTGAGCCTGTGGTTTATGCTCCATTTATACATTTTATATTCACCTGCATTTTGTCGAACATTTCAAAACAGTGTAACTTGTATTTTTCTAAAACAGTTACCATTTTATTTGCTCATTTTTCTGTCTTTCTGAATGTATTGCAGACATCAAACTCAAAACTTATTTACATTAATGAAAAACAATGTAGTTGACTCAGGATGAAATCTCAGATCAACATCTCTTTCATCTTAAAGCAGACTCCTTTTGTTAAACTGCCCATCTGGTTTGTCTAAAGATCAAGGAAGACAGGGGAACGGACACCAACCTTGCAGTAAGCACCTTTTGTAATTAAAATTCATTAAACCAAGGGAACACATGGCCCTCCTTACAGCTGGAGATAATCTAATCAACGAGAGTTGAAACAATCATTCTTTTTGTGTAATCTCTGGGAGCAAACCAAGTCCTATAGGTTTTTCAACATTAAACATCTTTTTTACCCATGTTTAATATGGAATGGATATTACAACCAAACACTGAGACTTCACGTGACCAGGAAATTGACACCAAATATGATTCATAAAGCCAAGAAGTATAAGTTCATGATTAAAGGTTCAGGAGCAACTGCACCCACACCTGGAACAACTGAAATACAATGCCATGTGATTTTAAAGAGTGCCTCATTCCTGTGCCTGCTGAAACTTCTTGTATATTTCTCTTTTGTATAATGCTTAATTCTCTCTTTATCAAGGTTGTATCATCTTACAAACTTGTTTTGTATTAATGAGTCCCTTATGTAATCCAACCTAGATTTGTAAGAATGAATGTGTTGATTTTGTTTTGTGTTTACTGGTGACCTTGGTAATAAAATTCCCCACAGAAAAAAATAATCAAACTACTAATTACTACTATTTAACTTACAATTGTTAATTTTTTTTATAAGATTAATAACTCAGTCAGTAATCTAAAGTATTAGACTGTCATCCTGAAGCCCTGTGAATTGTTAAAGACCTAGATGCTTGGTTTAACACAACCTCAAAGAAACCAGTTTGTTTCTATGCCATATTTTACAAACTGTGGGATAATCCACCAGGAAACAATATATCAAGCAAACATATTTTATTCCAGTATCAGTTTTATAAGTTAATTAATTGATCAGGATGCTATCTGACTGAATCTTTGTCCTGATTCCTGACGGATTCCTGGGCGGGTTCTTAGGACTAAGCTCCACCATGGACCCCCCAGAGCCAATCACCAGCAGCTCTGGCGAACCCTCAGAGTACAATCAGAGCATGGGCTACTCCCCTGGGAGGAAGCCAAAGGGACCATTTGAAAAATCAAAAGTGGAGAATGAATCTACAGTTTAGTTCAACTTCAGGAAGAGTTTGGAGTTCAGGTCAGCTCCAGCACGGAGAATCATATACAAATCAACTTCAGGATTCATCTTCAATGAACAAATGTTCCTCTCAGAAACGTTTGATGCCACAGAACAAAATGTCAGGAAGAATTGACTCTCTTCTGCAGAAATAAATTGTACTTTGGAATTAATTGTTATTCATTTTATTTTCTTTTACTTCATTCATTTGTTTCTTTATTGCTCAACAAAACCATCCATGCTAGAACTGATCAATGGCTTGTGAACTTGATTTGGTCAAGCATGTAGCACATTTTTGTTTAAATAAAACTTCCTTGCATATACGTCTGCCTCGTCATCCTCCCTCAACTGTGACAGAAGGACGACCTTTATAATGGACGTAGCGAGGAATCTGTTTGCTAGATGTGCGATTAGGCACACTCCGTTCAGTTCGGGTCCTGGCACTCCAGCGGGGTATGTTGTGGAGGCTAAGGTGTCTCCACCCCGCAAACAACGGAGTTGGCAGCGTGCTGGAGTCTCCCCCTCACCAGAGAACTGCTCCTTCAAGCCCGGGGAAGATTTTGGTGGGGGTGTGTTGAGGGTTGGTGCTGTTAGCCGTGAGGCTAACAGGGGCGTATTTTATGAGGCCCGCTCCTATTCCTGTGACTGTGGCTTTGGCCGGTCCTGTTCCTCTGACTGTGGCTTCGGCCGCTCCTATTCCTGTGACTGTGACTTCGGCCGCTCCTGTTCCTGTGACTGTGGCTTCAGCTGCTCCTGTTCCTGTGACTGTGGCTTCGGCCGCTTCTGCTCCTGTGACTGTGGCCCTCTGTTCGTGTTCCTTGACCGGCCCCAGGGACTTTGGGGTCGATTCTTGGAGCTGTTGGCTTCTTGGACGTCCCCACAGGCTTTTGCCAGTCCTGGGCCCTCCCCAATTGTTGTTTTTGTCCCTGCTTTAGTCCCTGCTTTTGGCTCTGTCCCAGTCCCTGTCACCATGTTTGTTTCAGTCCAATCTTGTCTCCTGTTTCTAGTTCAGTTCAGTCTCCTGTTTCTGTTCCTGTTTTGTCCCCAGTTCAGTCTTATGTTCACACTCAGGTTTTGTCTCCAGTACACTCCTTGTTTTAGTACAGTGTCTTGTCCCCTGTCTCGTCACCTGTCTCTGATCCTGTTCAGTCCCCAGTCTTGTCTCAGTTCCCGTCCAGTATTCCAAGTCCCGTCTCCTTTCAAGTCTCGTCTTTCCACTCCTATCCTGTTTAGTCCTCTCCAACCCCTGTTCCAGTCCAGAGTCTCGTTTCCTGTTGCTCTCCTTTGTCAGTCTCCTGTTTCCGGTCCTGTCAAGTCCCCAGTTCCATTTCCTGTGTCTGTTTCTGTCTTGTCCTATCTCCTTTTTGTTTCTTGTCTTGTTTTCCTTGTTCCTCTCCTGTGTAGGTTTACGCGCCCTGGGAGTTGTGCATTTAGGAGGGGGCACCTGTCATGCCCTGTCCTGTGTCTGTTGTCCCCACCATGTGCTCATGTAGCACATGGCACTTTGTTGTTGTTGTTCCTGTCTCCACCCTAGTCCTGCCTCAGCTCCGCCCTCTCGTCAGTGTCTCCTTTGTAGTCCCGCTCTCTTGTTATCAGTCCCAGGTGTTCTTTGTCAGTGCTTTGTATACATACCCCTCTGTTTTTGCTGTGTTTCCTGGTTGTTTTTTGTGTGTGTGTGTGTGTGTGTGTATAGATGTGTTTCTTTGTCTGTTGTCTTACACATTACCACCAGTTTACAGTTGTGTTATGTTCCTGTCCTAGTTATGTTCCATTTAAGTTTTTAGTTTTTGATTTAGTTTAAATCAACTAAATCTTTAACCTAGTTTTAGGTTAAAGATTTAGTTTTGTTTTCTTGACTCCCTGCTCGTGTTTTTTCTGTTTGTTGTGTTTGCCTTGGTTTTGTTTAAATAAAGATTCCTTGCGTGTACATCTGCCTCCTCATCCTCCCTAAACTGTGACAGTAGACACATCTGAGATTAGATTATAGATCAGAAGTTATAAGACCTTGGAGGTTGGCATTCATGCAGGAATAAGTTAATCTGCGAAATCTGCCGCCCAGAGCATCGAAAACCCTGCTAGCTCAGATTGAGAACTCATCCTTCATCACCAGGACTCAGAGCGCTACCTGAGTACAGTGTACAAACCCGAAGAGATGCAGTATTTTAGATTTCATGACCATGGATCTGACCGACTGCGTCAACACACCCCATATATTAATCCCTTATTATCACACATTATTAAAGGTCATATGAGGGTTTTGGTTTGCCAATTAACCCAGCCTATGAAGATTTAATAATTAACCCCATGTTATGAATGTTATTGTATATGCAAATAAATAACCTTTCTATATTACACGAGTGTGCTGTAGGTGATGCTGCAGGTAGTGTCACTGTCACAATGCTCCAGGGCCAAGAATCAGTACTGGACTGATTTTTCTAGTATAGAGTTCTGCTGAATGGCTCCAACAGGACTCTGAACTCATGGTTATTCTCCTAGAAATGCTCTCACTGGTCATTGACTCCACTCCACGCTGGTGTGGGGTGATGGAGCATAGGAAAATACTCTAACTCCCTTCATCAGGATAATTCCACATTAAATCCTCCTGTAATTTACACTTCTAAAGTTACTGTCACACTCCATTTCCATTTAGGGCATTTACGTATTTATATTCAGGGTGATTTATTTACTTTTCTCAATGTTAAAACATAGTGTTCATCTGCACCATTTAAGGTTGTGTTGAAAATTCGAACGAGACACTGACTACTGCAAAGAGGGAGAGCTTGATTTCACTGCCACTCGGCTTGCCCCTTGTAACTTAGCCAATTTTTTTCCGTGCTCCGGACCTGTAGGAGCCTGGTTTTTCAACCGACCTGATAAAAGGAGAAAGTCTGTTTTTATCGCCTACATACGGTTGAGGAGCGCTCAGTTGCAATGGTAAGGAGAGCTCCCTCGTGCGGGTGAACTGTGCTCTCTTGTGCCATTGCTGCATTGCATTCACACCAACAGATATTCTAATTTCGACACTTTCAATATATTTTATATATATTTGAGTATGTTGTGAGTGAGTCAGTATGACATTTTCAGCTTTTGCTTTCAGCAATGAGAAGTTAAGAATGGAAGTGGGGTTGTGGCCAGAAAGAGGGTGACATTACATTAGGACCATGCCAACAGGTAATGAGTCAGACTGAGTGAGAGCAGTTATTTGGCCTCAGCAATGCCTCTGTCCTTGCTTGGCTCTGAACCCTACCTCCTGTGTTGAAGATTTTTAGTACAATATATACAATACAGGTGGTTAAGAGTAATATGCTACTGATTTGTTATAATAATATTTCTAATATTTAGAATAAGAAAAAAATGGACGCTTTAGACATGTGCTGACCATTCTAATGATGATAAGTCTACTTAGAATTAATTAATTCATTATCTGTAACTGCTTATCCAGTTCAGGGTCGCGGTGGGTCCGGAGCCTACCCGAAATCACAGGGCACAAGGCAGGAACACACCCTGGAGGGGGTGCCAGTCCTTCAGAGGGCAACAAACACTCACACCTATGGACACTTTTGAGTTGCCAATCCACTTACCAATGTGTGGTTTGGGACCATGGGAGAAAACCAGATCACCCGGGAGAACACACAATACTCCTCACAGACAGTCACCTGGAGCAGGACTTGAACTCACAGCTCACAGGTCCCTGGAGATGTGTGACTGCGACACTACCTGCCACCTGCTTAGAACACATATTAATATTAATAAACTGAACAATATTTTATGTACAATAGGCTAAGTTTACTAATAATTCATTAAAATGGACTGACTCTCTAACAATGGTTCAGCAGAAAGGAAAATAAGTCAATTACTCTGGAAGGGCCATCCGTTTAAATAAGGATAACAATCTGTGCTGGAATTTATAATGTACATTTAAATAATGAATGGTATTTCAACCAGGCTTATCCTGGTGTGAAACTGATTTGATGTGCTCAAGCATAGCACTAGTGAAATGTGTAGATGTCTGTGTGAATTCTGGATGCTCTTAACTAGCAAAGTATTTTACAAACTTCACTCCCAAATTGTATTTTTTATTATAAAGTCTTATATTGTTGTTAATAAATGCAAATCAATGCTGCAGGTAGTTTTGCTTCTCCACAAAATCTCAGGTGGCTTGGTTCTATCCCTTCCTACTCTCAGAAATAAAATTTAATTATTGTTCCTAAAGGTACAAACAGTGTAAATGTACATTTAAAGGTTCAGTGGTATTGAAGTCCTGTTGTGTTCCTTAAAGGTATATTACATTCTCTTCTCCATAAGAAGAGGTGAATATTTGTAATATTTTATTAAAGAAATGTGTAAAATAAAAGAACATAAAAGTCCTGTAGATTAAATGGGGCATATTATGGGGCATATGCTCTTTCTCAGCACATGGCTATGTTTGGTTTATGTTCTTGTCTCCGCCCTTGTCCTGCCTTTGTTCCGCCTCCTCGTCTGTGTCATCTGTTAACCCGTCCTCCTCGTTATCTGTCCAGGTGTGTCTCATTTATGTCTTGTATTTAAGCCCTCTTGTCTCACGTCCTGTTTGTCGAACACTTCTCATTTCTCCGTTGTCTTCAGTCCTGTCGGGCATGTTATCTGTCTATCTCCGTAGTTTTCCCCGTCGTCGTTTCGCTTTGTTTTCCGTCTGTCCCGTTTACCCTGTTTATTTCGTAGTGTCTAGTTTAACCTTTTTTCCTTATGTCAAAAGTCTCTGTTTTGTTATTGTTCCGTGAATAAACGTTTACTGTGTTTTAGCGAATGTGTCCGCCCTCAGTCAGTCCGCTCCGTGATCCTGACAGTCTAAAGACACATATTGGTATGTAGACTGGCCGTATAAACTAATGCCTTCTCAGTAAGCATGGTGCTTGTATAAAGTTATATATAATTAATACAATCAATACAATTATCATATAAAACAAATAAGATATATAAGATTTTTTTTCGGTGATGTAGTAGGTGTTTGAAGAACAATGCTTTGTTCAGATTCTCCTTGACTGCATGCATTTGTTAACTCAACAGCAAACATTATTTAAAATTATTATTTATAAAATAATAATAAACATTTTTTATTAACCAGTAAAACTAGATATTGGAAGATAACCTTAAATAATATAGACTGCCATGAGGAGAGAGATTTGAAAAAAAATAAACCAACACATTCACAGACAGAATAGCACACTTACTGGAATAATGTTATTCAGTGTTATTCTAATGATGGGTGTTATTTGTTGTTTGTTTTTTGGCAAATAAACACTGCTCAGATATATAGCTTTATGTATTATTTGTATATGTTATCTCATAATCTCTGGTATCTAAAACTGTGAGTGTGTGTTACCCTGTGAATGACTGGTGCCCCCTCTAAAGTGTTTTCCCGCCTTTTGCCCAGTGATTCCGGGTGATTCCCACCGCAACCCTGAATTGGATAAGCGGATTCAGATAATGAATGAATGAAATGAGCATACACACCTCAAAATTTAAGAAACTAAGTAGAATCCAAGACAAAACAAGTGGGCTTACTCCCTCAAAACAAATTGTACTGCCCCCTCAATTTCAGGAAAAAAAAAAGATTTTAAGTATGTTAAATATCAAGACTGTCGGTTATAACTTCTAGAGTAACACCAAAGTTACATCTTAGGTTGTAATAACACGGTCCAGTGTGTGTTATGAGCAATATATGGGTTTTATCATGTAATCAACATAATTTTATTTGATTACACACATTCCCCCTCTCATCATCAGCTGAAGCCCCAAGAGCCATTCATAATTGATGTAAATATCATGTTTATGTGTTTTTTTTGTTTTTTTTTTCAAGAAGGGTGGTGACCATGACGGCCATTTTGAAGTCTGCAACTTTGGATCCAACTTTTGTTTTTTCAATGGGAAGAGGGTCATGTGACACATCAAACTTATTGAGAATTTCATAAGAAAAACAATGGTGTGCTTGGTTTTAACATAACTTCATTGCATAAAGAGGGAAACACATCATCATGTAGCAATTTGCATATCCAGTGGCCTTGTGGTTTCCATTGATGAAGAATGGCCCCACTATCTTTGTACCCCATATACCACAACATACCATCAATTTTTTGTTCCAACAGTCTTGGAGGGATCTATCCAATGTGGGTTAGTGTCAAACTAATAGCAGTGGTTTTGTTTGTTAACTTCACCATTCACATAAATGTTTGCCTCATCACTGAACAAAATCTTCTGTGTAAACTGAGGGTCCTGTTCAAGTTTTGTTTTGCCCAATCTGCAAATTTTTTGCACCGATCTGGGTCATCCTCGTTGAGGATGCAGCAGCAGCTGGAGTTTGTAAGGGTGCCATTTGGATGCTTGACTGATGCCACTCTCCAGTGACATGCAGCGAGTGCTACGTTGTGGGCTCTTGCTGAACGAAGCTAGGACAGCCATGGATGTTT
This sequence comes from Hoplias malabaricus, assembly GCF_029633855.1. Classification (NCBI taxonomy): domain Eukaryota; kingdom Metazoa; phylum Chordata; class Actinopteri; order Characiformes; family Erythrinidae; genus Hoplias; species Hoplias malabaricus. Next base: position 29,015,164 of record NC_089814.1, read on the forward strand.
CTTCATTAGTGACAGTTTTCATGCGCCCACATGTTGGCAAATCAAACACTGAAATAGTTTCACGATACCTGGCAAGCAGTTTCCTAACTGTAGCATGGGAGATGGGTGGTCTCGTAGGTTGTCCTGCATTGAAATCTGCTGCAATGACCCGGTTATTGTGTTCAACAGACATCAACACAATTTCTATCCGCTCCTCACGTGTTAACCTCTGCGACACGTCAATGGCTGTAAACAAAGAGAAACTTGTAAATAACACTTGAAATAATAAAGTTACGTTAAAACCAAGCACACCATTTTTTCTTGTGAAATTCTCAATAAATTTGATGTGTCACATGACCCTCTTCCCATTGAAAAATCAAAAGTTGGATCCAAAATGGCTGACTTCAAAATGGCCACCATGGTCACCATTTTGAAAAGTTTTCCCCCTCCCGTATACTAATGTGCCACAAACAGGAAGTTAATATCACCAACCATTCCCAATTTATTAAGGTGTATCCATAACTGTTAACTATACTGCCATCACAGGGCAGTCTTAGCTCAGATAAAAAATTCTCTGCTATATGTGCTATATTCGTGACTTTGAATAAGACGCAATTTGATCTGAAGAACAGTTGGATATCACACATAAAAAAAAGCATTAGAAGAAAGTGTACATAAATAAAATAAAAAAATAATTTAAAAAATGCTAAATATTTTGCATAAATCAATATCAATCCCATAAAGGCTTTATTTAAATTTGCCATGTGTTCAATTACTGGACATGCAAAGGTCATAGCTTGCTGTCTTGCATCAGACGTTTGCTAAAGAACAGCCCTATGACTCAGTTAACTCAACGAGTTATCAGGAGACAGTTCGTGTTTCCATTGAGGGCACAAAGGTTGCAACATTGCCCAGGCAGACCCCCAGGTGACCGGAAAAGCTTTGTGGGGTCCCCTGGCCCCCTTTGCTCTTCGCATCTCAAGTCAAGTACTGCCAGAAAGGAGCTTTCTGTGAGTACACAGACCTTTGAATCCAGCTATCAGGCCTGCAACACAGGTGTTTATTTTATTTTTCAGTCGGCTTTTGTATATATATATTACTAAATGCTAAAGGTTATTGTTTACATGAAATCTGCCTCAGACCCGAACTATATTGTCTTTGTGTACAGTGGAAGCTCAGTATTGATAGGTGTTCTAGTGCAGTATGTATATAAATAGTACCAAGTCTGTACCAAGTCGTACTCTCTCTATGGGAGACGAGCTTTATTCTTACACACACATATATATATATATATATATATATATATATATATATATATATATATATATATATATATATATATATATATATATATATATATATATATATATATATATATATATATATATATATATTTTTTGTTTGTTTGTTTTTCCAAATTGTTTATCTTGTATTTTCACATATTTCACAGTCTATTTTGTTTACAGAAAATACTTTCTAAGGCAAAATTATTCAGTTATTTTTCTACATTTCACCACTTAAAGTACAGGGTACATAATTAAAACAGACGCTAAATACATTTACTGGGAAAATGTAGTATAAAGAACTTGGGGCCCTGTCCTAATGTATTAGACATAGAAGGGGTTACAATGATTTAGACACATCATGACATATTATAAAAGTGGAACCCTGATATAAATGATTTTGCAGGAAATAAATCCTGGACAGTAATTGTACTCTGAATTACATCTGTACAGGGTTATTTGCATCCACTCATCCAAGTCTCTGGTCTTTTGCTAACCTCTGTTAAATGTTTTACACAATAAACCTCTGGCAGTTTCAGCAGAGAAACTCTGGCCTCAACTAGCCTCTGTTATTGGTTTACAGGGACAAACCACATATATGCTTTATGCTGTTAAAAGACAATATGCTGTTAAAAAATTTAGATGAATCAGCTGTATTCTATAACAGATTATTTTTCACATTTTATTTTCACAGATTATTATAACACATCAAATATTATAGTTTCATAAATCTTTATGGGCACAGTGGCACAGCAGGTAGTGTCCCAGTCGCAGCTCCAAGGACCTGGAGTTTGTGGGTTCAAGTCCTGCTCAGGGTGACTATGAGGAATTTGGTGTGTTCTCCCCGTGTCCACGTGGGTTTCCTCTGGGTGGTTTCTTCCCACGGTTCAAACACACACTATGGTATGTGGATTAGCTCTTAAGTGTCTGTAGATGTGAGTGTGTGAGTGAATGTGTGTGGTCCTGTGAAGAACTGGTGCCCCCTCTAGGGTGTATTCCTGCCTTGCACCCAATGACCCTGAACTAGATGAGCGGTTTTACAGATAATGTAATCTTAGTTTAGAAGTAAATGTTTAATTAAATATGCTTTATTACAGTATTTATTTCTTAGTACTATTATTTAAGTTCTATTGTGTTCTTTTGCCTCAACCACCACCTGATAATCAGCCATGTTTGTATTAGGACAAAAGAACAGAATTTAATTCCAAAGATGTATGGACAAATCCTACATCTGCCCAAATAGACTTTTAGGTTCACTTCATGCCTTCATGGCCCATCCAAGAGCTTATCTAGTGCACATCACTTGGGCAAATGGCAAGTCATTTTAAAATTCCTTCATAATAAATATAAATATATATTTAGGACCGAATGACCTTTTTAGTGTTGAAGCTACACTGCCTAAGTAAATGTAGTCTTGGTATGTATTGGTTTGATCACTTCACAATTCTCTCAGGAAAGAAAATTATAGTGAACTTAAGATTGAGAGGTGGGAGAAATGAAAAAAAAAAAAAATCACAAAATACTGCAGTAGATGGAATATCAATATTCTTTAATAATTATATTAGTACATGGTGTCTCTCAAGTATTTAGAGACCATTTGTCAAGCCCTCGTCTCGTTTAGTCTGTTTTCCTTTCTCAGCACATGGCTTTTGTTTATGTTCATGCCCCGCCTTTGTTCCGCCTCCTCGTCTTTTCCCTCGTTATCCGTTTCAGGTGTTTCTTGTTTGTTGTGTTATTTAAGTCCCCTTCCCTCACTTCCTGTTGTCGTTCATTGTTCCTTGTTTCGTTCGCGTTGTTCTTTGGATTGTTCCTTGTGTCGTTAGCTCTGTTCTTCTTGTTCTTCGTAGTGTTCTTTGTAGTCGCCTTCGTCTCTCTTGCTCGTCTCTCGTGCTCGTGTCATGCCCACTTCATGCCCCCTAGTCTGTTAATGTTTGTCTCGTTTATCTCTTGTAAATAAAGTCTGTGTTACTAGCGTTCGCGTCCGCCCTCAATCAGTCCGCACCCCGCATCCCTAACAGAATGAACGACCCAAAAAAGGACGCAGCTAGAGCAAAGACTTTGTTTGAAAGGGCGGTGGAGTGGAGTAGCCGGCTCCAGCTCATGCCTGGCGCAGTTCCGTATCCTCTACCAGAGGAGTCGACTCGTGAATTGAGTAACTGCGCCAGTGCGAGTCGAAGGAGTCGGCGAAGAAAGCGTACTGGAGTCTCCCCCTCGCCGGTGGATTACCCCCTCAGATCTGGGGAAATTTTTGGGGGGGCGTTAAGGGTAGGGGCTGTTAGCCTCCGACCCCAGGACAACGGAGGTGAGGCTAACAGGGGCGCACCTCTAGGGGATCTCAAGAGTGCGCCCGTCAAGCCCCCTAAACCCTCTAAAGCTCCAGCACAAGCCCGGCGAGCAGCACAAGCCCCTGCCTCCGTGGACATTGTCGCTGCAGGTTCCCCTGCCTCCGTGGACGGCGTCGCTGCAGGGCCTCCTGCCTCCATGGACGGTGTCGCTGCAGGGCCTCCTGTTACCAGAGACGGCGTCGCTTCAGGGCCTCCTGTTTCTGTGGACGGCATCGCAAGGGTTCCAGCTCCAAAGCACCTCTCTGCACTCCCTCCTGACCTCCAAGAGAAGTTTACAAGCTTCATGGCGCGTCTGGAGGTCTCCGTGAACGCGGCTCCCACGGCCGCTCCTGTCCTCGTGAACGCGGCTCCCACGGCCGCTCCTGTCCTCGTGAACGCGGCTCCCACGGCCGCTCCTGTCCTCGTGAACGTGGCTCCCACGGCCGCTCCAGCCCCAGAGAAGGCGGCTTCCCCGGCCACTCCAGCCCCAGAGAGGGCGGCTTCTACGGCCGTTTCTGCCCCCGAGACTGTGGTTACGGCCGCTCCCGGTCGTACCCGTAGGACAGCCCCAAGGACTTCGGGGCCGATCCCCAGAACTGTGCCCAGGCTGGATCCTCGGACTGCCCCACAGACATTTGCCAGTCCTGGGCACCCCCCTGTCATTTTGATTCCGCTGTCTGTCCCTGTCCTAGTTCCTGTCTCTCTCCTTGTCCTTGTACCTGTGTCTGCTTTCGTTTCGATTCCTGTCCCTGTCACGGTGTTCGTCTCTGTCCCTGTAAATGTTCTGATCCCGGTTCCCCTGCCAAGTCCTGTCCAAGCACATACACCTGTCCAGTCTATGTTCCAGTCCAGTATCTCTCCCCCTGTTTCCAGTATAGTCCAGTCCCTGTTTCAGTCCCCTGTCTCTGCTCCCGTCTTGTCCCAAGTCCAGTCTCATGTCTCTGCTCCTGTTCCGTCTCTGTCCCCGTTTCAACCCTCTGTCCTGCCTCATGTCCAGTCCCAGTTACCTGTCCCGTCTCCTGTCCAGTCGCCTTTGCAACCCTCTGCCCTGTCTCATGTCCAGTCCTTGTTCCCTTCCAATGTTAAGCACCCCATCCTGTCTCATGTGATCACTCCCCTTCGGTCTAAGGCCCAGCACCCTGTCTTGTCACAAGTTCCGTCTCCTGTTTCTAGTCCGGTCCAGTGTATGTTTAGAGTCTAATCTCGTGTCTCCAGCTCCATTTCCTGTGTCGGTTCCCGTCCTGTCCTGAGTCCTGTCTCTTGTTGGTTTCCTCCTGCGCCAGCTTCTGGGGGGGTCTAGGTTACGCGCCCCGGGAGTTGCGCGTTCAGGAGGGGGCATCTGTCACGCCCTCGTCTCGTTTAGTCTGTTTTCCTTTCTCAACACATGGCTTTGTTTTGTTTATGTTCATGCCCCGCCTTTGTTCCGCCTCCTCGTCTTTTCCCTCGTTATCCGTTTCAGGTGTTTCTTGTTTGTTGTGTTAAGTCCCCTTCCCTCACTTCCTGTTGTCGTTCATTGTTCCTTTTTTCGTTCGCGTTGTTCTTTGGATTGTTCCTTGTGTCGTTAGCTCTGTTCTTCGTAGTGTTCTTTGTAGTCGCCTTCGTCTCTCTTGCTCGTCTCTCTTGCTCCTTTCATGCCCCATTCTTGTAGTGTTGTTTCGTATTGTTTAGCTTGCCCTGTTTCCTGTCGTGTTAATTCGTGTTTACCCTCTAGTTCATTTGTGTTTGTTTTGTTAAATAAAGTCTGTGTTATTAGCGTTTGCGTCCGCCCTCCGTCAGTCCGCACCCCTCAACCCTTACACCATTATTGTGCCTCTAGAGAATCCCACCACTAACAAATACATACTTTATATATTTCTGCTTAAGTGCAATCACTTGAAAAATTTTTCTTTTATTTGTAACACTTTTAAGCACTGCTCAATTTTATTGGGTATGAAGATATCGATTTAGGCTAGATAAGGACCTGCATGAATATGAAGTGCATGATCAATAATAATCCTTTATGGAGATAAAGGAATTTTGATCAATATTTGGGTGAACGCTGTAGGGCAGATTGTGTGTGTGTGTGTTAAAGCCCAGGTGTAAAAGGTGAGTGAGTTGAGTGGTGTGTGTAGATATTCCACAAACTTTCAATAACCTTTTAACAGAGCATCTGTTGACTAGCTGTAAGACAGTATCTCTAGAGATTTAATTTATCATTAATAAATACAGAAGACTGTCAGTTTAATTTATTTAATCACTCATTTTGTCTCTTTATTATAAACTACCAAAACACATATATAGGCATTCAGTTTACACTCAGGAAAATGTAAAAGACAAAGTTCAGTCATCTAGTTTTCATCACTAAACTATTGTCACACTATTTGTGTTATTTCTGTAGCTGTGCTACAAATTATCAACAAACTGTCAGTAGGATACCCGATTATATTTCAGTAGAATGCATGTAGAAATTCCCAAGCTGTCAGTGTTATTTCTGTAGGTGTTACAAACTATCTACAGACTGTCTATAGCATACAGGTATACATGGCAAAAGAATTCAAGAGGAAATGTTAGTGGTACGTGTAGAAATTCTCAAGACATCATCGTTATTCCTGTACAAACTACAGATAGACTGTCAGTAACGTATATGTTGGTATTTCAATAGGATACCTATTAATTCTTCAGTAGAATGCATATAGATATTTCAATAGAATTAATGTAGAAATAATGATGCTTACTAATGGAAAGTCACTAGAGGTACACTGCGTCTCAAGTGTCTGTAGATGTGAATTTGGACCATCCAAATAAAGTGAAACACTGTCTGATTAAGTAGATTATATACAACATTTGTGCCATCCTTTGTTCTACAGACAAACTAAAACATTATGGATTTACAGATACGTAGATGACCTTCAGTGTGGTTTCAACTGATGTTTAGAAAATATTTATTTATTGTTGTCAGTTCGCTAAAATCTACTATATCGAACTCTTAATGTAATGACTAATGCAGAAGTCTTTTTAGCCAAGACCTATTTAAATAAATTCGGAACCATTATTTAAGACAACAAAAGGCATAAATTACAGCAAAAAACAACATTTAACTCACATTAAATGATGTTTATGTAAATAAATAAAATTAATTGAGCTGTCAGTAAAATAATTAATCCCTAGATATGTGACTTTGACATTGATAGCAAGAAACAAATGTAGCAGAAAGTACAATGTAGTTTTTTTTTAAATACAGGAACACTGTGTAATATATATATATTTTGTTTTGGTCCTCAGGTTCCCACCCTATCCCAAAAGTACATAGTGCAGTTTTGGCAGTGTTGAGCTCAGAGCAGCAAAAACAGGCTCTATTCTCCCTATTACAGCTAAGTGGAACATCACAATGATTTTGAAATTGTAATTTGAAGCTACAAATATTACATATTGTCCATTTTTCATTTACAAAATGGTCCATGGTTTTTGTACAAACTGGATTCCAAAAAAGTTGGGACACTAAACAAATTGTGAATAAAAACTGAATGCTGTGGAGGTGCCAACATCTAATATTTTATTCAGAATAGAACACAAATCACCGATCAAAAGTTTAAACTGAGAGAATGTATCATTTTAAGGGAAAAATATGTTGTTTCAAAATTTCATGGCATCAACAAATCCCCAAAAAGTTGGGACAAGGCCATTTTTTACCACTGTGTGGCATCCCCCCTTCTTACAACACTCAACAGATACGTCTGGGGACAGAGGAGACCAGTTTCTCAAGTTTAGAAATAGGAATGCTCTCCCATTCATGTCTAATACAGGCCTCTAACTTAAATCGTCTTGGGCCTTCTTTGCCGCACCTTCCTCTTTATGATGTGTTAAATGTTCTCTATAGGTGAAAGATCTGGACTGCAGGCTGGCCATTTCAGTACCCGGATCCTTCTCCTACATAGCCATGATGATGTGATTGCTGCAGAATATGGTCTGGCATTATCTTGTTGAAAAATGCAGGGTCTTACCTGAAAGAGATGACGTCTAGATGGGAGCATATGTTGTTCTAGAACCTGAACATAGTTCTCTGCATTAATGCTGCCTTTCCAGACATGCAAGCTGCCCATGCCACAAGCACTCATGCAAACCCATACCATCAGTGATGCAGGCTTTTGAATGGAGCGTTGATAACAACTTGGGTTATCCTTGTCCTCTCTGGTCCGGATGACATGGCGTCCCAGTATTTCATAAAGAACTTCAAATCATTACTCATCTGACCACAGAACAGTCTTCCATTTTGCCACACTCCATTTTAAAAGACCCCTAGCCCAGTGCAAACGTCTGAGCTTGTGGAGCTTGCTTAGAAATGGCTTCCTCTTTGCACTGTAGAGTTTCAGCTGGCAACGGCAGATGGCACGGTGGATTGTGTTCACTGACAATACTTTCTGGAAGTATTCCTGAGCCCATTCTGTTATTTCCTTGACAGTGGCATTCCTGTTTGAGGTGCAGTGACGTTTAAGGGCCCGGAGATCACGAGCATCCAGTAGAGTTTTACGTCCTTGACCCTTACGCACAGCAATTGTTCCAGCTTCTCTGAATCTTTTGATGATGTTATGCATGGTTGATAATGATAACTTAAAGGTATTTGCTATTTTATGCTGGGTAACACCATTCTGGTAATTCTCCACTATCTTTCTGCACAACAATGGTGGAATTGGTGATCCTCTTACCATCTTGGCTTCAGAGAGACACTGATACTCTGAGAAGCTCTTTTTATACCTAATCATGTTGTCAATTGACCTAATTAGTGTTAATTGGTCTTCCAGCTGTTCGTTATATGCTCAATTTCCTTTTTCCAGCCACTTATTGCTACTTGTCCCAACTTTTTTGGGATTTGTTGACACTGTGAAATTTTGAATCAACATATTTTTCCTTTAAAATGTTACATTTACTCAGATGAAACTTTTGATCTGTCATCTTTGTTCTATTACGAATAAAATATTGACATTTGCCATCTCCACATCATTGCATTCAGTTTTTATTCACAATTTGTTTAGTGTCCCAACTTTTTTGGAATCCGGTTTGTATTCTGCACTCAGATTACAAGGTCTTTTGAATGTAATTGGTTTACATCAGCCACCTTGCAACATATATTCAAACAAGAACTCTGGTTAAAGCAAGCCGAATCAGCAGTCTAAAGTTTTGACATTGTAAACTTTTTTATACTGTAATTTGTGCCTGGTTCCTGCTTTTGTTTCCTGTCTCATGAGATCTTGGCCTCATGTTCCCCTGTCATGTGATCACCCTTTTCACGTATTCCTGTCACGTCTTGATTACATTCCAGGTGTTCATTCATTCATTCATTATTGGTAACCGCTTATCCAGTTCAGGGTCGCAGTGGCTCCAGAGCCTACCTGGAATCATTGGGCGCAAGGCGGGAATACACCCTGGAGGGGGCGCCAGTCCTTCACAGGGCCATTGTAAACTTCATATGTTTAAAACAAGTTACCTGTCTAATTTTAGTTAACTTAACTCCATTAAGTTGTCCATTAAGAATCCATTAATCTGCCACAACAATGTGTTTTATTTTGTTAATGTTTTAAACCCAACCATTCTGTAAACAAAACTAAAGTTTTATATCCACAATGAATCACACCGTGTACTCTACATGGTGCACTACTTAAAAAAATAGTTAATAAATAAATAGCTGTTGAATGGATTTTTTATATGAAGACAAATTATTTACATCAGACAAATCATTTACTATTTAAGTGGATGTCCTGCAATTCACAACCCACAGAGTGCACTACATAGGGAAGAGCCCAGCTAACAAAATAACATCCTTATTACGTCCTTATAATGTCCTTTAAAGTTTAAACGACATCAGAAAATAACATTAGATGTACGTTATTTTCTAAGGTCCCAGAAACCGTCCAAAGGACGTCTTTTCTGACTTCCCAACGTTTCAACAACGTCTCCAGCACTCATAAAACCACGTTTTAAGGACGTCCTCAGAATGGCTTGAAAGTTATAAATGGGTATAAAAATAACATGGATGCAGGGGGGAATCATGTGTGGAAATTGTATTGCCTTGATGAAAAAAAAATATTTTTTTTTTGGGTCTAATTTGGAAAATTTACTATTAGAAAAGATTTTATATGGCAAGATGAATACACTTTTTGTAGGAGAAATAAATTGCATTACTTTTTTAAATACATTATTAAAATGACAGTAATGATTCAATCAATAATGAAAATAATATTACACATGGCTATGTAAATGATGTTGTGTTATGAATGTTATTGGATATCTATAACAGTTTTGACTAGCAATAATTATATTTTTGCTAGTCAGAATGACAATTTAAGATATCTTCATTTACAACCAGAACAATAATTTAAGATGTCTAGAAGTATAATTATAACTTTTTGTCAGCAAATTCATCATCTGATTAGTCATACATCCTGAATGAGTATTAAACATATCTCAAAAATATGAATTTGACAAGTCAAAATGACATTTTCAGATATCTGAATTCTAGTCATTACAACTATTAGTTGCCCCATGTGCCACCATGGTTACCAGGTGTGCCCATATTAAGTTATTTTGGGCTTATATTTCCTTAAAGTCGCTTACGTCGTAATAACACCAGCCAATACTCCATCAATGAGATATGTTCATAAGTTTATTTACATGTTAGGGAGTGGGGAAAAATTCTACAATGCTGAAGTTGGCTACTTATCTGCCAATATTACACATTTGGCTTATTTTCTTGGACATTATCTCAATAGATAAAACAAGCCCAAAAAGGCAACTACACTTTTGAAACAAGCTCAAAAAAGCAACCCATGACTACCAATATTTGTTAGTGACTTTACTGAAAATTTAAATGTAACATGCTTAGTTTTGTATTCTGTTTTGTATTGTTTTTTTTTGTGCTCCCCTTTTCATGTGACTGTTTCCCCCTGTCTTGTGTCTGCTTCCTGCTTGTTCCCTGGTCATGTGATACCCTTCCCTTGTGTTTCTAGTGTCACATGTCTTGATTAGTGTCCAGGTGTTTCTTGTTGGTGTTGTCTTTATATAGTCCTTGTCAGTGGTTCCTGTTTGTGGGTCATTGTAGGTACATTTGCTTTCTCTGAGTGATGGTGCTGTCCTTAGCATTGCTCTGTGTTTAGCACCTTAGTTTTGTATAGTCCTTGTTTAATGTTTAGCCCTTGTGTTTAGTGTCCCTCTGTCTAGTTTCCTTTAAGTTTATTGTAATAAAGCCTCCTGCATATACCTCCATCCCTTACTCCTACTCCCCCATCATTATAACAGTAAAAGCAAAATCCCCTAAAATATGCAGACCTGGCAAATGTTATATGGTGCAAAAATGTGCTATGTAAGTCAGCTATGTTTTGACTAGGCAGAATAATTTATGATATCTACAATTACTTTCTGACTAGTCAGAATTCTTTTAACTTATCAGAACTACAAAAGGTGAAAAAGTTTAAGATATCTGTAATTTATTTGATATCTTTAAAGGAATTCTGACCAGTCAAAAATAAATTGTATCATCTCCACAGGATTATTTACCACAGGCACTACAATTGTCACCTGCAGCAATGTTTGTGGTGTATGTTCCTGTATCAACCAAAAGTGGTAAGTACCTGCAATACAATGGCTACTGATGGATGTTTTTTTTTGTGGCACATCTACAGAAATAACACTCACAGCTCTGGGATGTCTACATTTGAATTGTCTACATGCATTCTACTTAAACATCCATCTAACCTGGAGGGGATGCCAGTCACAGGGTGACACACACACATTCACATTTACTTTTGAGTTGATAATCCACCTACTAATGTGTGTTTTTGGACTGTGGGGGGAAACCCACGCGGACATGGGGAGAACACACAAGTCCTCACAGACATGTCCCATGTCCCTGGAGCTGTGTGACTGTGACACTACCTGCTGTGCCACCCTACTGAAACATTAATAAGTATTCTACTGAAACATAACCAGGTATGCTATGGACAGTTTATTGAAAGTTTCTAGCACATGTACAGAAAACACTTGTGATGATGCCTAGATGACTAAACTGTTTTTACATTTTACCAAGTGTCAGTTGAATGCCTACAAGTATAATAGAGACAAAATGAGTGCTAAATTAAACGGACAGTCTGCTGATGTATTTATTAATGATAAATTAACTGTCTACAGATATTGTACTGTAGAGATACTGTACGGATGCGCTTTTAACAGGTTACTGAAATTATGGTGAATATCTACAAGTGGACCATCAAAATAAAGTGTTAACAAGGCATTAAATGAAATGAGTTGCTTTGAATGAGTTTCAAACACTACACTTAATGCCAAGCCAGAGCTAGGACACAGGTAGTGCAATGTAATTTTGTTCTCTTAGTGATGGAATAACAACAAACTTAGGTGATTTGGTGTGGTGTTTGAGACATAGAACTGACCTTACTACTGTTCTTGAGGCTAAATGCATAAAAATCTTTCAGAATCTAGTGATGTGCAGATTGATACTGATATATTGATACCTCAATACCAGACCTTTATGCTCTACAGTCAATTCTCAAATCAAAATATATATATACTTTTGATACTTCAGTCATTTGAGGTAATGTATTTCACAGGAACACATTGGAAACTAACTAAACTATTGATCTTGTCTAAAGGCTGTTGGTGGGAACTACTTTTCCTTCCGCCTGGGTAAGTGTGTAACACATAAGCGTATTGGCAGTCAGTCAATCAGTCTAAAGACAGACACAATGGCAGAGCATAAACAGAGTCATGTGTAGAGCTATTTCAGCTCTGTCTCTTCAGTCTCTGGCCTTCATTGCTGCAGACAGGCACTATCCAGGCACATAGGGAGAAAATGTGGAGCTTTAAGAGGTGCTAAGCACTGGAGTTGTTCAAATTTATAAATATGGTTATGAAATAACTAAATAAATACATGCTTCCACTAATAGCTGCTTGAGTTCAGCTTCGGGTAATGTTAATCGCTGTGATAATCTCACACAGGCAAAAAGGTTTGATCATTTAAAGTGAAGTATATAGAATAACTTGGCTATATTATAAATGAGCCCACTACTTCAATATACTCCAGAGTTTAAAAAAAGTAAATTACTGTTTTGTATTCTTTATGAAGATATGATTGGAAATGCAGTACGTTTTCCTTTTTGTTTGTTTTATCAGACACCCCTAATAGCAAGGAGGCGGTGGGCCACTGAGGGCAAAGTTCGAGGTGATTTCTGGGCGGACTACCATTGATTAAACAGAATTTCAGACAAAATGACACATTTTAGTACTTTTCCATTCACACTCCAATTTACAAATTTTTCCTTCATTAGGTTCTTTTGTTATTGTTTATGAATTAGATTAGTAAATAATTTTAATCCAGCACAGTGTCAACAATTTCAGCATAATCGTTTTATATCAATCATACTCATTTTTATATCTCTCATAATTGTTGGTAATTGTATTCATTTGTTTTCCAGAATAAAAGTCTATAGAAGTCTGTGAATATGGTCTACAGTCAGTGGTGTGCCAACCTTTTTATGCCAGTGGACCAATATATACTTGCTGTCTGGGACATTAGGTGTATTTGCGCAAAGTATCGGTATTAGATCAGTATCGCAGATACCAGCCTGAATTTTACTCAGTATCAGCTCGAAAAGGAAAGTGGTGGTATTGAACTAACACACTAACATAAACTACTACTGCTTCTGCTGCTATTGCATTACTACAAAATATATTAATAAAATCTCTGACTTCATTAACTGCTTCTCACAGAGAGGCTGATCCTGGTGAGGAGTATTTATGGCAGAAGTCAATCAAAATCCAGAGCAAGCTGCTTTTAGCCCAGGGTCAGAGTATAGCCCAGACAAAGCATTGATGCATGCAGGCCAGCCTGTGCTCTTCTTGCTCTCTTGTACCTCACACAGCCAGTTTGCCTGTCATTAACACACTGCCATCCTGATGACTGATGACAGGCATCTATTTTCCACCACTTGATATGGATCCATCTGACTACTCAGGAGGGAGGGTGGGGGTCCCCCTAATTTGGATGTGTTTCCAGGTCAGTAAGTCAAGGTGAGCACCACACAGATTGCAACACACTCCTCCCTGAGTCCATGGAAATGTCAGAGTGTCCCCTGAGAAGCGAGCTAATGTCGGGACATGTGGCTGGCATGGACCTGGCTACACAGTGCTCCAGTCCAGCTGTGCCTGGCCTAAACCCCTTTCGGAGGGAGACTAATTGTGATTGTTATTGATTGCCAGCTCCTAGCCCTGCTTATCCCAGGGTTAGGATGACTGATGGACTTGTCACCTTGTCATCAGGCTGTAGAGCTTTCTCCTCCTCCATTTTGTTTTTGATAGTGGTCCTTTGCTGCACAATAACATGTGCAACCCTGAATTTTGCTCACTCGAATATACTGAATATACTGCTCCATGGTTGTCTCTTCTGGGGCGTGAAGCAAGGAAAAGAAGATTCGGGTTACAATGGTTAGCTTATCACTCCTTTATTAACCAAGTCGCTTGGACAGAATGCATGCACACACCCTTCTGCCTCTCTCTCTCTCCCTCTATCTCTGTCTATCGCCCCCTAACTTAAAAGTTTTCCTAAGGAACAGAGCCATAAGGACAAAAATATAGGACAGTAGAAACTGTATCGCAATTATAATACTGAACACACTACACATCCTCCCACATTATAAAAACACAAAACAACATAATTACTGAAACAAAATAACAAATATAAAATCTTATCGTATATATTAATTATATCTTACACATGTATAAAGTTCACATGAGTTGGCCTGAAGTCGAGGCAATGGCAAATTCTCAAATCTCAGATTTTTTGAGGAAAATGGCTGGCGGCAAAAACATGCTTTAAATAACATTAAAGGAAATATCATTAGTGTTTTACTTTAAAATTACAGCTTCGAAATCATTGTGATGCTTCGCTGACCTGGACTAGAGAGAACGGAGACTCTGTTTTTGCTATTCTGGGCTTAGTACTGCCAAAACTACACTATGAAACTTTTGGAGGAGGGTAGAACATAACAACCCGCTCCCTCTCCCTTCCCCCTTGATTTCAGGACAGTGCTGTAAAAGTAAATTATACTATACACCTGTAGTGGGAGATCAGGAGCAAAATGTCACTGTCCAAAACACATACATATATATATATATTTGTTACTTTTTAAGAGAAGGAAAAAACCTTTGATTGAAGTCATTGTAAAATGATTTTTTTCCAGACAATTTTGGATTTATCTGAGAATTAACTATATATACCCTGCAAATGTAATATATTTTTTGCATCGGACACCATTGTTCCCATCTACACCCCCCATCTTCACCCTTTTTTTGTACTCATCTATCCAACAAGGGGATAGCAAATCAATCTATCCTTTATATCCCCCATTTACAATATGTGATCCTAAGTCTAAAATGGAGGCACTTTTGAGACATATGTAAAAGTGTGTATGGTGTTATATCATGCTGTTCACTTGTAATTAGGTGTTCACTTCAGACAGATGTTAATATATGACTAGAACTATATATGGATGTAGGCTATGGTGCTTAGGGTTAGGTTTTGTTTGGCATATTTTTCTACAATACTAGAATAAAAATAGATTAAAAACTATATATATATATATATATATATATATATATAAGTATGTGTGTGTGTATACAACAAAGTGCAAAATGTAATTAAGATATTAAGGCTGATTAATGCATTATTTCTATACAGGGCATTTGTATATCTGTCTTTTGTGACTAAATATACATTTAATTTCATTCATAAAATAACAAAGTTGATTTTATTTTGTGCTTGAAGATTTATTATAGCTGCTGCACACACATTGAGTCAGCACAGATAAACCTTTCACTATCTGTTGCATTAAAAGTAATTTGAAAAATTTTCCTTGCATTGGAAGCAAGTTAATTTTGTCTCTGATTATTCGACATCCAAATTTGTAAGACCAGATTTCTGAAAGCAGATATCTGTCTGCTTCATGAATTTTGAATATGTTGTTGACTTATGGTATTCTTGAGTATAATACCTCTGGCAAATTCTCTTCAGCCAATTGAGATAACTTTTTGAGAGCAACATACAATAATATGGGCTGGCTCCAACTGCAATCTTTAACATTAGCTGCTCAAGCTTTTGAAAAGATGTTGGGACAATATGTAAATGTGTGTTGTATAGTGAATTTGCATGTCGTGTCCTGTAGTTCTGCCCAGAACTAGAGGATAAAATTGACTTTTTATTTGCTCCAGTAAATTGGGTGTAATGTTGAACCTGCTATCAGCTAAACTGCAACTCAGTTACAGAATTTCTCATATACATCTTTATAGCAGATGCCACAGTAGACAGAAACATTTCTAAACACCTGAATATGTCAAGAAACCAGTCTTCAGTCCTTCCACTGTAAACAAACCAGTGGCAGTTTCATTTTGTAGCAAGCAGTGCTGTATTTATACAACAAAGAAATGTTGAAAGCTAATAGATTATATTTACCTCCAGAAAACAGCTTATCAAAGCATCATTAGGCCAGCCACAGCTCTGTCTCCTATATCAGAGGGTAATGATCTGTGTAATATCTATCCTTTTCCTTATGGATGTGATCTCACTTCTGCGGAAGGCTGTTTGGCGTCAAGTGCCCAGCCAAACATGGATGACCTCTCTGTAAAGACCTTCCATTAGCCATACACTGCCATGAGAACTTCTTCAAAAAAGCATGTTACAGTAGTGTTTGATTTATTTATTTATTTGCTTACCTACTTTACATATATTTTCTTTTTGTCTTATGGTATCTGGCTTGTTTAGTTTCCTTGACATAAAACACCATTGTGCTTGCTGCATGTTTTTGTTATAGATGGCATAGATGATTATTAAAAAGTTGGATTACACAAAAGGGGGGTACATATGGTAGGGAGACAAAGCAATTAACCTTTTAGAATGAGTGCTCTTCCATTGGGGTGCTGTAATTAGATAAGTTTGTAAGTGTGAGGATAAAGTATTGGGATAACAGCTTTGCAGACTGAACAAGGGAAATGCCAGTGTCCTTTTGCCCACTGTGCATTGCTAACATGACTGTTGTTTACCCTTAATTTAAGCTCCCTCATTCCTCCAAATGCTTTTCCTCATTTTCACTTACAGCTAGGTTGAATGAAGGACAAAAGGTATATTTAAGTTTATTGAAAGTGAAATGGGAAATTCTGTGGATGTTTCAAAATTGAGAGTGTTAACAAAGTCATTTAGAATGTTTTGACGTGAAATTATAAAGTTGTAGTGAAACCTAGTTAATCAAATTTCCATACAAGAACCAGGGATCAAGATTCTGCAAAATAAATATAGCCATTTGATTTACCATGCAAACCTGACCAGTCTTGGGATGTTCCTATGGCATTTTGAATATGATATATTTCTATTGGGATTACAATGCCCTGTGTGTACCTGTTCATGGTTAAAAAAATAATTCAGGCCAAAAACAATTTAGAAATACTTTTTCTCAATTGTTATTATGTGATTTGATGAAGAAAAAGGAAAATCTATCTTTACATGTTTATTATGTTTTGTCAAATCTTGAAAAGTCAGAAGTACAGATTTGAATGTATAATTATATTCACAGGGCGACACACTGACACATTCACTCACACACACACACACATTTTGAGTAGCCAGTACATACCAACATTTGTTTTTGGATCTTCTCACAGGGCTCAAATATCAGAACAACAATATTAAATATATAAATCAAAGGGTACATAATGAAAAAATAGTCCACATTACAAATCAGTTGTAAAAAAAATATATATTTATTTATAGTAATGGCGCAGCAGGTAGTGTCACTGTCACACAGCTCCAGGGACCTGGGGTTATGGGTTTGAGTCCCGTTCTGGGTGACTGTCTGTATTTATTCTGTTGTCCTTGTGTCCGCGTGGGTTTCCTCCGGGTGCTCTGGTTTCCTTCCACAGTCCAAAACTACACATTGGTAGGTGGATTGGTGACTCAAAAAGTGTCCAAAGGTGTAAGTGAATGTGTGAGTGTGTGTCGCCCTGTGAAGGACTAGCGCCCCCTCCAGGGTGTGTTCCCGCCTTGTGCCCAGTGATTCCGGGTAGGCTCTGGACCCACTGCGAACCTGAACTGGATAAGCGGTTACAGACAATGAATAAATAATGCAAATTTAAATTTTTATCCAATTTTCACACTTAAAACAAATCCACCTCAATCTAAGCTTCCGCCAGTCACATGATGCTACCAACTTAGGGGTGAAATTGTGCACGTCTCCTCCATTAAAACACGAAGCCAGTTGCTGCCAATGAACATTTTTAGACTAAATTCCCAGATGTGCATTATCTAACAGATGCCTACACTGGCTAGCATTATGGACTGCTGGCCTTGGAGTCCAAGAGAATATGACTCTTTTTTTTAATATACTCATTTTAAAAATAAAAAAACGATTATGTTTATTATGGGGATTATTTTACTAACAGATAAAAGCGTGCGGCTTGCACTGCTTGTAACTAGAACCGTATTCCTGTTAAGCAGTTATAATGTGTTTATTTAGGCCTGAGACAGGTGTGGAATGCATTAGGGTCAGAGTCGGCAGGGCAGCAGTGGAGAGAGCTTGTCAGGACTTGGGAAATGAAGCGGTACCTCTGTCATTCCAAGGTTATTCCATGCTACGCTGCCTTCCAGAAACACATTTCCATGCTGTGCCTCCCACTGCTAGCAGATATCTCAATTTCTTGCTACAAATTCTGCACAGAGTAATTGCTGATGCAAAGATGAATCCGGTATTTTTGTTTTTGTTTATTTCTTCTTTTTTTTTACACAGTTATTAGTCATAGTCAGTTCCACCCAACAGTGATTATCCTCTGAGTGCCAACAGCCCTGGGGACAGTACAACTGAGCACCTGCCTCCTCTGAGACATGTGAGGCTAATCTACAGGTTTTTTTTAAACTGCATCTAATGTAATGCCATTTGAAAACTTAACATGATGGAGGAGAGCCTAAATTGCCCAGATCTGTCATATTAGCTAACAGATACTCATGCAAGCTAGCACCAGGAGCAGAGAGATGCGGGAAGATAGGAACCAAACCCAGTTGAGCTTTATTTGACTACAAGCTATCACTGGGGATTGAAATTGTATTCTCCTGGTTATAACTTTTGAACAAGATTGCTACACCACTCAGGAGCCCAAATCTATTATTTGATTGTATACATTCACCCCAGATATATGCTTATTTCTTAAGCATTTTCATTGAATGTTGGAAATAATAAGTATGAATATTCTATTGTTAAAAAATTCTCTTAACAAAGTATTATGTATCATGAAGCAAAACAGTTCCAAATAAATATCTAATTTTCAGCTTGACCAGTATTTTATATAAGAAATGCTCAACTGTAAACTGGTAAGTTTCTCTTCAGTAAAATATCTGAAACTAATTTGATTAACTAAATCAAATATCCAGATTTCAAAGAGTTTTGTTAATTTCTGCAATAGAGTTTCGTCACATATTTGGACATAACTGTGCCACATAACATCTGTAATATCCTTGAAAATTGAAAAATCCTATCTTTTGCCCACACACTGATTCACAATTTACAAGTTTCTGAAATAGACAGTTGACCCCACTTTTCAGTGGTTGCACACTAGTATAGCTATAACAAAGAGTAAGGACCAGAGATTTATTTTATCTGGTCTAATCCTACCTAAGTATATTGGTGTCAGAAAAAGTCCTATATGTCCATCCTCATAAAGTCACTATTGATTAATTTCACAACTTATATTTTGTAACTGGGGAAAAAATATTTCAACTCAACCAATGACAAAACATGTACAAATAGCTGCTCAAATGCTTTACTGGAAAATATATATATTAAAATATATATATATATATATATATATATATATATATATTATGGCAAGTATGGCAAGCCAAACAGGAAATATTTAATGAACTTTGATATATATAGAATGAACGCTGATATATATAGAATGAACTTTGATATATATAGAATGAACTTTGATATATATATAGAATGAACGCTGATATATATAGAATGAACGCTGATATATATATATAGAATGAACGCTGATATATATAGAATGAACGCTGATATATATAGAATGAACGCTGATATATATAGAATGAACGCTGATATATATATATAGAATGAACGCTGATATATATATATAGAATGAACGCTGATATATATAGAATGAACTTTGATATATATAGAATGAAAGTTGATATATATAGAATGAACTTTGATATATATAGAATGAACGCTGATATATATATATAGAATGAACGCTGATATATATAGAATGAACTTTGATATATATAGAATGAACTTTGATATATATAGAATGAAAGTTGATATATATAGAATGAACTTTGATATATATAGAATGAACGCTGATATATATATATAGAATGAACGCTGATATATATAGAATGAACTTTGATATATATAGAATGAACGCTGATATATATAGAATGAACGCTGATATATATAGAATGAACGCTGATATATATAGAATGAACTTTGATATATATAGAATGAACTTTGATATATATAGAATGAACGCTGATATATATAGAATGAAAGTTGATATATATAGAATGAAAGTTGATATATATAGAATGAACTTTGATATATATAGAATGAAAGTTGATATATATGATATTGATATATTGATATTCATTCTATATATATCAAAGTTCATTCTATATATATCAACTTTCATTCTATATATATCAGCGTTCATTCTATATATATCAGCGTTCATTCTATATATATCAACGTTCATTCTATATATATCAAAGTTCATTCTATATATATCAACTTTCATTCTATATATATCAACTTTCATTCTATATATATGAAAGTTCATTCTATATATATCAGCGTTCATTCTATATATATGAAAGTTCATTAAATATTTCCTGCTTGGCTTGCCATAATATGTATGTATATATATATATATATATATATATATATATATATATATATATATATAATAAGACAATGTGACAATCATTTAATTGGCTCTATTTCTTACTGCAAAAGGAAAGCAGGACAACTTCAAATATGCATCATGCTACAGCCTATTAACTACTGACTGAGAGTTATTTATTTATTTAATTATTTATAGCCCATTAATTGGATTTATGATGTTGTTATGTTTCTTTTTATAACTGGGTTATTGTGGAGTGATCATATTTATTTCTGCACACAGAGTTCATAGAAAGTTAATAAAAAGCATTTGCAGTAAATATATTGATTATTAGATGTATTGTAATTTATTTAGTCGGTCATAAAAATATATTCTGGGAATATTTTATTTTCACACACTTTTCAGGTTACACTTCTGCACTGCTTATTTACTATGCACTAAGCTTTATTCTTTATATGCTATGTGAAAATAATAATAATTACACTTCATTAAGATATTAGTAGGCAAAAATTTGGTTATCTAGATAATTAATTATTAGATTAGATAAAATTATTAATTAATTCATTCATTCATTATCTGTAACCACTTATCCAGTTCAGTGTCGCAGTAGATCCGATCATTGGGTGCAAGGCATGAGTACACCCCTCCGGGTGTGCCAGTCCTTTTATGCCAGGCATTTTTATGCCAGGCATTTTATGAAATTCATCATCTTCATCATCATCATCTTTGCTGCTTAATCCATTTCAGGGTCGCAGTGGCAACAGGGTAAGTAAAGAAGCTCAGGCGTCTCTGTCCTTTGCCACAGCCACCAGCTCCTTCTGGGGGATCCCCACGCTTTCCCAGGCCAGCTGGGAGATATAATCCCTCCAGCATGTCCTGGGTCTACCCCAGGGCCTCCTTCCAGTTGGACGTGCCTGGTATGCCTCCAGTGGGAGGCGTCCAAGAGGCATACTTATTAGTTGCCGGAAACCACCTCAGCTGACTCCTCTCAACGCAAAGGAACAGCAACTGTACTCTGAGCTCCTCCCTAATCACTGAGCTCCTCACACGATCATGGAGAGTTCGCCCAACAACCCGTCGAAGAAAACTAATTTCAGCCACTTGTATCCGAAATCTCATTCTTTCTGTCATTACCCAGAGCTCATGACCATAGGTGAGAGTAGGGACGTAGACTGACCGGTAAATTGAGAGCTTTGCTTTATGGCTCAGCTCTCTCTTCACCATGACAGTCCGTTAAAGTGACTGCACTGCTGTAGTTGCTGAACCTAACCTACAGTCAACCTCGCGATCCCTCTTCCCATCACTCGTAAACAAGATCCCAAGATACGTGAACTCCTTCACTTGGGGTAGGTTCTCACTCCCTACCTGAAGGGAGCATGCCACCTGTTTGCAGGAGATAACAATGACCTCAGTCTTAGAGGTGCTGATCCGCATACTGACTGCTTCACACTCAGCTGCAAACTGCTCAAGTGAATGCTGGAGACCTCCATGCGAAGAAGCCAGAAGAACAACATTGTCCGCAAATAGCACAGATGCCACCTACTGAGCCCCTCGACAAAAGTCCTCCTGTCCCATGCTACGCCTAGCCACCCTGTCCATGAATATCAGGAACAGGAGTGGAGTCAAGGCACAGCCCTGGCTGAGTCTGATGCCCACACTGGACAACCTTGACTTGTCAGCCAAGACAGCTCCACAGTATCGAGGGCCATCAGTAACTCCGGGCAAATCTCATCCACTCCAGGGGCTTTGGCACTGCGTAGCTTTTTAACCACCTCAGTGACTTCAGCCAAGGAAATGGAATCTGATACTCCTGACACTTCTGGCTCTACCTCCTGTCCAGGAGGCATGTCTCTCGGGTTTAGGAGTTCCTCAAAGTGCTCCTTCCAACGCCCAAAAATACACTCATTGTTTCACCATCATTACTGAGCACAGCTTGGACAGTGCCCCCCTCTCCCTCTCCTCAGCTGTCGCAGTGTTTTCCAGAACCTCTTTCAGGCCACCCAGAATTCAAGACAGCTTCCCTCATCCCCGGTGTCCACCAACGGGTTCTTGGGTTATCACCATAACAGGCACTAACAAGCTATTGACCACAGCTATATGCAGCTGCTTGAACAATGAAAGTCTGGAACAGGGTCCATTCAGACGCCATGCCTCCTTCCTCCTTCGGAACATGTGAGAAGTTCTCTTGGAGGTGAGAGTTGAAATTTTCTCGACAGAGTCTTTTGCCAACCTTTCCCAGCACACCCTCACTATACGTTTGGGCTTACCAGACCTGTCCAGCAGCTTTCCCCACCATCGGATCCAACTCAGTTGGTGATTGGTTGACAGCTCAGCCCCTCTCTTTACCCAAACATGTGTCCCAAACATGTGACCTCAGATTATAGGACATGACCACAAAGTCGATCATTGACGTTTGGCCCAAGGTGCTCTGGTTCCAAGTACACCTATGAACCATCTTGTGTTCGAACATGGTGGTAGTTATGGATAAACCATGACTAAAAACATCACACCACACGGGTTCAGATCAGGCAGGCCGTTCCTCCCAATCACTCCTCTCCAGGTTTCCCAGTCATTGCCAATGTGAGCACGGAAGTCCCCCAGCAAAACAATAGAGTCAGTGCATGGAATCCTCTCAAAGTCCACTCACTACCTTCAAGAAAGCTGAATACTCTGAGCTGCTGTTTGGTGCATATATAAACACAACAATCAATATTTTTCTCTCTGCGATCCGAAGCAGCATTGAGGTGACCCTCTCGTTTACTGGGGCAAACTCCAACTGTACAGCTGCCAGCCTGGGACTTGTGAGTATCCCCACACCCGCCCTGCGCCTCTCACCCTATACAACTCCTGAGTAGGAGAGAGACCAACCCCTATTGAGGAGTTTGGTTCCAGAGCCTTCACTATATAGAGGTGTGCCCAACTATATCTAGCTGGTATCTCTCAACCTCATGCACCAGTGAATGCCCTGTGAAGGACTGGTGCCCCCTCCAGGGTGTGTTCCTGCCTTGGGTCCAGTGATTCTGAGTAGGCTTCGGACCCACTGCCACCCTGAACTGGATAAGCGGTTACAGATATGAATGAATGAATTAATTACAGCTTCAGAAACTTTGTGATGTTCGACTGAGTTATAATAGGGAGAATGGGCCTTTGTTTTTTCTACTTTGGGCTCAGCACTGCAGAAAGTGCACTATGGAATTTTAGGAGGAGGGTAGTACATCACCCCATGCCCCTAACCACTGTTTTCAGTGCAGTACTGTTTAATAATATTTATTACACTAAAAAAAAAAGAAAAGAAAATCTTACCTAGTGTACCTTTAAAATTTGGTATTACCAAAAAATATTCCTGAACATGATGACATTTTTTAGCCTGATTTTTGTTAATAAATATGGCATGTTCATTTTTAAACTTCATTCACTGATTTAAATTTGGATTAATTTGAATGTTGTCCCACTTATGCACAAAGGACAGTGTTCTCTAAGCTGGACCTGCACATCTGCCAAGGGATGCCCTCAGCAGGTCAGTGATACTATATTTTGTCTATAAAAAATAAATGCAAATTAGCTTGAGACTGTTATCAGCCCTTTTTCTGAGGCCAGGGTCCATCCTCCCATCAAAGTGAATCGCACTCCTCTGACTTTATGCTATACACTCCTCTTTAGAAGGGAAATGTTTTTAAATCGTTTGTATTTTATATTTAAATATGTCTGGCAGAATGTGGCTGTCATGGGGCACAGTTGTTAATAAGCAAGAAGCCTAGTGTAAAAATTTTATTCTCAGCATACAGTGGATAGTGAATGGATTTTTTCCTCCATTTCTTTTATTGACATTTATACTGCCAGATTATGAAGGGATGTTTATGCCTCTGCTGAGAGCCTGGCTTAGCATGTACCCACACAATACTAATTCGACCTATAGTGCCACAGGTTTGGTTTCAATTTTGTTTGTATTTTCTGTTATAAACCAGAGGATTGCCTTCCACATAGCACTAGCTCAGAATGGACATCACACTAAAGACTCTTTGTTTTGGCATTAGGGGAGAAAAAAAAAAAAAGCAGATTACTTTCCATGGAGCTTGTAGGCTTTCTGGGTTAATAGTCGCTATGGGGGATCTACAGGAACTGCAGTGGCTGACAGATGTTGCATGGTGACACAAAGCTCAAAGATATAAGCAAAACTTGGCCACAGATATTAAATGGCAGTGTTCTTCTGAGGTGTTTATATGTGCAGGTCAGGCTCAGGGAGAAGGACAGCTTCCACATAAGAGTGACGTATGGTACATGGGAGTGAGCCGCAGGAGCTAGATTGTGTTTGCCCAGTCCACACGTTCATCTGTCTTCACTGACTCATTGTCATCTGGAATGGAAGTGCTGGCGAGTCAGAAAAAAAAAAAAAACAGGAAGGACAGGGAAAAAAAATGCAGCCGTGAAACAAATCAGAGGTATGTGTTAGGGCCTGGAGATTGGTGCCCTGGAGGAAGAGGGGGACAGCAATATTGTATAACTACACTTCCTGTGAGAAAGTGGCTGGGGCTGGGGTGGGGGGGGGGGTATACTGCCATGCTGCAAATTATACGTTCTATGTGGCTCCCATTGCAATGTACACAGACTTGATATTATACTGGTTTAAAAACAACCCCCCCCCCCCACACACACACACACACACAGATGAAAAGACATAAATGTATAGGGTCTTGAGGATTTCTTCTGAAATAAAGGATTTTAATAGAATTTGTCCCACTTTACTGCATCTTATAATGTGTAAAGTCACATTTGACTTTCCAACTCATCTCAGAGGTATTGGTTGGAGTTCTGTCACTCCAGAGACAGCTGTACAATACTGGGAGGGGATTTATTCCCATCAAGGCAATGCTTGGCACTAAGCTCAAGCTGATGTACAGCTGCTCTAGAGCATCATATTTATTATCATGGCTTTCTGGAGATTGTTTAAGCTTGGTGCATGCAAATAAATATCTATGTACATGAGAGTTGAATACTTGATCAAATAAATGAATTCTATAATTAAATTATAAGGGGGGTCATCACCTGTGTTCTGTGTATCAAGTTTGTGTATATATATATATATATATATATATATATATATATATATATATATATATATATATATATATATATATATATATATATGACATGTGATGACAATAGGTGACAATATAAATAGGTTAAACAACAGAGGGGAGTATGTGTATATCTTTGCCCAGGTATTTATCTGCCCTCTTTAAAAGTATTTCAACATTTAAAATGATATTAGGGGCTTGTGGTTTAATGCCAGTTCATATTTGATATACTGATACACCTATATTATCGAATTATGCAGAATTCATCTTCAGTGAGCATGTGTATGTGTTTTTGTGGAAGAATGCTGAACAATGGGAGTTATACCACCAAGCCCAAGGAATCAATGGATATACTTGGCCCTTTTATGTGATTGATGGGCTCTTGTAAGCCTGTTTGAGTGTAGGTGTTTGTCAGCAGATTTGGAGGGAAGGATTGTGTTGAACAGAGCAAGGTATAAAACCAACAGATGTTGATGTGAACAGCATTCATTCATTCATTCATTCATTTACTTGGGAGGACTGCCTGAGAGCTGTGCATGTTGTTTTCAACAATATTTCATTTAAAAAAATACACACACACAAGTGGCATAGCAGGAAACCTGGTTTAAAGAAACAGAAGGAAGTATTTTTACCATAAATGTACAGCTACAAAATCATTGTGATCATTCACTGACCTGTAATAAACAGAACAGAGCCTCTGTCAATACTACTCTGGCACTAACTTCTTGATGAGGGTAGGAAACAAATACAAGGCAAGTGAACATTTTACAGTACCTTTGTTCTACAGTGCGGTCCATTGGAGTGAAATCACAGTGCTGGAGAGCACAAAAATCCTTATAGATCTAATTGCACGGTGATAACTAGAGCATTTTGATATGAATCATTATATAAATATGTATATGTAATGGCAATATCATGGTGGTGCTGCAGATAGGGTCTCTTCCACACACCTAAGATTTTGGGGTCCTGGTTTCAATCCCAGCTTCGGGTCACTGTCTATGAGATGTTTGGTGTGTTTGTATGGGTTACTTCCAGGTGCTTTGGTTTCCTCCAACAGTCCAAGCATGGACTCCACATGACATTAATGAAAGTGTGAGTCACCAGACTGAGGCCACCTTCTTCCAATGTGCCAAGGTCCAGTTTTAATGTTTAAGTGCCCAACAGGATTAAGCATGGGCACTCTTGGGCAGTCTTTGACTACATATCAAGCCACAGTGCGTTTTGACACCTCCTTAACATACCCAATGTTGCTTTATTTCATCAGTTTCTACTATTTCTACTACAGTGGCATATCCCTGGATCCATTCTTTTTTTTTTCTTACTTTGTATGGTATGGTCTCATAGCAGAGTTTCTATTGTATGACTATTTTTAATTGAATTAATCTAATAATAAATTCTCTAAGTAGCTCTTATTTAAATTCTCTTGTAGCCTTATTTAATATCATTAAGATACTTAGGAAATGCATTTAGAGAACTTCATAATTACACTTAAGGCACAGATATTCCTTAATGACTATCCGGCATGGTGGCACAACAGGTAGTGTCACTGTCACACAGCTCCAGGGTTCTGGGGTTGTGGGTTTGGTTCCGGGTGACTGTCTGTGAGGAGTTTGGTGTGTTCTCCCTGTGTGTGCATGGGTTTCCTCCGGATGATCCAGAGACTCACACATTGGTATGTGGATTGGCAACTTAGAAGTGTCCATAGGGGTGATTGAGTACTGGCGGGATTCCTGATAAGTTTCCGGACCCTCCACCATCCTGAACTGGATAAGCACTTACAGATAATGAATGAGTGAATGAATAATATGACTACGTATTTCAATCACACCACTGCTGCTCATGGAGTCGTAATAGATTTTCATTATTGTTGTATCTGGGTGAAAATGTTTTATATATTGCTTCATTTATACAATGATAATTAAAGTTTTAACAAATGCTTGTTTTAGACAATAAAACAAAATGATTTATGGTCCTAATGACAGAATCCCTCCGGTTTCCTCCCACAGTCCAAAAACACACGTTGCAGGTGGATTGGCGACTCGAAAGTGTCCGTAGGTGTGAATGTGTGTGTGTCTGTGTTGCCCTGTGAAGGACTGGCGTCCCCTCCAGGGTGTGTTCCCGCCTTGCGCCCGATGATTCCAAGTAGGCTCTGGACCCCCCGCGACCCTAAAATTGGATAAGCGGTAACAGATAATGGATGGATGGATGACAGAATCCAAAAATATTCCTGCTTATGCCACATGATTCTAAGATAATAAATGCAGAAAAACACTATGCTTAATCAAATGGTACAGAAATCTAGGGAGCCTCTGAATGGATGTAATGTAAATATATATATATTTTTCAAATATCTTGTGTTCACAATTTAGTACTTGCTTTAGACAATTTAGACATGCTGTGCTTTAACTCATGGATGAAGACCTGTTTAACATTTTAGAGCCATAAATATTTGCACAAACTGATATTCAATCATTTGATTAGGACAAGTAGGGATATTTCTGCAAACAGTTCTAAAAAACAATGATATTTAAAAAATGAATATACTGTCTCTCAGTTAAAAAAGTAAGATGTATTTAACGTGTACTCTGTGTTGTTCCCTGTCTTGTTTTGGATAATGGTTGTTCCCTTTGTCATGTGATTTCCCTGCCCTTGTTTTCCCCTGGTCATGTGATCATCTGTTCCTTGTCTTCCATGTATCACTTGTCTTGATTAGGTTCTAGGTGTTTCTTGTTATTTGATTCTTTTATAGCTTGTGCCCAGGTTTTCTGTTCATTTGTTGTTTAATCTTATCTTTTTCCAGTCTGGTTCGCCTCTCAAAAACATTTTTTTAGTCTTTCTTTTAGGTATTTTCTGTTTCTCTTGAGTTTTAGTGATTGTACATATCTTTGTTTAGCTTAGTCCTGTGTTTCTTTGTTTATAGAGTTCTAGTAGTGTAAATAGAGTTTTTTAGTGTTTATAGAGTTCTAGTAGTAGTAAATGCTTCTGCATTTTAGTTCTTAATTCTTGTCTTGTATAGGCCTTTCTGTATGTAGAGCCCTTCGTTTTTTAGTAAAGTCCCCTCAAGTGTATGATACCTCTAGTCCTATGTCACATTAATGTCCCATTAATGCTTGTCAGTGTATCTCTTTATCATTTTACTTTTGTCTCTTATTTAGGATTTATGTATATTTACTCGATTTGTTTCCTGTTGTGTACGTTTTTTAAGTTTCTTTAGCTTTGTGAGGTTTAGTACTTTAATTTATCCCGTGTCTGTTCTAGGTTAGTCTTGTCTGCTCTTGTTGTTGGTTTGTCTATGCATTTAGCAATTGTTTGGAAATTGTTTTGGTGTTTGACATCAGTCTTTGGTTTATATTGTTTGTATTTCGTGGTCTGTGTATTTCTGTAATATTAATCCCTGCATCTCTGCAATTACTTTATCCTTTGTTCCTTGCACCACACCCCTATTGTGACAGTCTGTGCTAATGATATACTGTTTCCCCATACAAGATTTATTGCAGTGATTATAGTAGCTGCAACATAAAACTAGTAGGAATTCTGAAAACCAGAAAATAAGTGGTGCTTTCAACATACTAAGTGATGCTCATGACATGCTAAGTGGTGCTCAATATACTTGGTGTTACTCATAACATAATAATTGATACTCACAACTCACTAAATTCATATTTCTACCTGCCCTTGCCCACTTTAAAAGACTACTCAGAAGTGTGTGACACCTATATCACAAATGTGGTCTCACACATTGCAAAGTGGAAAGTGGGTAAGGAGGAGCACATAGTACATATTCCCCCTTGAAAAAAAGACACATGCATGCATCATGATAAATACATTATTTTTTACACACACCCAGACTTTTATTTATATATATAATATTTTAGTCCCAGCACTGGCTTCTCTACAGTGAAAGAGCTTGTCTAAGTGTTTCTTAAAGGGAACAAGAATTTGATGGTCATTTGAATTGAAGGCAGCATGTGGTCTGCATTCTTGTCCCCAGGTAATTTCAAAGCGAATTTACAACCATGCCATGAAAATCTGTATACTTATCTGTATACTATAGATAAAAAGCTGATATCTGCAACAAGATCTCATTCTCTTATCAGAAGTGTAACCCTACCCACACCGCCTCAGACCTGAAAATATCAGATTCATAACAAATCCCTGATTGAAAAGCGCTCCTAAACACTTTGGAAACTTGTTGCAGAAAGTTTTGAAGTAGACAGCGCAGAAGGTTGAAGGTAAAGGGGTTTTAGGAGGGGGGAAAGCACCTTGTCAAGGGATTTACAGCACAGGTTGCCAGCACAGGCAGGTGTTGCAAAAGAGAAAGCCTTCCTCTTGCGTTCAGAGGAATTGTTTGACTTGAATGGCATTTCAAAGCACATTCTGTATAGTGCAGATGGCAAATAAAGACAACATGTACTTGATCCTGGAAGGACTCGCTGTTGGGGATATGATAAAGATTTCCCAGCCTTTGAGAAATCCCACCCCAACAGGATTTTCCGTCTGGCTATCATTCATTCTTTCATTTAGCATATTCAAAATTGATCTTGCAAGAACGTATTGATTTCATTTCAGGTATATATATGAAAAAAACCCTAAATCAGTTGGCAGTGCTTGCTAACCCAATACACTTCTGGGACTGGCATGAACTTGATTTGCATGAAATTGATTTGGAAAAACTTTCGGTCATTCAACAGCTGATTAAAAAAAAGAGTCTGATCCAGAAAATAGCATTTTCCTTATGGTCTCCAGGACTCTGTAAAAGACATTTACTACTATTTATAAATTTCAGATTGTATGACAATGTTGGAATACAATCAACTTAAAGCAACACCTGGTTGTATTGCTACATTAAAATTACAGCTTCAAAAATAATTGTGTTGCTTCACTGACCTGTAATAGCTGGAATAGAAAAGAGGCTCTGTCATCAATAATTTGGGTTCAGAACTAGAGGAACCTGCAACTTTTGGAGGAAAGTAGGAATTATTTAAACATATGCACGTAAAATTTTAATTAAGCATGGTTTAGGGCAATCAGTGTTACAAATGTTTTTGTTTGAGTTTGAGTTTAATGTTTTACTTGTTCACCAGAATATACTTTGTCAGGCTGGTCATGTTTCCTACCTTCTGCCAACATTTACATACTGAAGTTTTCTTTATTGCTGAATCCAGTATATCAATGACAGTATCTGTAATCTTCACATTACAGGTTAATGAAGCTGTAATTTTAAGGCAAATACTACTTAGCGCTCATTTAACCAGCTTAAATTACATGAAGTTTTCACTCAATGTCCATATTGTGCGTTGAGTTGAGTCAGCACGCAATTCAATTTTACTGAAAATGGAGTCGTCATCTCTATTGGAAGGCACCCATATTTAAAACATTGATTCATTTTAGATTATCTACAGTCCTTAACAGTCTTGAATATACAGTTAACCCTTTATACAACCTTGAATATACAGTTAACCAAAAATACCTTTTTGTCCCTAAGATCTTCTTTTTTTTAAATAAATAGATATATTTAAATAATTCCAATTTCACATGACATGTCAGTGACCAATACTATGGTGTGCTGAAGTGCACGTCATTGTCTGTCTGAGAGTGGAGCAATTCTTTCAGTAAGCAGTGCTGCATGGGACACAGTGCCAGCAAATGTTAAGAAAAAGCATTAGTTTTTCATGGTTTTAAATGGACATAAATTCACAAGAAAAATATCTATATGTACATAAATCTTTATTGAACTACATATTATTGTTTGCATACATAATTTGTTTATATTTATATACTAAAACGGCATGTTTTTATTTGTTGCCTCAAGGCAACATTGTGCAAATAGACTACTTTCTAGGGCCATATGCAAAAAGGTTGTGCTAGGGTGCAAAACAATGATCATATTCAAAGTTTTTGCTGTTCTATCTACCAGTTCTAACAGAAAATGGACACAAAGACATTTTATGGTCGACAGGAACATGATCAAGCAGTTAGGGTCATTCCTAAGGATGAATGGACCCCAGAATCAGGTTTGGGGAGAAGTTAGTAAGTCAGTTAGTAGAGTGTAACATGTGTAAAATGTTTTAATGTAAAATAATATATATCCATGAGCTTTTTGTGAGGCATTATGCTTCCATTATGGGAATTTTATATTATTTTTTATATTATTTATAATATTATACAAATGAGACATGTATAAAATACGTAAGATCTAATTTATCCTTGCCTGCTTTTTCTGAAGCTGATTGTTTGCCTGCTGATAATGATCCTGAGCCTGTTGTTGAAGATGAAGAAACAACACAGTGCAAACTTTACTGATTACTCAGAATGGCAGGGCAACCTTCTAATATCAGATGAGATCTGGTACACCACCCCACCCCACACACCCCCGGAGTACTTCACGCAACGTTTTTCTGAAGACATTTTGCAAGTCATTGTAAAACAGTAAAATCTATATTCCATGCAATGCAATGTCAGCAAGCACCTAAATCTCACTGTCAAAGACCTGGAACAGTTTCTGGGTTTTGTGATGTATATGTCATCATTTGGTTGCCAGGCACTCGCAAGTGCCGGAAATGTGATGCACACCTGTGTTTCACAACCACCAAAAACTTCCTGAAGTTCCACACAGAATAGGAATTCACAGTTAGCTATAACAGAAACATTTCATCAAACAATACCCAGCATAAAACACACATTCCAACACACACACAAGCGCACAATGCACATGCACACACACAATACCTACAGTAAAGAGAAAGTTCCAGTGATTATCAAGTTCTGGTTGAAGCTTGTTGTAATACAATATTTTAATGCATATAGTGCATGTTTTTATTTTATTTCACATATCATTTGTGTTTTAGTACAACTGTTGCACACTGTTGCCCTGGGGCAACAAAGTAACACTGGGTTGTGGTGGTGGTGTGGGGGTGGTGTGGGGGACAAATTCTATGACTGATTATCAAGGACCACCAATCTTCCAAAAAATAGGCTGCAATTTTTTTTCCTAAAAAAATAAAATTCATGCCTTAGAGGGTTAATTTGGCAGAAGCAACCTTCTTCATTATGTATTTGAGAAGCGTTTTGCTTTTCTTTTTCTTATTGCATAATTTATTACATACAAATTACACAAGTGCATGCCCTTCTTTTGTTCCATTTCTTATTTTGTTCCATCAAGCTTTACTCATGCCTTTGGTAAAAGACTCAAACACAACAGAGAAATACTTTGCCAGAAGGCAGATTATAGAAGAAAGACTTACTGGAAAAATGCTTTAAAGGACCAAACTAGTGTGTTGAAAACATGCTTTTAAGGGACAAGTGCCTGGGACAGTATTCATCACAACAACAATTTGAGGTTTTTGTGTCAAAACTGCCACGGTGTGCAAGTCTGTCAAAACACCAGGTTATCTCTCCAGTAAAATCAAGTGACTACACCCTTAAATTTCTTTTCTTTTACATGCTAAATTTTATCTTCCTGATGATTATTTCATTTGTGCATTCAACTTTGATTATGAGCCAAGATTACTATCTCTTTTAAGAGTCAGTAACTTTGTCAAGCCTCCTTCGTTTGTGTGCATGTGTATGCATGTGAAACTGAGCTGGATCCACCAGCTTTTGCTGTTAGTTCACAAGAAGGCTAATACTAAAATTTACTGTTGAAAATGACTTTAACATTTAGCATGAAGTGCACTGTAAAAAAATAAAAATCCATAAAATGTACAGAAAAAAAAACAGCAGCTGTGGTTGCCAAAATTTCATCAGAAAATATATGGTCAAAATGTATGACATTACATTATAATATTTTTGACAATGGTAAATTATACATAATAACTCAATAACTCTTTTGTTACATTACATAAAAAACATATACATTGTAAAAACCCCACAGTACTCAAGCTAAGCTCGTATTTACACTAAATTCTACTGTTTCAGCACTCATCAGAAGCTAAAAGTGATTATGTGTTAGATCATATTTTATACAAAATTTTCTTTTATTTATTTATTGATTTTATTTTTGGCTGATTGCTTGTTCAGGTTTTTTATACACAGTAAATTCACCAGTGTTAAATCAACATTACTAGTGTTAACATATCGCTGAGAGTGTTAAATTTTATATATATAATTATTTTCTGTATCAATTTTATCCTATTCAGTGTCACAGTGAGTCCCTGAACACACACAGCTTTTGGGCAGGGTGCCCTGTGCCCCTGTGCTGCCAGACTCTGAAGCTTTGACTGTCCCACTATTGAGACTATGGTCAGAAAGGTGGTCCTAATGATAGCTCTGGGTCCTGTCGAGTGAAGGGTGTGAAGCTCGCGGCTTTGCGCTTTGAGCGCGTGCAGCACGGGTTTATAAGGAGCGCGTGACGTCAGCAGGGGGCTGTTGAAATAGGCTGGAGCTGGCGGGGCTGAACTCACTGCGCTCCCTCGCCGCGGAAAGATGGAGCGCTCGAGCTAAATAGCGGCCAGCGCAGCCTCAGCTGCTCCTCGAAGCCTGACTCGCTGCATGTGGACAGGAACGCGCATAAAGTCTGTGGTGTTCTGGAGCATCTCCCACTGCGAGATTCGCTTGGGCGAGATTGGGCTTTTCTTTTCCCTTTCTTTTTTTTCGCTCTTCTTTTTTCACTCACCGTTTCTATCTGAGGGAGCATTAGGACAGGTAAGCGTGCGGCTGTACGCTCCAGCTTCTTCAGCTTGCATGTGCATATTAGGCTACTTCTCTGTCTTCTTTGCCTCTGAATGCGGCAATAGAGGAGAATGCCCGACGTGCTCTGGACAGGATTGAGACCAGTATATTATGGAAATGAGTACTT
This sequence comes from Hoplias malabaricus, assembly GCF_029633855.1. NCBI lineage: Eukaryota > Metazoa > Chordata > Actinopteri > Characiformes > Erythrinidae > Hoplias > Hoplias malabaricus. The sequence continues at coordinate 29,049,566 of NC_089814.1, forward strand.
GTGGTCTGACGCATCAATTATGCAGCTAGTATTATGACCCATGGCATTGTTGTCTTCGCATTAACTTCTCCACCCTGACCGTGAAAACGCGCTTCTTTACTTAAAACTAAAGCTCCAGCAGTTTTAGTTGAGGTACTTGACAGCTGCCGTGAAGCTCCTTGAACAGTAAACGCTGCGTGTGCTGTTCATGTATAACACCACTCCATCTGTGCGTTCTGTGCTATACACTATACGCATTGTACAGGATGGGGGTGGATGGTTGATTAATCAACAAAAGCATTTAACTCAGATTATCATACTACAAGGCAAAGATGGATCATAATGTGGTCAAACAGTTTAATACTTCATATCTGCCTTTTGGAACCTACCAGAACTTTATGATATGAATGCAATTGCAGGAGCGTGGGCTTCCATTACTCAAACCCGTCTACGTAATTGGCTTAGCCGACTGGATCCAAACTAATGGAGCTGTCCGTGGTGCTGAAAGTGTCCAATGACTCGCAAAGGTACTACTTGTAGATGCAAAGCCAAATGATTTTGCAGGGACTTTTCAGTCTTTTGCACTCTTTTTTGTCATTCTTGTCGATATTCACAGCTAATGACTTCACTAATCAACACTGAATGGATACCTAAATCAAGTCACGCTAACTGCATTCAACTGCATTTGTTTGCATTGCACCTGCAAAGGCCACATGCCATCTTGAATGACTCACCTCTTTCCACTTATCTCAGATAGAGGCGCGTGTCTACTGCTTCTTTTATAGTTTAGTACTCATTTCTGACAAGTAGCAGACAACCTAACTGATATAGAATAACACATTGAAAATATATTGCAAATGCTCCAACAGCTGACTGGGTAAGTTGAGTAGGTGTTTAAATTAGTTTTTTTGTACTTTGAAAGTCACATGTGATGTTTCCCAGATATTTCTGAGGAAGTGACCTTTGTAGCAAAGCCTATCATTGTCACACTATGCGTTATGCGTAACCTTACTGTAAATGAGCTTGTAAATGTGCTGTTTATATATATATAATTACACATAATTGTTTCATCATATTCAAATTTGTCAAAGCATGCCACTATAAATGTGTAAATTATGTCAATGAATTCAACAGAAACAGACAATAATTATATCCTTTAGAAAATGGATTGTTTTGAGACGGTATATAATCAAATCCGCAGACAGCATGATTGGAGCTGCACTCGGCTAATTCATGTTTTGATCACTGAGATGTATTCTGCAAATTATACAAGCACTGAAACAGAGAATGGAAACCACTAATGTGGATAAATTACATTCAGAGATTCAGTTGGTAGCTGGCATATGAACTGATTGCAGTTTTGTCACTCTATTTAGCATTCTTGTAAAAACTGATTCATGTATTTGCAGCTGTTTGTTTTGGTAATATGCTTTTCATCTATTGCCTCTCTTTTAATTTGATTACATGTAATTGATTGGGGCATTTGTTTAAATGATGATATCTCTTGCTGGCTGTAGTCACTTTCAAAAAGTCTTGGTAATTGAAAATTACGTCTGATGCTCTCTACTCAATTACTATAGACATTCAAAAGGAGAGAAAAGGAATGAATAATGTCCTGTGCTGATGGGTTTCTATTGTTTATGTATGCTCTGAAATGTGCATGAGGTGCGGAAAAAGTGGTGCTTGCACGTATGTTGTAAAACAGAGGAGGAAACCTGCTCCATTCTTTATTTTCTCTGAGGCTGACTGAGATGCATGGAATTAACAGTGGACTAGCCTGTAAGTTATTGAAAATGTCAGATATTAAAATGACTCTAGTTTGATAGGGAGCTACTATAACAATGAGCCTAATTCTAGAATCAGGAGCTGGATAGACTGACTTTTATTTATTTATTTATATAATCAATCCTGCCTTCATTAAAACCTTTTTGGCTAATGAAATCTTGCAATTTTTAAGAAATAGTAATGACCTTAGGACTTAATTGTGACTTCTAGGAGCAGATTTTTTTCCTCCACATACGTAATCCATTATCTTGATTTGGGTTGCTAAGTTTTGCAATTAAATGTAAATAACGTGAGTCAGATAAGTGCACTCATACTGTATTTGAATGCTGCTGCAGCACCAACAATAAAATACAATAGCATATTTATGCATGACTCATGCTAAATAGCCTCTTTTTACTTTCAGTGTGGCACTTTATTTGATTCATGTTATCACAGGTTTTCAATTTAGAATTTAAATGGTCTGTTTGGGTCATTAAAGAGTAAATAATGTTATTTGTATGGCATCTTTGATCAACAGGGATTACTGGGAACGTGCTTGTGTTGTTCAAGTAAACATTTAGCCTGGACAATCTGATCTTTAGTGTTAATAAATGAAAAAAGTGCTTAGGATATGAGCAGAAAAAAACAATAACATTTGTGCACGTATAGTTAAAAACATACGCACTCAAAAAATTACCTTTAAAAGTACAAACACAGTCATTGGTGCGGTATCTTCAAGAGAATTTCTTCAGAAGATTTATGTGGCAATCTTAATTTTATCATGTTCCATTTTTCTACAGTTATCATTGTAACGTTAAGCTGAAAAGGTATATATATATATGGCCCTTTAATTTAGGAATGTGAATGTTGTTTCACTTATAAATGAACATAATGTGCTCAAATGAACCTTAAGCCCCTGCTGAGAGTAAATTTACATTGTTTTTGTCTTAGGGGAATAAAACATTTACATCAGTAACAGCAAATAATTTGCTGTAAATACCATTAATCCTCGTCTGTAATCTGCATTAATCAGGAATATAATAAGAAGCATATTAATAAAACCCACTCACTCACCTTACACAAATTCAAAGATGATTTTATGTTAATTTCCAAAAGTGCTTGAACATAAGCTGTGATTCTGTCTTAGTATGTCTCATGCAGTGTAACGAGAATCCTGACATTTGATGCCTCTTGAAGAATTGCCATGAAACACATGCAGAAACTCACCGTGGCATAAGCTGGGTCATGACAACTCTTCAATGCCTGCTTAGTTAGAAATATTTCCATTTATTAAAATAAGTCAATCTGACCTGTACAGTATATGTAGCATGTGTCTGCAGCAAGCTTTTAAAAATTCTCCATTAATGAAATGCAGCTTTAAATACATTACTGATGTAATTTTAATATTTATAAGATTGAGTTACTTTATACAATGCAGAAACATGTTTTTGCTAATTTGAGTGCTATCCTCTGGCGCTGTGGATGGTAATTTACACATTCAGTGTCTATTGTTTTTTCTCTTAAAGTAGTATGAACTACTTGTTTTTATTTGTAAACCTGGAATATATGCTTAAATTATTTACCGCAAAGCTTTAACAAGCCCCTGATGTGATACCAGTGCATCCTTATTTTTGCAGTCAGCTGGTAATGTGAATGTAACCTTTATTATTCAAAGACTGAAACTGAGCGCATTGTGGATGCTCTCATTTAGGCTAGTAAACAATCCACTATGACACTCTATTCAGCTTCAGCTCCTGATTCAGGTTTAAACAGTGGAGGCTGCTCTCAGTAATGCTGATATTAGTAAGCACATCCTAAATGTACAGATTTAGAGATGTCTAGTTTTCTGTTACAGCATTTATCATCATCATCATTATTGTCATCTGTGTTTATCAGTGAGGGTCTAATGTCTGAGAAAAGATTTACATTTTAATCAACAGCATATTACTATGTATCAGTCAAAGGGCGGCATGGTGGCACAGCAGGTAGCGTCACAGTCACACAGCTCCAGGGACCTGGAGGTTCTGGGATCAAGACCTGCTCCAGGTGGAGGTCTGTGAGGAGTTTGGTGTGTTCTCCCTGTGTCCGCGTGGGTTTCCTCTGGGTGCTCCAGTTTCCTCCCACGGTCCAAAAATACACCTTGGTAGGTGGATTGGTGACTTAAAAGTGTCCATAGGTGTGAGTGTTTGTCACTCTGTGTAGGACTGGGTGTGTTCCCGCCTTGCGCCCAATGATTCCAGGTAAGCACCGGACCTGCCACAACCCTGGATTGAATAAGCAATGAAAGAATAATTTAATGTAATTTAAACACCTCATATAATTGGTTCCATCTATTTATACACCCATATAACTTCCGGCAATGCTTCTTAACTTGTGTAAACTTCAGTGTTAAGAATAGAACTGCAGTTCAATATATTACCTCTCAGATATGCTTAAGTACGGCAAAGTTAGCCTGCCATTGTATCATATAAAAAGAACTGCTTGGCAAGCCTATTAACAGAGAAGGGGGTGGGGTATATCACACTTTATCTGTTATAACCATGTAGGCAATAAATGCGAATGACACAGCCAGCCATAAAACAAAACAAACAATGCCAAACAACTAGTCATAACAATGAATGTGTTATGTACATATGGAGAGACAATATAGAGAACTTCAAAATACGTTCCTATGAAATGTTTATCGAATCTTAAGGAAAGGTGTACCCTTTTTATCAACACCCTGTTTCTTTTAAATATTGTTGCTGGACAGCGATGATATGCAAGAACTTCAGCTACAAATTTTCCAGTCAAGCCCACTGTCTAAAGACGAGTTGAAATTGTAATGCATACACTGTGTAGTATGCAGTATATAATATTTATAAGATTGAGTTACTTTATACAATGCAGAAACATGTTTTTGCTAATTTGAGTGCTATCCTCTGGCGCTGTGGATGGTAATTTACACATTCAGTGTCTATTGTTTTTTCTCTTAAAGTAGTATGAACTACTTGTTTTTATTTGTAAACCTGGAATATATGCTTAAATTATTTACCGCAAAGCTTTAACAAGCCCCTGATGTGATACCAGTGCATCCTTATTTTTGCAGTCAGCTGGTAATGTGAATGTAACCTTTATTATTCAAAGACTGAAACTGAGCGCATTGTGGATGCTCTCATTTAGGCTAGTAAACAATCCACTATGACACTCTATTCAGCTTCAGCTCCTGATTCAGGTTTAAACAGTGGAGGCTGCTCTCAGTAATGCTGATATTAGTAAGCACATCCTAAATGTACAGATTTAGAGATGTCTAGTTTTCTGTTACAGCATTTATCATCATCATCATTATTGTCATCTGTGTTTATCAGTGAGGGTCTAATGTCTGAGAAAAGATTTACATTTTAATCAACAGCATATTACTATGTATCAGTCAAGTTTATACAATCATGGGAATAACTTTGATTAAAAAAAATGCAGACCTAGTGTTGGATTCAAAGCCCTGGGCACACATATTCACTGAAAACTTGTCAAAATTGCTCAGCTCGAACAGTATTCCTGCTCTCACTAAACGCCAATGTGAGGGGCAGTCACTGAACTTGCCCCAGGGAAGACAGTAATAGTAACCCTGAGACTGAAAGGAGTTTCACAAAAGATTTTATGGAGGTATTTGTCATGTCTATCAGCACTGGAGGCATATAGGAATTATCAGCCCTATGGTTTAGAACATATTTGTGAAACAACTGCTTTCTATTTATTTTAATTTGTTTAGTGTGAAACAACAAAGTTAATTACAAGGAAAGAAATTAGTAAGCAAAATTCATTGAGACCAATTTCATAGCTGGTCTCTTGCTGAGGATTTTCTATCATGCGTCAACATTGCATGACTGAAAATACAGATTATCTCATTCAGATGTTTGATTAGAATGGAAAAGTCTGCCAAAATATAGCTGCTCTGTGATGGATTTAGTTGAAGCTGTTCATTTGCTGGTTAGTTCTCGCAGCATCCAGGCCAGAACTAACTAAATAATGAACAGCTTCTATCCACATGCCATCAGACTTCTGAACAAGCTAACTCCCTCCCTCCCCAACACTATTTCATGTTGCTACTTTATATATTTGATATATAATTTCAGTGCAATGGACAATATCACTAAGTCACACTTCTACAAATCACCTATCTAATCTTAATTTTATTCTTTTTTTTCTAGTATATTAGTACATAGTAAATGAGCCTACACCCCACCGTGTCTCTATATTTTGTGTATATTCTGTGCATTACTAGTGTATATTTTGTGTATATTTAATATGTTTCTTGTTATTTAGCATATTTAGTATGTATATTTGTGCTACCCTACCGTAAAGTGATTACCTGTGCCTCACCACAAGCATTTCAGTGCATAAATGTCCTGACATCTTGTGCAAAAGACAAACTTGAAACTTGGTTGGCAATAAGGGGGGTACGGTGGTGCAGCAGGTAGTGTTGCAGTCACACAGCTCTAGGGACTTGAGCAAGAAGCAGAAAATGGGATTTTATCACACCATGTTAATCAAACCTGCAACAAAGTCCACGAACAAGAAGGTTTTAGATGGCTTCTCTGTAGATATACCTAATAATTTACAGTGCTGAAGCTGATTGCTGGAAATGAAGATACTGATTAGAGCTGCTATCATTGCCATTAACTTTTAGACTGAGGAGTCTTAGTCAAGATTTGGTTGAGATTTCATCCATTTTGTACATTTCATATTTAGTTTTTACTCGTGTGTGCGTGTGTGTATATATATATATATATATATATATATATATATATATATATATACATACATATATATATACTGTGCCCATATGTTGACCATTTATTAGTTAACACACAATTAATGTTCAGACCCCGGCAAGCCAAACTGGTCAGCAGGCACCTAAAGATAACAATATGCAAATCCACCAAAGCTAAGTAGGTTTGAGCCAGGCACGAACCTGGAAAATAAACCAAAGAAATCTTGGGTGGCTGCCAGAAGTGGTGTTAGTGGGGCCAACAGGGGGCATTCTCTCTGTGGTCTGTTTGGATCCCAATGCCTAAGTGCATTTACAGGGACACTGTACTGAACAACCAGCGCCATCCTTTGTATGAGTAATAAAAAAGATGTCCTGACTTAAAAGGTCATAAAAGATTCTGGGGCGCCAAAATGAGTAAAGAATAGGGGTGTCACACTGACGTCTGGCAAAATGTGAGGCCATTGTGGCCACTTCTGGCCTCCTAACCATGCTTATATTTAAAATAACCTGGCTTAATCAATCCCTAGGCTCCTGTCTACTTAATAGCATCATATCATCCACATACTGGAGATGGTTAAGGGGAATCCCTTAAAGCTTTTAGGGTGTCTATAAAAGTGCTATATACATCATTATAATTCATTCATTCAGGAAAAAAAGAGAAATAAGAAATTTGCTGATTTTCAACTCACATTTCAACACTGAAAGCAATTTGGTAACTTCTAACTGGGATATTAGGGGGCTTTTGCTTGTTGGCCACTATGTCCCCCCATGATCATATGGTCAATAAGCAAGCTAAGGGTTGCTGGCATATTGTACACAATCTCACAAGCCTAGCTTGTGAGTATAAAAACATGCTGTTAGCCCTGGCCAAGACCATTGTGGGCCTGCTCTGGGCTGCTGGCTGGTCTGCTGCTTCTCTTGGCTGGTGGCCCTGGCCTCCACAGCACATAAGACAACCAATCCCAGGCTTAAACACAGGAAAGTGGTGATGACAGGCACATTTTGAAGGAAAAGGCTTCATGGGTTGTCTGCAAATATAAAACATACAGGCACACTGAGCCATTGCTAGCTGGTCAGGTTGTTCTATTATTGCTGTCATTTATGAAGGGAAGCAGCGAAATCAATGATTACGTGTCTGCGCTCTCACTAATAACATAAACAGCAATGAAAGTCCAGTAGGTTTCCGTTCTAATCAAATCACATTGATTTTGTGTCAGTAGCAGAAGCTGATGGAGACAGGTTGTGCTTCTGCAAGTAAGCATTTCTGTTTCTTCTTTGTGCAAGCAGATATGTAATTACAATGTGTGCAAAGTGCAAATTGTGAGTAAATCATTTATGAAAATGGGACCATCTGAAGAAATTCCAGTGTTATTTTGCATTAGAAACCCTGTATGCCCCTCCTATAAATTGACTTTTTCCCCAAACAACCATAAAAAGGTAAAACATGGTCTCAGACATCAGACTGTATATTTTTTACCACTTCATGCAATAACATTCTGTGATTGTTGCTTTTAGAGACATTAAACTTCTTACATCTTCTCACATCACCAGCAGCACATACAGTTCTCTTTCTGTAGATCGGAACATTTCCCTTTTTATTGAATGGCTTTGTTGATATCTCAGTGATATGTTTCCGCAGAAATCTGACAATGTTTACACCATTACAAACATTCCAAATGCAAAATTAAGCCACAAAGGTTATACAGGATTTCTGACATACTTTTGCCATCATAAAAATGGGGTTGCATTATAACAATTGAATGTTAAATGTACCACTGGTCTGTGGTAAATAAAAATCCATCATGCACAAAAGAGTTTTTAGAATTGCTTGTCTAAATAGAAGTGGATAATAATTGTAAAGCAACCTCTGGGTAAATTTCTGTAATTAAGCAAGAGGCTTTGGTACCAAGCTTTGGGAAGATGCCATTGCTTGCTTAAATTCCTAATGACAGCATTTCAACTTGTTGTCATTTCTCCAGTCTGTGTTCTCCAAGGTTTGCAGAACCTGTTCATTTTAGTTTCCTAAGCATCAGATGTGAGGTTAAATTTTTGGGTTCAAGGTAAGAGTTCTATTAGTTGATCAGCCTTCAGTTTGAACAACATCAGTAGGCTCTTTGATATTTTGGCCTAGCTTTCAACTTTAACTAAAACATGAAAAAAAATTAAACACATTTAAACCTTTTCAAAGTTCTTGACAACTGTGACTTGTTTCACAGAGGACTGCTGCAAATAGCAATAATTGCCAAATAAGAGCCATCTCGATAATGTTATTGAAGTGCCTGGTGCCCAGATTAATTAGTTGAGTGGTGATAAGTGTTGACAGCACTTGTCTGCCGTGTTTGCCTGTGGCTCTGAGTGGCAGGGGCCTGCCTGTACAGCTATGTGACGGTTTGTTCCGTGTGTTTTCTCTCTTTGTGACAGGCTGACACTGATGGGCGGGCTGGGCATTTGGGCACTCCCCATCCTGTTCGGAGCCTCTTTCTGGCAGGCTTACGAAGGGCGAGGCAGCATTGAAACAGCAAACAGCGTGAAGGGGACCCAAGAGGGACTCCAGGACATGGTAAATATTCCCTTCCTGTCTTAATTTCAATGTCTTATTTGGTCATTTCTCTTATTTTGTAATTCAGCCTTCATCAACATTCTCCCCAGTGATGTGTAGCTTCCCATTTCTGAAATAATATAATTCTTGGTAGGGATGGGTGGTATCCAAATTTTTCATACTGTCATACAATCTCAAATAATGTAACACGGTATATGGTATTACTGTGGGGTGGGGGGTGCACTGTCAGGCTGCATGAGCCTCATATCTGTCAGTGTGGTTCAAATGAACCTGTGGTTTTGGGCACTGGGCAGTTCAGTAATGGGCACAGGTGGTGAGGCTCAAAAGACACAAATTTAGAGGATAAAGCCTCATACCTGTGAGCATAAAGTCGGGTGAAGGGTCCTCTGGGTGTATTGTCATTTTTCACACCACACATACATGATAAATACCGCCCTCATTTTGAAATACCATGTTATTATCATTATACTGCCCAACCCTTATTGTCGGTTTCTCTGCTTAGAAGTTATTGTACTGTATCTCCACTTATGCCAACTGCATATGATTACAAGGACACATCAAAGATTCAATTGTATTTTATTTATTTATTTAGTTCAAAGCCACCAGTTAAACCATGTGTGTCTTCTTAGGGTGTTTTATGTAATCCTCAGCTGTTAATATGGCACATCTCATATCACAGTATAAATGGCTGCTTACACTTTAATGATATATTTTGCTGAATTTAGGGCAAAAGCAGTGGAATAAATTATTTAACATATTGGTTCCTAATTTGAAAGAACATGGGAATATCAAATTTGGCACAGTGGCACAGCAGGTAGACACTTAAAAATGTCCATAGGTATGAGTGTGTGAGTAAATGTGTGAGTGTGTGTGGTGCCCCGTGCAGGATGTGTTCCCACCATGCGCCGAGTGATTCTGGGTAGGCTCCAGACCCACCACGACCCTGAACAGGATAAGTCTTTCTGGACAAAGAATGAATGAATATTTTGACATTATAGTAGGCTAGAATTATGAACATTTTTAAAATTGAATCTTCAATTGCCAATTTGAGTTTTTTTGGATACCTGAACAATATGAAGTCCCAAAAATGAAGTAATAGAATAAAAAAATAAATAAAATTAAAATTGAGATTTTCCTTATATTCTCACAAGAATTTGTGTTCCCTCACAGCTGTTTTGCATTTATCTGCTATTTTTTTGTTTTCCCTTTTTAAAAATTCAGAGTGATATATAACCAAATAAAAATTTCACAAGTATGCCATCATGCAGGTAATAATAACTGATAATTGGAGTTAACCCTTAAATGTCTTTTAAAAACTGGTATATTTTGTGATTTTACCTTGCTATTTCTCCAACTTTCCACAGTAAAAATACTGTTACCCCACTTATCTGATAATGTGTTCAAGACTAGTGTGGAAAAATAATTTTCACCTAAGAAGAAATTTTCAAAATTGAGAATTGAGTATTCCCTTCATACTATGGATTCTCATCATTTTTAAACCACTATGTGGACACGCAAATGTAAACCTTTATGTAGACTTTTAAATACATCAAACAATGAACAAGTGAGAGAGAGCAAATCTTATGCCAGAGAACTGTATATATATAAACTTCAATATAAACTTCTTCATTATTTTCACTCATGTCATCTTGAGGGCTCGATATAATAAGCACTTTAGCAGTGCTTGTGGTGAAAGCTGCAGTCATGTGTCAAGTTTAAGTACAAGTTTCCAGAAAAATGTGTAGTAGATCACATCTGGAATCATAAAGAAAATTGATGTATATTTTTGTATGTGTGGCATGACTGCTGTGGGGATTTAACATATAATAATAATAATAATAATAATAATAATAATAATAATAATAATAAAACCTACAGTCTTTGTTTTTTTATTGGTCAAAATGTGAAATGGATCCTATGACTGCAAGACAGAGGCACTTCTGATGTGCTGATATTGTGGCATGTGTCTTAAATAAAACCCTTCCTGAACACATTTTTCAGAGATTATGTGGAGATAAGGCATTATGTTTATTAACAGACACAAAAGAACAAGATTAAATACCAGATATAATGTTTATTACTTAGTGGTGCTGCTCTTCAAATTGTGAAAGACCTTTACATTGAGATTCATTATGCCATAAGGTGGTTTTAACAACCTGTAATGAAAGGTTATTAAATCAAATGGCTATGGTTCCTTTTGGTACTTATAATTTTAATACTGTATGACAGGTCCTGATGTTTTTGATTAAATGGTATGTATTTAATTATGTTATTCTATTAGTTTATTCTTTATTGTCATTTGAGAGTACATTAAGGGAAATTTTTAGTGGAGGCTGTGTCTGAGATTGAGCTCTGTGAAGGTATCAATATGCAAAATATTTAAATGTTTTATGAACATTTGCGGTACATAAACATAAACATTGGAAGTAGAGCTTGGGAGGAAGATTGTATAAAAATGACTATGACCCCCTTCATACACTTCTTCAATAAAGTGCAGAAAGGTTCTGCAAGGCCACGGCCAACAAATTAAATCTATCAAGAAGACACATTGTCACTATGCCATTTTTCTTTGCTCTGAAATGAGTCCCTTTAAAATTCCATTTGCTCCCATTTGCATGAAAACACCCTCAGGATCCTTTGCAGGCTCAAGATGTCCTGCCATATAAGTCATCACTTTCTCTCCAGTGAGGTTTTCTTTTTATACTTTTCTCTGATTCAGGCAGTCCAGTACATAGAAGGAAGCTTTAGCATTAGTGAACCTTGCAGCGAGGAAAGAATTTGATTTTATGCTGCATCCAAGCAATCCTCACAAGCCTCCGTCACTCTAAATCAATTGTCCTACAGACCTGTGAAGAAAACGGAGGATTGCATCCCTTGCCAGAGCCCCTAGCCTCACAGTTGTTTTACCTCTCAATTCTTTGTGCAATTAAGCATGAACCCCTCTGGACTGTTTTTGGTCTGTCTTGCCCACGGGATGCCAAGTTTTCAGTGAGTGAGGGAATGTCAGTGCCTTCCAGACTCGCTTCTGCAACCTTAATCCCACAGCGCAAACAGATTCCTGGGCATCCCCGCCAGTGAGGCCCATTCTGGAGAAGGCAGGGTGGTAAAGCTGTCGACTGGCTTGAGGGTCTCAAACCCCATGGTGAATTGGAACAAATGAAGGTGGATGCCTTCACAGACACAAATTGACTGTGCCAGCACTAAAAAAAAGGTGGAACAGACAGCATAATCAAACAATATTTACTTGAGTCGGTTTGTAGTGAGGATCAAAGAGACATTTTCTGAAAATAATAAGTTCTGTAATAAGTTCTTCCTCACATGCACAGCTTTTAAATGGATCTTTAATTGAAAAAAAGCTTTGGGAGCCACAGTTCACCAATAAACCAACAATGTACCTATGTGATTGAAAGATATTACCCCGGTTTTAATATGCAATTGTATTATGTAAACCAAAATGAAATGAAATTCTGTGCTGTTCAACTAAGGCTTAGAACATTGTCAGTCATCAATATAAAAGATGCTATCTTTGCTTTTCCCATAAAAAATAGGCATATACTTTTAGAACACAGGGTTTAGGGTTCAGGTCAAAACTATACCCTCTTTATTGTTGTTCACAACTGGGAAATGTATGACATTATGAATAGGTTTGTATATGGGTGTGAAAGGGGAAAAGTGTAAAAATATATTTAAATTTATATACAATTTTACATAAGAATAAAGCAGACTTTAAGAATTTTATGAGGCAAATTCAGTGCCCCTGCAAAATTAAGGGAACGAATTACTAAATTGAGAGAATGAATTACTAAATTGAGGGAACAAATTACTAGATTGAGGGAACGGATTACTAAATTGAGCGAATTAATTACTAATTTGAGGGAACGGATTACTAAATTGAGGGAACGGATTACTAAATTGAGATAATTAATTACTAATTTGAGGGAATGGATTACTAAATTGAGCAAATTAATTACTAAATTGAGGGAACGGATTACTAAATTGAGGGAATGGATTACTAAATTGAGCAATTGAATTACTAAACTGAGGGAACGGATTACTAAATTAAGGGAATGGATTACTAAATTGAGCGAATGAATTACTAAATTGAGGGAACTGATTACTAAATTGAGCGAATTAATTACTAAATTGAGCGAATTAATTACTAAATTGAGGGAAAGGATTACTAAATTGAGGGAACGGATTACTAAATTGGGCAATTGAATTACTAAATTGAGGGAACGGATTACTAAATTGAGCGAATTAATTACTAAATTGAGGGAATGGATTACTAAATTGAGGGAACGGATTACTAAATTGAGCAATTGAATTACTAAATTGAGGGAACGGATTACTAAATTGAGCAATTGAATTACTAAATTGAGGGAACGGATTACTAAATTGAGCAAATTAAATACTAAATTGAGGGAACAGATTACTAAATTGAGCGAATGAAATTCTAAATTGAGGGAACAGATTACTAAATTGAGCGAATTAATTACTAAATTGAAGGAACCAATTAAGCCTCTAAATAATATTTTTCCACCTTTGTGACTTTAGGGGCTCCGTAGAAATGAGTTGATGTTTTTGAGGTAATATTTATCATAGATTCTTCTTTATGTTTGGAGAATGTTTCTGTGACCCAGCCTTTTGTTTTCTACTATAATCTTGTCTGTCCCTATAATGACACTGACTTCTGATGAGTAAATTACATCTGCACATCTTTTTGTTTAACTTTATACAAAAATGGACAAATTCTCAGGATTATTAAAGTCAGAACACCAGAGCGAGGTGTTACTCAAAAGGCTGTGAATTTTTTACAGCATCGTTTTATCAGTCAGACCATTATAGAAATGTAAGTCAGTAATAAATAACTAGTACCAGAGATGGTCTGTTCGTTTATCAATTATAGATTACTTGACAAAGTTGACAAAATGTTAAGGCGCTTGGTTTTAGAAACGTTCAAGAAACAAATGATAAATTAATTTTATAGTTTTATAGTTATTATTGTAAACAAAAACACAGACCTTCCAGTGACAGTGTTTATTTTGGGCTTTCCTGTTTTTGAAATGCTAGAAAAACCTCTGTGACAATGGCTATATGGCTAATGGCGGTCCGGCTAAACTAGGCTTGCCTAGTTTCTCTTTGATCTTGTTTAATAATCCTTCTGCTCATTATTCTTGTTTGCTTGCTTTTCCTTGTTTCCTCCTTTTTCCCCTGCTTTGTCTTTGTCTGCTTTTTCCTCTTTTTCATCTTCTGTTTTTATCTTTTTCTTCTTCTACTACTTTGCCTTATTTCCAAGTGCTATTAATCTGATAGTGACAGCTTTAATTGGCTACCATGGTTTTTCATGTTTAAAAGTGGGGTATTGTGTCATTGTCATAAGTTATACAATTCTAATGTACATACATAAAAGAGTAACAACTTAGCCTGTTGATTTTGTTTGCTGGCTCTTTTTTGTATTGTACGCACAATTTGTTTTGTTTACAGAATTACTTTAATGAGCTGTTGTGTTAATGGTGTAATGGATAATTAGTGTATCATTGCAAGTTCAAGGAGAATATGAAATTAAGCCTTGTTATATTCCTGGATTAGATGTTATACATGTAGTAAATTTAATGAGTTCACACTGCACCAGCTTAAGGATAGCAATTAAATTAGACTTACAGTTGCCATTGCATTCACAATGGAGTTTAATGTAAAAATTATTATAATAAACAATGGGCTGGCCTAGAAGAGGCATTTGGGCTTACTGACAGACTGACTGACACCTAATGTTGAAAAGTGCATGCGTAGGAACTGTTTTTTCAGCCATATTTCACAGAGAGAACTTAAGGTGGCGCCCCTACACCATCTGTTGTTAGTTCAGCCATATTTCACATTTCAGCTCGTTAACTCAATTTGAAACCGTTCAGTGGTGACCAGAGGTTCTCTTTTCCCTGGACAACTACTCTTTTTGTGACATAAAAAATGCATATTCAAGGAGTCAGAGATTATTTGGGACACACTCGCGCTGCATCAGCGCTGTAGGTCCACCATCCACTGTGGAGAGCAGCAGTGTTTTACTGGATCCTTGAACAGAAATGTGTTGAACGTTGTTGAGGTACAAACCGGATTCCAAAGAATTTGGGACACTGAACAAATTGTGAATTAAAACTGAATACAATGATGTGGAGATGGCAAATGTCAATATTTTATTCGTAATAGAACATAGATGACAGATCAAATGTTTAATCTGAGTAAATGTAACATTTTAAAGGAAAAATACGTTGATTCAAAATTTCATGGCGTCAACAAATACCCAAAAAGTTGGGGCAAGGCCATTTTTTACCACTGTGTGGCATCCCCCCTTCTTACAACACTCTGGGGACAGAGGAGACCAGTTTCTCAAGTTTAGAAATAGGAATGCTCTCCCATTCATGTCTAAAACAGGCCCCTATCTGTTCAATCATCTTGGGCCTTCTTTGTCGCACCTTCCTCTTTATGACGTGCCAAAAGTTCTCTATGGGTGAAAGATCTGGACTGCAGGCTGGCCAATTCAGTACCTGGATCCTTCACCTACGTAGCCATGATGTTGTGATTGCTGCAGAATGTGGTCTGGCATCTTGTTGAAAAATGCAGGGTCTTCCCTGAAAGAGATGACGTCTAGATGGGAGCATATGTTGTTCTAGAACCTGAACATAGTTCTCTGCATTAATGGTGCCTTTCCAGACATGCAAGCTGCCCATGCCACAAGCACTCGTGCAACCCCATACCATCAGTGATGCAGGCTTCTGAATGGAGCGTTGATAACAACTTGGGTTATCCTTGTCCTCTCTGGTCCGGATGACATGGCGTCCCAGTGTTCCATATAGAATTTCAAATTGTGACTCATCTGACCACAGAACAGTCTTCCATTTTGCCACACTCCATTTTAAAAGACCCCTGGCCCAGTGCAAACATCTGAGCTTGTGGAGCTTGCTTAGAAATGGCTTCCTCTTTGCACTGTAGAGTTTCAGCTGGCGACGGCAGATGGCACGGTGGATTGTGTTCACTGACAATGCTTTCTGGAAGTATTCCTGAGACCATTCTGTTATTTCCTTGACAGTGGCATTCCTGTTTGAGGTGCAGTGACATTTAAGGGCCCGGAGATCACAAGCATCCAGTAGAGTTTTACAGGCTTGACCCTTACGCACAGCAATTGATGATTGATCAGCTTTTGATGATGTTATGCACGGTTGATGATGATAACTTACAAGTCTTTGCTAGTTTACGCTGGGTAACACTATTCTGGTATTGGTGCACTATCTTTCTGCGCAACAATGGTGGAATTGGTGATCCTCTTACCATCTTGGCTTCAGAGAGACACTGACACTCTGAGAAGCTCTTTTTATACCCAATCATGTTGTCAGTTGACCTAATTAGTGCTAATTGGTCTTACAGCTGTTTACCAAATTACTTGGTTGATAAATTGTTAAGGTGCTTGGTTTTAGAAATGTTCAAAAACTTAAATGTTATCTTGTTGCTTTCTGGTTAACACGTTGTTTTAATTTCGTCTCAACATGGTAGCTTTGTATGACCAGAAAATAATCATTTGTTATTATATGTTATTATTGTAAACAAAGACATTTATAGGAAGCACCAAAGCATCTCCAGACCTTCCAATGACAAGGGTATGCATTTTGGGCTTTCCTGTTTCTGAAATGTCAGAAAAACCTCTTCTGTCAATGGCTATATGGCTAATGGCAGTCCGGCTCTTTGCTCTTGTTTTAAAATATATGCTATATACGCAGAATGTGTCTATATAAGACAGAGTCAATTAACCTCATTTACAGAATGTGAAAAATTTAGTAAAAAGTCATGTAACAACAGAGCAACATTTTAAATCTATCCATATTTAATACCTTATTAGCTTAAAAGGATTAAGAGTGTGTATGTCCCAGCCTAGTGTACTATGAAGTCAACGAGATGGAGAGTTGAAGGGTTTTTTTTTTTTGAGAATACACTCCACTGAGCAGATGCTATTAAACTGAACAGCAGGCAGTCACAGATGACTGGGTCTAGATAGATATGCTATAAGTCTCCAATTGAAAAAGGAACATTAGAAAGAAACATATTGTCATCTCAACATCATTGGATGTAGCTGTAGCAATGAGTCAGGCAAAAAGGGTTTGAGTTTATTGGACCACCATCAAGCAATCTACCTTGTTTTTCAAGCCTCAAGTACAGGGTAGGGGAGACTATTTCCCAAGTAAACTTAAAATATAAAGGTTCTTGATGGTCCCTGGCTTGGACATACACCTAGCAAAATCATTGAAATGACAGGGAACCTTAACATTATTCAGTGTGTTTGAAAACCCAGAAAATACAGTGTAAAATGCACCATATGTCTAAAAATATGGTGAGAAGAGTTCACTAATGGTTTATTCTACTCAACTTTGTACACTTACTGGTATTTAAGCAGGTCTTACTGATATTTGAAAATTGCTTTGGGGATGCATGCTGGAACTGCCACACAGCTCCAGGATCTCTGTGTCCCAGTTTAATTTCCCACCTTGGGGGACTGTCCATCAGGAGTTTGTAGTGTTCTCCCAGTGTCTGCCTGGGTTTCTTCCCATAGGTCAAAAGCACATGTTGGCAGGTGGATTGTCTGTGTGAAGTTGCCCATGGGTCTGAGCGTGTGTGAGCGAATGGGTACATATTTGATGCTCTGTGATGTACTGGCTTGTATTTCTGCGATTACAGAAAATGAATCGCAAAGCGGAGAGCAGCTCAGTTTTTTCTGGAGCCTTGAACAGAAATATTGTGAAAGTTTTTGAGGTAAAATTTATCATAATGCATTCAGAAAATGATTCAAAGATTTGATTGCACATAATTCAAGCCAGGTCTTTGTCTTGGATGATTAGTTCTTGTTCACAAACACCACTTCATTCATTCATTCATTATCTGTAACCCTTATCCAGTTCAGGGTCGCAGTGGGTCCAGAGCCTACCTGGAATTATTGGGCGCAAGGCAGGAAAACACCCTGAAGGAGGCACAAGTCCTTTACAGGGCAACACACACACTCACTCACACAGTCACACTTATGGACACTTTTGAGTCGCCAATCCACCTACCATTGTGTGTTTTTGGACTGTGGGAAGAAACACGGGGAGAACACACCAAACCCTTCACAGACAGTCACCCAGAGCGGGACTCAAACTGACAACCTCCAGGTCCCTTGAGCTGTGTGACAGCAACACTACCTGCTGTGCCACCGTGCCACCCAACACCACTTCAGTTAATCCCAAATATAATGAATGGTGACCCATCACTCCATAAAACTTCTAACTGCTTGATGGCACAATGCTGGAAGTTTGATATACTGATCATATATGACCACCTAGTTATTTCTACACACCGCGACCCTGAAATGGAGAAGCGTAAAAGAAAATGATGATGATAAGTTGTTTCTACACTCACTGGGCCTCATTCATGGAACGCAAGCAGAACGCTTTTGTAAACCGTTTGTAAATCACTTTTTTCCCCATAAATATCCAGATTCATGAAAATGTTCCTAGTCTCAAAATGTTCGTAGGTATGAACTAAATTTACACATGCTCCTGAAACTGTGTAAAGTGTGCGTAATGTCCGAAGATGCTGAAAGCATCATCCTACATGACTGAACTTTAAATAAATGTTATTAAAAAATAATGAAAATGCACAAACTAAATAAATAAACCATAAATTTATTCATAATCAAACAAAACCAAAATAGTCCTCTTCCTAATACAGCCATAGTCAGAGCAACTTCCATTAGCTAAAAAGCAATTGTTTGCTAAATAATTTTGTTACTCGTGTAGAGACTGAAACCTAACTGAATACAAGCATAGTACTATAATAAGATGTCACCTTTGAAATAAGTAGTTTATGAAATATCTCCCTTCCTAGATATTCCACGACTCCACTCATACAATTGAGTAATACTATTGAAATTTGGAAGTGTGTAGGTGTCTCAGTACTTTGGTCCATACTCTGCAGTTTAGGAACACATAAATTAAAAGGTTTAATAGAGGTTTTTTAGAGCATTCCTCCAAAAATCTTTTTTTTTTCTAGCCTTTTTAAAGAGTGCAACATTAACTAAGAGAAATCAGCAGTAAATCAACATAGTAGAGAAATGAAGTGCTGAGATTTTAGCCATTCAGCGTAATATGCTCAGTGTTGGGCAAGAATATATGAAAATGAGTGAAAAATATATAGCATAAAGAAGCAAGAAATGTGGGTATTAGCAGGAAACATCTTCAGCTCCTGACCTCTTGTGCCCTTCCACTGCGGGGGCGATTAGCACTTTAATTAGACAAATATCTGTGCACCGAAAAGGGTCTTCAACTCTGCAGAAATTCTTTGCCTCACTTCATCTCCAGAGCAGACATGTCCAAAATTACAGTTAATCAAAAATTACGTATGGGATGAATCATAACCATAAATAGCCCTGTAGCAAGTAGAGACCAGTTTGGCTAATGACATGCATTAATTCCTTAGATGTAATATATCATGTGCATTTCTGTGCCATTAATCATCACTCAAGTCTCTTAGTTTGAGTCGCAGTATTTTGGAACTGTTAAATCTCTTTGCCAGTTGTTCAAAATGAAAGGATACCAATTGAGCTTATTCACTGTTGTGGTTCTCTATTTGCTTAGTGAATAAATGCTTGACTCTGGATGTTTGATTTGATTTAAGTCAGTATTATAAGATATGGATACCTGATTAAATCTAAAACACGTATTTACTATCATACATTAATAATAGTTTTTCTTTAAATAACGTTATAAATAAGTAAATAAGTAAATAAGTGGTACTTTGAAACATCGCCCACATTTTAGAAATTCAGTGGCTGTAGATTTTGTTCCATGTACATTTTTCCATTTGAATATCACTGTGTCAATGTGTTAAACATTTAAAGTAGTCAGAATGTTGCATAAATTCTGTATAAAAGTAATAAATTATCTACAAAATTAAATCTGAAATGGGTGAGTTTGTAGAAGATTTTACAAAAATCCAGCTGAAAAATCCCACATTTCAGCCCTTCTCCCAAAGCTACTGGACGGCACAACTTGATAATTGACACAGAGGGGTACACATCTTGACATAAAACACTATCCACCTACCTTATGTCTCATTCACATGTAAGAATGTTCACTCTGGCTTTTTGTTGGAAGCCTTCTCTACCTCCATTCTTCTTGTCTTTGTTTAGCAGTGCCCCACACGTGTCCATCCACTCCTGTATTGAGTGATATGATTTGACAGGGTTTTTACAGTCCTGTAGTCTATATTGAAAATGACTGTTCTTAACTCTCATCAGATCATTTGATTTACTGATTGTTATCAGTATTTAAAGAGCATTTCAAAAACAGTTGTTCTTCAGAACACTTTGCTTGTGTTAGGTATTCACTTCCTGCAAGCCTCTTTGTAGCTATTTGCTATGAAAAATGAACCAGATTTTACTATACCAGATAAAATAGACACTTTAGACACTTTGTAAAATGTTGTGGCTTTTTGTTGAGCTGCTAGCGAGGAATGGGAGTGAAAGGTGTAAACATAGCAGAGGAAATCATACTACATTAGAACAATTTTAGGGAGGCACTGTGGTGCAGCAGGTAGTGTCGCAGTCACACAGCTACAGGGATCTGAAAGTTGTGGTTTCAAGTCCTGGTCAAGGTGACTGTCTGTGAGGAGTTTAGTGTGTTCTCCCTATATCCAGGTGGGTTTCCTCCAGATGCTCCAGTTTCCTCCCACAGTCCAAAAACACACATTGGTAGGTGGATTGGCAACTGAAAAGTGTCCTTGTGTGTGAGTGAATGTGTGAGTGTGTGTGTGTTACCCTGTGAAGTATTGGCGCCCCCTCCAGGGTGTATTCCCACCTTGCTTCCAATGATTCCAGGTAGGCTCTGGACCCACTGCGACCCTGAACTGGATAAGCGGTTACAGATAATGAATGAATGAATGAATGAATGAACGAATGAATAGAACAGCTTTCTTGGAACCTAAAAATGTGGCCAACCGCTCTAACAAACATACATATATTTGCTGTGTCCCATATTATATAATAGTCTCCTAATATTTAATGATGAGTGACAATGACTGGCTGTCAGCAGCGCACAATAAAATGGTCTTTTCGATAGATCCCATAGGCAAAGTGCACAAGTAATTATGTCTGCAGTATACTAGCTGTCTTTGTTCAGTAAGCTGCAATAAGCACATAATGTTTTTTTCAGTTAAGGACTATTTTCTCTTACTCATTTCATTTAGTTGCCCAGTGACTTGGATAACTGATAGCTTTGTAGCAGTTGGTCAGGAGTGTAGCATTACAAAGGGAGAGGTACTGCTGCTCCTGGCTGTGGCAGTATTTTAGGCCCTGTCATTATTCCCCTGGTCAAGACAAAGTACAAGTTAAGGCATGCCTAAGAATATCAGCTTAAAAGCTCTAAACTACATAAAGCTGGAAATTAGTTTCTATGCAGTTGGAGGCACGTATATTGGGCTCACTATTCTATATTTAGTATATTGTACGTTTTAGTCTAGCAGTATATACTAAATATTGGCTGTATGTATATATGTGTGTATATACCCACACACGTTCACCCATATACAGTAATATCTTGACTTCCAATTTGAATTTGTTCTGTGACCGAACTCATAACTCAGTTTGCTTTTATATCAAGTTAAATTTCTCCGATAAAATGAATTGAAATGCCATTAATGTGTTCCAGACCCCCAGAAAACACACCAGTTTTTTATGATTTTAAATAAGAAAAATGTACTTTATAAAAAACATATAATGTGTAAATAAATAATAGATAATAGAACCAGTTTATTACTTAACATTCTCTTTTATTAAGTGTATTTACCTTGAAGATCAGACAAAGGACACCTGCTGGCAGAGGTGGAGGAGGTTGGGGGACTTTTTTCGTGTTCTATCACTTAACTTACCCACTACTCCCTTAATGCTACAATGCTACAAAAAAAAAAAAAAAAAAAAATGGTTGCATTGCAAAATAACCAAATAAACTGGTTATTTTGGCTTGCATCATAAAGAAAAAAAACAAGCGAGCAATGGCTCGTATCAGAAAATTCATAGGTTGATTCACTCGTAAGTCAAGGTTTCACTATATATATATATATATATATATATATATATATATATATATATATATATATGTGTGTGTGTGTGTGTGTGGGTGGGTACAAACTGATAATTGATATCACCACTGCAACCATGCCATGTGGCATAAGTTGCTATGGCGACATAAGCAAAACATTTGAGTTAGATCAAATTAAACTATCTGGCTAAACAGGGTTTGAACAGATGTCCAACCTCATGGTTAATGTAGCCCACAAAGACTAACTGGCAATGTTTGAAGAGTAACAAATTAAATGTTGCAGAGAACATACCAATGCTATTCTCGATACAAGACTCTTACTATAATGCCACGTCTATTATACCTATTTTAATGAGATCCATTTTGTGAATCCACCATTTTATCTGTTCTGTCCTACTTTGGCGCTCATGTAGACATAATATCGGACAAATAACCATGCACCCTGCTCTCATTCGTTTGTTAACGGTTGAGTGCAACAGACCTCTCCTTTATCTCAGCCAAAAATCATGCACGTCTATCCTTTCAACATTGCTCCTTGGTGGTGATGGGACACACATCTGCTATTAAGATAGCCAGATGGCAGGAGAATGGAAGATTTGACTTGGCCCATGGCTCTGTAATCACAGAAATCCTTAACTGTGCTCTTAAGATGCTCTTTGTTCCTCACAATTCCTCCTGAGTATTAAAAAGCTTTCTCTACTGACTGCTGGAAAGAACAAAGCCTAAACTGTCTGACATATGCTTTCACTTTATGGCCTTTCACAAGTGGGTCTCACAAGATGGGTACATTTCCTCGGGCTGGGCAATTATATATACTGCTTAGTAACAAGTAGTTCATACAACATTTTTGCCATTTTTGCTATGTATTGTGAACAATTATTTTTTTTGTCTGTTCTTTGTGTACATTGTTCACAAATGTCATCAGGGTTGTATACTTTTCCACATCTATCCATTACATGCTGTTGGGTTACTAGAATCTACAGTATATTTGGTACAACTTTAGCCTTTCTGTTTGAAGTAAACCACCACCGAACCAATTCCCTGTATAGCAAATTTTGAAAAGACTGGTACTTAAACTATTAAAAGAAATTGATGCAAAATCTTATCTAGCTGCCTCCAGTTTGATACAGTTTCATTCAGTTTAATGACCAAAGGGTAACCAGGGTGCAACCAATTAACCATTTACAGCAATTTTACATACTACACCTCAAACTAATTTGAATAAATCTTAGTTTTATTTTTAAATTCACATGAGTATTCATCACTAATTTTGACTTTTGATGGAGCTGTAAGCTTGGTTTATAATCGTGTTAGTTACAGCTATTTAACGCAACTGCTTTATTATACATCACCTTGACAACTTTTGCTTCTGTCTTTTGCAGCAATATGCAGCATCTGAGAAGAAAGCCAACCAACGTAAGTGGAGTTACAATAAATGAGTGATTTGATTTTCAATGTCATTTCCTTGCTAAAGGTTGCTAAACACCTTTCAAAGCAGGTTTATTACTATTTTCATCCTATATGTTATTTTTCCACTTGTGATTTGACTATGATGACTTTGACTTATAATTAAAAATATACCAGTTCCTCCAATGCTCTACATTTCTAAAGCTTTACACTTTTAGAATCTGCTAGTTTGTTTCTTTACTGTTAAATTGTAGTGTAACAATGGAACAGATTTTGAAAATGTCTCATGGTGCACGTGTAAGATTTTAAGCACATGGTTGTTCATGTCAAGCTTCTATTTGTACTCTGAGCATTATGAATTCCTTGCGACTGACAACAGCTACATATTGCAGTTGCTAACGCAGCTTGTTTTGACACAGTGCAGCCTAAAAATACTGCAGCATATGGCTGAGGCGTTTGTGTAGGCTTAGCTTGTGTCGAAAGATGCTCAGTGTTGGTTTGCTAATTTAGCAAGTGTCTACAGTGTGTAAGAAATGATTGTCAAAAAGCTGACAAAAAGACTTCATATCATAGGCCTATCATGGGCTAGCAGGTGTTAGTGTGTCATAATCATTATGGTGCTGAGTGGAGGTTTGCTCTAGAAAGCTCTGTTCTCCTATATGCGTTTAGAGTTAGGAATGCATTAGCTTTTGCAGAGACTGTGCAACACAGTGCATATATTGTGTCAGCAGGTCTATTGGTTTCAGAGGCACTAGCCCTGCCATCTACACTGCAGATAATGCTGTGGATAGAGTAATAATATATAATAATCTATAGAGGAGAAAGAATGTAATCTATTTTGTTTTTGATTAGACTGTGCTGGTAAGTTTGTGATTATGCAACTTAGTTCATATTCATTTTTCTAAGTAACATTGCCATTTTTGAATTGCTAGATTTCTCTTTCATCTCTCAAAAAGTGTATCCAGAAGTTGGATATGTAAGCTTAGGAATATGTAAGCATCTATATGTAAGCTTAGGAAACTCAGCAAATAAGGCACAGCTGCAAACTGTCTGAAAGAGGCCATATAGCCAAGATCAGCAGTTGGAAGTGGAGCTTGGGTTCAAGTTTGTCACC
The DNA here is from genome assembly GCF_029633855.1 of Hoplias malabaricus. Classification (NCBI taxonomy): domain Eukaryota; kingdom Metazoa; phylum Chordata; class Actinopteri; order Characiformes; family Erythrinidae; genus Hoplias; species Hoplias malabaricus. The sequence continues at coordinate 29,074,252 of NC_089814.1, forward strand.
TGTCCTATTATTTGTTTCATTGCATAAGTGCAAAATTGGTCCCAAAAGCATCAACAAGCCAGTCAATTTGAAAAAGCAAGTTCTGAGCCACTGCGAGTTTGACTCAGTTCACAAGAAGTAGTGGCAGCATCTTGTGTACCTTGCACATCAGCTCCAAATCAGAACAGCCAAAAAGTAGTGTCTGTGCACGTGAATTCACACATGGCAAATAGCTATGACTGAGTGGAAGGGCCAAGTGGCCAACTGGCTATTCCCACACTCTCAGCAAACAATGATTGAAGAAATGAAAACTGAGGAGTTCTGAAAAGCTCCACCTATATGAAGGGAAAAGCTCTACAGGAAGACAAATATAATTCTTGCAGCAGTACTTTTTTTGTTAGATGTTATATTAAAATGTGTGTTGGCACATATATTTACATATATTTAATAATTAGTTTAGCTCAAAGTAAACATTGTTATATTTCTTAAGAATTTTTGTATTGTGCTGTGTCAAATTAAAATAACTATTTCTTAATTACTTGTTTGAATGACCTTTTTGCTATGTTTATACATTTTATTTGTTGTCTTTTAAGTTGTCTGTCCTCACTGCAGGTTTGTTCTGGAGAGGTTTGTCAAAGCTTTTTCTTTGCTTGATGCACATATTAGAATAACTCTGTCTGGGAAAGAGTTGTGTTCTTATGATATTCTTCTATGTGTACAGTCCCATCATTTAGATATTACACTGCTTAAATTTAACCAAGATGATTTTTTTGGCTGTGTAACTTTGGTGATGTTATGTGACTTGTTTAAATTCTCAGCGGTCTGCAGATACTCTCTGTAGTGTTGATTTCATTTCCTTCAGTCCCTGAGCTTTTCATTGTGTAAAAACAAAGCGCTCAGTTTCGACCGCCAGTCAAATATAGTGGAGCTAAAGGCTAAACTGCCCTAGGAAAGGGAAATTACTTTCCCGAAGCTGGAAAAGGGAGCGTTTTCTTTCTTCAGGGGTATAGAAGAGAGGGTGTTTTCCTGAATATGCCCTGAAATATTTAAATGGTCTTCTAATTCCTCTCATGGGGCTAATTATTCACTGTCTGTGCATAGCTTTACAACCATCACAAAGCAAGCAGCTGTAATCCCCCTCCTCCTTTTCATTTTCAGATGAGAATCGTAGCATTTCTCTCTCTCTCTGTGTGTGTGTGTGTGTGTGTGTGTTTGCATGCCTGTGCATGTCACCCCGTAGCGAAATGCTAGCTCTGTCTCTCTCTTGCACAGAGGGGCCTTTTTGCTGTCATGTCTATGCCTCACGCATCTAGATGCTGGCATTAATCAGTGTCCCACCTCCACTCCATCCCTCTACCACCTCCTTTTTTTCACAAATTGTTGCTTCCCCACAGGAAGATGCTCATCATGCCAACCTAAATGGCACCACGGCAAAACATGGCAAAGCCAGCACATCATAAATAAAAGCCTTGTGCAAGCGGCACACAACATGTCGCCTTAAAGGTCAGCCGAAAGAACTAAAACAGAGAAAAGCCAGATCATGGAAGCTTTCCTTTGTAGTCCAACACAAAGCACAATTAAATCTTTGCCATTCATCTGTCGAAATGTTGTGATTAATTTGGCCCTTGGTTCATATAAGTTTAATAAGGGGCTTCGTTACCATCGCAAATGAAACAATAGCATGAGGCAAACCCAGTTAAGCAGTCCCGCGGTTCATTTAGGCAGTAATTGGGAGGGAGTTAGATAGGCCACAGCTGCCAGTAGAGTTTCGTAACAAGCTCTAAGTGACTGAGCCAGGGGGCAGAGGAGAAAGTAAGAAGACTACAGAAGACAAGATTACCTTGAGAGATAAAGAAGTATATATGAAATCACTGCTGTGTCTGATCCACTTGTACCTGCACAACATGTATATATTAAAGCTTAATAATAAGAGCTTGGTGAAATTTCACAAAATTTTTTGGTGCATTTCTGCTAGAAAAAAGTTTGAAGTCACTTCTCCTATTGATAATTGCTTTCAACAGTAAGGTTTACAGTGTAGATTGAAATGTAATAATGAAATAGCTGTGCAGTATCAACATAATAAGTGAAAACAGACCACAATTTTCCACAGGCTGTTTAAAATCTATAGAATATTTAATTTATAATGAATTCATTTTTTATACAGTGATCAACAATATGTAACCAATATGATGACCTCCTTTTTCTGCACTCACTGTCCATGTCACGCCTTCATCCTGTCAGTCTGTTGTCCCGGCCATGTGCTTTATTTGCACATGGCTCTGTTTTGTTTATGTTCAAGTCTCCGCCTTTGTTCCGCCTCCTCGTCCGTGTCATGTGTTAACCCGTCCTCCTTGTTATCTGTCCAGGTGTGTCTCGTTTGTGTCTGTATTTAAGCCCTCTTGTTTCACGTCATGGTTGTCGTACATTTCTCCTTTCTCATTTCTCATGTCTCATGTCTAGTCGGTCGTGTTTTCGAGTCTGTCCGTTTGTCTCCAGTTTCTCCGTGTTTGTTTTCTTAGTCGTTGTTTCGTGTCGTAGTTTCTTTTCCTCTCTCGTTCCTTCGTTTACTCTTTAGTCTGTCAGTCCGGTTTACCCTGTTTAGTTTCCCTTGTTTAATTTAGCCTGCCTTGTTTCCCTGTATGTTTTCGTGCTTTGTTTGGTTACCTCCCTTTATTAAAGAACTGTGTTTTAGCGAGTGCGTCCGCCCTCCTTCTATCCGCCCCTCGTTCCTGACAGAATGTACGACCACCAGGACGCAGCTAGCACAGGCAGTTACTCTCGGAGACTAGGAGAAGTCCAAGCGTCCATAATTCGTGCAATGGTAGCCTCTAGGACTTCAGAGGAGCCGAATTATGGACAGAAGGACTGCTACAGCGGGAGTTGCCGGCTCCAGCTCCTGCCTGGTGCTATTCCGATTCCTAAACCTGAGGAGTCGACTCGTGAATCGAGTAGTTGCGCCAGCGGGAGTCGAAGGAGCCGGCGGAAGAAGCGTGCTGGAGTTCCCCCCTCGCTGGAGGATTACCCCCTCAGGTCCGGGGAAATTTTTGGGGGGGCGTTAAGGGTAGGGGCTGTTAGCCTCACCTCCGTACCTCTGAGGTCTGAGGCTAACAGGGGCGCACCTCGAGGTGATCTAATGGGTGCGCCTGTGAAACCCCCTAAACCCTTTACAGCTCCAGCGCGAGCCCGGCGAGCAGCACAAACCCCTGTCCTCGAGAGCGCGGCGCGCGCCTCTCCTGTCTTCGTGAGCGCGACGCGCGCCTCTCCTGTCTTCAAGGACGACGTCGCTGCAGGTTCCCCTGCCTCCGTGGACGACGTCGCTGCAGGTTCCCCTGCCTCCGTGGACGACGTCGCTGCAGGTTCCCCTGCCTCCGTGGACGTCGTCGCAGGGGCTCCAGTGTCCGTGATGGCTGCACCCGCCGCTCCAGTGTCCGTGATGGCGGCACCCGCCGCTCCAGTGTCCGTGATGGCGGCACCCGCCGCTCCAGTGTCCGTGATGGCGGCACCCGCCGCTCCAGTGTCCGTGATGGCGGCACCCGCCGCTCCAGTGTCCGTGATGGCGGCACCCGCCGCTCCAGTGTCCGTGATGGCGGCACCCGCCGCTCCAGTCTCCGTGATGGCGGCACCCGCCGCTCCAGTCTCCGTGATGGCGGCACCGCCCGCCGCTCCTGTGTCCGCGGCGGCGCCCGCCGCTCCTGTGTCCGTGATGGCGGCGGCGCCCGCCGCTCCTGTGTCCGAGACGGCGGCGGCGCCCGCCGCTCCTGTGTCCGAGACGGCGGCGGCGCCCGCCGCTCCTGTGTCCGAGACGGAGGCGGCGCCCGCCGCTCCTGTGTCCGAGACGGCGGCGGCGCCCGCCGCTCCTGTGTCCGAGACGGCGGCGGCGCCCGCCGCTCCTGTGTCCGAGACGGCGGCGGCGCCCGCCGCTCCTGTGTCCGAGACGGCGGCGGCGCCCGCCGCTCCTGTGTCCGAGACGGCGGCGGCGCCCGCCGCTCCTGTGTCCGAGACGGCGGCGGCGCCCGCCGCTCCTGTGTCCGAGACGGCGGCGGCGCCCGCCGCTCCTGTGTCCGAGACGGCGGCGGCGCCCGCCGCTCCTGTGTCCGAGACGGCGGCGGCGCCCGCCGCTCCTGTGTCCGAGACGGCGGCGGCGCCCGCCGCTCCTGTGTCCGAGACGGCGGCGGCGCCCGCCGCTCCTGTGTCCGAGACTGCGGCGGCGCCCGCCGCTCCTGTGTCCGTGACGGCGGCGGCGCCCGCCGCTCCTGTGTCCGAGACTGCGGCGGCGCCCGCCGCTCCTGTGTCCGTGACTGCGGCGGCGCCCGCCGCTACTGTGTCCGTGGCTACGGCCTCTCCTGTCCCCGTGACTGTGGCTACGGCCTCTCCTGTCCCCGTGACTGTGGCTACGGCCTCTCCTGTCCATGTCCGTAGGTCGGCCCGAAGGACTTCAGGGCCGATCCCCAGAACTGTGCCCAGGCTGGTTCCTCAGACTGCCACACAGACATTAGCCAGTCCTGGGCACCGCCCTGTTATATTGGTTCCCTTGTCTGTCCCTGTCTTGGTTCCTGTCTCTGTCCTTATCCCTGTACCCGTGTCTGCCTTTGTGTCTGTCCCGGTCCCGGTCACTGTGTTGGTGTCAGTCCCTGTAAATGTTCTTGTACCTGTTCCCCTACCTAGTCCAGTCCAGTTTCCTGTTAGTCCTGTCCAGGCCCCATTTCAACCCTATGTCCCGTCTCCTGTCCAGTCCTTGTTTCAACCCCCTGTCCAGTCTCAAGTCTCGTCTCCTCTCCAGTCACCGTTTCAACCATCGGTCCTGTCTCAAGTCCCGTCTCCTGTCAAGTCCCCTGTTAGTCCTGTTCAGTCCTCGTTTCAACCCTCAGTCTCGTCACATGTCCAGTCCCCTGTTAGTCCTGTCCAGCCTCCCTTTCAACTCTCTGTTCAGTCTCAAGTCCCGTCTCCTGTTCAGTCCCCGTTCCAACCCTCTGTCCTGTCTCATGTCCAGTCCCCAGTTGATCATGTCCAGTCTCCGTATCAGTCTAGTGTCATGTCACCTGTCCTGTCTTCTGTCCAGTCTAATGTTCCTATCCTGTCCAGTGTCTTGTCACCAGTCTCTGCTCCCGTTCAGTCTCAGCACTCAGTCCTGTCTCCAGTCCAGTCTCCCGTCAATTCCCATGTGTCCACTCCTGTCCTGTCCAGTCCGTTCTCGTCTCTTGTGGCTCCCCTTTGTCAGTCTCCTGTCATGTCCCATGTCCCGTCTCGTATATTCGGTCCTGTCGTGTCCCCAGCTCCTGTGTCGGTTCCCGTCCTGTCCTGAGTCCTGTCACCTGTTGGTTTGTTGTCCTGTCATGTTTTTCGTGCCCTCTCCTGCGCCAGCTCCTGGGGGGTTTAGGAGTACGCGCCCGGGAGTTGCGCGTTCTTGGGGGGGGCATCTGTCACGCCTTCGTCCTGTCAGTCTGTTGTCCCGGCCATGTGCTTTATTTGCACATGGCTCTGTTTTGTTTATGTTCAAGTCTCCGCCTTTGTTCCGCCTCCTCGTCCGTGTCATGTGTTAACCCGTCCTCCTTGTTATCTGTCCAGGTGTGTCTCGTTTGTGTCTGTATTTAAGCCCTCTTGTTTCACGTCATGGTTGTCGTACATTTCTCATTTCTCATTTCTCATGTCTAGTCGGTCGTGTTTTCGAGTCTGTCCGTTTGTCTCCAGTTTCTCCGTGTTTGTTTTCTTAGTCGTTGTTTCGTGTCGTAGTTTCTTTTCCTCTCTCGTTCCTTCGTTTACTCTTTAGTCTGTCAGTCCGGTTTACCCTGTTTAGTTTCCCTTGTTTAATTTAGCCTGCCTTGTTTCCCTGTATGTTTTCGTGCTTTGTTTGGTTACCTCCCTTTATTAAAGAACTGTGTTTTAGCGAGTGCGTCCGCCCTCCTTCTATCCGCCCCTCGTTCCTGACAGTCCATTTTCTCTTCTCCACTGATCATATAAGCGCACTTAGTAGTTAAACAATTATCATAGATTGTAGTCCATTTTTTGATCTGTATTATTTGTTGGCCCATTTCACCCTGTTCTTCAATGGTCTTCAAAGGAGTTTTTTAAAACCCTGTGTCCACCCACTATCCACTCTATTAGACATACCTACCTCATTGGTCCACTTTCTAGATGTAAAGTCAGGCACAGTAGCTCGTCTGTTGATGCACGGTTTGTGTTAGTCATCCTCAATGTCAGAAGACGCTGCCCAAAAGATGCGGCCCACATGATGTTAGCTGGATATTTTTGGTTGTTGGACAATTCTCAGTCCAGCAATGACACTGAGGTGTTTAAAAACTCCAATACCATTGCTGTGTCTGACCCAGTTGTACCTGCACAACACACACTAACACACTACCACCATGTTAGGATAACAGCAGAACTGTGAATGATCTACAACTCAAATCATATCTCTTCTGTAGGGGTCCTTACAATTTGAAGAATAGGTTGAGGGCAAAAACATGTGGAGAGGCAGATGAACTACAGTCTGTAATTGTAGATGTATAACATGCTCTGGTGTTGTCAGTGGAGTAGAGAGAATGGATAGTGATTGTAGAAAGAAAGAGGAGGTCATAAACCTCTGGATGTTTGGTGTATGTAGCTGCGCAAAACAGACTTACATCTGTAAATAATGCAGAGTGCAAGTAAGAAATTACAGATTCTTGTCTTAAAGACATAGCAGTCAAAGTAGGCTTAGTCTTGCTTAAGGCTAAGAGATTTTAGAGAGCAGTGCTGTTACTTCATCTCCAAGAACAACAAGAGGAATGATGAAATAGCTGTGCAGTATCAAAGTAATAAGTGAAAATTTTAGAATGAGCTTAACAGCTAGAAAGTCATCAGATTTTCACAAAGGACAAATTATTACAATTCTTGTTATATTGCTTTATTAACATATGGGCAAATGACAAATTTTTCCATCTGTGTCACACTTCTTAAACACAAACAAGAAAACCTGTATCCCTGGGGGTATATCTTCTTAGAATTTTTTTGCACTTTTTTTCAGTATCAAAGGCAAAGTGGCAAAGTGTTGGAAAACTTACCAAAACTTGGCAAAAGTTGATGATAAGCCTGTGTAAAGAATGCCATACAAGTAAAAGCGTTGAGTTCATATCTTTGAGTGTTCAAATATTTCAGCCAACTGCTACATAGGTCAGACTCTAAGCCTGATTACACAAAACATTTGTAGCAACTCTAATTTGAATTCTTTTTAATCAGAATGCTCAAAAACAAAAGGTTAAAAACCACTGTGATTAGATAAAACTTGCACATTTGCAGATTTGCAGATTTTTACAGGATCAGTTTTGCAAACCCCAGTGGCAATAATGATTAACTGATTATCAGATTAACAGTCCTGAAAGTTAAGTTCAGGTAATTCATATTGCTGATAAATACTACAAACTGCATAGGTGATTCTAAAGAGAACCCTTAAGAAGTGGAGTTTTCCTTCAAGGAGGAAGCCCTTGCCTGAACTGAAGGCTATCATCAGACATTGTCAGCAATGTCACTTATAAGTCACTATCATCCCACTCAACCATAAATCCCCAGAGATGTATAATTTCATTATGCCAAGGCCCAATAAAGTGTGCACCATGTACAGTCCATAAAATATACCACCTGAAATCAGTGAGCCATCAGAAAGTTAATCAAAATGTTAAATTACGACTGCCGAGAGGGACCTCCACCTGCCTCAAGGGGGTTGTTAGAACAATTGTAACACTCACAAGTCTCCTTCGCAAAGCAGCAATTTACATTCATAGCATTAAATGTTCATCAAGGAAAAATGACTTTTGGAAAGTGGTACTGTGAGAGAGTTCACATTATCCCAGCACCTTTAACATTTCTTAAAGGTATAATATTTTTTAAATGTGCTTGCCTTTGTGTGTCCTGGGAGGATACTTTTGAAATGGGGTCATTTATATATGCTGTCCAAGTTGTCCACATTGCTCGATGTGCAGTAAGGTGCAAAAGACAGAGGCCAGTCTATTAATTAAAGGTGTTGATGGTATTATGTCAAGGAAAGAAGTCATAAACCAAATATCTGGAGCAGAGGGTACGTTTTGTCCCACAGTGTGATAATATGTTAATTTTTTTATCCTTGGGTTGCAGTCACATGGTGTTTTTGGGCATGGTACTGATTCTCTGGTTTCATAGGACAGCACTAATGTAAACAGATGGGAAAAGTGGATGTATGTATCTCATACCCAACTCCTTTCAATATGCTGGAGAGAGCTTCAAAACACTTAGAAGCACAACAACCTACTGCCTCTAAAGGTTAGGGTGGTAAAAGGGCCTACCGTCTTGCATGATGAGGAGAAAAAGACCTTTATTCTTATATCTGTTATGTGGTGCTATTTGAGATGTAGACCAAATTCTTTACTGACTAATACAGAAGAACAGAGCTCTGTTTACAAACATGACGCAGATAAATCTTAATGTCCTAAAGAGGAAATGTGTGTTATAAGAAACAATAAACCATCACATTTTATGTGAGCTGTGTGTTTGATTAGAGTAGGAACCCAATATGTCAGCTAATATACACAGTGATGTCACCTGCAACCCATGGATTTTCCTCTTCCTTTGTCTGGCAATCACTGTAGTCCTTACATTACAACAGACTCAAAAATTTGGGACTGAATCATTTTTACCACTGTGTTAGATCATCTTTCCTTTTAAATACACTGCTTCATCCTTTGGGAATTATGGATGACAAAATTTTTATATGTTGCAAGTGGAATTTTTATTTTTGATCATTCTTTCCTGACACATGACAGAGTGCTCAACAGTTTGTGGTCACTGTTATCTGGTTCTCCTTTTCACAATGCACTATAGGAAACAGATCAGGTCCACAGGCCAGGCAGGCCAACAACAGGCTCTGTATCTATGAATAGATATTGTCTTCCTGAAATAATTAGTTGCTTGATAATAAAAGACTTTTACATCTGTTTTTTTTCCTCAAAGCAAGCTGGATGTGGACGTATCTGACCACAGCACTGTTTTCTGTAAAACAGCGTCAGGCCTAGATTACTTTGCATCTCTGCTCAAAACTGAAGTATGGCTTTTTCCTTGTATAATAGCATTTCACACTGCATTTCTTGATGCAGCAGCAGGCTGTGTTAAGTGACTACAATTCTCCATGTTTCTACATTAATCAGTTTTTCTATGTATGTGTGCAGTGATCTCTGAGGGCTTCAAGGTCATGCTCGTTCGCCAGTGGTGTGTGGCCTTGCCCTACATGGACTGGATTTGTTGGATATCCTTATTCTTTTTTTATATTATATAGTGCAAAATGTTACTATATAACAATTAGACTATATAAACTAGCAGAAATAAAAAAATATATATTTATTGTTGCTGAAATGTAAATATGTTCAAGGTCCTCAAGACAAAAAAAAAACAATTTTCAAAATCTCCTCACGTCATGCTTATTTAGAATTTTTTTTTTGAGATTGGGAGCTAAGTGAACACACACTGTACAGACAGAGAGAGAAAAGATGAAGCAGTTACCTGTGATTAGATATGCACTGAACACTGCTCCCTTTAAACATTAGCTCTTAATACATATATCACTAAACCACAACCCTGACTGGGAGACAAGAAGCCAAGAAGTTCTGTTTTATATATGTATATATATGTATAAACATGCATAAAACACTTAAACAATCACATCACATTTATATGATATTTCCCATCATTTCTTTCTAGCTCTCTGTCTCATTTTCTATCTTCTGGACAGGGTCTGAGAATACGTCTTGGGGAACCTCATCAGGAAGCACTTTGTCACAGAGTAGAGGACAAAGTGTATTTGCATATCTCAGGGGAAGTGGAAATATTAATCAGCTGCTGTCGCAACAGAATCCATGACTCAGTAAACAGCCTGAGTATGACTGCCAACAACATGCCTGATGGGTCAATGATGGCCGGCGGTAATAAGACACTCAGATGGGGTTAAGGATGGTAGCAGCAATGAGGTTGAGTTATCAGTAAAGGTCTTATTTTGGCATAAAATGCAGCTTAGTGGAATAAGCTGTCCTAAAATATTAATATTACCAAGCAATTCAAATTGGAAACCAATATTTAACATTTATTCTGAGTATTACGTTTTGTAGATAACTTTGCAGTATGTTAGCATTCATACATTATAAGCAGTATTTTGATAAAGCCCCCTTTAAAGGTAACGTTTATGATTGTAATCAAAAAACGCTTTTTGTAAAATTTAGATGTTTCCTCACCATTTGCTAGCTCTCCAGTCTGTTTGTGTGCTAGAAATGATTCTGATGTGTTTACCAAGCCCCAGTGTCTGTAAATGAGTGAAAAGACAAACTAGCTCCATCCGGTAGCCTCTGTCCCACTCTCCGCTCATGGATGATGCATCTAGAGTATTTTTAGACAATGGAGAGAAAACCAAATGTTGAAAAGCATGAACATAAATGAGGATATTGATTTTGACTGCTCCACATGTGGGAAATATAGACTTTTTTTTTTCCGATAATTTAAGGTGATTTCCACTTAAGGTAGAAATGTCTCAAAACTCAGGAGCTTGCTAACTGCAGAAAAGGCTACAAAACTAAACAACTCGAGTTACAAATGAGTTTCTGTGGTAATTCAAACAGTGAATAAAAATTTACAGACATCATCCTTGTACAAACAACAATGTTTTTTCCCCTCAACCACACCATTCCCCCTTAAAAGACGCTTAGCTTCTGAATGTAAACAACCAGAGATAACTGTGATTACCCACGATCCCTTTAACCCTGACTAGTTGGCATATGAATGCCAGTGACATCCTGGTGAGTTAATGAGTCTTATTAAGATTGATGAAGACATTGATGATGATGATGATGTGTTAATTCAGAAAGCATTCTGACAATGATATAGTAACATTTTCAGATGAATGCAAGCATGTTAGGTTTCAGTAAACGGTGCATACTACATTAACTGTATCTTGAACTTGCCATTTAATTCCAGCATGATAATGTTAAGTTTAGATTCTTTTAGCGTACATTAGCATCATGCAATATAAGCAAGATTTTGGCATTGATTTAAAAACAGTCTGAGGATGAATGCTGATAAAATTGTCAAAAAAATCTATGGAGAGGTAAGGTTGAGGGTTGAGGGTTGACTGCAGTTGACATTTCTGCCTTATTAGCAGTGCTAGCATTTAATCATGGTGCTCATTTAGAAGTTCTAAAATGAAGCACAAATTTGGCTAACAATGAGGAATTATCAGTGAAATTGGTCTCATATATGCATCAAGAGCGGCTTAAAGGATTAGGTTGTCCCAAAAGGTTTCTAAAATGTATGAAGACTAGGAGAGTAATTATTGCCAGAGTGACAATGCTACTTACATATAGTAGATAGCTTAGGTGGATACTAGCTTTGGCTAGGACAAGTGTGAATTGAGTTGTAGTCCTTATCTGCACTGATGAAGTGATACAGCACAAGGAATAGTTTCTCCATCTGCCTGGCTTCTAGAACTGGCAATAAGCCCAGAAGCGAGGAGGCAGAACTCCACACACAGTGGGCTGGAGTATCGCTAATAATTAGCACTACTATGCATGCACCAATTGTTCAAATGAGGCAGTGGGTGAGAGGCACGGTAATTTGGAATGCCAGCTGCTTAGGCGGACAGTACCATGATCAGTACAAACTGTGGTAAGCCTTGTGGATCAGCACCTCTTAGGTACTTTAAAAATATTGACTAAGGCTTCTATTCTAATTACTTAGATATAGCCAGGGATGATCCATAATTATGAAAAATGGCACACTTTTCTAAAATTCTAATTAAAGTTTTTTTTTCCTTGTATTCTCTCCCAGAAACCAAAATAATGAAGTACACGTATGTTCACTTCAATATTCCCTGAGGATTCTACAGTAATGTATTACATTTAGCCTCAAGGTTAAAACACATACTTACTTGCATTTTTCCTCTTTAACCATGGTCTGAGACAAATTATTCAGTGTGCAGTGCTCATAAAGTTTCATCTTCCAGTGCTTATGCGGCTAACCCACATTTTTGGAAGTGTGAACAACACTGTCACTCACTAGATCTGTTGATTAGCCGTAAGCATTTAATAAAGCCATCAACACATTGACAAGTGTAAGAATAAAACGTTTTCTCAACGTTTCCTAAAATAAGGTATGAAACAATTATATATATATATATATATATATATATATATATATATATATATATATATATATTTGTTGTAATATTATCTTTGTTGTGTATTGCTATTCTACAACAATTTCACTGCTTAGTAGGATAGTTGAAAGCTCCACATTTAATATTCTTTTTTAAAGTCTGTCTCAGCTCATGTTTCTCATTAAGCTAACAAGCACAAGTTGTCAGTTTGGTCACTTTTACCTGTCTAATGGTTTCAGTCTGATATTTTGATTAATGAGCTGTTTCAAAAAGAGCTGTAAAGAGCTCTTGTCTTGTCCTCTTTGGGGAGAACAGAATACATAATCATGGTTCCACACAAGAAAAACAAAACATTTACAGAAATATTCAAAGTCATGTTGAGGTTGATGTTCAGCCTAATTTTTTCTCTCTGTGTTTGAAAGAAATTTGACAGGCTTGGGCCTTATTAGACACAGTGGAAATACCCAGTGTATCATCCCTATATCTATGCTTGAGGGAAGAGTTTTTGTGGATTTGCTGGATTGTGTGGTTCTGACTCCCTCCAGTACTGACCTCCGGCTATGAACATAGCCCTTGAGCTTCTTAGAAGTAGAAAGTACTTACAAATATAGATGAAATAGACCACATTTTATATCACTTTAAAATAGTTTTCTTTCCTTTTTCTGACAGCTAATTACAAGCATCTTCACTTTAACATCTCAGAAGTGAACAATCTTGCTAACACTGACACTCTGCCTGTGGCCTTTTTAAAATTCATTGTGCATATATTTAATGAGACACACTACAGTTTCCAAGGTCTGTTTACTTCCTTTCCATAGTTATAGAAGTATTACTTTCAAGAGCTTACCCACATAATCCCCATGAACATTATCACAACATGTAGACAGGATTCACTGTTCTCCAGTAATATTGCTTTTAGTAAAATATCAAACCAAAGCCTAAATTTGTCAGACCTTGTTGCCTGTTGTAATCACGAGTTTGGGATTTTGACTTAAGTATGAAATTCATTCATTCATTCATTATCTGTAAGCGCTTATCCAGTTCAGGGTCGTGGTGGGTCCAGAGCCACTCATTGGGCACAAGGCAGGAATACACCCTGGAGGGGGTGCCAGTCCTTCACAGGGCAACACACACACTCGCATATTCACACCTACGGACACTTTAGACTCGCCAATACACCTACCAACCAACGTGTGTTTTTGGACCATGGGAGTAAACCGGAGGACCCCGAGGGACATTTTTAGATTAGGTAATAGACAGGTCCCAAACAAGCCAAGTTCACTAAAAGAAAAAAATAAAATGCCAGTGTAGTGTTTAAGTGTTGGGTTAAAAAACTAAAATGTTTGTAAGAAAATTTACCATGTTGTATGGCAGAACAAACCTATACTCTTACCCTAACATGAAACTGTAGGAGAATTCATGGCTTTATATCTCTGTTAATTAAATCCATAAGTCATTAGACATAATGGAACTGCAAGCTGTAAATTTACAAGTACAGTAGGCATAGCATGTGTCATAAAAAAAGTGTCAAAAAAAAAAAAATATATATATATATATATATATATATATATATATTTTTTTTTTTTTTTCTTTTATTCTGTGACCGCTTCACGTCAGTGTGGCACTGGGTCTGGAGCCTACCTGAAACCACTGAGCACAAGGAAGGACCTAATCCTGGACCTTTTAGTTTTTCACTATTCCAAATAGCCCTTTTCTAGCAAATAAATGCTGTGTGGTTATAAAATAAATAAATAAACAAATAATAATAATAATAATAATAATAATAATAATAATAATAATAATAATAATAATAGGCGGCACGGTGGCGCAGCAGGTAGTGTCGCAGTCACACAGCTCCAGGGGCCTGGAGGTTGTGGGTTCGTTTCCCGCTCCGGGTGACTGTTTGTGAGGAGTTGGTGTGTTCTCCCCGTGTCCGCGTGGGTTTCCTCCGGGTGCTCCGGTTTCCTCCCACAGTCCAAAAACACACGTTGCAGGTGGATTGGCGACTCGAAAGTGTCCGTAGGTGTGAATGTGTGTGTGTCTGTGTTGCCCTGTGAAGGACTGGCGTCCCCTCCAGGGTGTATTCCCGCCTTGCGCCCACTGATTCCAGGTAGGCTCTGGACCCCCCGCGACCCTAATTTGGATAAGCGGTTACAGATAATGGATGGATGAATGGAATAATAATAATAATAATAATAATGTGCATGTACTGTAATTCTGTGGCTCCAATAACTGTCTCTGGAATTATTTATGAGGCACAACAACCTCTCTCTCGCTCTCTATCTCTCTCTCTCTCTCTCTTTCTTCTTTCTCTTGGGTAACACAGACTAAAAGCAGGTGTAATTTGTATGCTGCATATAATGGAAAGTGATAGCAAGAAAGAAACAATAAATATTAAATATTCTATAGATGCTGTATTTCATTTTTTTTATCATTATTTAGCTATTTTTTTATTTAGCAGACCAGTGGCATAATACAGGGGGTTTCCAAGTTCAACCGATTGTAACTGGGCTAAATGAAAATAAGATTTATGTTTGATTGAGGAAAGGATGTCATCAGATGTAGTGAAATTTTATAAGCCGGTTCCTGAATACTTGGCTGGGACATAACTTGCCAAATGTATTATCTTGGTTAACAACTAATAAAGCTGAACTTGAACTCCATTACTGAAATTTTCTTCGGCTGGGTTCGGTATTACCCTAGCTAGCTTGTATATTTGCTATAACCTATAATGCTTTAATAAAAATACAACAAGAATCATACACCACATTCACACATTCTTGCTGGTTTCAGTGTCTGTTGCTTTAAAATATATTGAGCAACGCACAGCTCATTACTGTTGCATGTGAGCAGCAGTAACAAGCGAGCCATAAAGAAGTTCTTGTCCTCTTCAAGCTCTGCTCTCATTTTTGCTGATTTTGCTCAGTTCTCTTGTTTCCTATTTGTGTTTTTGCTTGTTTCTGTCATTTCCCTTTCCTTGTGTCTATTTCACATGATATAACCTAATGTTTGCATGCTATATTACTCACTATATAGCACACTGTTATAGGCGACTGATTTCAGGGTGAATGATTTCCGACTCTAGCCCATGCAGGTTTGCTCATTTCTGTGTAACAGAAACATCATGCCCCCATACCACTAAAATCACTGAGTCTAATTGCACACAAGAGAAGAGACTGAACATGTTGTTTCACAAAGTACCAAGTAAATATACTGCATTAAAAATACCCTTCTACAGACAGCTGTGGGTAAATGTGTGTTCTGAATGTTACCAACCTGCAAATTCCCTTTATTAGATCCATTATATCATAGGTATGCACTAATGCACATTAGTTGTACACTACTAAGTGTGGTGCTTTGTGAGATTGTTTGAGGTCACTGAAATTTGAGCAATATGTATTCAAACATTGCTACAAAATGGCAGAAAAAAGCACTGTTCATCCTGTATATCAGGTAAATTTCTCGTCCTAATTTTTTGTCCACAGTGTGCTTGAAGTAAACTGTCTAACTTGTTGCTATAATATATAATGTATGTTAAAGGATAATGTAAAATGTCCTAGGCTGAAATTTAAACCAAGCAAGTCTAGGAGTCCATAGAGTACTAGAGAGACCAGTGAAGAGTTTATGTATATGGTATAGTGCAGCATAAAACAATGACTAACACGTTGTGGGACTAAATGCTGAACTGGTGAAGGCTGTTAATAGCACTGTTAGAACTGTTTGCCAAGGAAGTTGAAATTGCCACGTATCAGGTGGCCATTGACAGTTCATGATGTTTCAATCACAGAAGTAGAGAGGATGGAAAGGGTTATGAGTAAGGCCATAAGGAAGTGACTAGGCGTGTCGCAGTGTCTAAGTAGTGTGGCATGGTATGGGAGAGGGAGTTACCACTCACAAGTTTACTTGAGGGATTTAAATGTACAAAGGTGAGCTGTGAGATGATTTTGTCAGGATCAAAAGATGCAGTGGTAAGGATCTCCTGGCAAGAGTTGTGGGCAATGGAGGCAAGTTATATTGGGTTTTTGCTGGGAGCAACTTATGACGTTCTTCCAACAGCTTAAAATCTTGGACAGTGGGTAGGTGAAGACCCTAGTTGTGGATTATGTACATGGATTGGCATGCTGAAGCATATTCTTTCAGCTTGCAAGGATAGTTTGTCACAGGGTCAGTATACAGGGAGACATAATTTACATTTTGCATTTACAAGTGGCTGTTGTAATAAAATAGGTTTGTACATGAGGGGGAATGTTTTAGAGAACCTGAGCAGGTTACAAGTATTGGTAGATGGGGTGAAGTACAAGATTGGAAATTGCTGGTGAACGTAGGAAAAAAGCTGCAGGTCCCAGAGTGCATTGTGAGGCCAGACATGGTACTCTGCTCTAAAAGTATAGTTTATTTCATAGAGTTTCATTTGAGGATACAATAGATGAAGCATTCAAAAGGAAGAAGCTGAAGTACATGGACTTAGCGGCTGAGGTGAGGCCTCAAATTACTTGGGGAAATGCACTGTTGAGATGCTATTGTGATTGTTGGTGATATAGCACGTAAAGTTCATGTGGAATTGATGGTACTGAGCATGCAAATAACAGTGCCAGTGGGGCTAGATACAACCTTAGTCACCAGGGAGGCCAATGTGGATTTATGGTTGTTGATGGTAAAGGGTAAGGTAGGACTGCAAAGCTGGCTTGGAGGGGATTGTGTCTGGGACGCCAGAATTCACTGTTGAGCCTTCTGGAGGTGTTGTGGGCTTAATTCAGTGAAACACCAACGAGAGAAGGTGCCTACTTAACTCCTGTGAAGATCTAGTGAAACAGTGGGTGTTTTGGGTACTCATGGGCTGGGCTCAATGAGTAACAATAGTTGTTAAGGATAGCTGTTTGCTGATTGGATAATAAACAGCCGTGGGGGCTGCCGTGGCCTTGAGGTTAGAGAAGCAAGCTTGAGGCTGGAGGGTCGCTGGTGCAATTCCGTGACCAGCAAGGAAAATTCATTTATGGCTTGAGCAAGGCACCTAACCCCCAAACTGCTCCCTGGGAGCCAAGGTGGTTGGCAGCCCTCTGCTCCGGTTGTGTGTGTGTTCACTGCCCATAGTGTTTGTGAAGAATTGCTCACTAGTGTGCGTTTGTGTGTTCACTACGATGGATGGGTCAAATGCAGAGAAGTAATTTCCCTAAGGGGATCAATAAAATAGTGTTTCGTTCATTTCTAAACGGCCACAGCAACCCTAGTGGGTAAATGTTGCTAGATGTGTGTAGTTTCTGATCGGATCATAAATGGCCACAGCAACCTTAGTGTTGAGGTAAAGGATTTAACAGGAATTTTGTGGATGCAAGTAGGAAGAGAGTATTGTGGGCCCTATGAGAAGCTCTAATAGATTGGTATAGGATATTTTACATCTTATGTTGTGTATGATTATAATAATTATAATAGTTTATTTGTTTCATCAGGCACAGCCAATAAAATCCTGCCATAGATTCTGATCTGCCATTTGATGACATTATTAGTAATGTTACTAAAACAGCAATTCTTCATTTTTTTTATTATTATTAATTTAAGAAATGCATTATCAATACAAGAAGCTGAAATATTAACTTGTGCATGTATCACTTCAAGGTTGATTACTGCAGTGTCCAGACTTCTGGATGTTTTAGTAACATCTACAAGCTTCAGCTGATCCAGAATATTGCAGCTAGAAAAAAAGACCCCAAAACAACAACAACAACAACAAAAAAACACCTGTCACTTACTTAGATCACAAGGTGCTGAGAGGCTGTTTGTGCCTAGAATGATTAAATCTACCTCAGTGGGTAGAGCCTTTTCATATAAAGCCCCCAAGCTTTGGAATAATCTTTAAGTCAATGGTTGAGTCTCAGACAGAGCCAGATTTTAAGTTTAGGCTGCAAAACTATTTGGTTATTAGATTCATGTTAGTTAAAAAGCACAGATCTAGGGAGTCATGTACATAAATAATTTTGGTAATCAGCAATGTTTGTGCTGTTGTCCTGCTGCTTCCGTTTTCTCAGGTTTGGTGGTGGTAACGTGGAGGGGTCCCCACTTATCGTGCAAAATATTCAGTGTTGAATTAACATCCACAGTATTGCATTAACTTTTGCACTGTCCATACTAAATCCAATCAAATCAAATTTATTTGTGATATATATAACAATATATAACTGATGTTGTCACAAAGCAGCTTCACAGAATTCCAGTAAGACAAAGATTTGACATGAAATGTAAAAAAAATGTAAAAAAAAAACAAAAAAAAAACAACCCAAGTGAGCAAGCCAGGGGCGACAGTGTCAAGGAAAAACTCCCTCAGAGCTGAGGAAGAAACCTTGGGAGGAACCAAGGCTCACAAGGGGTGACCTATCTTCCTCTGGTCAATCTACTGGTAATAATAGCTAGGAGTTCATGAGAACAGGGCGGCACGGTGGCACAGCAGGTAGTGTCGCAGTCACACAGCTCCAGGGACCTGGTGGTTGTGGGTTCGATTCCCGCTCCGGGTGACTGTCTGTGAGGAGTTGGTGTGGTCTCCCTGTGTCCGCGTGGGTTTCCTCCGGGTGCTCTGGTTTCGTCCCACAGTCCAAAAACACACATTGGTCACCTACGGCCGCTTGGCGACTCAAAAGTGTTTGTAGGTGTGAATGTGTGTGTGTGTCTGTGTTGCCCTGTGAAGGACTGGCGCCCCCTCCAGGGTTCCCGCCTTGCGCTCAATGACTCCAGGTGGGCTCTGGACCCACCGCGACCCTGAATTAGATAAGCGGTTACAGATAATGAATGAATGAATGAATGAATGAGTTCATGAGAACTTCAGTGTAGGGGCAGCTTTAAGGCACTTGGTGGAGGCTGGAGCATGAGGGGCAGCTGGTCTGAAGTGTGGAGGAGGATCTCGACAGCCATCCATCAGTGTCCAGACGGACAGGTGGGCAGTCGTTTACTTGGAAAAAGGTAAAGGGATGGAATTAGTTTTGAACTGTTTGGTGTTTGTAACTAGACTAGTGTCCAGACTAGGTGGGCGATATGGCCTTAAAATAATATCACAATATTTCAGGGTATTATGGAGGTAACATTATTCTTGGCAATTTAAAAAAACACTGAAAAATACTTTTATTAATTAAGAACACACTATTTAAACAAAATCAATGTTATACTTATATAGATTGTAGTCAATTAAAAATATATCTATAAAAGTAAGGAAAAAATCCTAGCATCAGCCAGCTATCAATTGGACAATTATTTACGTTTTAATTTCAATTTTTAATTATTAAATTAAACAGTTAATTAATTAATTATTTTAATTAATTATTTCTTTATTAATTTAACTATATAATATTGTCACAAAAAATCCTCCATATATTTCCTATTGATCTTTGCAAGTAAGTTGAAGCCATATAATTCAATATCTTGCTGTAGTGAGCAATAAAGAAATCATTTAATTTTGACATGGCATACTGCTCTCAAATGCTTCCCTCATGTCTGCACCTGTCTTCATCCATCCCTCGACTTCATCTTCTCCCATACGAAGCGGAAAATGCAGCGAGTTAGTTTCACCTATGAGCAGTTTTTGCTAGACTGCTTCATGACATTGGGTATCAACGTATTTTAATGAGCAATGCTAGTTATCATTTAAAGGACAGGTGTACTGTTTTTCAATCTTTATTGTCCTGGCTGCCTCTTATAATTTTAAGCATTGGTAATCTCGAGTTTCAAAGCACACCTGCAATGCATATTAAAACAAGAGAGCTAGAGCTCATGAGCTCACTGGGTTCAAACTCAGACAGCTTTGAAAGAAGTATATATATTTTCCTTTTATGTTATATGTAGAGATGTGTAGTGCAATCAAAATGGAGAATTCAAAATGTTAAAATGTTAAAATTCTACACTTAAGTATACATTGTAATTGTAAAAAAAGACATCTAGTAAAAATCCTAAGTCAGTAGACCAAAACAACTTTGTGTGTGTTTGTTGGGTTGTTTGTTTGTCATTAATGTTGTAGCATTTTTCCTATATTTTTGTCTTTAGTTTGCTTGCTTTTGTGTTTTGGTCCTCTGGGATCGACAATCAGAGATTTGCTTACATTTTAAGAGATTTTCTTAAATTGTAGTACGGGAAACTTGAAACAAATGTGGAATTTGAAGCCAACATAATACTCATGTGCAATGCAGGTGACCAGTTATCCCACAGTCTACTACAGCATTATGAGTAAATGTTCATCCATCCATCCATCCATTATCTGTAACCGCTTATCCAGTTCAAGGTCACGGTGGGTCCAAAGCCTACCTTGAATCATTGGGCACAAGGCGAGAATACACCCTGGAGGGGGCGACAGTCCTTCACAGGGTAACACGCACACTCCCACATTCAGACACTCTTTGAGTCGCCAATCCACCTAACAATGTGTGTTTTTGGACCGTGGGAGTCACCCGGAGGAAACCCACGCAGACACAGTGAGAACACACCACACTCCTCACAGACAGTCACCCGGAGGAAACCCACGCAGACACAAAGAGAACACACCACACTTCTCACAGACAGTCACCCGGAGGAAACCCACGCAGACACAGAGAGAACACACCACACTCCTCACAGACAGTCACCCGGAGGAAACCCGCCCAGACACAGGTTCCTGGAGCTGTGTGACTGCGACACTACCTGCTGCGCCATCGTGCCCCCCATGAGTAAATATAGTTTAGAGCAAATAGTCTGTAGTATTCTTTTTTATTTATTCATTTATGTGTAATATTTTTTTAAACATATTTCATCTTCATCTACTGCTACTCATGATTTCTGAAACAAAATCTGTAAACAGCGGCAGTAGCCATTAAGATACTCATTAAATCAATCATTAGCCATTCCTGCATAATCTAATGGTGTCATGTATCATGCCCGTTTTGCTTCTGTTGGTTTTTGTCACAGGTCTGGTTTAGTTTGGCTAAACATGTGCTTATTGTCTTGTCCAGTTCCCTAGACAAGCCCTGTACTCTTGTGCTTTGAGTGTACCCTTTATAAGTTCTCTCTCTTCCCTCTGAGCTTTGTTTCTGTAGTTGATGTTTCATGTGCTGTAGTGCCTCCCATTCCTAAGTTTTCTACATGCTTTGTGTTGTACAAATTTGAACAATTTTGAACTTTTGTGGATACTTCTGGAATGAAGGGTATTAATAAGCTATTTGCCTCCCATTCTTGCAATGACAGCTTCTGCTCTAATAGGAAGGATCTGTTGTTGATGTCAAAACATTTCTTCAAGGATTTGATGCCATTCAGTCACAACAATGTTGTGAAATCACGCACTGGTGTTGGTTTCTAAGTTCTGGATCCATTCCATTCCATTCACAAATCCATATAGAGTGCATCACTCCAGAGAATTCAGTTTTAGTGTTCCACACTCACTTGGAATTTGACAGAGTGACCCTAGGCTGCAACTGCTCCTGTGTGTCCTAGGTCATATTGGAAATTACATATTATAATTCATATTATAGTGTATACAACCAAACGACTGTTTCCACAGTGGATGCAACTTTAGGTCTTAATACAAAGAAACATGTATGAAACGAATGCTACAAAATTTGAACATCCTTCGATGATGCACCAAAGTATTCAGTGTATTCACTTCATGGCCATATAATAAAATGTATATATTGTAAAGAGTCTTTCCATTTATACAACAATACAAAATTAGGCTCAGTCTTATGAGAAATGTAAAACTGACAAGTCTTTATAATATTTTTTGTGCAAGCCATAATGAGGTGTTTACATTTTTGGAAAGGGCTAAATCTTACATACAACAAGTTGCTCCAAATTACATTGGTTTAACAAATCACACACTTGCACCTGCAATAAGGGAAAAGATTATATAGAAATCATTGTCAAGTCTGATCTGTGATTTATTTGAAAGGAGAACTATAGAAATAAAATAGTCATCTGTCATTCAGGACCCAAGGGGGTACCTTTATGGTGGGGTGTGATGTACTGCACATTCAAACACAAATGGGGCAATTTGTGCAAATAGCATGCGTAACTCAGGTGTGGATGTGCATGTGGACTCCTGAGAGTGGTTCCTCACCTCCACCACATCAGTTAATGCTGCAGAAGTGGGTCAGAGAAATGAATTAGGAGTGTCATTGGATAAGGACACTGATGATAGGGGAAAATGCATTAGTCAAAATGAAATAAAGCATGCCGGCCCCACTTCAGTTTAGGCATTTAGGTCTCTACTGCTCTTTAATTAGATTGGTTTGAATAGTAATAGATTTTAAATTAACTTTTAAAGTAACTTTTTTCCCTAAAAGACTATAATAACCATTTTTTGTCCTTCTAAATAAGTAAGAAAAAAAGAATTTATTTATAACGCACTCTAAAAACAACCTTTTAGGGGTTTAGGGGTGTGTGATATGACAATATCACATCGGGAATGATAAGAATTTGTCCCTGATACACCATCTCAGGGAGATCTTTGGATCATGCTAATGCACATACAGTCCGCTTGTCATGGACTTGCGGAGGGCGGACTGACGGATGCGGACTCACTCGCTAAAACACAGTACTTTACTAACGATAAATAACAAAACAAAGAGACTTGTACAGAAGGAAAACAAACAGGGAACCAAGCAGGCTAAACTGGACATGGGGAGCTAAACAGGGCAAACGGGAAAGACAGGCTAACGAACAAAACAACGACAGAGGAAATGAAACGACAACATGGAAAACAATAACGGAGAAACTTGCAGAGACAGACAGACTTGATAACATATACCGAAACAGTACAAAGGAGAAATGTCCGACCAACAGGAGAGACACAAGGGAACTTAAATACAAGACACAGACAAGATACACCTGGAACAGATAATGAGAGGGCAGGGTAACAAATGAGACACAGACGAGGAGGTGGAACAAAGGCGATACTAGGGCAACAACAAAAAGAGCCATGTCCTTAAAGAGCACATGGCCGGGAAAACAGACATGACAGGATGAGGGCGTGGCACCGCTGCAGTTCTTTTGAGTTGTTTACATACTGTGTACATATTACACATCAGTCAAATGGGCAGACTCTCAAAGAGGACTTGCAAAAATAAAAATAAAAACAATTCAAAATAAAGTACAACAAATAAAAAAATATGTGGATCTCCGCTATGGCCGTATAGCTAGGACTCTCAACTTTAACAACACATCCATCAAGTCTGTAGACCAATCAGGGGCGATGCTCAAACAAAGGTGCAGGGAAGCAACCATACTTCGGTGCCTAACAGATGCGTCTGGCTTTAAAGGGGAAGAGGTGTTAGAAACAAGACTAAATATCAGAATAAATCTAGGTGAGTCAGAAAATTTATAGTGAGGGTAAAAAGCCATTTGAAGAGGTGCATGAGATTAGTCAAGGAAAGTAAAATTTAAAATGTTGCCATTAAGCTTTTTTTTCTGCAGTAAAATTACTCATTTTCCTTATGGAGAGGTTGGGGTCTTTGAAGATTCCAAAGGAAGATTTCAAGGAAGATTCCAAAAAAATTTAGAAAAGTGCCTAAAATGTTTTGTTGTTTTGATCATATTTTGACCACTAAAGATTCATTTCAATATCTTTAAAAATTCTGAAAGCTTTTCATAAAATTGCCTCTAGTTTATTCACTGCCTCAGAATTTGAGTATGTAATTTTCCAGAAAATGGAAAAAATACCTGGAGTGTTAAGAGGTTAAAAACCAGCATGAAAAAAAAATAAAATCAAGATTGTGATCCTGACAAAAAAAAGGTCAACAGAGACTGATTAATCCCTATATATATAACAAATTACATTGATCAAGTCTGGAAGAAATAAAAGCATGAATGATTTTCTCCAGGTCAGAAAAACACAGAAAAGTCTTAAACTTTGCAATTTTTCTGAGCTGGAAGAAACTATTTCTTACCACGGAGTTGAGTTGAATTGAATTGTGAAACTGACAGACACCCACTTTGAAGTTGTCAATGTCATCTTGAGGAATTTAAGGAAGACAATAATAATTAGCACATTCTGACATGTGACTGGGGTTTTCCCCTGACTTTGACAGACACTCAACTGTATTTAGTCATTAGTTATATAACTTTTATGGTTGAAATGACTCCCTGTGCTCCAGTAACTAATTTGTTCTGGTAAAGCACCTGTTGCTAATTTGGATCAGATTTACTGAAGATTTTGTCAAATTACAAAACACATTTTCAGAAATGTGAATACTGTCAGTCGACAGTCATGAACCAGTTTATCAACTGATTATCAACAACGTGTGAATAGATCTTTATTGGTCTTTCAATAAAGATGTCATAAACCAAATCAACAGACTACTTAAGAATGCTGGAAACATTAATAAGACTGCCAACAAAGTATCTACATGGACTGTACAGACTACAGGGTATGTATCAAAAACTGTTTAATTAATTTTTATTCATTCAGGTTAGGGCTGTGTTATATCTTTTAGTTCACAATAAAATAATAATAATAATATATATATATATATATATATATATATATATATATATATATATATATATATATATATATATATATATATAGTCATGATTTTTAAAATGATTGAAAAAAATCAATATTGTGATATTCAGACTTGTTTACGCAATGACATCATGCAGTTATCCATAATACAACATATGTTCTTTACACAAGTGAAGTACGGTGGAAAGTGGCTCTGAGGCGGAGGAATTTGCTAAAAAAAAAAGTGGCTTGTGGAGGTTACAATAAATCAGATGTACAATAAATCATGGTATTACATTAGAAATCAAAGAAGCCTGTAATATTGTTAATACATGTTATATACATATTTAGACACATTATAATTCATATTAAACTAACATTGATTTTGTTGCAATAGTCTATTTTTGAAATTAATACAAGTATTTTTCTGTGTTTTGTTCATATCGCCAAGAATATCTTTATATATATTTCGCTGACAGTTGTATTAAACATTATTATATTCTTAATTCATGGACAACATTAATTGCCTTTGGGTTTCTGAAAAGCACTATATAAGTACAAATTCTTATTATTTTTTATTATGTAGTCCATTGACTCAAGTCATAAGTCACAAGTTTGTTGAAAGACAGATAAGATGCAGTTACATGTTTTTAAAAACCTGTTGTTGAAAAGCTGAAGCTGGTTCATGACTGTAGACTGACTGGTAGATTGTTTGTCTAAATGCAGATGGTCCAAATAAAGTGTTACCAAAAAGCATAGAGTGTTTTTGCTGACAAACTTGATTGACCCGGAAGGTGGATTGGTGACCTGAATGGTCACACAGAGCGAGAGCAAACCAAATTCTTCAGAGACAGTCACTGTGAAGCAGGGCTTAAAACCATAACTCCAGGACCCTGAAGTTGTGTAAATGCAACAATACCTATTGTGCCAATGTGCCGCATTGACAGTATTTTGTAAATATATAAAAATATATATATATTTTGCCTGTAATACACTCAAATACATTGGAATACTAGCAAAATAAGAGGGGAATATTTATGGAATATTGTTTACACCTTTTGAAACAGTCTTCAGTAAGCAGGTAAAATGGTAACAGGTAACATATGTTTAGGGTATAAAACGAGTCTGAAACAAAGGCTTAGTCTTTGCAAAATGTGCAACTATGTAACCTTAAATAAGAATTGCCAAACATTTCAAGCTGAATTTTAATAATGCAAGATTATAAAGAATTGGGCTGCTCTGTCCAGTGTGTATTCCTCATGCTCAAGACTCAATGAAGTCTCCAAGCCCTGACAAGGTGAAGCAATTAGAGAAAATGGATTAATGGTGGCATTTTCCTTTCACCCTGAATGTTTTTTTCTTGTATAGGTCAAACTGTTAGAGCTTTTAAAATTCAGTAAAATTTTTCAAAGCTTATTCAAGGTCATTTTCCAATTTATACTTTTTTTTCAAGTAAGCAAGACACAACTGTCACTGTTATATAACCTAATAGATTTTAAATAACTTTTATTTACCACACTTATTCACAACAGCCATCTAATTTCTGTTGTGGCTCCCCATTAACACATACATATTTAGCTTTGTGAAACTGTCAGGCACCCAGTTTGAAGCTTGTCAGTGTCATCCTGAGAAATTTAAAGAAGACACTAATAATTTGCATCATCTGACATTCACTGCATGTGACTGGCTTTTTTCTGACTTTGACAGACACTCAACTGTATTTCTCAGCATGACATAGCACTTAAAAAATGAGTATGGGAATAGGAAGTGTTTATATGAATCCATTTACAATGTTCTTGAAATGATTTCACAGTGGAAGGTAATGTTCGTTCTTTATAATTTCCCTTGAATGAAATGTAGAATAAAGTTAGGACATTCTTAACTACCTTTATTGAGCCATTTAATTACACAGACTATTAATTAACACACTTTGCATAATCTAGCGCTGACTACTTTTTGAGTGCTACGATACATACAGCATAATATCCCTTGGCTCTCAGCTGAACATTTAATTTAAAGAACCTTTTAAACTCTAAAGTTTGGGAGTTATTACTCCTGGTTCGCTATTCCATTTACAAGTATTTCTAGCTTCTGAACTAACAGTTAACATTCAGTTTACATTCCATATCAACATAATATGATCTGCTTTTCTAAACTTTCCATTTTCTCTGAGGTCACAGGATAAGAAAGATGTGGGAAAAGTGTTCACATTAAACAACATTGCATAATAAAACAGCACACGAACTTTTTCATTTCATTTTGTTAAATGTCAAGATATATGTGTAAAAAAAAAGACAGCTACAATTATAAAGCAGTTCAAATGTGTATATGCTTGTGGAGATGGCATGGTTTTTCAAAAGATTCCATATTTTTTAGTTATAGATTTAGCTTGTCCTTTTGACCTTAATGTTATTTAAAATTCTGTGTCTGCTGCTAGAGTCAGAGAACATTTCTGTTTCTACTTTGTTGTATTCTGTGTAATAAGCAGAATTACATGCATTAAGGAAGTCTCAGACATATTCTGTAAACATTCTAGTGTTCCTAATAGAAATTTAATTTAAGCAGTTGTGGTGTCCTTGCCAGTGAATGGAATAAAGTGGTTAGAGAAAATGAACTAATGATTGAAAGTTTTGAATAGCAGACATATTTTAGGTTCAAATTGTTAATAGTTAAAACAGAACTGTGCTGACCTGTAAAGTAAACATAGCTTTTTTAGTTAGTCAGTTTTTTTTTCCATTTAACACATTTTCAGGTCTCCAAACCATGCCCTATTATTGAATTATACCAGTTACCATTTATGCAATGTCACAATTATGATAAATTATTAAATCATTAAATCACAATTATTAAATCTTGTTCAGTAACTTTTATTTTATAATTATTTTGTATAGTTTTTATAGATAAAAGATTTTGTTCTGAAAACAATACAACTTAAATAATAAAATGGTCAAAACACCTTAAAATGGTGTATACAATTTTATGGAGGGAAAAACATTCATTCATTCATTCATTATCTGTAAGCGCTTATCCAGTTCAGAGTCACGGTGGGTCCAGAGCCTACCTGGTATCATTGGGCGTAAGGCGGGAATACACCCTGGAGGGGGCGCCAGTCCTTGAGGGAAAAACAAACAAATTAAAAAAGAAAAAAAAAAAAACTGTTTCTGTTTAATTTTGTAGCTCAACAGACATATATCGACTGAAGGGCCATAATGGTCTAGTAAGTGCCTTTGGATATATAATACTCATTTAAGTTCTGCAATTACAACCACATGTCTGCTGAACAGCAACAGAATGAAAACATTATGATTCTGTGAGGGTGTGTGAAAGAGCCTCTCACTAACAGCAATTTATGAACATGACACTGATGATGGCCTCAGCATTCACCACCACGCGCTTGCGTGGAGCCTGTCCCTGTCATAGCTGACTTGCAGCTTAAGAACAATAAAGCAGATTTAGTGTGGTATCAAATATTAATCATTGTGCCTGTGAATATTTTAATGGTAGATGAAGTGCACTAGCACATACTCCCTCACACATGCATACTGGAAAAAGGAGTGCCAACATGCACACACACACACACAGTCTCTTGTGATGTGATATGCTGTGGGTGGGCTTGAATTGATGAAAAATGCACAAGCTTAACCATATTTCACATCCTCCCATAGTGTACATGCTTAACTAAAGGAGAGTAATTAGATGATGTGAGCGAGCAGGCAGATGCTGATTGGCTGGAGAAGTAGGTCTCTGTCACAAAGGATCTACCTATTCAAACTAAGTCGTCTTCTTGCACTTTTGACCTCAACACTCATTTGGAATACTGCAATATATATCTCATTGTTATAGTTTATAAATAAATGAAAATAAATCAAATAATGATATAAGCGGTCTGGTCTGTTTAGGAGTTGGCTCCTCACTGATTGGACATAGGAGTGTGATATATCATGTTATTCATGATAATATAATTCATTCATTCACTCATTCATTATCTGTAACTGCTTATTCAGTTCAGGGTCGCGGTGGGCCTGGATAAAATCAGTATAATTAAAATAAAATAATACATTTACATTTACATTTACATTTATGCATTTGGCAGATGCTTTTATCCAAAGCAACTTACAAAAGAGGATCTAACATTCGAACTACAGCACAAATTATACAAAATACCTTACATTAAGTGCAATATGCCAGGAAGTAATAAGTGCATTAAAGAAAGACATTCAGTGCAAAAGATACTCTCGGAAGAGCTGGGTTTTCAATGATTTCTTGAATGAAGAGAGGGTTTCTGTTGCTCTGATAGTGCTTGGAAGCTCGTTCCACCAGCGTGGTACCAGAGATGAGAATAGCCTCAACTGACCTGTACGGGGGGTTGGTCGTGTTAGTAGGCGCTCCTTTGAGGAACGGAGAGGGCGGGCGCTAACGTATGGTTTTAAGAGTCTATTGAGGTAGATGGGAGCAGAACCAGTGAATACTCTGAAGGCCATCATTAGTGATTTGAATTTGATGCGAGCAGCTAAGGGTAGCCAATGCACCTCAACTAATAGGGGCGTGACATGTGCTCTTTTTGGTTGGTTGAAGACCAGGCGTGCTGCCGCATTCTGGATCATCTGTAGTGGTCTCACAGCACAGGCCGGAAGACCTGTCAGGAGGGCGTTGCAATAGTCTAGACGGGAGATTACTAACGTCTGAACGAGGAGCTGTGTTGTATGTTGAGTTAGGTATGGCCTAATCTTCCTTATGTTGAATAGGGAGAAGCGGCACGATCGAGCTACAGCGGTAACGTGATCTGCGAAGGTCAGCTGGTCATCAACCATGACACCTAGGTTTCTTACAACCTTGGTGGAAATTTTCTGCATTTTGGTATTGTGGTAGATTTATTGTTACATTATTTGTAAATCAAATAAATAAAAATCTTGGTAAGTTATTTTTGTTTACAAAATATCCTGATGTTTACAGATTTTTTGTTTCTACTGTGTTGGAAACTTACATTTTTACTACACTAAGTTATTTATTCATGTTGTTGCAATAGTAAGTTGAAATGAACAAAATGTTTTAAGCTTTTGTCATATCACCAAGAATCTGGCTATTGTGAAAATATCCAGAAAAATTGTGATATCATTTTAGGGCCTCTGTCTTTCCCCTGTGTAGTAGTATGTTGCTCCTCCCTCTTCAGAATAGCTATTATTTCTTTAGTCTTGTTACCATTAATGAAATATTGACATATGAATATCTCTTTACCTCTATTGATCAGTCCCAAGACTGTAGTATCATCAGCAAATTATACTAGTGTTGGTCTTTGAGGCAAACAGTCATATGTTAATAGAATGTAGAATATGGGTCTCAACACATAGCCCTGGGGGTGATTTGTGTGCTAGATGTGCTGTTGATGATTTTGACTGAAGTCTTTCTGTTTGAAATGAATAAAACCTGGTTACAGAAGAGAGTTGACAGTCCAAGAGTTTGGAACTTGGTGGTTTGTTTTGATAGGATGACAATGTTCAATGCCAGGCTGTAGTCGTTGTCTCCTAATGACAGTTATCTGGAAATGCTTTTCATCAAATACAGACCATAAATTATACCATAACACTGTCATACCATATTGATTGTTAGGTAGAGGGATATAGAGAGAGACACTAAAAGAGACAGAGATAACACATAGTGTGAAAAAAAGAAATGAGACCATATGAGCAGGATAAACATCTGCCAAATGTTAGCATTTCAGATAGAGACTTGTCTCTATATAAATGATGCAGCCTTTTTAAGCAGACATCAGAAACAAAGAACTGAATACTTCTTTGAACTTTACTCCCAGAAATATGCATGCTATGCCACAGTGTGACTTTTTTCCAATAGAAGCCACACACTTGTCAAAGATTGTCATCTACTTCTTTATAGCAGCACAAAGCAGTGCCATGAGATTCAGGCTAACACAGAATAATGGAGTGTGACAAAGTTAAATGTGTTAATAAAAAAAAAGTCTGTCTCTCTCTCTCCCTTTTCTCAGAACACTGACTCTTGGCAGAGGGACTAGCCTCTGTTAGAAACAAACGACACTTAATCCATTGAGTTATCTGTAACGCCACTGTGATAGGGCAGCTCACATAATGCGCTCAGTTGAATAAGATGGACACACTGTGTAGTCCATTAAAGTAGATTCCATTCAACCTATTACAAAAGCCAGTGTGCAGTGTATCATATCTCAATATTATTTAGTCAGCGACAGAGTGATGTGGAGATTTCTAGCCACATGAACTTCTTGTATAATTTTTTCATGGTGGCATAAATATTTAAAATTCTTGGGATCAAGTCCAGATTGAGTGAAATAATAGTATGACATTTCTTATATTGGCTCTTTTGCATGAAAGTGTCTGTAAGATTCTCCAGCCATATCATATTACTGGTGGTGGGAGGTGTTGTTAAAAATGTCTTTTGGAACTGTTTAAATGTAGTCAATTGAAAAAAGTCACAGGCTGATATATAGGAGACTAATAGAAATGGGGCAGCACATTGGTGCAACGGGAAGGGTCACTGTCACACAATTCCAGGGTCCTGAGGTTAATTTAAAAGTGGCCAGAGGTGTGAGTGTTTTAATGTGTGATGTTTTGTGATTGACTGGCACACCGTCCGGGCGGTGTTCCAGCCTTGTGCCCAGTGATTCTGTGTAGGCTCTGGACACACCTCAACAATGAATAAGATAAAGCAGTTACAGACAGTGAATGAATGAATAAAAGAGATGGCACTGATCTGATACTAGATATAAGTATTGGACAGATACCAGCACATAATGCTGGTTTAATAACAGTGTAGTAGTGCTGGGCGATGTGAGCGCAAATCAATATCATGATTAATTATACATTTTACCACAATTACAATTAATGAACGATTATTTTGTTTTTATATGTTTGATTCTTATAGCTCAGCGATGAGGCTTGCACTGTAAATATACTCCAGTATTAAATATGGGATATTTTTTGTAATGTTTCTAATGTTTGTTTTTTTCAGCATTTACATTTGTTCAGTGCTGTATTAATTATAGTCAAAACACAGCATGTCCAAAACACAGCGGCTGTTTTTTTCTTTGGAACTAGCTGCTTGAGTTGCTTGGTCTGCTTCGGCATTTAGGTTGCTTCCATGTGGCAGATAGGGGCAGAATCATGTGACTACAGCTTGGTAGTGTGGTTTTAAAGGTTCAGTACATGAACACACAGAGGGGACATTACAGAATAATAATAATTTAAAAAAAACACAATTCAAAAGAATTGATATAATCAATATAGACAAGACTATGTCGATTAGACGTTCTGAATGTTGATTTAGATTATTTTTGATTAATTGCCCAGCCCTACAATGTAGGTACAGAAAGATCGAAACATGCAATAAATGTAGCCTAAAATAACATGCACTCTTACTTACCCTGTTGTTAGCTTTGCATTTTTTCATTAAGTAGAAGTGTCTGAGTTAATCTGAGCATGGCAGCCTCCTTTAAGATGATAATTTTCAATTTAACATAGACCATTTTTTAAGATTTGTACATTTTAAAGAAGAAAAATGTGATTTGTATCAGGAGAATTGGATGCACTGTTATGGAAAACAAAAAAGGGTGACTGTACCTCTTCTATACATTACACCTTATATAATTCTGGGGCCAAGTGTGCTCATTTGATCAATGACTAAGCTGTCTGATCAATAGAAAGTGGTTGAAATTTAGCTGATGTAAGTAAGTGCAAGCCCTGGCCTTGAGGTTAGAGAAGCTAGCTGGAGGGTCACCGGTTCAGTTCCCAGGACCAGCAAGAGAAAAAATCATTCACGTCTGATGTGCCCTTAAGCAAGTCAACTAACCACCAAACTGCTCCCTGGGTGCTGAGGGGGTTGGCATCCCTCTGCTCCGGTTGTGTGTGTGTTCACTGCCCCTATTGTTTGTGAAGGACTGCTCACTAGTGTGCATTTGTGTGTTCACTGCCACAGATGGGTCAAATGCAGAGAAGCAATTTACTTAAGGAGATCAATAAAGGTGTTTCTTCTTCTTCTTTTCCTCCTCCCTTTAAACATTTGGCCTTATAGCTCAGAAGGGACAAAGGAGCACTCTGTTTGACAACTGTTGCATATTTTAACACTGCTGTTGCATTAAGTTCATTGCCTCTAAGTTTTTACCTACAGAAGAGGCTCCTAACAATTTGTCATTACACTGCAATAGGATTCCAAATACACATTGTGCTTTTTCACTCTCAGACAAAGCACCATGCTGTGACCGACATGTCTCTGGGATGCAGGCCCAGGGCTCGCATTAACTGTGAATTAACATGTCACTTGTGTTGTTGCACACTGTGGCTGTAGTGTGCCATAATTTATTGCGATAACAGCAAAATAGAACAACCCCCACAAAACATATGCTACATTAAACCCCCCAAACTCCAGCACCCATATTGCCTGTCTAGTCCACAGTCATAAAATATTTGGGCAAAACCCTGACATACATCATGAAGTTCAGATATTTTGTGGTTCCCTCAGACAAATGCTTAAAAGTACACAAAGCCGTTTGCAGTGTCCACTCACCTATTGACTCTTTGGCTATGCTGGTATTGATTTTATTGCGTGGAGTGCATGCACTGTGCACTCACTTAAAGGTTAAGCCATCAACTCATGAAGCTCATGAACTCTATAGACTCCCATCACCTCAGAGCCAGACTACAAAATGCTGAATGAATGTTGATTATTTGTACTTCAATAACAGCCGAGGTCAAATATTATACATGGATTATGGTGTAGGAAAATGTAGTACTGCAATATATATTTTTTAAATTGGAAAAAAAACAGGCAACAAGATTCTATGTAGAATATAAATTTTTGAGACCAATGTATTTTTTTAATATTCCACAAAAAAGAGACATAATCATATATTAAACTCAATACAAGTATTCTGTTCTGAGTTTTGGAATTGTGTGAACCAAATCTTTCCAGATTGAAGTTTTTTTTAGCAGCTGTCTCTTTTCCATCTCTAAACAGACACTTTTCATTGCAAAATGATAAGTAGCATCATACGGGAATTGTTTGTCTAGTTACTGTTGTAAAATGTAATGTAATAAAATAAAATTAGGACCCTGGAGCTGTGTGACTACAACACTACCTGCTGCGCCACTGTGCTTCCCAATATCCATATAAAAGCATGAAATTAAATATGACGCTTTGCAGCACTGGAGCTCCTGCACATGAGCTTAAGGTGACAATATCAGCTAGAGACGGATTGGACATTAGGCTGTTTGATAATTGAACTACGTACAGTACCTTGGGATGAGAAAGAAAATAGTACTTAATAATGTTCTAATGGCTGAATGCTATCAAATCACATGTTCCCATGTTGAGTGGCTATTGGCTGTTTAAAGCCTTA
Organism: Hoplias malabaricus; assembly: GCF_029633855.1. Lineage (NCBI taxonomy): Eukaryota > Metazoa > Chordata > Actinopteri > Characiformes > Erythrinidae > Hoplias > Hoplias malabaricus. The sequence continues at coordinate 29,108,200 of NC_089814.1, forward strand.
GATTTGTAAGTTGTAACTCAAACAAAAACTAGCCTTTAAGGTTATTATCACTTAATTTCAAAACAAATGTAGAATAAATAGAGTGTTTCACAAACCTTTGGCCAAAATGTGTTACTTCCAATAAATTCAAACCTTATTAGTGACCTTTTGAAGCTGTTCAAGAATTATGTAGGTGTTTACATTACTATTCACATACAGGCATTAGATTAGATATGAATTTTAAGTGCAGTATGACAAAGTGATTGGCGAGAAACGTCTTTGGTAGGTGCAGTGTGGCTAAGTTGAGGTTTTGTTCCAGTAAGTAAGTAAATTAAAATGCATGGTGCAAAGTGAGTTTACATGGTGAGGTGAGATTGTGACGGACGGTGGAATGGTGCACTGTGCTATTGGCTGTTTAGCATCCTGATGTCCTGGGGGAAGAAGCTGTCTTGGAGCCAACTGGTTCTGGATTTTATGCTTCTGTATCTCCTGCTGCCGGACAGCTGTAAGAACAGACACTTGCGCATGTGGGTGTCCTTTATGCATTTTACTCACTAATTTAATGACCAAGCGTGTAATCCACCTGGTATGTCAAGAAAGATCAAAAGTCAGATGCTATTAGCTAGTACATTTTCCCATTTGTAGATTCATTTCTGCTAACAATGAGACCCACAACTGAAGAGGTATTACTTGTTAAAGAACACTATTCAGAAAACTTCAGAACTTTCAACTTGGCAAGTCTGCACTTTCTGTAATGACCTTTTACTCTCACACTCTTCATGAGGTTATGAAATAAATTCTGTGCTCGAAATGCTATGCCATATATGGCCTAAACTTTCCCCCATATTAATTCTTTTTACTCTCCCTCTCTCTCTTATATAGATTGGTAAAATAGCAGGGTGCCTTAAACCTCAAAGGAGAGTGTAGCATGCTGTAGGTGTGCGCATGGGGTGCAGGGAGGTTCAAAGATGACTACAGTTCAGCTGGAGATGTTTTCACTCGCCACCTCCTGCAGTAGAGTAAGCCAAGGGCAGATTTACTAGAGGGTTTACACAGCCTCGTGCTGCGGCGCACCTTACTTCCAGCTCTGGCGGATGCAGCTTTTTTTTTCCTTTGGTTCTGCAACTATGTGAATCTGTGCAGCATAACATATTCTCAGTTTTGAGTAGGAATGTCCTGATCCATATTTTTTTCCCATGATCTAATCCAAGCCATTTACAGTTATATTAAATACCAGCAGATGCCAAAGCAATCAGATATCAGAATCTGAACTTGATAAAACTGTTACTTTAATAAAACAGTAAAATATTTGTCATTTAGTTAACAGACACTTGCATAGGCTACCATCATGCCCAGTGATGGGGCGGATGCCTCTTATCTGCTTAGAGAGATAAGGCCAGTTTCACTCTGTAATAGTTACGTCAAAGAAATTTGCTGCTATGAGGCAATTACCCCTAGGCCCCCACCCCAGTTGAAGCGTAGCCCCCCTAATCATTCATCTCTAGTGACGACTCTGTTTCCATAGACAATATTTCATTTAATGACGACTTTAATGACGGTGTTCAGTATTTCAATCCAGTGCAATTTACTTATTTGATGATCTGGCTACCCTTTAAAATGCTGAGGTAAATGGCCATTAAATATGTATTAATAAACATTTAATCACGAGTAAGCTACAATTTCAAAATGCATTTACCTTTTTCTGTGGGAAAAACTTCAAAAATTTTCTGTATCTGCTTACCAATACAGAGCTAGAGCCCTACAAGTTAAATAAAATGTTTGTCAGATGCTTTATAATTCTAAAGATTGATCACCAACTTATTTTCAGTTTATAAATGACTTGTTTAAGGCAAACAGGAGATATACAATTGCATATTTATGCATTTATTGTTCACCTGATGGTGACAATATTGGTGATCTGCTACATCTTGCATCGTTGTTAGGAGTAACATTTTTAACAGTTCATAAGATCCTTTTAGGCGGCACGGTGGCGCAGCAGGTAGTGTCACAGTCACACAGCTCCAGGGACCTGGAGGTTGTGGGTTCGATTCCTGCTCCGGGTGACTGTCTGTGAGGAGTTGGTGTGTTCTCCCCGTGTCCGCATGGGTTTCCTCTGGGTGCTCCGGTTTCCTCCCACAGTCCAAATACACACGTTGGTAGGTGGATTGGCGACGCAAAAGTGTGTGTCTGTATCGGTTACAGATAATGAATGAATGAATGAAAGATCCTTTTATACTTACATGTCTTTGACTTTCCCCATTCTTATTAAGCAGAACATAAATGTATAAACAAAGTAAGGGAATTTGTGTTTGGTAGATTATTTCTTTGTTGTAACAATGCTTTTTGGCAATGCGTCTTATACTGTTTGAAAAGCCTGTTAATTTCCCTTTTAAATGGTGCCACATTTGTAAGGAAGATGCATTTGTGGGATGAGCAGTAGAGCGTGAGCATGTGGGTTGCACCTCCATCAAACTCACTCATATACCTTTGCATCTACCTTATAAAACATTAAGCACTATTTTTCTTAAAGACTATTTTTATTGGGAATTCAAACGATGAACTGCTGTCTTTTGCAGAGTACTGTTCTGACAGGGTCTGTTGAGGCTAAATTGCCCAATCCTTTCTTGAAGCTTTTGAATTTACTAACACAGCGAAAGATGATAAACCTCTTATAGTATGACACAGCTTTGCTTTACTTCTTATGGAGAGCTTACAATCCTTGTGAAATGTTTGTTCAGTCATTGTAAATAACAGTTGAAAAGTGTCTTCGGTGCTTTGCCATGCAGGCAGATGTGCGGGGAGCGTAAAGCAGAGTAAAGCTGATGCAAGCCATTTGTCGGGGGAAAAACCATGGTACCTGAGCACAAGACTGCGTTGCGTTTTTTTCTGAGAAAGTTAATTAGTGTGATAAGTGTTATTTATAGCAATGATGCTGTGGTGATTCAGCATGTGCGGAGAGTGGTTCTGCCCTAATGCTAGCAGGGGACAAAATGAAAGGTCTAGTGTGCTTTGTTTTTCAGCGTTAGCAGTAATTGCTAATGGCTGTGGCTCTAACAAAGCGCTGGCCAGTCCATGTAAGTACGTATATAAGAACAGGAGAGAGAGAAAAGGAGAAACAGATTTGGAGTTACAGAAAAAGATGTCTTATTTGAGTTGTTTTTCACTGCTAATCTATTCAAATGCTTTATAGCTGAGAACTAGTCAATCCAAATACATCACTCTATGTATTATATACATTGTATAAGGTCGTTAATGTTGCCAAGTACATTAATATTGCACAATAAAATAACTTTCTGATTTATATATTTTAAAAAATTAATTTATAATATAAAATTGGAGATCACATAAATGCTTACATTTGTATTAGTTACTGACAGTAGTAACTAACAGCTATGTTTCATAATAAATGCAAAATGTGAAGTGAGCTCATAAGTGTGAGACTAAAAATATATGTGACTTAAAAAGAGAACCTTTTGTTTGTGTTAGGGCCTAATCCAAAAAAAAAAAAAAAAAGCTAACACAAAAAAAAAAACTAAGACTTTGGTTTGCTGTGGAGAATAAACACAGGATTCTGGAGCTCATGAAGTCTAGTGAATCCAAATTTACCCTATTCCAGAGTGATTGGTGTGTCAAGGTACAAAGAGAAGTGCATAAAGCGATGCTCCCTTCATGTACAGTGCCCAAGCCTCTAAACACCGTGTTATAATCTGGGGTTGCTCCAGTTGGTCACATTTATATATATATATATCAGCGGCGATTGCTTATAGACTGCAAGGGAAGCCCAGCTTCCCCTAAAATGTCAAAAATAAGTGATCAAATATATACTGTTGTGTGTACATGTCATTGAATAAATATGCACTACAACGCGCTCAACCTTTGTTCAGAATCAGCTTCTTATCACTGGTAAAGACGTAGCTTTCCTCTCAATCATTCCCGCAGCTTCACAGTGATTTAAAAAGTGTGGACGCGCCACAGAGTTCAATAGCGAAGCAGTGAAGTGCAGCGACACGAGACGAGTCATTGGATAAATGCTGGGCTTTGTCCCGCCCATTGGACACTCAGCGTCTCTGGGGGTCTATGGGGCAATGGGCTGGCCTCGGTTGGCCCGGACGCTCAGCTTCTGCATGATGATTGGCTGATCTGTCTGAGGCTGAATCCCTTTTTGATTGACAGCGAAATGAGCGAATCAGCGATCCTTTGGTGTAAAGATCTGTGGGAGCACAGGCGGACACACTTCACATGGACCAAGGCGGTTTAAGCAGCCTAGCTCTGCTGGCCATTGAGAGGACACTAGTCAAGTCCCTGGAAAACACGCCTTGTTGGTACGACAGGGTCACAGATCATTTTCTTGAAAAGGAACGGGGGGTAGAATTTACGTACAAATAAACCGACACATTTTATGATGTAGGCCGAAATTGAGCTTCCGCTCCTTGAAAGCATCCGCCACTGATATATATATATATATATATATATATATTGTATTGCTGTTCCGAATACCATTTTTTGGGCTTCTGAGCTTCGGCCGGGATTTTTGGCATATATTCAAATAATCGGAGGGTGGTTGTGTATATTGTTGTCATTAACAAATTCCGCTTGCGACCTCCCTCTCTCAAGGCTGCACCGTGGCTCAAAGAGCTAGCTACCTATGCTTGCTAACCTGCTAACTAGCTTGCTAACTAAGGACACAGAGTGTACAGTTTGAGCGAAGGTGCTCTAATTTCATGCACAAATCTGACTAAATGAACTGCGGCGTCACCTTGCTTCATTGTAAGTGTGTTGTTTTAGCACGTTAGACTGTTTTATATGACTGTGTTTCAGGCTTCACTTGCACAAAGACTTATGTTGATGAGCCTGAATACGAGTGGAGTAGGGAGAGCACTGTTTTTACTGCTGGAGCCTGAATGTAGTTAGCATTAACTAGCCAGCCCTAATAATAATCTTAAATGGTTTTGCACAGTGCTGTAAACAAACAAAACAAACATTATTCCTTGGTAAAAAGAGCTTAGATGAAAGAGTCCTTGAAAGTGAAAAATCCTTAAATATAATACATAAGTATAGTGCAAAAATAAGTAAGATTTGTAGTGGAGCTCCAAACTTTTTTGTAAATTTTTCATGGTTAGTGTGTAAAGGTCTGGGGACAGGGAAAACTCCGTTACTGATTACACATGGTTTGCAGCCATCAGAAACAATCTTAAACCCAATGACAATCATTATATGCAGGCATATGTAAACAAAACATTCAAGACAAATATTCACTCTTAGATTTTTGTCAGGATGTGTGCATTTAATATAAGAAAATCTTTAGAGCATTTTCTGTAAAAGGAAAAAAAAACACTCATAAAAATCTAATGCTGTTTGCAGTGTAACATTTGGCAGATGCCAGCAGAAAATGACACTGAACACACTGCTTTTTGTTTTCATAATAAAACTGCCTTTGTATGTTTTTATGAGAGTATTGCTAGCAATAGCTGGCTTCCCTGCTTGAGTGCTTTCTCCTCCTTCATAATCAATTTGAGCTTTAATCATATTTACTCTTCCTTCTCGCTGCTTACCCAGCTCTTTTATTTGAGGCTTTAATATTGAGTATAAGAGTGAGAGAAGGGGGGGGGGGAGAAAGGAGACATAGGGATGCTTGAACCTTACTCAAACCCCTTCAGTGCTGTACATCAGAAGACACAATAGTGCATTGTTTTTTTTTTTTCCATGAAAAAGTACATAAATAAATAAAACAATGGAGCATCCATTGCTCATTTTCAGTTTAACTGACCTCTTCTTCTGTGAAGCAAAGTTATTTACTAGAACTGAATAATATTGCGAAAAGGTCACATTGCAACAATTTTTGTTTTTTGCAGTGAGTATTAAAAATATATATGTGATATGTATGCAAATGAAGCAAAATTAACTTTAGAAATTGAAAGATATGTTGTAATAACAGGACTCCAGCTATAAGCAATAATATTGTCATAATTTTTAAAACAATTATGATATAATCAATTTCATGATATTGTGATATTTTAACATATTTACCTAACAACATCATGAAATTAGCCATAATATGTAATTTACATGAGTCGTTTAGGCACAGTGACTTATGATGGAAAGTGGCTCTGAATGATTGAAATTACATTTGTAGTAAAATAAACCTTTTTAATAAATAATAATAATAAAAAATGTAATACTTTTAATATTCATTAATTCATTCATTATCTGTAACCGCCCATCCTTTCCAGGGCCATGGTGTGTCCGGAGCCCACCCGGAATCACTGGGCGCAAGGCGGGAACACACCCTGGAGCGGGCTCCAGTCCCCACAGGGCAACACACCCTGTGTGTTTTTGGACTGTGGGAGGAAACCGGAGCACCCGGAGGAAACCCACAGGGAGAACACACTAAACTCCTCACAGGACACTACCTGCGACACTTGCGACACTACCTGCTGCGCCACTGCGCCACCCCTACCTTTAATATATATTACATATATTTAATATAATTAATATGAATATAATTTGTTTTCTGTTTTTGCAATAGTGTGTTCGTGAAATTAATAAAAGTATTTTTCATTGTTTTATCATAACGCTAAGAATATTGTTAACATGAAAATACCTTAAAATATTGTGATATTATTTTAGGGCCATATTGCCCACCTCTATCAGCCATTGCCTAATGGTTAGAGAAGTGGGCCCGGGACAAGAAAGTCACCTAGTCACCTTTTTAATCCCTGCAAGAAACAAAAGGGGAGCGGGGTGGTGTGGGGTTGAGGAAAAAGCTCTGTTTCCTCGCTCAGCATCCGTGATGGAAGTGTCATTGAGCATGGTACCTAAACCCCACATGCTCCACTGGCGCTGGGGATGGCCACCCACCAATCTGTGTGCTGTTTGTGTGTGTGTGTGTGTGTGTGTGTGAACACTGATGGGTTTAACATGGAAGACAAATTTTGTTATAGAAATAAATAGAAAAAAGTATGAACAATGAAATATAATATCGACATTTTCAGGATTCAGGGTGTCCACACTTTTCTTCATCACAGCTTCCTTCTTTTTATATACAGTACATCATCTTGTATTTAGTTTTTCATTTAAATTTTTCCATACTTACAGACTTCTGTCTTAGAAGTTATTTTAGAGGCTGCAATTTCTAATTCTCTTTAGCTATGTAATTCAGCATAGAGAATAGATTCATTAGTCCATAAAACTGTATTCTAATTTTCAGCTCTCGAGTTTGGGTACACATTTACTTCTTTGTCAATTTTCTTTTCTCAGTAATGGCTTTTGGATGGCTACTCTTCATTTTAGATGCATAGTGTTTTCTTCAAATTAAAGGACGGACAAAATAACAGTGGATTCTTTTTTCACTTCTGAATCAAGAATGGAGCTTGATTTTCTCCTTTTTCAGTGTGATAGCTGTTTCTCTTCCTTCTGCAAAGTGATCTCCTGAGAAATGTATTATATGTATTCGGAAATTAAACAAAACAAAGGTGGTCTATGACTATTGCACATTATGACACGATTTGTGTATATGTATACCCAACTAATCATGATGATGTCTTCTTAGCAGACATTCACACAAAATGGAAGAATGCAAAATGGAGTGGATGATATAATAGAAATAGTGATGAAATAAATGCACTCTAATTTCACCTCTGTGGATGATACCTTGATCTGGATTAGCAAATTCTTGGCAGCACATGTTCCACAGTCACAACAGCTGCCCTCTGTCTGATGCACAGATGTGGATGGAGGTGACTCGGACTCAGGGTCAGAGCCTGCTAGTGCTACTGCAAAGCCCAAAATGACAGTGTGCCACAGCAGAGTCTGCTGAGATTAGAGAACAAGACACTGATGTTGTTTTAAAGGACAGCTCTGCTATTTCCACCAAAAAAGAAAAAATAATACATAAATTATTCATTCATTCATTATCTGTAACCGCTTATCCAGTTCAGGGTCGCGGTGGGTCCAGAGCCTACCTGGAATCATTGGGCGCAAGGCGGGAATACACCCTGGAGGGGGCACCAGTCTCTCACAGGGCAACACAGACACACACACACAATTTTGAGTCGCCAATCCACCTATCAACGTGTGTTTTTGGACTGTGGGAGGAAACCGGAGCACCCGGAGGAAACCCACGTGGACATGGGGAGAACACACCAACTCCTCACAGACAGTCACCCGGAGCGGGAATCGAACCCACAACCTCCAGGCCCCTGGAGCTGTGTGACTGCGACACTATCTGCTGCGCCACAGTGTCGCCCATACATAAATTAATTAACAAATAAATATATACAATTTAAATAAATACATACATCTAATGTGTTCTTGACTGCTTCTGCTTTGGCTTGGAGGCAGCTGAACCTCTTGGGACTGGCTCATGAATGTGTTCAGTGGGTATTCCAATAACAATACTAAAAGGAACATTCCAGCAGTTGTTATATTCATGTAATACCGTTATGGTGCTTTTCCACTGCATGTTAAATGAACTAGTCACATGTATTTTCTTTTTGCTAGCTGGTACCTGGTTCTTTTTCCACTACAGCTGCTCCCCCATGAAAAGTAGTTGGTGACACCATAAAGCACTGTCATTAATGAGAAAATATGGCTTTGGAAACCACAAAAACAGAAGAGGTCTGCATTGTTTACTCGTCGTGTATTTGCATGTGGTTGATGTTTATTGAGACAGAATACAGATCCATGCTTCAGTTTAGACAGACTACACTTAAATGTATGTTTATAAATGGTTTACAGTTTGTTTATTATCTAATGTCTATTGATTAGGTTGTAAATGTTATTAATAAGCATTTACAACACATGGAAAAACTGACAGTGCAGCAGTGACCTGTTGTCACTATAGTGTATAATAGTGTCAAATAGTCTACCCACATTCATCTACAGTAAAATCTGATCTCTGGATAGTGACCTTACTTTGTCTTCTCCTTCAATTGACATTAGCTCTCTCAACTTCAGAATATATATGTTAAATAAGTTTAACCATTAACCAGTTTTAGAGACTGGTAATAATTTTTTCCACCTTCAAATGTGAAATGATTAAATTCACATTCTCCGGTCTTAGTTTTTTCTTTACCTCAACATTTCCAGTAAATTCGGACACTTTTACTATTAGACGAAAAAGATGTCTCTCCCTTTTCCCTTTTTATCGCCATGTTACAAATGATTATTAATGACTTTTAATGGGTTTCCAACCTAATTAACCATGTATTTAACAGGTTCATTAACTATTTATAAGTGTAGTGTACCACTTATTTTAAAATGGTACATTTTGTTTTGTTCCTTGTTGCACTGTCCAGCTCTTGCTGGATTCTTTCATCAGCCATCAATCAAAGGAATAGTTGTACCTATTCAAAAGACTACAATATAATTTTATGATCTTCCATTGAGGGTTGAATAAAAACAAACATGATCACTATTCTATCTTGGAGATTTTACAAATGTCTAGTTTGTGCTGGACGTCTGCATTTCATTACATAGAGTGCCGATTCTCTCTGGCCGGCCATGTCATGTTTGAGTCTCTACTTAGCTTGCTTGGAACCACCAAACATTTTTTTGGTATGATGCAGTGGAAAGCACCATTAGACCTTTCACTTGACATTTTTCTTTAAAGACATTTAAAGAAAAGAAAGAATTTACACCAACATAATTAGGCTACATCTGGCTGCTGTCTCTTTTTATTTTCTCTTTCCATCATGGTATGGATAAAAACAAGAAGAGCTTGTGACACTGGATCCAAGATGTTAAGCATGTTTTTTCACTCAGAATAGTCACTCATCAGCAGTTTATCTTTGTATTTGTGTTTTCACAGCACAAACAGTTCTAGGAACCATTTAAACTTCTATATATTTCTCCTTGATCTGGATCCCCAAGTCTAAACTTTGACAGAATTACAAAGCCAGTGGTGAATCATTCATTCATTCATTCATTCATTATCTGTAACCACTTTTCCAGTTCAGGGTCGCAGTGGGTCCACAGCCTACCTTGAATCATTGGCACAAGGCAAGAATACACCCCGGAGTCCTTCACAGGGCAACACACACACACAAAAAAACACACACACACACACAGTCACACCTACGGACACTTTTGAGTTACCAATCCACCTACCAACGTGTGTTTTTGGACGGTGAGAGGAAACCTCACCTGGAGTAAACCCACGCGGACACAGGGAGAACACAGACACCCGGAGCAGGACCCGAACCCATAACCTCCAGGTCCCTGGAGCTGTGTGACTGCAACGCTACCTGCTGCGCCACCATGCCGCCCCAGTGGTGAATCATCATTAGAAATTCTTTTTAGCCAATATACAGTTGTGTTTAAAATAATAGCAGTGTGTTTAAAAACATTAGTTAAGCACAAAATCTTAATAGTAGTTTTTATTTCCATGCATTGGGAACATTGCATACTGTTTTCCAAATCAAAACATGAAGAGAAATGTATATAATTTTAACTACTTTACAGAAAATACCAAAAAATTAACACTGGGCTGTTCAAAAAAATACCACTATCTGCATTTGTCTTTACTAACTCAAAATTTGTACTCTTTTTTTAGGATTTAGCATTCCTGTGAATCACTAACCTAATATTTAGTTGAATAACCACAGTTTTTTAGAACTGCTTCACATCTGTGTTACATAGAGTCAACCAACTTCTGGCACCTGTCAACTGGTATTCCAGCCCAGGATGCTTTGACTACATCCCACAATTAATAGGCATTTCTTGGTTTTGCCTCAGAAACTGCATCTTTGATGTCACCCCACAAGTTTTCTATCGAATTAAGGTCCGGGGATTGGGCTGACCACTCCATAATCTCAATTTTGTTGGACTGGAACCAAGATTTTGCTTGTTTACTAGTGTGTTTAGGGTCGTTGTCTTGTTAAAACACCCATTTCAAGGGCATTTCCTCTTCAGCGTAAGGCAATATGACCTGTTCAAGTATTCTGATATATGCAAAATGGTCCATGATCCCTGGTATGCGGTAAATAGGCCCCGCACAATAGTAAGAGGGAACATGCCCATATCATGATGCTTGCACCACCATGCTTCACTTCTTCAGAGTGTATTGTGGCTTGAATTCAGAGTTTGGGGGTCGTCTGACGAACTGTCTGTGGCCCTTGGACCCAAAAAGAACAATTTTACTTTTATCAGTCCACAATATGTTTCTCCATTTCTCTTTAGGCCAGTTGATGTGTTCTTTGGCAAATTGTATCCGCTTCAGTACATGTCTTTTTTTTAACAGTGGGACTTTGCAGGGACTTCTTGCTAATAGATTAGCTTCACACAGGTGTCTTCTAACTGTCACAGTACTCACAGGTAACTTGAGACTGTCTTTGATCAACCTGTAGCTGTTCATTGGTTGAGCCTTTGCCATTTTGGCTATTCTTCGATCCATTCAAATGGTAGTCTTCCGTTTTCTTCCTCGTCTCTCTAGTTTTCCTCTCCATTTTAAAGCATTGGAGATCATTTTGGCTGAACAGCCTATTATTGTCTGCACTTCTTTATAAGTTTTACCCTCTCCAATCAACTTTTTAATCAAAGCTCGCTGTTCTTCTGAACAATGTCTCGATCAGCCCATTTTTCTCAGGCTTTCAAGGACAAATGCATGTAGAGCATGTGCTGGCTTCACCCTTAAATAAGGGACACCTGTTTCCTCACAGTATGATTGACCTCACTAATTGAACTCCACGCTGCTATTATTTTGAACACACCCCTTTCAATTAATTATGCACATACACAGACTCAAGAGCATGCATATCATGTATGCTGAGTCTGTTTGGCTTTCTAAGAATCTACTGCACCAACTGTTACATTGTTTGTCATGTGGTAATATAATTTATACCAAAAACAGTGATTATCTGGTTAGTCATATTGGACTTCTATTATTTTGAACACAACTGTACAGTTTTAATCTGAATTTGGATTAGATTGAAAGACTGTAAACACCTGTTTTGCATAATGATAATTATATCTAATATATAAAAAATTTGACAATGCTTATATTAGAATTTAATATGATGTGCATAATCACAATTTAGACAGCCATTAACTTGTCTGGATTTTGGCACAAGCATGCTTATTGGCTTAATTGGTCCTGGTACCCTTGCAGCTAAGTTTTGCACATACTGGAGCCTGTTCAACAACCGAGCCGGAAGTCCAATACGGTATTGCAGTAGTCAATTCTAGAAGTTACAAAGGCATGAACAATGATCTCAGCAGTAGTAAAGGAGAGAAAGGGCCGGATCTTAGCAAGGTTCTTTAATGGAAGAAAGCTGTCTTACAGATGTTCTTCGTGTGTGGTTCAAAAGAAAGAGTGGAGTTAAAAGTGACTCCCAAATTTCTGATTCGGGTTGAAGATAAGGGAGATATGGGATCTTCTTAACTGTAACTGTAGAGGCAATTAGTATAGCTTCTGACTCGAATATAATAAACTGTTATTATATTCCATGCACTGTGTGCTACATAGTGCCGTGGGAGACATTTGGGATTCAGCCAATCTCTTTTTGTCTCAGCTTTTTGAACCATCAAAAACAGCCAAATCTAAATTTAACAAAACAATCGGATTTGATGAATGAGATTTGTATTTTGAACATAGCCTATCACCCCTTTTCAATGTGGATGGATAATTTGAGGCAAAACTAGCTATTGTGTGGTAGAAAGAAACATCTCACTGTGGTATTTTTCTTGTTATAGTAGAATAATATATAGTAGAATAGTAGTGTGTGTGTGGATGCGTGTGGTTGTGGGTGTGTGTGTGTGTAAAACAAAACTTGGGAGAGTTCATAGAAGTGCACAGTTTCCTAGCCCATTTAGTGCTTTTACACTGACAGCACTAAACACTGGTACAATGCAACCTTTCCTCCAGTGTGCATGAAGGCCTGGCTCTTTCTATGTGAAGGTCAGGTCTAGCTGCAGCAGTATTTCTGTAAAGAGGCTTGAGATTGAGAAATGGAAAAGAGAGAGAGAGAGAGAGAGAGAGAGAGAGAGAGAGAGAGAGAGAGAAAGAGAGAGAGAGAGTGTGTGTGGAGGGGGAGCTTGGTGAAGGGCTTTCCTAAGAAAGCTGGCTGGCTGTTGATAACATTTACTTTTATCACTTGTTACATGGTCCACTACAACTCATTTTTCAAAGCCAGGAATGCCTATCAGTCTTCATTGGCTTCCAAAACAAGAGATATAGATCATCTGCAAAGGAATCCATGCTAAAAATGTCCACTTGAAGCATTGTCTGTAAGATAAATTACATTATACATGTACATTTCTCCCTTATCAACTGTTTAGGGTCAAAATCGTAGTTAATATACTAAAGTATATAACTGGGAAGAAAAATGTATTTTTGTGGGATCTGTGATAATTTTGTGCTTTTTTCTATGCAGCATGTTGCCTAATTACCAAAGAAAAATAATTAAATGCTTAGATGAATTTGAATTATCTGTAATTTCAATTAACTATAACCATCCCTAAATATTGTTTCAAGTAAACAGTCTAGTAAAGATGCAAGATAAGCTTTCAAATGAAATGTCTTTTTTTTCCTTCTCCCAAATGCCTTAACCTTGAGTTTTAACATGCCAGTAACAGGTAGCCAACACAGAAAAACAATTTAATCTACCGCTGAGATCATTCGGTTGCAGAAATCTCTGCATTTATTAATGCAGATACCTTGACAGGAGAACAGTGGCACCTTTCTATAAATCACAGTACAAACATAAGAACATAGCGAACAACACAAGTCAAGCATTCACTGTTACTAATGAGTTTTAAATTGGCTGTTATGAGGAGGCACAGAAGCAAGGAGGCACTTCATTCCTATTCCCCACACTGAGCACTGTAAAAGTCATCATGGGAAAAAAGAGGGAGAAAAATTCGTATTGGCGCAATATGTTATGAGCCAGATCTGTCATAGTGTTAAATATGTCTGTCTGCATGGCCCTTTGATAAATCTCACATTACCACAGGGAGAGAACTTGGAATAGATTCAAGGTTATTCTAAGACCCATCCATTTTGCCTGTCTTAACTTTTAATCAGCATTTTTAGTTGAAAAAAGAAATCATATGTTATCACATGGCTTGGTGAATATTAATAGGACTGAGACTTTATCTGTCATTTCAATGTATGGAGTCATCTCTCTTTTTAGGGAATGCAACTTTTGCTTTTTAACAGTGTTTTCAACTGATGTGTACAGTGGTGTGATGATTCCATTCTCACAGTTCATATGTTCAGACAAAATATATGTGTTGCTTTGTTTCACATTTATCCCTTAGTACTACAAATAGCAATACAGTAATTTTATGAAAGGGAAAATAAGCCAGGTGATTTGTAATGTAGTAGGTTAGAAGATCAAACTTGTGTGATGTCTTAAATTTCATAGCTTATGTTTTATAGTTAACGTCCATAATGTCAAACACGGTATAGACTTAAAGGCGCCCGAAATGTTTCAAAACACCTAACCAAAATTATTCCACAGTTAGTTCAGACCCTGTATTATGATTGACTGAGAGATGTTCCAGGAGTGCCAAAATGGCACTCTGGCCAAATTTCTTCAGGTATTACTCTGTAATATACATGTAACCTTGTAACAACTCCAGCATTTACAAGGGGAGTGCCCGACAGCCTTTTTCTACCAAAGTGGAATTGGTTCGGTTTTCGTTCACACACCCAGTGTTAAAAGTTTTGTGTATTTATAATAATATAAATAGTTTCCGGCAACTGAAAAGAATAATAGATACTCCTGCACACACTACGATGATGTCTGAGGATGTGTCAAGCTAAAGAAGTGCAAGTAAGAGTAAAGAAATGCTGTGGAGCTGTTCTCCACTGATATGAAAACAAGTACAAAGAGAAAATAGGCAAGCCTAGTTTTGCTGGACCACCATTAACCATATAAGCATTGTCACAGAGGTGTTTGGAGAAAGGTCTGGAGAAGCTTTGGTGCTTCGTATCATATCTTTGTTTACATGTGGTTTTTATTATGTGAGTGTGTTGTACAGAAAATATAGAGGGCAGGACTAATGAATGCAGAAATGAAAAAAGAAACACAAAGTTTTGTTCATAATATATATCACCTGCAGCAGTGCTTTTCTTCTTCATTTTATTTAAAAATAAATACTAGATGATCTACCACCAAAGAACAAAGAAGACTAAGAACATTTTGTTGATTTTAAGAATTACAATTAGTTATTTATTCAATGTAACTGGTTAGAGTACTACATGTGAAGTTTAATGTGGCTGTGCGCAGCTATATGGAGTTTTATAAATGCACTAACACCACATAATGTCTTCCCACCACAAAGACATACACTCACGTGAAATAAGACAAATTCAGCAGTCCTCCTCTCTCTGGGAGGTTTAATATGTGTGTGAATGTTGCCAAGTTCTGAGCCGTCCTGTTGAGCTTGTGAACTAACCAACACTGAGCCGAGGCTCTGGCCAACTCACATAGTGTCGCGCCAAACACAGCCCCAGAAACACACACAAACTGAGCATGTACCTGTTTTATTTCCTATTATTCAGCCATGGTTCATGCTGAAAACCTACTGTTCTTTGGTTCCAGCTGGGAACAAATTTGTCTGGTTCACAAACCAGTATATGTCAGTGAAAATGGTTCCAAATTTAGTTCACAAACTGGAATGTGAAATATGGCTGAGCTAACAACAAACGGTGTAGTAGCACCTCCTTAAGTTCTCTTTGAGAAATGTGGCTGAACTAACAGTTCTTACACACACAGCCAGTCAGTCAATAAATGAAAATGCCTCTTCTAGGAAAAACTGCAAGGAAATAAAACATACACCAAAATACTCACTTGCACTTTGTATATTATTATGATCAGAACCCACTGTAAACATAAGCAATTCAGCAGCAGACTTTGTTAAAAAGCTAGAAAGAATGTGTGAAGGAATGGAACTATTTTACTTTACAGAATGCTGATAAACAAATCACAAGGGGTGTAATGGTACACAAAAACATGGCTTGGTACAGACCATGGTAGAGACACCAAGATTCAGTAAAATTCCGGTACAGTAAAGGAAAAGAAACAAAACAACAGAAAAAAATATATAGTCCTTATTTCCTCAGTTTACTCTTGGTTAAACAACAATAAACTATTTGTTGATGTTTCTTTATATATTCAACTCTCAACATGGAGTTCAGTAATAGTTATACGTGTTTAAATTGGTTCTGTGTTGTTCAGCTATATGATTGGGCCTCCCTCTCAGCTCCTATTAAATACTGTTGTATGTTACTAACAGGAGCGCATCGGAAAGGCAGTGATGTGGTTTTTGGTTGGGAATATTTAGACTCCTTTATATATATATATATATATATATATATATAAAAGAATACATGTACTGTTACACTCCTACAAATCACATACACATACACATACATATTTTTGTCTTGTTTGTATTACAATGTAATAAATTATAAAAATTGTAAACTCAATAATAGGGCTGTGCCATATCGTATTGTTCATAATTATATCGTCATAATTTTTAAAACGTTAATATTGTGATATCATGATATTCTAACATGTTTACCTAACGATGTCATGCAATTAGCCATTAGCCACGTTCTTTACATGAGTCATTTAGGCACAGTGAAGTATGGTGGAAAGTGGCTCTCAATGATTGAAATTACATTTGTAGTATAATAAATGTTTTTAATAAATAAAAACATTTAATGCGGCACGGTGGCTCAGCAGGTAGTGTCGCAGTCACACAGCTCCAGGGGCCTGGAGGTTGTGGGTTCGATTCCCGCTCCGGGTGACTGTCTGTGAGGACTGTCCGCGTGGGTTTCCTCCGGGTGCTCCGGTTTCCTCCCACAGTCCAAAAACACATGTTGGTAGGTGGATTGGCGACTTAAAAGTGTCCGTAGGTGTGAGTGAATGTGTGTGTGTGTCTGTGTTGCCCTGTGAAGGACTGGTGTCCCCTCCAGGGTGTATTCCTGCCTTGTGCCTAATTATTCCAGGTAGGCTCTGGACCCACCGTGACCCTGAACTGGATAAGTGGTTACAGATAATGAATGAATATATATATATATATATATATATATATATATATATATATATATATATATATATATATATATATATATATATCTCACTTATGGAATGTGTATTATTTATCTTTTAAAAATCTTTGAAAGATAATGACATTTGTTCTTTGCTCTTAATATTTAATCAGACTTGCTGTTTGCACCCATCCACCTATCAAAGTTTAGGACATTGTGAACAAGAATTGCCAACATTGTTGGGTCTGGTGTCTCTCATCTTCCTCTTGACAGGGGAAACCTTTGGGGTTTAGGTGAGGCACGTTTGCTGGCCAATCAAGCACAGTGATACTGTGCTCATTAAACCAGGTTTTGGTACTTTTGGCAGTGTGGATAGGTGTTAAGTCCTGCTGGAAAATGAAATCCGCATCTCCATAAAGCTTGTCAGCAGAGGGAAGCGTGAAGTGACGTTGCACTGACTTTGGACTTGACATAACACAGTGGACCAACACCGGCATATGACATGGCTCCCCAAACCATCACTGATTGTGGAAACTTCACACTAGACTCAAGCAGCTTGTATTGTGTGCCTCTCCAGTCTTCCTCCAGACTCTGGGACCTTGATTTCCAAATGAAATGCAAAATTTACTTTCATCTGAAAACAAGTCTTTGGACACTGAAAATCAGTCCGGTTATTTTTCTCCTTGGCCCAGGTAAGATGCTTCTGGTGTTGTCTCTGGGTCATGAACGGCTTGAAGCACTGGCTCCAGCAGCAGTCCAGTCCTTGTGAATCTCCCCCAAATTTTTGAATGGCCTTTTTTTCAATACTTACTTTTTCTTTGACAATACTTTCCTTCCACTCAACTTTCCATTAATATGCTTGAAAACAGCAGGAGTGTGTCAGTGACTGCCTTCTGGACATCTGTGAAGTCAGCAGACATCCCCATGATTGTGTAGCCTGCTGAACCAGACTAAGGGACCATTTTAAACAAAAGGCTTAGGAAACCTTTGCAGGTGTTTTGTGTTGATTTTTCTAATTTTCTGAGATAATGAGTTTTGGATACCGCGACCCTGAAATGGAGAAGCGGAGAAGAAAATGATGATGATGATGATGAGTTTTGGGTTTTCATTGGTTGTAAGCCACGATCATCAACATTAAAATAAATAAATGCTTAGAAATAAATGCTCACTCTGTTTTGTAATGCATCTATATAATATATGAGTTTCACTTTTTGAATTGATTTAATAAAATACTGATTTACTGAACATTTTTGATGATATTCTAATTTACTGAGATGCACTTTTATATGCTCTGCTGTTATGCACAAAGCTGACAGAGGTTTCACTCCTCTAAGTCATCTTTTGTATTTGAGTGTGGTGTGTTATTCAGCACAGAGTGTAGCCTTGTTCTTGAACCATATATTATATCACTAAATATATTGTCCAGCTCCTCCATTCTTAATAAACACTGCAAAAAACACAGGATATGGCAGACTATTTTAACATGTCTATTCGTATGGGTTTAGAATAATCTGGGGTTATTTTACTGCTCATTTTACTGTAGGTATATCTCTGAAATCTTTCCAGAAATGGCAGTATGCAGGTTGGGCGGTATAATGATAATACCATATACCACGGTATTTAAAAATGTCGATGATATTTTAAAATGAGTATGGTATTTTGTCAAATTTCATTTCTGTGTCTTTAAAACTTGGCTAAAATGTTCATGTGCATTTAAGAGAGCCACAGGGAAGGGACGCTGTGGGAGCTCAATGACTGCTGATGTCACGATCTGAAAACAGGTCGAGAAAAGCACAAGCCCAGTAGCCCACCGCAGTTGTAAATTTAGCGCTGAGTTTGGGTTAAAAGAGAAAGGAATTACAGATATAATTCTCAGAAAATCCTTCACTCAACTTTGTGCTCACAGGTATATGGCTTTATATTCTAAATATGTGTGTTTTGAGCCTCAATTCGATGAAAAATCTGCTGTGATGTGCTAAACTACAAATGCCCATTAGCGCCAGCTGTGCTTCTAAACAGCATACACTGTCCTATTACGCTTATTTTCGAACTTTTCCGCTTCCTCAGCACCAGTTGTTGGAATTTGCTATCCCAGAAATGGGATTTTACCATCAACATGTGTGCTAAATTCGCTTGACTTTGTGCTCACAGATATAAGGCTCAGCGCAGCCTGACAGAGCTCTCCCTCCCCATGGTAATACCATACACCGAGATAATATTTGAGACTGTATTACGGTCTAAAAAATGTGGATACCGCCCATCCCTAGTGTGCATCGAGAAATGGTCTATTCAGAAATAATTAAAACTAATGAGATACTTTGGTTATAATTACATTAACCCATGTCCAAACTTATCCCATCCAATTAGGGCTTTAGTGAATATTCTCACATCCTGTGCAAATACTCTTTCTTTCAATGAATCACTTATTTCATTGGCCTAGTCTTTATGTATTGTTTTATCTCAAGAGAATTTCACTTGGCATTCATTCATTCATTTCCTGGTTCAGTGTCTGGAGCCTGTTTGGATTCACTAGGCGTAAAGCATGAACACGCCTTGGACAGAGCAGCAATCCGCCTCACAGGGCATCACTCACTCATCCAGTCACTCATACATTCACATATATGGACAGTTTCACATAATCATCAAGTCACTTATACATTCACACCTACAGTGTGTGTGTTGCTCTGTGTGAGTGTGAGTGTGTGTTGCTCTGATTGTCCTCACAATGATTCTGTGTAGGCTCCGGACCCACCATGACCCTGAACTGGATAAGCAGTTACAGATAGTGAATAAACGAATGAGTGAATAAATTGTTTCTTTTGGTCAATTGTCCATTTTCTTACCAACCTAGTGATACATTGCATGTCATTTGGAATACTAGGTACGTAAAGTAGTATGAAGTAAGATAAAGTTTTTTGATTAAATAAAATAACTACGACAGACCTACTTTGAACAAAACTGTATCCAACTTTTCTATTTAAATTTTACTAACTATTATTATATAACTATTATTATTATTATTATTATTATTATTATTATTATTATACTTTCCCAGTATACTATTAAAATAGCTGGATTTACTTTTTTTCTCATGGCATGTGAGGTTAAGCTGCTAACATCCATCAGAATTTGAATACAACACTGTATTCTGTTATTTACTGAGGAAATAACAGCATAGTGACCTATTTCGGAGTCTTTTTCTTTTCTTGCACCTAATACGGACTGCTTCAAAGATAACTAATGCACACACTAAGCAGTTGTTTACTCCTGAACCTAATAGAACTATTTGGGTGCAAGGAAAAAATGTCATTTTATTCTCATATGAGAAATGACATATTCGCTAGCACTATTGCACATTCTTCAAAGCCTTCATTGATTTATTCACATCTGTATTAAGCACTATGTAAAATCCCTATCCTCTTTCCAAGCAGGCTGTGTAGAGTATGTCACTGATCAATTCTCAGCTATTTTTTGTGCACTACAGGGGCTATAAAAACATATTAAAGGGATTTTTGAGAAATACAAGCTACGTAAAATTTGATAGCACTTACTAAATGCAAATGAGCCATAGACACATAAAACACTCCTCTGAGTCATGTGCATGAAGTCTTTAGATGGTGTCACCTGAAAATCTAATGGAAAAAAGACTAGAAAAATCAGACAATGGAAGAGAGAGAAAAGAAAAGAAAGAGAGAAAGGTTCTTTTCTTACATAGTCAAAGCACTGTTAACATCAAATATATGGTAATGAATATTAATGTGGGCCATTTATTAAATCTGTCAGCACTGTAGCAATTTAAGTGACTCAGAATTTCCCTTAGAGATAGACCAGTTTATTCTGTTGATGTTGGCTGTAAATGTGCTATTACGTTAATCAGATTATTTGTTAATTGTATGTGTTTCTCAGGTTTTGTTTTCTCTAGCTGTGTTGTACATTAGGTAAGTGTCAACATCTGGAGACAGTAAACACATACATCCACTGCCTCCAGACTGTATGAACGCACTATCCATTGAACATTTAAATCATCTAACATTAACATTTAAAATGATTAGCAAGAGCAATTTTATTTTTGTTCAAATTTTTTATACAGATTTAGAAATGTTGAGAAATGTTTAGAATTTTTTAAATCATATTTCATATTTAAACAGCTTCTTTCTCTCTCTCTCTCTCTCTCTCTCTCTCTCTCTCTCTCTCTCTCTCTCTCTCTCTCTCTCTTACACCCGCACACGCACACACACACACACACACACACACACATAAATTTATACACACCAATCAACTGTTACATTATGATCACTTTCTTGTTTCTACACTCACTGTCCATTCTCTGAGCTCCACTGACCATACAGGAGTATTGTGTAGACAATCTGCTGCTCTGCATTGTTTGCCTCCTTTCTTGCTGGCCATGAAATGGATGTGGTGATGTTTTGTGTTGCGTTGGTACAATTGGATCAGGCACAGTATTGCTGCTGGGGTTTTTAAATTGTTAAAGGCTTGTTTGCACATCAACCAGGACAAATACCTAGATATATAAAAGATTTTAATTTAAAGAACTCAATTCCAACTGCTAGGGAGGTGGATGGCCAGAAAAATAATAGCATCATGAAGGAGTATAGTTTAAAAATACTGAAGCAACTTCTCAAGGCATCAGCCCGAAAGCTGAAACTGGCATAATAAAAAAATATATATATAATAAACTGTATTGCAGTGGCCCTTGGTTGTTTTATTAAGGAGCCCTACACATTTGGTTGTGGGCTACAGGGTGGGCCAGTGCAGTTTTCAGCTGGTTATTTAAACAAGAGCAAAGAGAAACTAGGCAATCCTAGTTTTGCCAGACCACCATCAGCCATATAGCCATTATCATTGCTTCTGGAAATTCAAAAACAGGAAAGCCCAAAATACATACCCTTGTCATTGGAAGGACTGGAGAATCTTTGGTGCTTCATATCAATGTCTTTGTTTACAAGTGGTTTTTATTATGTGAGTGTGTTGTACAGAAAATATGGAGGGCAGGACTAATGAATGCAGAAATGAAAAAAGGAGCACAAATATTTGTTCATTAAAATATTTCAGGCAAAGACACACACTCATGTGAAATACGACAAATGCAGCAGTCCTCCTCTCTTGTGAACCAACACTGAGCCAAGCCTCTGGCTAATGCATATGGTGTCATGCCAAACACAGCCCTAGAAACACCCACAAACAGAGCATGTCTTATTTCCTATTATTCAGCCATGGTTCATGCTGAAGTACCTACTGTTGTTTGGTTCCTGCTGGGAACAAATTTGTCTGGTTCGCGAACCAGTTCCTACTGGAGTCAGTCAGTCAATCCGTCAATAAGTGAAAATGCCTCTTTTAGGCTGGCCTGATAGGCGGTCTGGCAAATATTGCCTTTATGAAAATGTCAAACTGTGGATGGTCTGTATTTTCTTGGACAGATGCAAACACAAGAAAGGACTAACAAAATGTACACTATTTTTGCAGTATTATAGTGAGATAAACTATAGTGGACCCAACCTCAGAAACTGCAGCATGTACAAAACACTGGCGGTCAGAGGAGTTTTTACACCCTTCTACCTTATGTTGGCATTAAGCATGTAGACTTTTGCTTATGTGCAGCTGCTCCAGGGCATCAAGTTCTATTGGTAATTTATGACTGAGCATCTGTACCCACAATTGGGTGCATTTTAAAGTATCTGAAGTCAATTATAATAAGAGATGTCTAAGTAGTGCATTAAGGTACTTTTTCTTCCTTTGGTCTGTATCAGGCTGGTAATTAATTTGAGAATATGCAAAGGCTACAAATTATTTTGGCAAACTAATGTTATGATTTGACCTCAAGTTATGAGAACTCAGGAAAATTATTTTGTGTATGCTCTCTCTCTCTCGCTCTGTCTCTACCAGCTGCACCATTCCCCCCTCCCAGGTGGTATGGCTGTAATGGAGTTAATGGTGTTAACACGGGCGGACAGCTAACACGGCGTCTCTCCGCGCCTTATTCAAACTTTATGGCGACGGCAAGCTTCTCTATGAATTATGCGTTTGCTCGACAGTGCACTTCTTTTAACCCTGATTTATGCTGAATTATTGATGATCAACAGGGTCAGAATTTGCTTTTAGTGCTCCCCAGTGGCAGGCTCCCCCCCGGCTAAAGCGCCGCATCTGCACTCATAATATCATGGCTGGGAGAAAATATGCTTCATGTGTTGCACATGCCAAAGTTTTCCCACCCAAAGTAATGCATTTGTATCGTGTGCATGACCGCACATATGGCTGTTATAGAGGTAGAGAGCATTTGCCATTAGATCTTTGTCTGGTGGTTTCCTCTTGAGACCTTTAGAGCAATGACAATGGTGTCAGGGTGCTATCATATAGAGTCATGTAGAGCCTATAGAGGTGTCATGATTTATTTGTTTGTTGCATAGAGAACGTAATTAGTCCATGTAATCTAGTTTAAGAGCAGCACAGTATGTGAAATATCGGGGAAATATATGGTAGTTTTTAAATATGGCATTACTATCAATAGTACATATATGGCAATATTGTGATAAATATTGTAGTGCATGGTGTAATGGTCTTTAAATATCATGAGTAGGTGATTTTGTAGATAACAGCAAGTGTAAGCCAATTAAAATATATATATTTTATTGCACAACATCTGGCCTTCAAACCACCTATCTCATGTCTCATTTACATGTAAGAAACCCCCAACAGCTACATTGATGTTCACTCTTATTTGCCCTCTAGCTTCATCCAGCCTCTTTTTGTTGGAAGCCTTCTCTACCTCTGTCCTTCTTTTCTTTGTATAGCAGTGCTGCACCCCTCTCCTCCATTGCTCCATATTTCAGAGGCGCAAGTCTCCAAGTATGCCCAGAGGAAAGAACAAAACAAAAAGGAGATTTCTTTATGTCTCTGTAGTTTCTCATAGACAACAATGACATCTGATGGAAATACAATTCAGCATAAACCTCCTGCTGCTCAAATGTGTCTCCTGAGATGAAGACCTCTGTAATCGCACGTGTCTCCTCTTGCATTTTAGTGGAGCTCAGTAAAGTCACAAAGTGTGCTCAGATTTGCCAGAAAAACTAAACCCTACTCCTTGATCTATTCTTTACCTTCTCTGTTGTCTTGTGTCTCCATCTTTTTCTCCTAAGGAATTTTTGGCAGTGGGTTCAGATTGATGCAGTACACATGCAAATAAGACATCCACTCATTTTGTTCAGTCCAAGTGAAATGATTGGATGGGTTTTTTACAGTCCTGTGTCCTATAAAAAAAGGAATCTCTTTCTTTTTGTTGTCAAGGTTTGCATACCTTTCGTTATTTGGTTTTCTGTTTCTAATCCTGTAGTAGAAAAAGGGAAATGATTAATTTCCCAATTTTGTACCTTTCTCTATCTGGTTGTCTGTTTCTAATCCTGCAATCAAAAAATGAAGAATGACCCATTTTACCATTTTGAATGATATAACAAAATGTACACAGACCTCTGGGTGACTGAAGCGATGTTCGGTTTTCTTTCACTGCGACCTAGAGGTCTATGTACCTTTCATTATATCATTGAAAAGTTAAAGGGGTCATTCCACATTTCTTATTTTTAATTCAATTTATATTTAGAAACATACAACCAAATAAAAAATCGTTCAATTTTCAGGAAACATAACAAATCTGTTTTAATCACCAAAGCACCTATTCTAGAACAGCACACAGTATGGGGTTTCCCTATAATAGAGAAGGCAAAACACTCCACTCCAACTTGTGTTCCATATATTGTTGTTAATGTAGAGATAATGGTGAACTATTGAGGCCAGAGATACCATGAAGAGCCAAATCTTTTTATTTTGATAATGCACAGCACAGAGGCTGTACAATGACCAACAAAAACTCCCTACACCATATTATCCATATTCAAAGAAGCAGAGGAGATATATATATATATAGTCCTCAGATTTTTTACTTCGGGATTAGCATTTTTCCACACCATGAATTTCAGCTAGTCAACTTAATTTTAATCAAATTAGCTTTAGCTTTGATGCAAACAGGACCAAGACTGCGTAGCCCCTTGGCACTGAACGCAAACACATATATGCGCCAAAGCAGTTCATAACAGTTCTTGGCTGAAAGGCAGACGCTTGATTAAGACAGCTGTGTTTTAATTGGCAGTAGGGAGCATTCTTTGAGTAATGGCCAGACAAAATTATTATGCTTTTTTCATAAGCCCTTTTTTCCTGCTCAATGAAATAATTATGCAGGCCAAGGAGAGCTAAATCATCAGGCTGTTCCTTATTAGTCATGTTAGTGACTGACAAGGAGAGAGAAAATCCTGAGCCTTCAGGAGGTTCTTTCAGCATTGTTGGAAAACAGTGTCTGTGATAACTGCTTATGAGCAAACAGACTGGCCACAGCAGCTAAAAGCAAATCTGTGCGTTTTATGCATGCACACAAAATGCCCAGGTATTAATTATTCATTCTGAGTCATTAAAAACAACAGGGAATGTCTGGCCAATGTGTGTTCATTTCCATGATATTGATATTATTATGCTGCGGAGAATGTGGGAAGGATGAGAGTGAAAAAGTTATTAATGTTGTTAAACTAGCCTCGTCGCACTTCACAGGTTTAAAAAGTGGCATGTGTACAGTACAGTACAGTCTCAAAATAAGAGTATGGTTACCCTGCTTCACATTCCAGCAGTTCTACTTAAAATGATAGAAATATTTTTTTTTTTACTTTTGTGTGCTTTATAATTAGGTTGACCATGCGTCCTCCTTTTCCTGAATGTCTCTTTTGGGACCTAAAAATGTGCCTAGGAGTTCTAAATTGCCAAAAATATCCAGGATTTAGTTTTTGCTGGCTGTGATTTTTTTTTACCCATTCCCAATACTTGCCCTAAGCTTCATGGTATGACGTTTGAAGATATTGTTAAAGGATGAGCAAAAGGAGTGCAAAAGTCCAGGTGTTCAAAGTTGTGTCCATCTCTGCTGATTAAACACCATTTACCATGATTTGCAGCCAAAACAGACTTCACTTTACAGTGTTTTACTAAATGCTTGCACAGAAATGCATTGAAAAATGTTCAGATCATTTATTATAATCTATGGATACGTTCACATGGCAGGTAAAAGTGGCCCAAATCTGATCTGTTTCATCATATGTGACACGGATGTTTCGTTTTCGTAGCAGTGTGAACAGCACAAATCGTATTGAATGTGACTAATTAAAATCAGATGTGGGCCACTTTCATATGTGGTATTGAGATCCAATCCAAATCGGATATGTGGCAAAGCGACTCTGTCTGAACGGTCAGATCAGATTTCATGTGACATGTACGTCACTCTGGCCATTGAGAATGATCTCCTGACTACAGTCCAAAGCACTTTTGTCTTAATATGATGTGTTTAGGATGTGGAAATGGACTGGTCAAAGCATTTTTTTTTAAAGTATTGTTTTGTAAAAAATAAGCGTTTTGTAAAAAATACTGGGAAATATACGCTGAGATGACGTGTTCGTGAGAGACACAGGAAATTGAAAATCATCTCATCTGTCCACATAAAGATGCAAATGCACTGGACACATCCAAGCTTTGCTTAATTTCTGACAAATTTTTCTGTGCAGCTTTTCATTTAAGATTACATGAAAACAATACTCACAGACGGTCACCCAAATCGGGGATCAAACCCACAACTGAGGACATTGGAGCTGTGTGACAGCAACACTACCTTTTGCACCACAGTGCAAAAATGCAATTTTCTCAGTTCCTGTCATCATCATCACAAGTTTTCTGGTGTAAACAAGTTGCTTCAACATAGTGATTCATTTTTGTCTTTTGGTATAAACAAAAAGTAACAGGCTTTCCTTGATAATAAATGGTCTAATGGTCTAACTATTTTTTATAGATTATTTGTTTTTATTTGCTGTAGTTGTTAATCTGCCGCAGGTGTGATCTTTTTAAAAAACAAAACATGATCATCTTATTACAAAACTTTGCACTTAATATTAAGATTTTGCAGAATTAAGAATAGCTGTGGTTGTTGTAGTTGTAATACATTTTTATAAAACTATAATGCCATGCAATGCCACCCTACAGTAAATTGTAGAAATAAAAGAATGAAATGTGGCTAAAATTATTGTTTTTTGTTATGTGTTTTTTCAAAATGCTAGTCTTAAGAAAAAACTGTAGACTAAGTACGAAAATCTCCATTTCATGTAATATGACCAGGATGTTTCAAAATTTTGAACTGAAAAACTGTTTGTTGATTAAGGGATTTGTAGCATTTCTTTATCTCCATTTATATCTTGACTTCTAGCCCTTCTAAGTGCGAAGGGTGCATTCATTCCTGCAGTGTGTTGCAGTCTTTTTAACGGTAGAGAACCAACACCAAAAGATATGCTCCATTGTTTAAGTCCTTTAAACAAGCTAAGCAGCTAAGCTTATAGGGTGTGGAAAACAGTGAGGGAGAATGGCAGTGGCTTCTTTTAGTGTTCCATCACAGCCATAATGTTCTCATGGTGATCTCTCATCACTAATTCACCAGCTTATCTATTATGCATAGTGAGTCGATTGAGGGAGGCAGAGTATGCACTGTTCTAGCCTTGCTGTGAACCCACATTTGTGCACTTTCCGGAAAAGCAGAGAGCACTGTGTCTCCTTGGAGAACAAATCCTAGGTGCAGTGTGGGTTTTTGAGAATATGATCTCATAGATGGGCGGTTTCCACAACTCCCTGGCTTCTTCCTTGCACAGAAACTCATTTTTCTTGACTCATATTCCACTCATATTTTACCTCACCAAAATAAATGAAGTCACACGGATACATACAGACACACACACACACACACACACACACACACACACACACACACACACACACACACAAACATTCTATACCCATTTACAATTTTATCATCTCCACTTTCAGTAACAGGTGCATTTTCTAAGTTTTACAAAGGCAGAATGTAGTCCACTTGTTGGTCTGCATACTTTCACCCTGTTCATCAGTGGCCAGGACCCCCAGAGGACCAATGCAAAGCAAGAATTATTTGAGTGATGAATCATTCTCAGGGTTGCAGTGACACTGACATGCTGGTGGCATGGCGGTTTATGTTCTTACATGAAACGTTAAAAATTTGGTGGACTTTTATATAAATAAACTTTATACATTTTTAGCATAGTCTTTTTTTGCCCTGTTGCTTTTTATGAAGTTTAAAAATCATTCAGTATGATTTGATGTGAAATATTCGTTGTAGACCAGTGTTATGGATGTGTTTACAGTTGTGTTGATAGGAACCAGTGGTCAGGATGTCTACAAGCCAAAGATGGTGTTGTAAAAATGCTTTTTACATGCCTTTTGTTTTTACGTATCATAAAATTTGGAATTTGATACTGTTCTGCCTTGTTGCTTCATATATTTTAAATCAGTTTATGCCAAAACTTTTCTCATAAACAACGGATCAGACATCAGGCAACATATTGTAAATTTGAGACATATGTTTATTGCACCACTGCTGTGAGCATTTGTATATTTATCGGTAATATGATTTCTTTTGGAATGTGCCATTGCTTTTTAATTCACTGGCATGGAACCTTGCCACTGGATTTTCTGCCAGTGCATGCGCTAGCAGCCTAATCCAAGCAGCATAGGTAGGCATTCTGGCTGGAACAAAGCTCCAAAACCAATAGCCCACCTCCACCTCCAGCTTCCAGAAAAGGCTGATGAACTCGGTCTGATAGTCCCTCTGATGCTCCACTTCTGCTGCTAGCTCTGTCTCACTCGCCCCAGGCCTCAACCCCCCAACCCACTCCACCCCCCTCCACCGTCACAGTCTCGGCAGTGACAAAATGCTCTCCACAGTGCCCTGGGTCAGTAAGCAACAAAGCAGACCTAAGTGGACCCGACTGATGGTCAGTCTCCATGCACTTTGAGCTCCACCCTGCATTGTAACAAGTCAGTATTAATTAATAAGGCCACAGCTGTATACAAAAATTGGAAACACCTTGCCAAATGACATGAAATGAAAATAAAATTGCTTTAACACATTTGTTTTGAAATGGTGGCTATTTTTAGTGAGTTTTTTCCTTACTATGCTGCAGCTGTGTCCTATAGTCTTGTAGGAGTTCTCTATATTAGGTTACTGTGATTGTGTTCATCCAGAAACACCATTACAATTCAGACCAGTATTGCTGGATGCTGCATCATGCCATCGAATACTCTTGAACTGCTCTACAGCCCAAAGTTGGAGGGAATTATGCCTATCTAGTGATGGTTCCTATTAGGCTTGGTGACCTTAGGCTGATGTCTTTATCTGTATTGAATGGATCTTAAATTGCAGATATCATTTATTTTAAATGGTGTCAAAGACTTTGGGCATGTAATGTGGTTAACAGTTGAAAACTAGTGAGCAGTTTGACCTATTTAACCGTGTAATGCTTTGCCTTGATAGTATTTTTGTTTATAACTCACAGTACAGCTGTTGGATATTACAGAGTCGTTACTACAGAGAGCTACTAATATTTCAGGTAGTTTTGGTGAAAATTATATTATTGGAGATAGTAACAAAAAAACTTTTACTAATTTCAAGAACACACTAATGTAACAAATGTTATTTTAATATTAATCATATTAAATATATTTTAATAGCGTTAAATGCTTTCTTTTATTACAAAGTTTTAATTTACTACACAGTAAATTCACCAGTGTTAAATCAACACTATTAGTTGATTTAATTATTACATTAACCATGTTAATCTAACACTAATTGATTTAACACTGGTGAATTTACTGTGTACAAATGTTTCAAATGTAAAGAAGAGACTAAATAAATCAGTAAATATTTGCTTACTTTGTAAACAACAGTGATTAACCAAGATATTTTGTATAAAATTTATAATGTAGCATAAAAATGTACCACAAAAACAGTGCAGAAAATGTAGTGTGCGTATAAACAGCAAAAGGAAACAATTATACAAAAAGCAACCTTATGTCACAAAGTGGGTGTAGTGGTGGTCAAGGAGATAGAAACAGGAATGGAGGTAGTTACAGGAGACTTTAATGACAAAAACAACAGAACTAGACAGAGAGGCTAGGGAACTAGACAGAGGGGTTAGGGAACTAGACGCTAAACAAGAACTAAACAGAACAAAGGGGCTAACACTAAACAAGAAGGCTGAAGGCTAAACAAGAAAGCTAGACACTAAACAGAGAAACTAAACACTGAAAAGAAGCAAAACACTAAACAGAGAGCAACACAGAACACAGCAAGAATCAGAAATCAGGACAAGGACATATACATCTACAATGACCCACAAACAGGAACCACAGACATGGGCTATAAGACAACCCCTCAAACAAGAAACACCTGGGAACTTATAACGAGGGGCAAGGGGACCACAAAGGAGACACAACAAGAGGGTGGAGCAAAGACGGAGACAAGGAAGAAACAGGAACAAAACAAAACAAAGGAGCCATGTGCTAATACATACATGATAAACAAAGGAAACAATGGGACACAGACAGCAGGAAAACACTAGACAGGGCTATACATGACACCTTAAAGCTTCACAGTAAAGCCAGAATATCACATTCATCACGATATTGATTTTTTAAAATTGTTTTAAAAAACATGACGATAATATCGTGAATGATACATTATGGCACAACCCTAGTTGATATATTCTGCTTTGTGCGAGACTTGTTTCAAAGTTCTCCATTCCCACTAGACCAGAACTTCCATTTATTTGTATATGGTGCAAAGTGCTTCCAAGTTAGCAAAATGTTCACTGCATTATGAGAGATTTCATGGCTCGTTTGATTTTGTTGGTGTTATTTTTTTAATCCACAGCAAACACCTGCCCAAGAATATTGGAGAGAGGATGAGAAAATAGGCAGAATATCTGAATAAATGAAGGGTTTGAAAGATATTGAAAGCTCAGGGTAATATTTCAGATTTATTGGAAGTGGTTTGGGTAAACAGTAACTTCATGCTCTGCATCTTTGCTCTTTGCCAGCTCTCGGAGGCAAAGCTTAAGCTTGCATTCCTTTCCACAACTTGTGTTTTATTCAGTATTTCTAATGTTTGTGTCACGCCTTCGTCCTGTCAGTCTGTTGTCCCGGCCATGTGCTTTATTTGCACATGGCTCTGTTTTGTTTATGTTCAAGTCTCCGCCTTTGTTCCGCCTCCTCGTCCGTGTCATGTGTTAACCCGTCCTCCTTGTTATCTGTCCAGGTGTGTCTCGTTTGTGTCTGTATTTAAGCCCTCTTGTTTCACGTCATGTTTGTCGTACATTTCTCATTTCTCATGTCTAGTCGGTCGTGTTTTCGAGTCTGTCCGTTTGTCTCCAGTTTCTCCGTGTTTGTTTTCTTAGTCGTTGTTTCGTGTCGTAGTTTCTTTTCCTCTCTCGTTCCTTCGTTTACTCTTTAGTCTGTCAGTCCGGTTTACCCTGTTTAGTTTCCCTTGTTTAATTTAGCCTGCCTTGTTTCCCTGTATGTTTTCGTGCTTTGTTTGGTTACCTCCCTTTATTAAAGAACTGTGTTTTAGCGAGTGCGTCCGCCCTCCTTCTATCCGCCCCTCGTTCCTGACAGAATGTACGACCACCAGGACGCAGCTAGCACAGAAAATACGTTTAATAGGGCTGTGGAATGGAGTAGCCGGCTCCGACAGATACATGCCACAGTGGCTCAGCGCCTTCGGGAGGAGTCGATTCATGAGTCGATTCATGAGTCGAGTGATTGCTCCAGCGCGAGTCGTAGGAGTCGGCGAAAGAACCGTGCTGGAGTTCCCCCCTCGCTGGAGGATTACCCCCTCAGGTCCGGGGAAATTTTTGGGGGGGCGTTAAGGGTAGGGGCTGTTAGCCTCACCTCCGTACCTCTGAGGTCTGAGGCTAACAGGGGCGCACCTCGAGGTGATCTAATGGGTGCGCCTGTGAAACCCCCTAAACCCTTTACAGCTCCAGCGCGAGCCAGGCGAGCAGCACAAACCCCTGTCTTCGTGAGCGCGAAGCGCGCCTCTCCTGTCTTCAGGGACGACGTCGCAGATTCCTCTGCCTCCGTGGACGTCGTCGCACTGTCTCTAGTCCCCGTGATGGCGGCACCCGCCGCTCCAGTCCCCGTGATGGCGGCACCCGCCGCTCCAGTCCCCGTGATGGCGGCACCCGCCGCTCCAGTCCCCGTGATGGCGGCACCCGCCGCTCCAGTCCCCGTGATGGCGGCACCCGCCGCTCCAGTCCCCGTGATGGCGGCACCCGCCGCTCCAGTCCCCGTGATGGCGGCACCCGCCGCTCCAGTCCCCGTGATGGCGGCACCCGCCGCTCCAGTCCCCGTGATGGCGGCACCCGCCGCTCCAGTGTCCGAGACTACGGCGGCACCCGCCGCTCCTGTGTCCGAGACTACGGCGGCACCCGCCGCTCCTGTGTCCGAGACTACGGCGGCACCCGCCGCTCCTGTGTCCGAGACTACGGCGGCACCCGCCGCTCCTGTGTCCGAGACTACGGCGGCACCCGCCGCTCCTGTGTCCGAGACTACGGCGGCACCCGCCGCTCCTGTGTCCGAGACTGTGGCTACGGCCTCCCCTGTCCATGTCCGTAGGTCGGCCCGAAGGACTTCAGGACCGATTCCCAGAACTGTGCCCAGGCTGGTTCCTCAGACTACCCCACAGACATTAGCCAGTCCTGGGCACCCCCCTGTTATTTTGGTTCCCTTGTCTGTCCCTGTCCTGGTTCCCGTCTCTGTCCTTGTCCCTGTACCCGTGTCTGCCTTTGTGTCTGTCCCGGTCCCGGTCACTGTGTTGGTGTCAGTCCCTGTAAATGTTCTTGTACCTGTTCCCCTACCTAGTCCAGTCCAGTTTCCTGTTAGTCCTGTTCAGTCCTCGTTTCAACCCTCAGTCTCGTCACATGTCCAGTCCCCTGTTAGTCCTGTTCAGTCCTCGTTTCAACCCTTAGTCTCATCACATGTCCAGTCCCCTGTTAGTCCTGTCCAGCCTCCCTTTCAACCCTCTGTTCAGTCTCAAGTCCCGTCTCCTGTTCAGTCCCCGTTCCAACCCTCTGTCCTGTCTCATGTCCAGTCCCCAGTTGGTCATGTCCAGTCTCCGTATCAGTCTAGTGTCATGTCACCTGTCCTGTCTTCTGTCCAGTCTAATGTTCCTATCCTGTCCAGTGTCTTGTCACCAGTCTCTGCTCCTGTTCAGTCTCAGCACTCAGTCCTGTCATCAGTCCCGTCTCCATTCCAGTCCCCTGTCCTGTCACCTGTCCATGTCCAGTCTTCTGTCCCCAAACGTGTCCAGTCTTCTGTCCCCAAACGTGTCCAGTCTCCGTATCCGTCCCACGTTCAGTCCCCTGTCTTGTCTCCAGTCCAGTCTCCCGTCAATTCCCATGTGTCCACTCCTGTCCTGTCCAGTCCGTTCTCGTCTCTTGTGGCTCCCCTTTGTCAGTCTCCTGTCATGTCCCATGTCCCGTCTTGTATATTCGGTCCTGTCGTGTCCCCAGCTCCTGTGTCGGTTCCCGTCCTGTCCTGAGTCCTGTCACCTGTTGGTTTGTTGTCCTGTCATGTTTTTCGTGCCCTCTCCTGCGCCAGCTCCTGGGGGGTTTAGGAGTACGCGCCCGGGAGTTGCGCGTTCTTGGGGGGGGCATCTGTCACGCCTTCGTCCTGTCAGTCTGTTGTCCCGGCCATGTGCTTTATTTGCACATGGCTCTGTTTTGTTTATGTTCAAGTCTCCGCCTTTGTTCCGCCTCCTCGTCCGTGTCATGTGTTAACCCGTCCTCCTTGTTATCTGTCCAGGTGTGTCTCGTTTGTGTCTGTATTTAAGCCCTCTTGTTTCACGTCATGTTTGTCGTACATTTCTCATTTCTCATGTCTAGTCGGTCGTGTTTTCGAGTCTGTCCGTTTGTCTCCAGTTTCTCCGTGTTTGTTTTCTTAGTCGTTGTTTCGTGTCGTAGTTTCTTTTCCTCTCTCGTTCCTTCGTTTACTCTTTAGTCTGTCAGTCCGGTTTACCCTGTTTAGTTTCCCTTGTTTAATTTAGCCTGCCTTGTTTCCCTGTATGTTTTCGTGCTTTGTTTGGTTACCTCCCTTTATTAAAGAACTGTGTTTTAGCGAGTGCGTCCGCCCTCCTTCTATCCGCCCCTCGTTCCTGACAGTTTGTCTTTTGCAGAGCTTCTTACCGGTATATTGTATGTGCCAAAATATAGTTAAATTACAGCTAGCAAACCTACAAACACGAGAAAGAAATAATCTGTAATAGGTGCACAAAAAAATTCCAAATCACTTTTGAGTAAGTTATAATTGAAAATTCAAACATTCTCCCACTCTTTTGTTGTTCATGAAATGTAGATAGGTGCTTCATATGATATGATTTTCAAAATGATAAATACAAATATTTCATGGAGGACTAATATATATTCTTAATGAAATTCATACATTTCTTATGAAATTTATCATAATTTTATGTCTATGTGATCATCTTAAAGTTTATACATTTGTTAGATCATTTTCAGATAGCTGGGAGAAAATAAATTACTTGAAAAGGACAATTTGTTGTTATTTTAGAAACCCAATTTCCACAGGCACATTTCTTCAAATTTGGAAACAGGATCAAAGAGGAAGAGTTTTGACATATACTATCAAGTTTCATCTCCATTGGTGCCATACCCCTCCACAAAGTCAGCTAACTCAGAGGGCCTCCCCAAATTTACAATAGGTAAAATGTAACACATTCTTAATATGTAAGATAATGTCATTTTCAGGTGCTGACTGTAATAGTTATTAATGCATATATTTCTTTTTTGTGTTGAATAGAATGGATAAAATGAAAAGGACCAAATCGGAACTATATAAATCTTTTGTATTATGCAAATCTCATCAGAGACTAAAATGTGCTTTTTGCATAAATGTAATTTGCTGATGTGTGGGGAAAAAGAATTTGCAAAGTGCAGTGCTGGTAACTTTGGTCCGAAGCAATGTGTTTCAGGAATACAGCTGCTACTGCTGCTGCTGCTACTGCTGTGGCCGGTGGGGGTGGACACTGGGAAATTGCATTGGACTGGGCCAAGCAGGTCTAAAAAAATAACCCCTTTCTGGCAATCCACATTTAGAGAGCAATCTGACTGGACTTTTGTGCTTTTAAAATCCTCTTTAGGTTCCCTGAGGAGCTGCTTCAGTTAGTCCTGCTACTCTCTCTCTTTCTTTCTCTCTCTCTCTCTCTCTCTCTCTCTCTCTCACAAACACACCCACACACATTTGTGAAATATTCTGGAATGTATGTATGTCTCTACTGATGTGATTTCATTATATAATTAACATCCTGGGAATTCAGCCAACCCAATGTGTATTTTTTTGCCACTAATTGTCCTCCAAAGTTGCAAACTTGAGAAGCAAAATGCGTAGAAATATTCTGCTTATTCAGGAAGCGTCTTCTAATTGTATCTAACACCATAAAATGAGGTGGAAAAAATGTCAGTGACTAATGTGCTCATATGTAATAATACATGAAATAATAAAATCAATTCAAATTCAATCCAGTAACCACAATATATTGCAGTCATATTAAATTCCTATTTCTGTTTTTTATATGCAATTATATACACTATTTGAAAACACCAGCTGGTATGACAAAATAAAGACCAATAGGAATAATCTGAAATCAATTATTCTGGCAGATAATTTCTTTGCTGGTGGACAGATATTTAGATTTGACAAGTATTTCAAACCAAGCTTTCATTATTCCAAAAAGCTTAACGTTAGGGTGACACTGAATACTGAGTTTATTTAATGTTATATGTCTCCGTAATGCTAATTCAGGCATTAGCACTACCATTTAGATGTTTGGATTCACTTTTCAAACATTTCAAGTGCTTTCACTAATATAAATGGTGATGACAAAATTTCAAGGCTGATAACTTGACTAAGGAAATCATGAATATGTATAATAACAGTATCATAATGTAACTGTATACTGTTATCATTTTTTATTGTATTAAATATTCAAAAACTCTTGCCATGCTTAAATGCTTCCAAACTTTATATGAACATTATTAGATATCAGCACAGAATTAACTTTTACTACTAGGTTTTTCCTAGAGTTACCAATTGAACCAATGATACAAAAGACAATCAGTTTCTCTGAGTAAAGCCAATGTAACAATCAAGTTGTCTCAGATCCAAATAAATAAATAAATGTAACAATAAAATGAACAGGAAGAACAAAATGTGCAGAGAACTGCAGTAAATATGGCCCTTTGTGTTGAAAAGACTATTCATTATGTGAAGCTTTCTCTTTAACAATGCATGAAAGGTCACAAGGACTGCACAATGAACCACAGGTACTGGCTGGATATGGCAATGGACATAGATTGTTCAGTGTATAATGAACATAAAAGATGGAGATGGTGGTCATTAACAGGCATTGGACACACTCTCTATAATTGAAGTTATGTAATAACATAATTTTGGGAGTAGGACCACGCCCAAACACCTCCTCTCAGCCCTATATATACCTTGCAAATTCACGTCATTTCCGTGTCAGACAAACTCGCTTCATTTAGTTCAGGAGACGGATCTTGACTCGACTGCTTCACTACGTCAGCTCCCTCTTCCGCGCTGGGTCATTCCTGCTCATCGGGCGGCACGGTGGCTTGGTGGTTAGCACGTTCGCCTCCCAGCGCTGGGATCTTGGGTTCAAGTCCCATCTGGGTGGAGTTTCCATGTTCTCCCCGTGTCTGCGTGGGTTTCCTCCGGGGGCTCCGGTTTCCTCCCACAGTCCAAAAACATGGAGGGTAGGTGAATTGGCCTGGTGTGTGAATGAATGTCTGTATGTGTGAGCCCAGATATGGATTGGCGCTCTGTCCTGGGTTAAACCCTAGTGCCCGATGCAGTCCTCCAGGTGGACGGTCGTTTCTGGTTGAGAGTACGCTGTGCGCGTTTGGCTGCCGCTTCTCGCCAGTGTGTGTGAATTGAGCGTTCTGAGCAGTGTAGATTGTAAAGCGTCCTTGGGTGTCTAGAAAGGCGCTATATAAGTGTAACGATAATAATAATAATCCCCATATTCGGAGCCGTGTTCGGCCATTATCAAACCCACCAAGCATCCTGCTCACATCTCCATCATTTTCTCATATTAATTTATCCAATGGGGGTCCGGCTTCATGTGCATTCATAAGCCACCCTGAACTTCTCCCCAAAGACTTTTGAGTTTACCTCCCCGTTTCAGCCTCTACGGGCGTGGTCCGTACTAGCAAACTGATCATTCACGTGTCCTTGATGTGTAAAATATAACATCTTTAACCTAAAGAAGCATGCAAAAATCTGAACACCTCTCATCAAATTACAGGTATTCTCAGTACAATATAGATAAAAGTATGTCTAGACAACTTTAATTTGAATTAAATTTATGTATCAAGATTTACTGAAAT
Organism: Hoplias malabaricus; assembly: GCF_029633855.1. Lineage (NCBI taxonomy): Eukaryota > Metazoa > Chordata > Actinopteri > Characiformes > Erythrinidae > Hoplias > Hoplias malabaricus. The sequence continues at coordinate 29,145,562 of NC_089814.1, forward strand.
GTAATTATGAATCATACCTATTGGTCTATTAATGACAAAATGTTCAGTAAGACACTGACATATATGTTTGGTTTTCCTGTGTGTTTTTAACTATTACACCATGGCTTCTCTTTCTGAGCTTAGACTGGCTTTTTTTTTCAAAGTTACTGAATGGAAGTTTGCATTTTTTTAAAGCAAGATTAATCCTATTAGTTCTCCTGAGTGGTAAAGCTGTCTTATATGCAGCCAGTTTTTTTTTTTTTTTTAATGTTTAAGCACCAACATGACGTTCAAATCATTTTTCAGTCTCAGAAGGCTGTACGGTTGTCTATGGCTTTCATGTTATAAAGTGATGTCTGGCAACTTTTAGAGTCATATTATGTAAGATTAATCTCTGGCCAATTGGGATTAACTGTAGAGTGGTACTTTTTATGGAAGCATAATCCAGGGTGCTTTTGGTTGACTGCTAGTGATTTGTTGTAAGAAATATTGCTGCCTTTTAAAGTTGTCTGTCATGAGCTAGCTTCATTTCTCTCAGAAGGTCTTGTGCAGTAGCCATCAAGAGTCATGAAATCTTAAAAATGGCTTAAGACTCTTAGGTGTGGTTTGGCAATATGGCAAAAATAATTAAAATGTATACTTTTATGACAATATTTAGATTCCCAGATGTTCACACAACAAACTAGAATGGACAAGATGCACCAGCGGTGTCACATTTAAAAAAAAAAGCCTGTGAGTTAGATTGACATGGACTGTCAGACAATCAGTAACTTGTTAATGCTTTTTATGCATTTAGGATGCTCTTTTTGTTTGCAGGCTTTTTATAATTGATCTAGTGCATATACTGATGATATGCATGATGCACTCAGAAAAAACACATTGCGATTATACAAATCCAAGAGATTTAAGAACTCACACATTCATCTTTATAAAATAACTTAATTTCCTGGAAATACAGTTTGCAATTTAACACAATAGAAGAATAGTCTAACAATTAAATTTTATTTTGACTTGATAGACCTACTCATTGTACAGCACTCCCTGTTTGTTCTGAGGTAGGGTAGGGCAGTATAACCATAATACCACATACTGTAGTATTTAAAAATATGGAGATTATCTCAAAATGAGGGTTGTAATTCAGAATTATGATGTGTGGTGAGTCAAATGATGATTCTGCTCTGTGTCTGTTTGGGAAGTACAAGCTAAAATGAGGTCATTCATGTACACCGTGATTAGTTGGTACAAGCCAAATGAAGTTGTTCATGTCATTGACGTACAGAAAGCCGCAGGGAGGAGGTGCTAGGGGAGCTCAGTGACTGTTGACGTCACAGAAAAAAACACCGTCAAGCCAGTGGCTCACTGCAGCTGTGAGTTTAGAGATTAGTTTTACTTAAAAGACAGGGGAAGGAAGCTAAAAATAGACAAAACACTCTGAAGACACTTCACTCAACTTTGTGCTGACAGACATTAGTGGTTTTTCTCTAAATGTGTGTGATTTGAGCCTCAGTTAGCTGGAACACGGTCTGTGCTAAACCACAAGTGCCAGTTAGTTCAAACCTATGCTTTTAAATGGTGCAAAAACATGTCGTATTTTGCTTATTTTGAAATTTCCTGTTCCTCCAGCACCTGTTGCTGAAATTTCTACTCTCAGACATAAAAACTCCAAAAACATTTAACATTGTGCTGACAGATATGAGGCCCCACAGTGCAACCCCCACTCTCCCTTAATATTTTGAGACAGTACCTATGTATGAACAAAGTGGATACCGCCCATCCTATGGGCCGATACTAAGGTGTTTGTCAGAAAATTAAACCTTTCCCAAAATCAGATATAGATATGTTATCCTACAGTACTTATTTGTGTTAAATTTAAACTAAAAATAGTACAAATAATCTAATGCAAACAATATAAATGTAAATCATTTTAAACAGGATTCTAAACAAGGGGTGGCACGGTGGTGCAGCAGGTAGTGTCGCAGTCACACAGCTCCAGGGGCCTGGAGGTTGTGGGTTCGATTCCCGCTCCGGGTGACTGTCTGTGAGGAGTTGGTGTGTTCTCCCCGTGTCCGCGTGGGTTTCCTCCGGGTGCTCCGGTTTCCTCCCACAGTCCAAAAACACACGTTGCAGGTGGATTGGCGACTCAAAAGTGTCCGTAGGTGTGAGTGAATGTGTGTGTGTCTGTGTTGCCCTGTGAAGGACTGGCGTCCCCTCCAGGGTGTATTCCCGCCTTGCGCCCGATGATTCCAGGTAGGCTCCGGACCCTAAATTGGATAAGCGGTTACAGATAATGGATGGATTCTAAACAGAGTCTTTGGTTTTTGTGGCTTGGTTGGATTCTTTCGTTTTTCTGCAGTATCTAGAACAGAACACAAAATCAGAATCGAATAATCATAGTTTATTTAAAAAGACAAACCAAAAAATATGCAGACCTGTTTACACAAATTCTGACACAGATGAAACAAAAAACCCCTAAAAAGATATAGAGATTAATAATGGCCACTGCATGTTAGTCGGCTTCTTGACGTCCATGTCCAGGACACTGGCAGTTAGGGATATACTTTAAAAATATGAGCTGAGTACTATATTGTGAAATAATAATCATGAAGACTATTTGTTGCATAGAAAGAAAAAAATAAAAATAGGGCATTATATTTTTCTAACTGTTTCGGCACAAAACGTGGGCCAGAACTTATTGTAGGCGATGAGATGGTGGTTTAGGTCAATTGTAATGTTTCTACTTACCAGAATTGCATTGGTTGTTGTGTGTATAATAATACATGTTGAATTTCTCTAGACATTATCTGCCACTGCTTCTTCAGCTATTGCTTTTGCCATTAATGCTCTGATGATTTAAGTATTGACCTGATCCATTAAATCCAATAATATCCAAATGGCTTATACAATAATATCTGAATTACTTCTCTGTCCAATTACACCACATTGATTGTCTCCTTGTCTAGCCACAGCTTAATGAAGGGGCCCTTAATGCCGTGAGGACTCAGATTTGGAGTGCATTATCTAATGCCTGGGTCAAAGGACGAAAGACTGGGCATTGTAAAGTTCTGAATCTGACCTGTGTTTCATCTTGTAGTCTTGAATATGGTATAATGTCATTGAGGGAGGTGGTGGGCTTGATAAAGTCATGGGCTGAAGGGAGCTGCTGTGTCAGCATGGCTGCAGTTAGCTCCTGAGCACAGTAGGCCTGCAGACTGATCGATACGGTCAAGACGAGCAGCATACTCACACAGGCACGTAAACACCCATGCTCAGAATATTCCAAGAGAAACACAAAAACACTTTCAAACACTTTTTTTTTCTTTATTAAATCAATAATTGCAACAGCAAAATATGAACAGCAGCGAGTGTCTAATTTTTTGCTAGATAGTGTAATCATGATTCACATCCAAGTAATTTTAATCAAATTTTGTATTAAAATATCTCCTTCTCTACTTAGAACATAAATATGGTACTGATTGAATGTATGCACTCTATATATTTCACAGAATTGCTGTGTTTATTTCAATGAATTACTAATCACAAATAATTGATATCAGATTACACCATTCTTGCTCAAGATACTAACATTTAAATAAGTATGGGTGCATATTCATATGCTGAAAAATGTTTAGGACACAGTCTAATGATTCCTTTGACCTTTGTTTTAAATTCCGAAATCCTTGAAGCTGCTTTGTGATTTGATTTGCTTATGTAATATCTATTAATTTCTATACATTTGTTATATCTAGCAATTAGCTTTTCAGTTTATTAATAAATAAAGTACATTTTGTCTTTACTTGAATAATTGTCATTTATTACTATTGTCAGAAAATCACTTTCCACAGAGATATTTCTTCAATTTTGGGGACAGGTAAAAATTAAAAACTAAAAACTAAAATAGTACTTAAACTCCTTCGTAAATATAAGAGTAGCCTGACCCACTCTTAACTCAATAAGTTCTTCTTAATTTGAAGTTCTCGTGCAGTTCTCTCTTTGAAAGGAAAGTGGCCTCTTATCATTCTTTTAAACAAGCTTTAAACTGATGCAGTTTTGTGCACAGCAGCAGCCCACACGCATATATACAAACATGAATTCATGAAGATTTCAAATTTACATTTGAAAACATTAATGCATCACAGGAATTGCATCCAACATCACCAAAATTCAAATCCAACAGCTTGAATTATGTAGTCAGTATACTTCTAGTATAAACAGTTATAGGCTTGTATCCTGGTGTAGTGGAAAGAGTTACCACCTACCACTCTGAAGGCTCTCAACAAGAGGCACAAGGAGAAATTATGCACAAATTTTGAAATTTTGCACGGTCCCACCATTCAGCTACTGACCTATCTTGGTTTTTATACCACTGGTGAATTGCAGATTCTTGGTGGCGCCTATGGCCTAAGCAAAGCTGCTTTAGGTAAATGTGTGCATGTTGTCACTAAAGCTCTCCTGCACCATGCACCAACATAAATGATATTTCCACATACAAGGGATGCATTGCAAGAAACCAAAATATGTTTTCATGCAATTGGAAACATTCCTAGAACTGTTGGTGTGGTGGATGGTACACTTATCCCCATACACACTCCCAGCCTCTAGATCCTACACTGTCGTAAAAGGCTTCTCTGCACTGAATGTTCAAGCATTGTGGCCAAGTGGCCTGGATGTACCCATGACTCCTTCATTTGGGCCAATTCTGGAGTTTGTCAGATGGCAAGGGAGGGTGCATTTGCTGGTGGACATGTCCTGGGTGAGGGCAGTTATCCACTATGAAGCTATTTACATAGTCCTGTCCCAAATCCCCAGACAGAGGCTGACAAGAGATATAACAGGGCACACTCATAGAACACGGAGCTGTGGAGAGAGCTTTGGGTATTTTGAAAATGAATTTTCTGTGCCTTCACAAGTCAGCAGGTGGGCTGTGGTGTTCACCAGAATGCAGCTGTGCCATAATCGGTGTATGTGCTATGCTTCAGAATATTGCAGTGTAGGTTGGCATACACCTTCCTGATGAGGAGAGTGAGGAAGATGAGGAGGATGAAGAGGAGAGAGTGGAAGGACACATTCCTGCAATATTACCAGGAATGATGAGAGAAGGACTATACCAGGCTGGCTTTTTGCCTCTGCTAAACACTGTGAGAAGAAATCGGGTCTGGAAGAAAAATCTTGAAGTTAATGAAACTGTTACAAACATATAAAAAATTTAATTGTGTGCCTAATTATTGTGTTGACATGCATTCATTCATTATCTGTAACTGCTTATCCAGTTCAGGGTCATGGTGGGTCCAGATCCTACCCGGAATCACTGGGGGCAAAGCAGGAACACATATTGGATGGGGCACCTGTCCTTCACAGGGCGACACACACACTCACATTTGTCTTGACATTAAATAGACAGCAATTGCAAGTGAATTTTTTTTCTTTTTTACTTAAATAATTCAAATATTCATTTATTTGTTTTTATTTATTATTATTTACATAATGATACTTTTGTGGTATAATAGTGAAGAAATGTATGTAAATCAGTGGTTCAGTTTTCAACTGGCTGTGCATATTCATCACAGACGCGAGGGCGGAGTCAACAAAAAGCTACTTAATAGTCCTTTGTAAGTTTGGACACTAAGAAGGCTTTTGGGAAACAGTCTCAAAAACGGCGTTCTTAAGGTTAGGTCATTAAGTTGTTCTTAAATCACTAAGCTCAGTCGTTATCGGGAAACACACCCCAGTTTAATTGTGAGTGATTATAAATGATAGCAACACTTACACAGCGCTTTTATAGACACTCAATGCTCTTTGCATTTTTTTGGAACATTAAAGGGTCACCTCAACCAGCACCAATATGCACCATCCACTGTGATGACGTGACAACAGCCAGTCCACGCAAGTATGAGCAACTACCATCAGCAGTTTGCACAAAAATTGCACTTAAGATTCTATGTAAACACACTCTTTAACCGGAACATAGACTCTGCAGTCATGTAAAACAGTATGTGCAGCAAGTCCTCTGAGAATCTTTCTGGAGGAAAAGCTTTTCTGTGAAAGCTCTCAATAGCTCTGGCATGCAGTAAGAATACACAAATAATAGTTATTAGAATGGCTACATTTCAGCAAGACACAGTAAATGAGTCATTTCCATTTATTGTGGCTACTGCTGTGTGAGGTACTGAGAATGCACCATGTCATTACTTTCCTCAGATTCATTACATTGTTGCACCTATCCATGAGGCAGTTTGGTGTAAAATGTGGCAGGTGTAAGAGAGTTTTTCCCCGCCCTAAAGTACCGGTCTCTGCCCCCCAGAGCTGACAAATGAAGGTGGGATGCAAAGATCAATAAAGCTTTATCAGGCAGACCAGTGAGACGAACAGAATGGTGTTTGCTCGGCAGCCCCAGCTTAGTCTTGTGCTGTTTACCTGCCTGCAACAGCAGTAAGGCTTCTCTCTCTCTCTCTCTCTCTCTCTCTCTCTCTCTCTCTCTCTCTCACTCAATATAATTCATTCACTATCTGTCCCTCCTTAACATCTCTGTTTGTCTCACTATCATCTGAACTCCTGCCTTTTCTGTGAGCGTTAGTTTGTCCCGCACACTGAACAGAACTAAATGAGTGTGAGATATCTGTTGGAACTGAACACCTTCCTTTTTTTCAAATATACCCAATAAATACATCATATTAGAGCCATATTTTTTCTAGTACTGACCTATCCATCCTCTGCCCACAAATTTACTCCTTATAACTCAGGCAGGGTTAGACAAGCTGTTGAGGATATTGCCAGTAACCTTTATATATCATATCCTAATGAATATTTCGTTTAGTTGAGTACTGCATAATAATACACTATATTGCCAAAAGTATTTCCTTGTCTGCCATTATTCTTCCCAGAGCACATTTGTGAGGTCAGACACTAATGTTGGATGAGGCCTGGCTTGCAGTCTCCACTCTAATTCATCCCAAATGTGTTGTATCAGGTTGAGGTCAGGACTGTTAAGTTCTTCCACACCGATCTTGCTCATCTATGTCTTTATGGACCTTGCTTTGTGCACTGGTGCACAGTCATGTTGGAACAGGAAGGAGCTATCCCCAAAGAGTTCCCAAAAAGTTGGGAGCATGAAATTGTTGATTCCCTTCCTAATCGCTTCCACTTTGTTATAATACCACTGACAGTGGAGTGTAGAATATTTAGTAATGAGGAAATTTCATGACTGGAGCTCCTGACAGAGACCTATTATTACAAATATTTGTAGAAGCAGTCTGCATGCTTGTTTTTATACATCCGTGGCCATAGAAATGACACCTGACACCTGAATTCAATTATTTGGATGGGTGAGCAAATTTATTTGGCAGTATAATGTATCAGTTCTATACTGGTATAGGGATATGTCTGTTTCATAATATAGATGTATAGATCTAACTGTTCTTCGTGTGTCTACCTGGGTTTCGTCCAGGTGCTCTGATTGCTACCCACAGTCCAGTAACACATGTTGGTTGGTGGATTAGCTGTGTGAAATTGTCTACAGGTGTGAGTGTGTAAGTGACTGGGTAGGTGTGTGATGCCCGGTCCAGGGTGTGTTCCTGCTTTGTGCTCAGATGCAGAATTTATTGTCTTGCAGAGGAGATTTTAATGCATTTTACTTTGCTTCTCACAGTTGTTGCCACCGTCCAAAAATACCTAGAAGCATCATTGTGCAGCAAAAAAGCTACAATCCTAAATTCGTTTAACTATATCAGTCTATTACCAGCTGTTATAAATGACACATAAACAACACATGTAATTTTCAACATATTTGGTATTGATGTATTAATTTTAAAAGAGCAATGAATAATTCTACCCGCAGATGTTTATTTTAATAAAATGCAGCTTACATGAGATGAAAAACAAAATTGCTCTGTAAGCCTGAATGATTCCTATATGTGTTCAACGACTGATCCTTTAAATTTAATACAATATAGAGTTTAGTCACTGTCTGTCCCCCATTTGGTTTCCCCATCACATAATGCTACACATTTTAAGGAGTGAAAGTTGGCATGTACTTTCTCTTAGACAGCTGAAGCTACATATTTTCTATAGTTTCTAATACAGTTTCAATACATTTCGACTAACTATCAACTCGTCAGACCACCAGCCACAGATGACTGTCGCATTGTCTGGGGCTAATCTTGCAGTCTCCTGGCATCAGACAACACTTAGATAGCTTGGGGACTACCATTTGGAAGCCCCCAAGTTTCAGACAGAATTGTTTAAGAAACTTTAACTATGCTGTCATATGCTGATCACGATATATATTTCTTACTGCTTGGCAGAGAGGCACTAATGTAAACAGTGATAGTGAGCACAGGTCTAACAAGGCACAAGATGGAGTGGACTCATTCAACCCTCAATAAAAATGAAAAATTCACATCTCACATGCCTTGGAAGACAAGAAATACAGGATTGCAGGAATATATGTATGGTTGCATGTCACAAATTATAGATGTGGTATAGCTGAGATAGTAAATGCAAACACCATTGTTTATTTGATGTTAACTATAAATGCTAGAAGAAATTAACATTATTAGCACTAAAAACAAAACAACATTTTTTTCAGCTGAGTTCTATCTATATATAAATGCCCATGTCTTAAGTCTGTCATATATAAATATAAAATAAAATATAAATCAGTTGACAGCTGACAGCATTATAGAGTTAGAAATAACTCAACATCTGTTAATGCCAGGTTTTCTGTGCTGACTGTGGCAGCATACAAAAAGGCATCCAGGCAGTTTGTTCCCTTTTCTTTTAAATGTTTGTTCACATAGTTAAAACAAAATGATGTTCCCTTGAGTTTTCCTCTCAACTGTGTGCTTGTTTTTACCTACTGTGTACATTTTGACACTTACAATCATCCACCATTGTCAGCTGCTTTGCTAATTCACTGCGTATTACCCTCTTAAAAATAAGGTTCTTAAAGGTTTCTATGGTAATGCGAATGATTAAACTGAACCAGTGCAGTGGAGATACTTTTAATAACGTAAATGTCTGGTAATACTGTGTGTGAATAACATGCAAATAAGTAGCTATGAGCACATTCATGACAGCCATTATATATGAATGTATGATATGTATTTGGCTTCATAAAGATCACTTAATAATAACAGCAAATTTGCTTTTTATTTTTATTTATTTTTTGTTTTTGTTACCATTATATAGTATAACATTGTATATAATATAACAGTGGTGGTTGGTATGAGCTTTCTCCGTTTTATAATCTTTTGTTGTATTTTTAAAGGGTGTGGGTGGATGTACCAGTTTCCTTAAAAGCTATTTCTTTCATTGCGATTTCTTGCAGGATAGCTGAGCAGTCACCAGCATGAATATAAAGCATATTCTTTTTCACTTTATAATCAGAAGGATTAACTCTGAATGGCAGATTCAACTGTGGTCTCTCACACACAGTAGTGGCTGCTGGTCTTTCAAAGAGGGGAAGCGCATTGTCGGCTTACATCATAAAATTTGTCAATTTATTTATACATAAATTCCACCCTGTGATCCTTTCGTACCAAGTACGCATTTTTTCCAGGGACTTGACCAGTGTCCTCACAATGGCCAGCAGAGCTAGTCTGCTTAGATGGCCAAACACCAAGAAATGGGTTGCAGTTCGTCTTTCGACTTCTCTCCCAAAATCCGCAGTGGGACTGAAGCTCCCAGTGATTAAGTGATGGTTTAGAGCTCAAAATAATTGTCAAAATGTGATTCAGACTTTCGACTTATCCTCCAATCATCTTGCAGAAGCTCCATGCTCAGACCCACCCACAGCTCCATTTGACCCCAGAGACGCTTAGCATCCGGGGCGGGACAAAATCGTGGCATTTATCCAATGACCAGCATGTTTTGAAGCAATCAATTAAAAACAATCTGTGCAGTCCCATTGAAGTGAATACATGCTCAGCTTCTACGGGCAAATGCATTTATGTTACGAGAATGCATGAGAAGTTAACAAAATCGAGTCAGTCGATTTGTGATAAGTAGCTGATTCTGAACGAGCTTGTCTTTGAGATGAACATGTTCTAACACATTTGTAGTCAATGATATGTTAGCACATCTATACATATTTGGCCATTTAATTTTTGACATTTTAGGGGAAGCTGAGCTTCCCTTGCAGTCTTAGAACAATCGCCAAGGCTCACACAGTATATTAATATCAAGTGCATTGATATTCACATAGAGACCCTCTGCCAAAGGCCATTTGCAAGCCACTGGACATGGAGAGAATGAATCAGCCAAGGCAATGTCATCTTTGAATGTAATTGCATCCATCTGGTTTAGAATGAATAAAATAATGGAGGAAGATTAGCTGACATGAGAAAGCAGCTCTCCTTATTTATTTGTCAAAGACACCTTCTGAGGCAGAGATTATGAGTGCCTCCAAAGTCTGTGTCATGTCTGAAATGTCAGATACTGTCTCCCTCTGAGCCTGGCTTTAGTACTATATATATATATATATATATATATATATATATATATATATATATATATATATATTAGCTAGAGACTCTCTAGTTTAGTTTTGGGATGACAGGCTGCGTAATGCCATTATTATAAATGCATATTTTTATTAGTGAATATTTTTGGTAGACTGCATTGTACTAACTTTTTCAGGTGGACAGAAAAAAATGTTACTGCAAGGTGGGTGGTGTGGTGCAACTCAGGGGTGTGACATTTAAAATCTACTAGCACAGTCTTATTGAAAATGAAAGTGGAACATAGCATTTTTCTCACTTTAGGTAGCAGCATAAAGACATGGCCTGTTTCTCCCAAGGGAGTTGTGATCAAACAATACCCCACTTAAAATATGATTTGTTTTAATATTTATTTCATAAAAAGATCACATTTCACATTAAGATTTTTAATCATAATAATTATACAAAGAATAATACCTAATAACACCACTACTTCTGCTACAACTATATAAGTAGTAGTAGTAGAATTAGTTGTAGGAGTATTAGTACCACTAGTAGTGGTAGTAGTAAGGCATAAACTGATGTAAACTTTTATAAACTGATTTACATTCCTTTATGACTAGACATCAAATAATGTAGTGTATCTCAGATCACATTTTGACTAGTAAGGATGATGCCACTAATCAGTTCATTGTATGGATGTTAATTAAAATATCTGTAATTAATTATTGACTAGGTGAGATTTAATTTTAGATATTCTGACTTCAATTACAGCTAAATATAAAGGTCAATTTAAGATATCTTAAATGTCTCCACAAATAATATATTTTCAGTACACCTTTATAAATGTGAAACTAAAATATCAGTGTTGAATATTGAATTATTTATATCTTTAATGTGAATATTGAGTATAGGTTGTGTTCCTGCTTTGCACCAAATGATTCAGCAGTTACACATGAATTATTTAATTATTAATTAATTAATTAGATCCCTTTATCCTTTATAGCTTTCCCCTCTTTTATCCACTCTTTTCTTCAAGTAGCCTTTGCTGCTTGCCAGGTTCTATTGTAAATACGAATATTCTTTCAATGACTTGCCTAGATAAAAAAAAATTAAATTAAATTAAATATTATTCTACCTGAAATCGTTAGGTGAAAGTCCAGTACTCTCTCAGATCCTGGACAAGACTCTTTTGTATAATTAGGCCTTACACTCACACCTATGGACAGCTTTGAATAGCGAATCCACCTATCAATGTTTGCTTGGGTCCTGTGGGAGGAAACCAGAACACCTGGAAGGAACTCCCACAGACACATAGAAAACAGACCAATCTCTTTACAGATAGTGACATGAGGCACAGTTTGAGCACTCAACTCCAGAACCCTGCAGCTGTGTGACAGAGACCCTTGTTGCACCACTGTACCTTCCCATCTGTATTTAGCACCCAGTGCTGGAAATTGCATATAAACCATAAAGCAAGCATTATAATCCAGACTGTATAGACATCCTGGTTTGGATCAACGTACAAACCATGGCAATAATGAAACCAGTGCTAAACCAAATTATGTCAGGCTCTGTGTTTCCATGCATATATCTCACTGGTTTAAGGTAAGAGCCATGGAAATCTGAATGACAGGGTATGTATCGCTTTACTCTGCATTTAATTTACTTCCCTTCTGTACTTTATTTAACAATTTAGCAAGAGCTTCTGTCAGCAAAATGTCCATAGTGCCTTGCCCAGTTTTGTGTCACAAACTACATACAATTTAGAGCTATCTCTAATTCTCATGTGGGATACGCAACACTTTATATGACTGTTCTGATGATGCGATTTCAGATATCTTAAAGCAGTGACTCTCAGTCCTAGTCCTGGTGGGCCTCTGCCATAATTACCTTAACCACTGCCTTCCAGTTCTATCTCTGTAGGCTCATATTTCTTAGAAACCCTTTATTGGTACTCAATGTTGAGAGTTGTATTGTCTTAAATGGATTTTTTTTTAAGTCCACTTACATGCTCTGTATATTCTGCCAGTAATCAAAATTACTGCTGCATGAATAGTTAAGAGGCAATGCTCTGACTGGATGTTTGCCTTGCTGAATAATTGAGAAGGCAAATGACATTTCATCTGACATTTTGGAAACTTTGTCCAACTAATGTAACTTGTGGCTCATATTCATAAATCTCCCAAAGGAAACATCTGTTCTTAAAATCAAAGTGGGAGATGTTCGTATTATAAAAGCTTTTCGGGATTACAATCCCATTTCCCCTTTCTAAGGCATTTTACAAAGAAAGGAATTGTTTAATCATATTTACGTGCAAACAACCAGATGATGTCAAGAACAATCCACTACTTAGAAAAACTATCCCAGAATGTCTCTCTGACTAATTATTTTAAAGGACTTGGGATTATCCGATGGCCAGGCTTTGGATGTAATGGATGAGTAACAGAGCTGGGCAACCAGTGGATTAATCAGGAAAACAAATACACTCCATGAATAAAAGACATTAGACCCTCTATTGGCTTTCTTGGCAGGGCTAGAAGGTGCTTGGCCATGTAGTACCATTGTTGGTGAGTTTAGGCTGCATGGATTACCAGAGGGCTTTAAAAGACCCTAAGAAAGCAGCAATTGTTCTTAGCAACGTGGACAAGAATTTAGAGTCAAGACTTTGTTTTACATGTGTCTTCACAGCATTTAGCAATATAATGGCCAGAACAGGGAATATGGGTATATACAAGATTATTCAGCATGAGAGAGAGAGCCTTGGGAAAAGTAAGAGACAGCAATTGGAGGGTGAAATAAATAAACAAACAAACACAGAGAACGTCTCGCATATAAGCCGACGCAGGCTAAGAGCTTAATCTTCAATGCTCAGAAAACGAACGATCCACTAATCGTCTTTGACCTTGACATGGAGCAACAAGGTCACTGGGGAGCTTGGAAGCTCACAAACTACTGGTGGATATATTGTGAATAATTAGAAAACTGGAAGGTGCTGGGCGTATTCTTGCTCCTTGCCCTTCCCCTGAGGGGCTATACCTGCTTTTTCAACTTTCTGTTGAGCGATATTTATGGTGATGAGCTGGGTTCAGCCGTCTGGGCATGCTTTGGACGTGTGTGTGTGTCGCAGCGGGCTCCATGCCGTAATTAAAACACGTTTATCTCTGGACACTGCAGAAGCCTGGCTATTATTCAGCCCGCCTTGAGGCTGAATACAGTCAAGAGCTCGGGAGACCCATTCAGTTTATGTTTTGTGAGGTTTCAGGAAAATAAAATGAAACCTCCTCCTGAGGGTACTTATGTGTATATTATCAGAAGGACTTTTTGCAGTGTGGCTTATATTTGATCTATCCAGTCTGAAACATTTCAGGTGACCTCACCAAAAACAACAAAATAAAAAAAATCGCCATTTTCACAACATGCTTGGGATTTTAGATCATAAGATTGTTGGGTGATTTACCACAGCAAGACTAGGAATTAAAATTTAAAAATGTATGAGACCACTCTGTATGAGCCTTAATGAATGCATGTAAAAATCCCCAGAAGGAGCAAAGGATGACAAGGAGTGAAAGTTTAATTTATAAGAGTGTAAATAGAGTAAAATTACTTTACAAATGTTTTATCATTGTCCTCTTTTCATTTTGTTCATACCTTGTATGAGTTCTGGGTCTTGTCTAGGATTTGTTACATGCTTTGTTTGTTTACTATAGCCTGCATCTGTGAGAGGTAGTTGGTCATGTGATCAAGCTCACAAGTGTCTTCTATTGCCTTTGTTTTTATTTGTCGTTCGTTTAGTTATGTATGGATAGATTGATTGTAGTTGTAGTTCTTCAATATTTATCCTGTTTCCCATTTCAAAAACTGTTCCCAGGCACGTGTGCAAAATCACTACTCAAAGTGGTTCTAGAGGCAGGTCAGCTTTGGAGGCAGAAGGAATGTAATTGGTAATCAGCCAACAGGTGAGGATGAATTTTCAAATCCTGTGCCATAAACTGGTAAAGCTCCGACTGCTAGAAATGACTTTGGAAAAATAAATACTGTAGACTTTGTTTTGTTTCATAATTTGTTGGAAGGGGTGGCACGGTGGCGCAGCAGGTAGTGTCGCAGTCACACAGCTCCAGGGGCCTGGAGCTTGTGGGTTCGATTCCGGGTGACTGTCTGTGAGGAGTTGGTGTGTTGTCCACGTGGGTTTCCTCCGGGTACTCCGGTTTCCTCCCACAGTCCAAAAACACACGTTGGTAGGTGGATTGGAGACTCAAAAAGTGTCCGTAGGTATGTGTGTGTGAGTCTGTATCCACTGGGTTCTTCTGTTTCCTCCAGTGTTTCAAAACACATGCTGATAGGTTCATTGGTGATGTATAGTTGCTATATTTGTTTGAGTGTGATGAGTGTTGTCCATGGTGTGTTCCTGCCTTGGGCCCAGCCAACCCTGATCAGAATGAAGTTGTTACAGATAACAATCTCAGCACCTCCCCATTCCCCACACTAAATATGTGAAAACCTCCAAATTCTGTTCTAATAGACAAATAGTTGTCTTAGTTTGGTCATTGTTTTCAAATAAAAAGGTGCACCCTTGGGAACCTCTCAGAAACACCAGTTACATAGAGAATTATTACATGGTTACTTTGTGCCTTAAGATCAATTTTCATTGTCTATTTTGGTGCTGAAACTTCTCACTCTACCCACTCTGTACAGTAAAGTTTCAGTGCTTGTTTACGTGTAATTATGAATGTTTTCTCACATGGGTGAACTTCTGCTAAACCTCAGCTTTCTCACACATTTTTGGAGTCTGTCTAGTGGGGCGTAAAATGGAAACCAAGTATTTCACACTGCGATATGAGTCTAGATTTCCATCTACTGACAGTTGGTATTAGTTGGGAAGTGTACATATATATTTGTGGTGATACATATATACAGAGTATGGTTTCTCCAGGGTTCAGCCAGTTATATACACGGCAATAGATCACCTGCTGTCTATCCAATGATCGTAAACTATTTTTTTTCTCAGTGGGACCATCTCTTAGACTCGAATGAATTATTGTCTTTAAGCAGAGTATTTACATTAAAATGGTAATCCTCTGTGTTCAGCACTATTGTGCCCCTCCCTTTTCTTGCTGGCAGGAATTTGATGTATCTATTAATTCTAAATCACACTGAAGCTATTCTCTTCTTTTCACTAATGTTAGGGGCTCTTGGCTTATATGTTCTGCACATCTGTCCAAGAGGCCTCCTAACTTAGCAGTGCTTCCTGATAACAGCTTTCATTAGAACATCTTAGTGTCCTGAACAACAATCACTAATCTTCAGAACAATCTACAAAGACTGATCAACAGACAAAGACAAATTAACAGAGAAAAACAGAGTACACTATTTTACCTCTATGATGATTAAGATGATTAAGATTAAAGAATAATTAAAGAATATTTCTTTTTTGGGGATCACTCAAGATATTTGTAGGTGATGGTGGTGGTGGTGGACGGAGGTCACAGAGTGGAAGGAAATAAGTCCATTACAGAGTACAGAGAATGATTTTTCTTAAATCTTCCTAGCTAAACATGGCAATCAACTGACACCACCTGCTGCTCTGTAAATGAAGAGAAAAAATGCTGGACAAAACCCAAGCTGTGTTTCATTTTCATTTATTTATTTTGTTCCTGTTGTTGGTACAACATCCGGCATATGTATCAAGATATAGCTTAAAAGTTTCTAATCAATACACTTTAGATGCAGTACTTAGCGGCTAACTTCACTGTTCATGTGCATCTGCATTATGTGATTATTATCTAATAACTATACACTGCATCCACATATTGGTTTGTCAAAGTCTGATAAAATGGATTCAGCTGTTGTTTGTGCATGTGCAGTGGTTGGCAAATCATTCTATTTTATTTCATCTTTTGGCTTTTGAATACTGCCTGAACACCACTTGTGCTGTGATGCATGGAAACACATGAAAAATTACTCTTCACATAGACTGCTAGGAATAATGAAAGATATGTAAACATATCCACAGTATAATGATTTTCTTTTAGATTTGAATACAATTTCTGACACAATACAAATAGTTAAGAATTACATAAATGCTTAAGGATTTTATATGTGTGCAGAATATGACCAAAACATAATTTTCAAGTCCTACAATTAGATAAAGAGAACACAGTTTCAAAAAATGAACGAAAAATATTACACTTGGGCATTAGATTTGGGCATATTCAACTCTTGAATATTGTTGGTGGGATTTTCTATATTAAACACTCACATTTGTTCCTTTCACAATATTGATGCTAGATATTCCAAAATATCAGATTTGTTATTCTTTAACCATTCCATTGTGTGCTTAGGGTCATTTCTTTACTGCATATTCTGTTGAGATACAATTAATTCACACATATCCTGATAATTCCCTTTAGAAATTATCATTATAATTCATAATGCACTCTTCCATCTATAATAGCATGCTGTTTCAAATATTGGATATATATTTTTTGTGAGGAAATACACTATTCTATTTTCTCTACACATAACTCTACCAATTTCAACCAAAATATTTTGGTCACAGCAGAAGGTAGTGTCGCTGTCACATAGCTCCAGGTTCCTGGGGTTGTGGGTTTGAGCCCTGCTCCGGGTGACTGTCTGTTCCAAAACCACAGTTTAAAACAATCCATAGGTGTGAGTGAGTGTATTGCCCTGTGAAGGACTGGCGCCCCCTCCAGGGTGTTTTTCCAACTTGCGCCCAGTGATTCCAGGTAGGACCCACCACGACCTATAACTGGACAAGTGGTTACAGACAATGAATGAATGTTTTGGTCACTAAATATTTTTTTCTAATAGCCTTCTGCCTCTTTTTGGAGAACAGTAGCTTCATCCTTGCAACAATGCCATGAAAACAATTATTCAGTGTTGATGAATGTATGGATATTAACATTAGCCAAAAAAAGAGAAGCCGTGTACATGCTCAGAAATTAGCCACAGACTTCTGGATTCGCTTTTCTAAAAATGCACTAAATTACACCCATCGCCCTAATCATAACTCTTGTGCTCAAGTTTGTATGGGAAAATTTAACAACTGCAATTGTGAACTTCCATTGGTTTTGAAGAGGTCTGGCAAATAATGGCCTCAGGAGAGATGCAATCTCTTTGCCTAGAAAAGGCTGGCGTGTTATTTTCTGCTTTCTTTGGACTTGCTGCAGCTGAGTAGCTGCACCTGCAGCCTCGGAAGGCGGTCAGGGCTTGAGAGCCTTTTGCTCTCCTGATGCCGGCTGGAGATTCTAAAGCCAGTGTTTTGGTTAGACCTCGTCCCATAAATCCAGGCTGGGATCCCAGCAGGCACTGCCCCTCACAGGCCCCTGAGGCACAACAAGATCAATCCAAGGTGAAGTGACTGCAAGTCTCAGCATCTTTTGTGTGCAAATGGAGGAAATCAGCATGGAACATAAGGGTCTCCATGGTGAGTGTTGGTGGATAGGTTACTGTCAGATATTGCCAGACTGTCCATGAACAGGGGCTCAGTTTGTTAATGTCTATGAAATACAAAGTTAACTATGCCATATCTAAACTGCTCAAAACGGGATTCGAATTATCCGTCTGATAAACAGAACTACACTGTGTGCATCTGGGGTATTTACAATTCACCTGAAGAAATTGTTTTCTTTTACTCATACAATTAGACTAGGGCTGCAAAATATGATGCTCATTTACTGGTATTGTGATATCATTATACAAACATGTGCCAGCAAATTCATGTTATAATTAAGCCAAATAAAATTCCCTTTGCTCTAAGCACACCACAAAACAAGCCCCTGTAGGAGGGACCGTCACTCAATTGGCTGCAACACTAAATGATGGACAGCTAACTCTGACTTCTGATTGGTTAATTAAAAGTGATGACCAATGAGAAGCGTGCTCACTGTTTAGGAGCTGTCAAAGCCATGTAAGAGAGTCTGGGAGTATCTGCCTCTCCCACCGATGCAGTCTAACCTCAAAAATACGGAATAAAACGTGTTCCGTATACGCCTTTAGTGTCCAAATACGGGACAGTTGGCAACATTCTGAATCCGACCTGCGGGAATGTGCATTCTGTGTCAGAAAGGAGAATGTGTGACTATGCCCCTGGACAGTACAGTATATGTTTAAAATTATAAAAATTAGTAATGCATTGTGTTCAAGACTTTACTTGGACCTTCCCTTTAAAGATTTGAGACTTCACTTGGATTCATGCTCACAGACTTGGGAATTAATGAAGCAATCTGTAATACTGACACCAGTCATTTGAAAATGAGAACTACAATGCATATTCAAAACAGTGGAGAGATCTGCCTCCTCCCTCTCCTCCTCATACACACAGCTAAACCATGTTGCCAGTTTGAGGAAAAACAAGCAAGAGATGAGATTAAAAACTCTAAAAAGAATGTGCCATAATCAACTTATTTATACATAAAAGTGTTCATAATTTCTGTATAACATTTACCTATGCTAGAGAACATCGAGCAGCCACCATTTCCCTAGCATTTACAAAACCTTTACTGTTCAAATTCACCTTAAATTTGACTAGATGAGCTCACATACATATTTTCCTTTCCAGCATAAATGGAATTTTAGGTGATCTTGGCTGATTCACAATTTTCAAAATCAAACATTTTGTTCCACCTTATATGTATCCATTTACAAGCATTATAACCCAGCTTTTTGAATTCTTGGTTCCACCTTAAGAGCTGAAGCAACTGTTATTCCTCTTTATCTGTTTAAAACACACAAGCAGTTGTACACCAAGTCATTAAATATTGACCTAATTAAGTAAAAGGCTAAATTAAACCCGTGGAGTCTTTCAGCCACATCTGAGGTGATCTGACATGCCTTGATATTTTGACTAATTAAACCTACCTAAAAAGTTTGTTCCCAAAAAAAGCTATGTATGTATGTCATTCATCTGTTTTTGTTTAAACTAACTCTAAACAAAAATCTATTTTCAAAGGTACTGATATATAATGAAATAACACGTTGTGAACATTTATGAAGTTTTCTTTTGAGCTGTGTAGACATGGGCGTTGGCTGCACACTGGTGTTTACAGCTTTCTGTTATTTTTTAAATTAGTTTTTCTTCTATTTTGATATAAATCTAATGTGACTCTGTTTTTCTCAATACCTGTGGCTCACACAATGACTATTCATGAGATAGGTGTGAAACACAGGTGAGAAATCCCCTCCCCACTGTCAAAGATAATGGGACATTAGATCCCACAACACCCCATCAGTGAGACCAACTGAATAATTTGTTTGTAAACTGTGCTATTTATTTATTTAGCAAAGACACAGACTACATAAACATGTATGAATACATATGAGCTTCAGACGACTGCTTGAAAACAACGGATAGCACCCAAACTTTACTACGAGCCATTCTTTGCATCTTCTACGATGCAATTCCCTCAAAATTACTTAAGTACAACCAGTTATTATCAATCCACATTTAACTATAGTAAAATCATCCATTAGGCTGGGCCATGTACTCAAAGCCTTTAAACTAGCATATATTAAACCTCTGATCAAGAAACCAACTATTAATTCTAGTGTATTGTCTAACGATTTATATCTAAGATCCTAGATAAAGCTGTGGCCCAACAATTTAGTTCATATCTACACAAGAACCAAATATATAAACAAATCCAATATGGATTCAGGCCATATCATACCACTGAGACAGCTCTAGTCAAGATAACAAATGAGCATCTTCTTGTCTCTGATCAAGGCTATGTATCCCTATTGGTCCTACTTGACCTCAGTGCAGCTTTCGATACGATAGACCACCTTTCTCATAGAAAGGTTAAAAACCTGGTTGGAATCACAGGGACAGCTTTATCGTGGTTCAAATCTTATTAATTGGAACGTTATGAGTTTGTAAATGTAAATGATTTATCTTCATATTATTCTAAAGTAAGACGTGGAATTCCGTAAAGCTCTATTTTAGGACTATAATTATTTACATTATACTTGTTACCATTATAAGTAACCATGACATTAACATTCACTGTTACGCAGATGATACAAAATTGTACATATCAGCCAAGCCTGATGACAAGCACAGATTAAAGGAAATATAGGACTGTGTAAAAGACGTGAAAGGCTGGATGTTGCATAAATTCTTCCTTCTAAACAGTAACAAAACAGGCTCAGCTCCAGACTCAAAAAGTGGCAAGAAATAAATTATTAGATTTAATTTTAAATCTCACTGGATTGCCAGTTGTACCTGTTTCACCAGCAAAAAATCTTGGCATCATAATTGATTCAGATTTATCATTCAATCAAAACATATTTTGTATCATTAGGACAGCTTTTTACATCTTTAAAACATTGAAATTCCTTATCCATGCATGACACAGAAACACTATATGCATTTATTACTTCAAGGATAGACTATTGTAACACATTACAATACACATTCTTTGTTTTACATACACCCAAACAAAACAAAACTAATTTAATCTCCCTACCTTTTTCCAAGTAAACGACTGCCCACCTGTCCGGCTGGACACTGATGGATGACTGACTGTTAAGCTCTCTTTCTACTTTGTCTTCACTCTAATTCAGTGAAGCTGCTTTGTGACAGCATCAGTTATAAAAAGTGCTATACGAATGCATTTTATTTTATTTGAATTGACAGAGGAGGGATCTCAGGCTGAAATTTGAGTGGAGGTTCGCTCCAGACTCTGCAATTCTCAAAGACAGTCAGGGATGTCAGTGCTTCGACTTAGCTTGTTTCGTTAATCTATAATCACACAACCTGGACATTTTATAACTATAACGTTATTGATTGCTGCTTTAATTTGGTGCAGTGGTTTGTGGTGCAGTAGCATTACTTTATTACTTTTATAATCTGTGAAGTGCACTATTTAGGGAGAAGGGAATTATACTGAACAGGGCATAGTTTATATATGGTGCTAGGTTTTTTTGTGTTTTAGTTTTTTCTGGAGGTGTCAATATTTTTTTCTCCTTATTCCACAATTCTATTTGTACTGTGATGTCAAACCAATGTGTGAGTAAATCTATTGCCTTGACTTGCTGCTGTCTTCAGTCTCAGTAGTGTGGAGAAAAGGAGTTCATTTTCTGGATTTTTTGTCAGATTGAACAGTGTTCATTCCTCTTCTGTGGAGGTGCATGTCAGGCTACATTGTAGGGTACGGCATAGGTTTCACGTCTACATGGGACCTACACATTGCTTACAGCGTAGGTTCGAGGCTAAAGCATAAATTGGCCTTAATGATATTAGCTTCTATCAGGGCTTTTCCTTTCTGCTTTTCTTGTTTTGCTGTATTATACATATTGAGAATGTCAGGTTAAAATAGTATCAAAACTGTCAAGTTCCTGGGTGTTGTTTCTTGTATCTGTGCTGTTCAGTATGATTTCTATTTAAAAAAAAATGTTATGGGCCTATTTAATCAGAGTATTGTTCAAATGTTCTCTTTCGAGTAAAAAATAAAAGTGCCATGTTGGACCATTTAAATTAAGTCTTTAAAATTAGCTACTCATTTTGTTCATTTATAATTGGCCCAAAAAATTACACACATTAATGTTCCTCATTTGTTTAGCTATTTGGCACTGAATGTGAATATAGCGCTGCACTGGTTTGTGATTTGATTAACTTAACCCCACGTTCCCTGTTCCAGATGGGGGCCCATGTCGGACAACCTACTGTGGTAGGGGCCGACAGTGTGTGGTCAGGCAGCTGACAGGTCAGGCAGAATGTGTGTGCCAGGAGAAGTGCCACAGCTCATTTGTACCCGTCTGCGGCTCTGACGGCCATTTCTATGAGAACCACTGTGAGGTGTACCGCGCAGCATGCATGCAGAAGAGGAGGATATATGTTGTACACAGCAAAGATTGTTTCTTCAAAGGTAAGGAAATAACGTTAGCTCTATTATTGCATCACTGACGTCATTTCATAATAACAAAGCAATGTTCTTCTTTCATCTTTTCCCCATGTTTTTGTTTGTTGGCTGTGTTCATATTAGCACATGCTTGTAACTTAAGAAGGGTAATATTGACTGCTTTCTTGCTAGTGCTCGTTTGTGAGGTTAAACAGCTACTTTGTTGGTCCATCTTGTAGATGTAAAGTCAAAGAAAGTAACCCACAATTGCCAATGGTTGCTGTATAGTTTGTGTTGGCCATTCTCTAGTCCATTAGTGGTAACTGGGCACTGCATACCAGATGCTGTTGGCTGGATATTTTTGGTTGGTGGACTATTCTCAGTCCAGCAGTGACACTGAAGGGTTAAAAAGTTTAGCAGCCCTGCTATGTCTGATTCCCTTGTACCAGCACAACACACACTAACACACCGCCACCACATCAATCACTGTAGTGCTGAGACTTAGACACTATGAATATCATACCTGCTCTGTGGTGGTCCTCTGGGGTTCCTGAGCATTAAAGAACAGGCTACAGTTTGTAATTGTAGAACTACAAAGTGCTCCTGTGTGGTCAATGGAGCTAAGAGGATGGGCAGCGAGTGCAGAAACAAGGAGATGATCATAAAGTTATAGCTGATCAATATGCAATTATATTTAAAGAATATTCTGCAAATATTAGGGCACAGTGTATTTATTTGTTGAATACAATGAATAATACATTGGAGACAAAACCCAGCATCTGAACAGGGAAGCCCAATACTTCACATATGTCTATATATTATGTGCCCAAAATATCTTAGTGTATTGCATAAGTGTATTTAGACATGATATGCTTGTATTACACAATACAAGAAATAACAATATTATAAATTAGTACACATTTATTGGTTTATTAATCAGTCTGTTTTCCTTACTGTAAGACAGCAAGCTGAATTTGCGAATGTAACGTATGCCTTGCCATCATGAAATTATGGCTGATGTATGTGAAAGTATGGTTTAATAGGTTTTATCAATTGAGAAATCAAGCATAGTCAGGTAGGTTAATAGTGACAGTCTAATATCATTGCACATCAAGACTCCATCACCCACTATATCCATGATTTCCCACCGTAAATCATACCCTATCACTGCCCTCTAGGTGTTGACTCAAAGTCAGATTTGACAAGTATCTATAAGCTGTTGTTTTTGTGGCCTGCCATTGGCCCCAGCAGGAATAATGCCTGTGCTCATTTAGGGGGCTGGGGGGAGGAGCCTTCGTCTAACTAGCCCAAGGTCATTCTCAGCTGTGCTGATAGAAGCTCAGTACAGTGCTCTTCCCCATAAATAACAATGAACCGCCTGCATTTGCAGTGCCACCAAGCAGAACTGTGTCACAAGGTCTTGGGAGGTTCATATGCATGAGCACTGTGCAAAAATGAGCTTTCAAATTAAAGAGCGGTGTAGAAAAGGGGAAAGAGAAAAAATCCCTGCCGATTTCTAGTGCAATTCGTGCATGCTTAATCCAAATTAGGCAGGTGTTCAATCGCTGTATTACGCATCACTGCTTTCCCAGAGGGCCCTGAAAGAGAGAGGCACTCAGAAAAAGAGCCATCGTTTTAAATGTCATGAGGGAATATTTTATTTATTTATTGCCAGAATTTATCAGCTGGAATGGAAAGAGAAGCAGCAGATGGAACTCAGAGTGTAAAGGATTTATTGGTTAAACATTGATTTTAATACTGTCTATACTTCTCTAATGTTAGATATTACTGTTGTTATTATTTACTTTGGAAAACAAATTTCTTTTAAAATGTAAGTTTATTGATACCTTCAAGTGATGTAAGTAAATATCCCAATTTTTACTATAAGTTTGCATATTTTCTGCAACACTTGGCTTTATTTCCATTACATTCTATTTCTTGGTTATGACTTATTATACAGCAGTTAGTTCCGACCCTGCAATGTAATTGGCAGAAGCATGTCTGTGACAATGGCTATATGGCTAATGGCGATCCGGCAAAACTAGGCTTGCCTATTAAACCAAAGATGGATTCATTTATATGTTAGTCACAACATATAGTACTTTAAGGCAGCGCATTTTTAGCTAGTGATATTCCAAGACTGTTTAGAAATATTTTCTTGTATATCTTTGAGCACAAGGACTCTTTAAATGGATGCCAGGAATCGATGTTCAGCTAAAAATATTAACAGGGTTTTGGGGGAAACCACTCAGGAAAAGTCTGCAAAAGCACTTAAGTCCACAAACAACAACAGCCACATTTCACATTCATGCATTCTTTTTCTGTAACTGCTTCATCCTGTTCAGGGTTGCAGTAGGTCCAGAGCCAGAAATGGGTGCTGGTGAATTGCAGGGCAACACACTCACACTTTCACTCACACACGTATGGACAATTTACTCTACTCTACCAACCAACTTGTGCATTTGGACTGTGGGATGAAACAGGAGCAACCCCACACAGACACAGAGAGAAGACTCTAAAATTCTCACAGATGTTTTTTTTTTCCCAGGACCCTGGATCTGTATATATATACCAGTCCTAATAGTTGTTAGGTGGATTGACTACTCAAAAAGCTGTCACAAGATGTGAGTGTGTAAGTGAATGTGTGTTGCCCTGTGAAGGACTAGCACCCTCTCCAGAGTGGATTCCAGCCTTGCGCGCAGTGATGCTGGCTAGATTCCGAACCCACAACGACCCTGAACTGGATTAGCGTTCACAGACAGTGAATGAATTAATGTTTTTATTGTATACTATTAGCATGTCTAAAAAGAAGAAGATGCTCCATGCAATAGCAGTGCTTTTTGCCTTTTGCTTTTCAATTAAAATTAAGTACTTTCCTGTAAATTCTGGTGGTCAATGGCCACAATGATTTTCAGAATTGCAGATGACACTCAGTTACTTATTATCTTAAGACTACAAAATTGGTACATAATAGTCTTTCAATTTTTACAGTTCTAATAATTGATGTGGTTGATTGTAAACTAGTGTCGCAGTGCCAGGCTCTCTAGGGAGTGTCTAGCTTTTCATAGCTTTTTGGCCGTAACATGTTAAAGAACCCCTTACTACTGTAGGAAAATAATTTTGACCGACAACAAAAAGGACCAATCACAAGTCTGTTGTTTTGGCATGACATGTACAAGGAGGCAGATAACCAATTAGAAAGCAACTGGCAGAATCCTGTCAATAAGGGTCAGATTAATGTACTGAAAGTATCAGACTTCCTGTCTAATTGTGGGCGAAGCATCTGTGGAAGATACTAATAAAAACCTTAAAACAACAAACATATATAATGTAAAATTATTCATTCATTCATTCATTATCTGTAACCGCTTATCCAGTTCAGGGTCGCGGTGGGTCCAGAGCCTACCTGGAATCATTGGGCGCAAGGCGGGAATACACCCTGGAGGGGGCACCAGTCACTCACATTCACTCACACACTCACACACTCACACCTACGGACACTTTTGAGTCGCCAATCCACCTACCAACGTGTGTTTTTGGACTGTGGGAGGAAACCGGAGCACCCGGAGGAAACCCACGCGGACACGGGGAGACACACCAAACTCCTCACAGACAGTAAACATGGCACATTTGAACTATTGCATGGACAATGTTCTGTTTGTTTTGTTTTGAAGAAGATCTGTTGCAACTCATTCTGAGCCTGACTGAGTGAGTGTGTGAGGTTCAGTTCAGATTTTAAACTCCAGGGTGTAGAGTCGACTCATTGAGTGAATCAGTTCATGAATTGAGTGCAAATTTAAATCAATGATTCAAAACATTGTTTACAAGTATGGGATACACATGCTCTGACCTCATGTACACACAGCCGTGGGGAAACACAGAGACAACACACAGCTTGCCTTAAATACTGAATCATACTTCAGAAGGCGTGTTTGTGACTGAAAACTGAGGAATAATGCATCAAACAAGTCACAGAATGTACTTTGGAACTTTGAAGGATCTCTTATTGTTGAGTGTTTTCTACAATGGATTGATTAATCACGGATCACTGGACATGGCAGAAAGCCACGTGCAAACACATCAGAAGCCATGATAAGAAAATGAACGAAATTGCACAAAACTAATTGTGGGGGGTGGACGACATTTATTAACTGTAAAGCACTGCAGGAAACCCTGAAATCTAAATGTGAAAAATTAGTTTATTAAAGTTCTAAATGCTTTGAACATTAGATGCCAACAGTTAAACATAAATTTATTTTCTATAAACCGAGTATGTTTTAAGTTTCATGTAATCGCAATTATAATTTAGTCTCATAAATCTATATTTCTGTTTTTAAATTTTAGCTTCCTGACAACTACACTTCATTTCAGGTTCATAGAATTTAATTGTCTTCTCTGATTCAAACAGTGGAACACCCACAGATTAGAATTTTTGATATGGATTATTCTCTGAAGTGATAAAATGTATAAGTGCTGTTAATGTGATGGTAACACCCACTCTCATAAAGTTTCTTCCAAGTTCAGTGATACCAACTGTTTCCCTTTTTTCTGCAGTAACAACCTCTAAAAATTGGAACCACTTATATTGGAATAAGATTCCACTGCTATTGGTCACAAGAGTACACACAGAAGTATACTACATGATTAGTTTAAATTATGAAGCCCTATCTAGCTCATCCCACTGTGGATTGATTGGGGATTGATTTTTTGAAATGTTAAATTCAATTAAGCACTAAAAAAAGAAAATAATTGTTTATATTTGCAAGATACAATCAAGTTGGCCAGTGGGCATAATATGAATTGTTTCTTAATACTTTTTGCAGTTTATTAAAGTTTCAGATGGATGAACAAATCACATATTAATGTTTTAACTACATTTTACATAGAGTCCCAACTTTTCCAGAAATGGGTTTTGGGAATGCATTCTCTGTAGAGGACATGCATATAATTTCAGTCAAACGATCAACAAAGCATGTAATTTCACACTGAAATTTTTGCACACAACATACATGCCAACATATCAGAGTGAAAGGAATGAAAAGCACTGAGGCAAATCTCCCACAAGATTAAAATTTGTTAAGACCTTGTATGTTTAGCAGGCCTTAAACTGTAGGAACTGTTAAAAACACATGTAGGTTCTTCTCCTATTTATGTAGCAATTAAACGTCTGTGTCTCTAAATGCTGCTGTGCTAATTTTTCTTTCTGTTTTCCTTGGAAATGGAAGAAGATTGTTCTCTATGTATCAACTCTTAATTAAAAAATAGACCTGGATCAGGCCTTCCTCTTGACTCAACATTGATTAAATCTTGCTTGCTCAGAAGCATCATATAGTCATGGTAACATGCACACATTCAGGCTTTTATCTCTGAAATGGAGCAGTGAATGGAACTGTTTCGCTGAGGAGTCTAGTTCTCAGCTGGAGGCCTGTGAAGTCATTAGCAGCTTGACCGCTCCGTGCAATTCCGCCTGCATCGAATCTGCCCTTGAGAACTGCACAAATTAATCATCGCTGGTGTGAACGAAGTTTTGGAGGGGTTACGATAGGGGCCACCTCGCTGTGACACATCTTCTAATGATCAGACTCAGGGTCTTGGTGGGTTTATTTGTCAGAGAGCAGCGAATTGCTCACCCTCAACAGGGGCTAGAGGGGAGGACACAGTTTGATTTGTTCTTATCCAGACTTTTGGTTTGATGTTTGGAGTATGGGCCATCAAAGCTTGCCTGCTTCTTTTTTTTCCCTAAAGCTATATATGTCAGTTCACCACAAATTCCTCTCAAAGCCATTAGTGAAGAAATTCTCTTTTACCCTCAAGGGTCAAACTGCTGATAATTCCTATAAAGATTAGGCCCAAACCATGTTGGATTTATGCCTGAAAAGCATTTTTGCAATTAACCCTATGCAGTGATTAGTCTGCAGTCCATCGTGGTCAGTACAGCACTTCATAACAGTCATACTTGATTGAAGCCAAATATTCTTTGCAAATTTTAGCAAAAGTTTTAAAATAAAATGGTATTAAAATCTAGCTGTAGTTCAGAACATGCTGAAGGTTATCAAGGTCCACACACACACACACACACACACACACACACACACACATGCCTACAAAGCTATTGTATGAAACAGTGAACAAAGCAAAGCAAAATTGCATTAATTGAGTAAGCGAATACTGTTTTGCACTGGTTACTGTGGATAAATCAGTTAAAATCCATATTTCCATTAAGTACAAGTGATATATTTTTTATTAAATAATTGCATATAAGATATAAAGTAAGGATTATAGTTTATCTATTATCTATTTATATTTTATTTTACTTATTTGAAATAAATAAATCATAAAACTAGATTTTACAAACCAGATGTTCCAACTGTTATTAAAAGATATATAGAGAAGGAAACTATTTATAATACTGCTAGTTCTACATTCTCAAAAAAATGTACGGTAGAGGTATATTATATAGAGGTATACCTTTAAAGGTACAACAATGGTTTTAAAGTCCAATTATGTTCTCTAATGGTACATTACATTCTCTTCTCCAGAAAGAGAGGTGAATACTTGTTCATATTAGAAGTTTTCATATTAGAACTGTGTACAATAAAAGAACAAAAATGTTCTGGAGATGAAATGGGGGATTATGAAATCAACACAAATTTAAAATCTAAAATTATAATAGGTATAATATAATAAGGTACTATTATGTTCCCTAATTAAAGGTACTGAATATGAACCCTATGAAACCACAGTGGTACCTAGCTCAGAAGCACCATCTTCAGAGATCATTAAGCTCCACTAGTATTTTTCCACTAAGAAGACACTATAGGTCTGAAAGGATGTGCAGCTGTCACGACCAATGGATATGCAGGATAAGAATATGCTGAATTTGACTGCTGACCAAAAAAGAACAAAGTAGAAATGCAAAACCAAGCAAAACTGGCTACAAAACAAGATGTTCTGCTCACTCATTTCAAAAGGCTGTGCATAATTCATAGTACCTCAAGTGAAATCTAAGTTTCTCTTGGGAAGATTTTTTACCTGAAAAGTAAAGTTTAATTACATCAAAATCAAAATCATAGCAAAAATCTAAATTGAATTATAGAGTGGATGGTGCAACGTACCAAAGTCTCTCACAACTTTTTCAGGGCCATCGTCTGAAGACAGGTGTGGCTGTGCCTTTTGTAACCTCCCTTAGTTTTTTTTTCTTTTTTCTTTACTTTTCAGTTATTAACGAGCGTCCCAATGCATCTCATCTTTCTTTCAGCATTCCAAATACAAAGGGTCCCCAAGTCCCCTTGGTCACATGGTCACCTCATTAACTTGATTGGTCCCCGGAGCTTCATTATATTAACGAATTTGCTGTTTGAAATGGAAGCAGCGTCACAGTTATAAATGTCCCTTGTTCCTTCATTAGTCCCTCACCTCATAAACATCGGTCTGGGTCACTAGAGAGAGTGCATAAAGTTCTTCTGGACACTGTGCAGTGAATACTCAAGGATATTGCACTGCAGCTGACCCGCTAGAGCAATATTTTTCCCACTATTGTGTTTCGTAACATGCTGAGATTTGTGCCACGTTTGGCTACGAAATGGCAGAACAACATTGCATTGTGTGACTCAACAGGGGGCAAATTGGAGCCGTTTCCTCTGAAGACTTATTAAGGCTATTAGAGACAGCTTTAGGCATTGTGTAGGCTTGTTGTGCCACACAAAGTTGCTTTTGTCAAGTGGCTTAAGCAAGTTGTGGGCTTTAGGACTCTCTGGAGCGTCTTTAAAAACAGAGTGTTATCATACACTTTCACGGCATGGAGCCTGCAGCCCTCAAACAAGGGGATGAGTGCAACACAAACTGTCACTTTCAACACATGCCCAATCAGCTCAAAAACAAAATAATCTCTTTTGAAAGCGCATCCTTACATCCGCCTAAAAGTCTCTGACATTCCTTTTATAATGCCGTTATCACTCTCCATGCCTTTTCACTTGAAATGACAGCCTGTCTGGGTCTTGGTTTCAATGCATGGCTTTTGCCCAGCTAAGCTCTATGCTGCCTTCAAGCAATTAGATTTGAATGAGTCAATTGGAGAGCCCAGTTTGAAAGGTTTCTTTGTCTGAAAACTGTATTTTTAAAATTAAGTTCAGTCAGTAATGCACATTTCATAACTTGGAGTGCAAAGGGTCTAATTCAATAATGTTGATATAATAAATTAATTTGTTTTTAACATGTTAATTTTCATATTAGCAAGAAGGTCAACATCTAAGCAGTTTGCTTATTTCGTTTTGCTGTCAGGTTTCAAATGATATCCAAATTATTCAAATTCATCTATTTATTTAATTTAACAATTTTATCATATGTCTTTAGAAAACTGATTTTTGTGTATCTTGGAAACAATCTGCTATTTGAGCACAATGGATGAATCATGTTCAAATGAGTGAAATATAGAACAGTCTACCAGGCACCATTTAAATATAATTTACCTGTGGCATTCTTGAATTCAGGCAGTTGTTGTGGAGTTTGAAGTCAAACACGGAGTGCATTTAATGTCTTGTAGTTATTATGAGAAAATATGTTGTAATGGAAATAAGATAATTTTTACATGAGACCATGTTGTAAAATACACAGGGCATCACGTCACTATAGCTAATATCTCATTAGAAGTGTATGCTAAAAAGGCGTGATAATATTTGGAGTAGGGATATTAAACAATTATTTTATGAGAAAGATATTTAGCATAATGCAAAAAAAAAAAAAAACCCACACACATTTTTTAGCTTAGCTTATCGGTGTCTTTATCCACTCCCTGAAAAACGTTTTTGCTTTGCTTAATGTGATTTATTGTATTTAAAGCACTATTATGTAGTATTTTTACCTTAAAATGGCAACATCAAAATCATTGTCAGTGACCTGTAATAGGGAGAATAGAGACTCTTTTGTTGCTAAACCAGGCTCTGCACTGCAGAAACTACACTATGTAACATTTGGAGGAGTGTACGAAACCATTCTCTCCCTTGATTTCTGTACAGTGCTGTAAAAGTGACTTACACTCTGAAACTGTATGGGGAGCCCAGGAGCAAAAAATACCTGTTTCTTTAAGCTGCAAACCCTCTTAACACTTAATTGTTGATCATGATAAATACTGTAACTATTAATATATACAACATAGACTTTAAAACAAATAGTAATGGTGGGAAATATGTAATGATGATGAATGACGGCCAATCTGCCTTGATTTCCAGGTGAAACTGCAATGAATTTAGTGTGAATGAGTCAAGGCAAATTATAGCTCTTTTATGCCTGGTGTCACAAAGGAGCTTTTTAAATTAAAACACAAACAAAATAAATAACCCCATGCGAGCGAGCCAAAAGTGACTGGCAAGAAAAACTCTTCGAAGATAGAGCAACCTTTACAAGGGGGACCAAGATTCACAATGGGGACCAATCTCCTCTGGTCAAACTAATTATAAACAATAGGGATTAATTTGAGGTAGGGCTGCAAAGATTTTATTTGAAAAAAAGTAAAAAAAACTACATTATCAAATACAAAATACATTATCTCACTGTTAAATGCACAAACCATTATGAGTGGTAAAAGTGTCCAATGACTGGGAGGAGCTGAGACCCATTAGGAAGCTCCCAGCATGTCTCGCTGCTCCATATTTTCTGGGATTTTGTTTTTCTCTGTCTTTGAGATTTTGGGATGCATTGGGGCGCTTATTTTGTTTATTTGTGTGTGTTTTTGTGTTTCTGGGCATGTTGTTACGAGATGTGTGTTGGTCAGGAAAGTTCACCATCAGCCTGTGTTCCGAGTGCTTGAATGTAAAATTTACGATTGCCAAAAACAATACTGTAATGTCATATACATTTTGACTATATATTTTATAGTAAAACTTTGGCAACCACAGCTGCCGTTTTTTGTTTTTACCATACATTTAACAGATTTTGTTTTACAGTGTCAAGAGTAAACTGCAGAAGGCAGAATGGTTCAGTTAGCTGCAATTAATGTTCACCTTGTCACAAGACAAAAATAGAAATAGTAGTTCAAGCCCTACTATGAGCAGAAGGGAATCTTTGGATCAGAGTAGTAATTCCAGGCTTGTTTTGCCTATGACATGTTTTTAATGATGCTTTAAAATGATTGACGTGCTAAATACATGCTCTCCCTGCCAAACATGACAGGGCCTATTTCAGCTAAGCAGAGAGTCCTGAATTTAAGACAAGACTAGTCAGACATTCAGTACAGTTCCCATTTGGGGACTCACTGGGGAGGCTTTCTTTGTAAACAGAATCCCCTTACTGATGTTCTTACACAAATTGGCTAAGGGAATAATAATGTTGCTTCCCATTTTGAATGACAATTTACAGGACTTTTTACCAGATTTCTCTGTTTTGGTCTGTGTTAGACTGGCAGATTTAACAACTATTCATAAAAGATGGTCCTGACAGCTGAATACAAGTAATAAGTAACCAACCTTCACTTTATCACTTCATTCATCAAGTTATATAG
This sequence comes from Hoplias malabaricus, assembly GCF_029633855.1. Classification (NCBI taxonomy): domain Eukaryota; kingdom Metazoa; phylum Chordata; class Actinopteri; order Characiformes; family Erythrinidae; genus Hoplias; species Hoplias malabaricus. The sequence continues at coordinate 29,178,330 of NC_089814.1, forward strand.
GTTTGTGTGTGTGTGTGTGTGTGTGTGTGTGTGTGTGTGTGTGTGTGTGTGTGTGTGTGTGTGTGCGCGCGCGTGTATGTGTGTGTGTGTGTGTGTGTGTGTGTGTGTGTGTGTGTGTGTGTGTAAGGAAGAGATGAATTGGTTACAGCAAGCTAGAATTTTTGAGCTAATTAAGCATTGAATATTTTCATATTCTTTATTCTTCTCAGGCTTCCAATTGAATTTCACATGGAGGTGGAATTAATTAACATCCCAGAACCTGGTTGTGTTTTTAAGCTACAATCTTTTCATGCAGACTACACATCAAACCTTTCTACTTATATAGTACCTATTCTTTCTCTCTCATATATATATAATTTCTCTCTCTCCCTTCCCTCACCCTGTCTTTTTAGTCCTCTTCTTTTTACATTCACTTCGTTTTGTTAGTTCATTTTTATCTCAGTCCTTTCATTCTGTTCACTCCTTCTTCCCTCTCGATCTCTCTCTCTTTCTGCCTGTCTGTCTCTATCTATGTTTTTTTGCTCTGTGTCTCTCGTCATGAACTCACAGGGATTTCAGCATTGCTGTCAAGCTTCGTTCTTATTTTCTGGCCTGCTTAAATAGGTTCGGTGGGTGGGGTTTGGGGGTGGTGGCATTGCATTACCTACCTAGGCAAATGGACCAGAGGTAAAATTGTGCATGTTGGCAATGAGCGAGATATGGTGAGAAGGAACAGAGAGAGAGACAGGGAGGGAGGGTGAATTTATGCAGTCCCTGAAATGAGTTCTTTAGAAAGACCCTAAGGCTGTAACCCAACTCCGAGCTGAGTGTGTCATAAGAAAGCCTGAGCTAAAGGAAGCTAAATGCTATCACCTTCTTTTATTTTAACAACATGACTTTAGTTATAGTAGCTAGGCTGATATTAAAATCCACGACATGATAACACTCCACCTTCTGTAAAGCTTAACACTCAGAGATATAAAGACACACAGAGTGCACTGCATACGTAACTGGATTGTGACAATCCCCCACTCAGGTTTTTGTTTTCATGATATAGGTCTAATCCAGGACAAAGTTCAGACTAGGTAACTAAAATGGATATTTAATTTATTATGCACAGTTTATATACATAATCATTGTGTATTTGGTGTGGTGTCTGGAGGAGCAAAACATAATATCATATTGCTATTTAAACCACATTACATAAAATCTATCAGGTGTCTTACGAGTATCAAGATGCAAATGCAGAATACTGCATTGACAAACTAATATTATAAATAAATTACACGTTAACATGAAATGACACAAACCCTATCTATACTGAATTAGCCAGTTTAGTTTCAAGCATTCAAGGCAGACTTGCACTTGTGGGAAATGTGGAGAAGAACACCATTTATCCATCAAAACAATGTCAACGTTTGTTAGACCTTCTGTTAGCATTTAACAGAGGTAAGTAAGTTTTCACTTCAGTTTTGTTTGGGTTTTGTACTTTTCTATTTTCCTTATGTTCAGGTGATTTATGTTGAATCCCATTTCACCCCTTGCCCCTACAACTTAGCCCTACCCCTCTGTTTTCTCCAAGAGTAGGGTGTCTAAATTTTTTTTGGGATAGATGGATAGGGTGAAGGGTTAGGGCTACATGGACCTTCAAATAGAGATTTGTGAGTTGCACCCAATGATAATCATTGTATTATATTTGTTTAATTTTAATGTTTTATGATCATTTACTTCACAAAAAGTACAAAACATGAAGTCAAAGAAATAGCTGGATTCAGCTTAATATCGCAGTCGACGTAGATATGGGTGATAAGTTAGATGAATGCTTTGGTTAATGCTTTTGCCACCCCACCTTGTAACTCAGATCAAAGGGGCAAGGTGACACTTAAAAATGAGGGGTAGAGGTGAAAAATAAGAAACGGTCTGAGACTTACGTTTGCTTTGTCTGTTTTCCTCATGGTTCCCTTAGCCACACCCCACACTTGTGAACTGGGGTTGGTCATGTGACCAATCTCAGAGGAGCTTCTAGCTGTATTTCCCGTTATAAGCTCTGTCCTTGTAGTCTAGTGTCATGGTTTAGGACTAGTATTTTGTACTACATGACAGTAACATAACGTCTTGTTTACTTTGATGTTTTCACAGGGTTCTGCGCTTTTTCTTTAATAAAACTTAGATTATTCTCCTCAGCACATGCTTCTGTTTTCTCAATCTTTACGCACCCCTCATGACACAGTAGTAAAGAAGCCTAATTTCAAGGTAATTACTCCAATGTATCATCCTTATTCATTTCCTGAGATGTAAGTATTTTGATTCAGAAAACTGACCACAAAACTGGCTAATGCTGCCTCTAATCCCAATCCAGGTCAACTCCACTAGACAGAAATCTGAAACCCAAGGTTTTCACAGTTACTGGTGCTCGTTGAACTGAAGTGGCCTTAACGCCTTCCAGATTCTTCAGTTGAACACTATGCACTATGTTGTGCATACTTATCCGTGGACGATAAGCACCGCTACAGCTAGTGAACATTCTGACGCACTCACACAGCCCTATACTACTTCATTGTTGCTGTACGCACAGCTCAACTGAACCCCTTACACAAACCTTTGGTTGTGCTATATTTCAGCAAACTACACTTCGTATATGGCTAGCAAGCCTGTAAGTGCATAATGATTCTAATGTTCCCACTTATGCTTCAGACTCTGGGAGCCTCAGGGGCTCTTTCCAACTTTGTGGATTAGATAGTATTATGGTTAGATCAGGGGAGGAGCCTGGTCCTGGCTGTTAGTGGCAAATGTATGGTTGAGGTCTCCCTAGTGGGCAGCTGTTAGGGGCTGAGAAGGATAGCAAGGTTTTGCAGGTCCAAGTTTTCTCAATCTTTGCGGAAAATCTTGCAAACATACTGAAAAAGCCCACATGCTGGCCTTGACTAGAGACAGTATCCATGTGCTGGCATCCATACCACCTGTCGACATATGGGTCATATCTGAAGTGGTTTCAATAGACAAAGCACTTCACCCAGAACCTCACAGCCAAGCAGCACAAGCATTCACTCCAATTTTGCTGACAGTGAGGCAAATGTGAGGATGAGGTCTCCCTGGTGGGGCAGCTGGTGTTTGGCTCAATTTTGGAACTCATGTCTAAAGAAGTCTTGGGGTGCTGTTTCTCCTGTACAGATATGTGAAAATTACAACAGCCATTTCAATGACCAGGGCATTGTGATCGACCACGGTGCCACTTTGCTTTACCCGCCCCAAGTTTCCTGGCAGATTCGCAACACTTATCACAGGTTCCTCAGCAGGGAGGTTGACCCTCTGCAGGAGGAGATGTAGATGATGTAAACCCATGTATGTTGCTAACAGACTTTTATTCAGTCTACACAAGAGTACCAAAATATCTTCAAAATGTTGCGGTTCTGAAAGCTTCCCATCACACAGGTACCCTCCTCATTCCACAAGGGAGATTGCTTCACCATGATGGAGCCAAAGAACACTTTTTTTCTCACTGTTTTGGAACACCAGGGGTTTCCTTTATTTCTCCTATTGGACATTTGTGTTGCGTCTTGGGCCTCAACCACTGGAGACTAGACTAGAGGTCCTTTCAGTATAGATGTTGGACATCCATGTTGCCTACAGATTTGCTCTCCCAATCTATTGGGCAGCTGTGGCACTTGCTGAAACTACACCTTTGACTGTAACACTTAGACCCCCAGCTAATAGGCCTATAGAACTGTCCCCATCCATGTAGACCACCTGAAATAGCCAATCGAAGTGTTTTTGAAGACTTGTGTGCGGTCGATTGTGAAGACCTGTTCTCCTGTATTTTGTAGGCATATTGTTCTTCTGCCATTCACTGCTTAACTGTAGAAAGTCCTCACCTGCACTCAAAGTATACAAGGCAGCACTGGCGTGTCTCTACTGGCTGATGAGATGTCAGTTAGCTCCCATAGGGTAGTTCTGTCAGCTCTTCTAAAATCAGTGGGACTTGGATGGCTTGTGTCATAGTGAGACCAAACACAACTTTACTGCATAAAATTCTGGGCCCTAAAAGATCTTCCCATTTATATGCATAATTCTGACCCAGATGGCTCCATTGTGCCCTATTTCTGCCCTGAGTTTCTTTATATCTGCCACACCTGCTGTCTGTACGACTGACCAGCTGTTTCTCTCTGTCTGTGCTGCTAAGTTGGGCTTGCTGCTGTCAAAGCAGTGCCTGACACCCTGGCTGCTTGAGGTTATCCAGCTTACGAAGCTGCTGGTCACTCTCTGCCCATTCCTATGACTGGGAAGTCCATCTGAATTTGGCAAACATTTCGTACAGCAGTAAGGGTTATTCTTCTGGGGAATGTGTCTGTTCCATTTTCCTGAAACTCCACCATGGCCCAAAACTTTTTTGTAGCAAAATGTAAATGAAAATATAACATGGCAAAGTAATCCTAAGTTTGCATTTAAATTTCCTCACTCATACAGTGAAAAGTTTGTGCTCAAAATGAAAATTACATTCAGTAATTCCATGTACATTTGCAGTTTTATAGACATCTAGTTATATTTCATTTACACTGAGATTTTAATTCTTTGTGTATCTATATTTAAATGAAAACGTATTGCCCAAATGAAATGAACATGTTTCATGTGACACTGCAACAACTGTGTCAAATTTATAATTAACATGTTTACCTAAAATGCATTTGCATTCAGTGACTGTGCATTTGACATGTAATTTTCAAGCCCTCCACCACACTAGAAAGTTTGCAAAATTCAAATGTAAAAGCAGCCTTTCTGTTTTGCAATAACAATATCAGTCCTTGTGTGCTCAGGCTGTGTCAAAATGATTGTGCAAATTCTAACTTAGCAGACTGAATTTTTATTTCCATAGACTTCCACACCTGTCAGTCAATTCCGTCAGGGCTGCATCCTTAATTTTTTTTAAATATTTAAAAATCCCATCATAGAATTATTGTAAAACAGTGTCTCACACACTGCAAAATAGTCAGCAAATCAATAACAGTTTAAATCACCCTTTGATGTATAGCAATTAAAAACTTCTGGTCAAATGTTTTTTTTTTTTTTTTTTCACAATTCATACGCAGTACTATTACTTTGAAGGAAATTTCACATCAAACCATTTTGAAAAGTTTTGTTTATATCTTAACCAGTTGTATACACATATAGCAAATTGAAATATTGCAGGTAGCACCAATTCATTATCAGAAACCAGTATCATTAGTAAGGAATGGATTTCTTTGGGAAGGAAACAAAATATTGGATGGTTTGGATTGTTTTTATTATGAAAGCCTACTTTTAGACACTTGTTGACAATTGAGAGCCTCGTTTAAGATTCGAACCATTTAAAGCTTAGACATTTTTACAGAAGAAATATAAGATCATTGTTGGTGGTTAGTGAATATTTCAGTATTGGTATCGGTATGGTATCTGTATTTTAAAATATCCAGCTACTGTATTAGTAAGTGAAATGATTAGTAAGTGTTTTCCTAACGGTCACCTTTATAATGCATAGATAATGCTGAAAATGAACTGCATCATGAGAAAATTAATATACCCAATCCTGATCAAATACATTAGGTCACCAAATATATATATAAAAAAAGTAAATTGATACTGGATAGAGTGGCAGACCTGTTTGACCTTGTGTTTGTGTGTGTGCGTGTGAAAGAGAGAGAGAGAGAGAGTATGTGTGTGTGTGTGTGTGTTGTGCAGTGTATGTATGTGTGTGTCCTGACCTTGTGCTGGAGTGACTGTCATCTCGGACGTTTAAATTGTGAGCTGTCAGGTTATATACAACTGCTCTACCACTCTATATCTGTTGTCCACGGAGCAGGGGGTCAGCCGGGGTGCAAGTAGCTGTTTTAAGTTACAGATCCATAGTACAAGCTCATTTTTAAAATAACCTGCTCACTCTCTTAAAGGTCAGCTTTGCAGCTACTGTAGATATGCACAGATAAAATGTTTAAGTTTTTTAAATCATTTATTAGTATATCTTACATTTTTGTGCAAAACCATCATTTATTTCTACTCAAACTTGGCCATTATTTCTTAAAAGATTTAATGTGAAATAATCTACTTGCGTAAGGAAGCAGAATGGCAAAAGCAAATAATTAACCAAAACTGGAGTTCAAAAATGATTAGAGTATACTGTAAGAGAGGAAATGGTTCTCCTAACAGCCATGCAAGACTCGTTAGACCACCCAAACAACCACTAATAAAAAGTATTAAAATGAACTGACAGCATAGCTCCACTCATGCTTCAAATCAGAAATCAATCTTATACCAATTCTGTTATTATCATGCATCCTCAATATTAGGTGTCCAAAGTTTGCTTATTATTGTAGCTACAAAGTCAATGCACTTGGAGAGTAATGCAGACTCCTGTTAGAATTGTGCAAACATGTTTAAAATTATTGCACTTTCTATAAAACCAATTGAGAAAGCAATCTGAAATAGTAACTTCAAGCTCTTGGATGGCACTGCATGAGAAAACTGTTCTAATGTTATAAATATAGCCAGATGAGCTCAAGAGTATTACAAAAATACACAGTAAGAACACAGCCAAGTTTTCTGGTCCTAAGGTCATGTCAGATGGTTTGAAATGCCACAGAAACTTGTGCTGTAGTCAGATGAGTCCATATTTCATCTTAGAAACAATGGACATCGAGGGACAATCCACACTGTTATCAACGAAAGGTGCAAAAGCCTACATCTGTCATAGTAGGGGGTGCATCACTGCCAAATGCAAGGCTGACTTGCATATGTATGAAAGTATCGTTTATGTTAAGGCATATACTGAGATTTTTGGAAACATATGCTGCCATCAAGGCAATGTGTTTTTCTTAAAAATGTCAATGGGGATTTCAGAAAAACAAATCCAGGCTCTATTCTGCACAGGCTACAAGCAGGACTTCATAGACACAGAGAGTGTGTGTTTGACTGGCCTGCCTACAGTCCAGAGTCTCTTATTCAAAATATATCAGACTATCAAAATGTAATCAGCCAACTGGGACCACAGACTGCTAAACATATTGTATCAAGCCAAAAATTCTTCTTGAAAATTGCAGTTAAATAAGTACCCAATGTAATGTTAAATAAAGGTCTAAGATCATTTAAATTAATCTCAAATAATTGTTTTCATGTCCCAAAATTTCAAGAAATTAGTTTGAAATAATCAGAAGTAATTCTGAAAGTGTAAATAGATCAGAAGTGTCTCAACTGTGAATGATTTAATAGCGATTCGGTTCTGAATGTCTGTGTTTAAAGTGAAGCATCTGAATTATACATACATTTAGGAAAATTACCTCTGACAACTGAACACAGTTTGTGATTAGTATGTGACGATTTTGACATTCAGTTATCCTTGCACAACATTAAGTGCTCCTGGGCAAAATTTAAAATTGCAAATTTTAGACATATGTTCAGATATTTTTGGCGAAAGTTGCAAATTGTGTAAACTGCATGTTTTATTTTTTTTGCCAAGCCACATTTGTATTGGCAGCTCTGGCAGAGAGAGTTAGTGAATGCATTTCAATGGACTTCTTGGGGAAGATACAGACTGTTTTGGGTCTCCTTAGGGCCTCAGCAGGAAAAACTGGCACTAATACGTGGTGACGCTGTGCCCTTTGCTCTCATTAGGAGAGGGTTAGCATCTCAATCATGCAGGAGGCTACATGCTGCATAGCAGTGTGTGTTGTAGAATACCAAGAAGCGCTGTCCTGCATTCTCACTTTCTCCCGAGGTAAGCAGCGCTGCCTTGGGGAGTTAATGGTGCATGTTATTGTTTTTTTGTGGGGCTTTCGTGATTTCCTCAGAGACGGACATGGGACGAGGAACGTCAACGACCTTTTTATGTGGCACATGTTCTGTTTGACAGTCCCCTGGTACTGTAGGCCTACTTCTCGTAAAAGAACTTGTGTGTGTGTGTGTTTGTACATGTGTGCACGTGTGTGTGTTTTCCCGTGTTCGTTTGGGGTCTGTAGGAATGCTTGTATTATTGAGTATTATGTATGTTTAAATAACTAATTATGCTCAACAAATAGGACTGAGTGATATGACCAAAAAAATCAGATCTCTGTATGCCTAAAACAATGGCGATATACGATACGATACAAAATATAATGTCAAAGTATTAGTGTTTATTTTTAACACCAAAAAGAACATGCTGCATTATCCAACTCTAATTATCAAACTTTATGTCTAAGAAATAGTGATGTCCTGATCAAGTTCTTTTTGCCCATCCCGAGACTTTGAATATTGAGTATTACCCGATACTGTCCTGATCTGATATTTAGATTTTCCTAGATAGTACTGTTAAACAGTGCACACTTCAAGTAAACTTGCATTAAGAAACAAATTGCTTGCATCCAAGCTACTGCTTAATTTATTTTTTGAAACAAAGTAAACAAATGGTGTCTTCACAGTCCATATAAATAATTTAATATTATTTTTAATTTTATTATCTAATGTGATTTTTATGTATAATGAAATATTTTGATTCTAAAAAACAAGTCAGTTTTATTAACAACACAGATGTGTTGAGGGAAAAGTTACATGGAGTTTCTTTGAGACACGGTGCTAAAATAAGATTTATTTATTTTTTATCATTTATTTAAGGACTGACCTGTTTGTCTCAGTGTCACTACAAACCAACAAACCAATGTAGGCAGGACTGGTACTCCATTGGCTGCAGCACTAAATGATGGACAGCTAAGTAAGCTGCTGATTGGCTAAATAAAAGTGACGACCAATGAGAAGCGCATTCTCCGTTCCGGAGCCATGGAGTATCTGCCTCGCCCTCCGGCCGAGGGAGAACAGCGTGTCTCAAACAAGTCATGGTTTTAACAGCGCTCTTTTTTGGAATTAAAGCTTACCCACTGGTTTCATTTTTGTATTTTGTTCACTTACTCACAGTTATCACAGAGGTTGACCTGAGTGCGTGCGATTAATGTGCTGAAAACTGCTCCAGTGGCATAAACGAACAATGGCAGGACATGGTGGTGTTTGTGTCTGTTTGTGTGTGTGCACACGCATGCGTTTGAATGGATCGATACATCCCCCAGCTTTTATCATGAGCTGAAGTCACATTCACGCGCCTACGTCAGAAGCTCGCGCTTGCATTACAATATCGCAATATGGCAAAATCTTAGCAAATTAAAAACATATTATTATAGTATTATAGTGAACGATATTATATTGCCAAACCTCTATCAACAACTCACATTTAATGTTGCTCCAACACAGTCTGGTGAGATAGTATATATAATGCTGCTGTATATTAAAATGTGGAAGCTGTTTATGATTGTATTTTCTCACAGATGTAAGTCCCAGAAATTTCCCAGATGAAGTGGCAAAAAAAACCCAAAACCTCACATTAACACACATGTACATTTTAAAATTGTGTGTTGCTAGGTATATGATTTTCTTGTATATGATCTTTGGTTTTTAAACAAGGCTTTTTTTCTCTCCCTACTCCCTTAGTCTTCTATTATTGTATAATGTTTTTTTTTTTTTTTTGCAAATCATATTGACATCACTGAATATTACTATCCAAACCTTGCATTTTGCATAAATATATTTTACACAATTTATATGTACAGGAGTACTTGAAAATTACAGCTAGTACCAGGATTACTGTTGCATATTAGACTTTAACTACTGTAATTTGCCACTTTCATATAAGTGGTATGAATGTAGAGCACAAATATTATCAAGCCACATATCCCAAATATTTGGCACAACCGTGGCACATTTACAGTTCTATTATGGCCCACATTTGGTCTTGAATGAGAACATTGACTCAGGATAAGTATGGTTTCATCAAATCAACTCAGTCACAGGTCCACTTTAGTCGTGCTATGGAACAAATTATCCACATCTGGACCACACAAAACATGGCATCACCCAAGTCAAGCCTGGTTCATGAAAGATGACACACACAACACTTGCCAGTGCCCCAACTGAGCTGTAATATCTATCTGTGATAATACCTAATCGTGCCTGCTGTCTGGGTAATAAATAAACATTTACAATAATAGTTTGTTATCAGTGTGATCAATATGGATACTTACTTGTTGCAGCCTGAGTTCATGTTAAAATGCTAAGCAGTTTTCATGATCAAAGACAAGAGGAAGAACCACTTTTGATTGCATATAAATCATAGGAATTATATTTTTTTGTTTTCTAGAATCATATATCCAAGCAAAGGTCCTTTCAGAAACATTATTAAGAATGAAGTCTATGAAAGAATGAAAGAATGATCTTTTTACAAAACAAAATAGTATACATGGATCAGAAATTTGCCTGTTTCTGCTACAGAATGAAATCAATTATAGGGGTGGAAAATAGTTAGGATATTAAAAAAAAATCTATAATTAAATGCGCAGTTCATGAGTGTAATCTACGCACGTGTAAAATGTTATTTATAAAATTCAGAAGACGTTTCCTCACCATTTGCTAGCTCTCCAGTCTCCAGTGTTTGCATGCTTGAAACCAGTCTAATGTGTTTACAAAGCCCCAGGGTGTGTAAATGAGTAGAAAAATAAAGCTTGGTCCAGTATGCTAGTCTTTCTTTCTCTCTCTGTCTGTTCATGACAGCAGCATCTGGAGTGCTAGAAAAAGTTTGACAAAACAACTCTAGTTGAAAATGCATTTTTGTGGATGAGTTCAGCTTCATCCACATATAAACAACTTTCATTTTTTCCCTTCAAACACACTGTTCCACATTAAAAAACACAGAGCTTAGAACTGCATTTCCCCACAGCCGTAGACTTTCCCTTTAACAGATTAAACTTTTATTGCTAAAAAAATAATATTGTAAAAAATATATTTTTTGCTTTCTCAAAATTTGCCTGTAAATTTGATTCACATGATGTAAAGTTTATCAAGGAAGAAATCACTGTGCAATAGATGAAAATGTCATTTTCTAATTTAAATCTAATTCTCACTGAAATGTCAATTCAGCAGTGAGGAAATTCTGGTCAGCAAACATTAGGGTGAGACTGTAAAGGCCAGTAATAACTTTAGTTGCTACCTAAGATATTTTATTGATCATAATGAACCTTTAAATTTACTTAATATTTAAGACATGTAACATGACAAAGCCCCCAGGCAGTATATATTCCTGCTGTGTACACATTAATACCATAACGACCGGCAAAGTGTAGAATTGAACACAGCCATACTAGTTTTTATGCTCTTTATTAAATATGCCCTAACAAGTGTGTTGGGTACAGAACATTTGCATTTGATGCACACAAGTCACCCAGACAGTTGATACTGCTCTGCCCATATCAGTCATCACACACCAGGCACAGACACATACACACACACCCCTTAACAAAAACAAAAGCCTACCCTGACTTTAACATCCCCAAGAAACAACACAAAATAATCCCAAAATCATTCATGGAGAGTGTTGCAGCAGTGGTGGACAATAATTAAATAAATGTAATTCATTACTCCACTTAAGTAGTTTATTTACCGTACAGGTGCTGGTCATAAAATTAGAATATCATGAAAAACTTGATTTATTTCAGTAATTCTATTAAAAAAGTGAAACATATATTATACTCATTCATTACACACAGACTGATATAAGTCAAGTGTTTCTTTTTTTCTTTTTTTTTCTCAAGTGTCCTTTTTGTCTTTAGCCCAGGCAAGACACTAGTGATGCTGTCTCTTGTTCAAGAGTGGCTTGACACAAGGAATGCGACAGCTAAAATCCATGTCTTGCATACATCTGTGTGTGGTGGTTCTTGAAGCACTGACTCCAGCTGCAGTCCACCACATTTTTTAATGGGTTATGTTTCACAATCCTCTCCAGGGTGCGGTTATTACTATTGCTTGTCAACCCAGTCTCACACTTCCTCGTGATATAGTTACATTTATAGAAGACTGCAATTAATTGCATAGTCACATGATTTTCACATTTTATGCAACAATGTCACGATCATAAGTGAATGGGTAATTACCATACAAACTGTCGTATCAGTGCCCGTGTTATGCAACAGTTTCACGCCCTCGTCTTGTCATGTCTGTTTTTCCGGCCGTGTGCTCGCTCTCAGCACATGGCTATGTTTGTTGTTTCCCTAGTCCCCGCCTTTGTTCCGCCTCCTTGTCCGTCCTCCTCGTTATCTGTCCAGGTGTGTCTTGTTTGTGTCATGTATTTAAGTTCCCTTGTCTAGTTCCTGTTTGTCGGTCATTCGTTTCACTCCCAGGTCATGTTGTTTCCTTTGTTCATTTCCTTAGTCATGTTTGTCTCTGAGTTTCCACTTTAGTTTGTACTCTCCAGTCTGTCTGTCTGTCTTGTCTGTCGCTCGTTCCCTTGCTTTGTTCCTATCGCTTCCCTTGTCTCAGGTCTGTTTGTATTTTAATTCAGTCTAGCTTTCTTTGTATCTGTTTATTTCTGTTTAGTTCTCCTTGCTCAGTTCTCTGTTCAAGTCTCTGTCTAGGTATCCTTCTGTCTTGATATTCTGTCTAATCATTCGAGTCTGTCTATCTCTGTGTTTCAATAAAGTCCCTGTGTTTTAGCAAGTGCGTCCGCCTCAGTCAGTCCGCCCCCTCGTGCCTGACAGACAGTAACATGAAAACTCTTCCTCATTAAGGCGTCATTACCATCCGTTAATACCATGGTCTTGTTTTTATTTACAGAAAATATAACATTGCTAATTCATTATTTGCTAGAATATCAAAGCAAATAATGGCTAGAGAAATTTCCTTTTCAGTATTAACCTTTTGAAAATTTGTCAAAATAATGTTAAGTGAAAGAAATGTTCTTCTTAGAATTAAATCTAAAGTAGGACACAAATAATAAGCATTGCTTAGGAGAAATATTATAATAAAATACTTTATGCTTTTGTTGGAATAACAACCTATGTTATGTAATTTGTATTATGCCTTTTTCTATGTTAAATGAGTAATGACGCCTGTAATGAGGAAGAGTTTTCGTGTTACTATCGCGTAGTGTTTGTTTGGTAATTACCCATACATTTTGATCGTGATATTGTCGCGTAAAATGTCAATTTTTCAAATTTCAGTCTCCTATATATGTGATTATATCACGAGTAAGTGTGAGACTGGGTTGTGCTTGTACACTTTTTTCTACCACCTCTTTTCCTTCCCTTCACCTCTCTTATTAATGTGCTTGGACACAGAGCTCTATAAACAGCCAGCCTCTTTAGCAATGACCTTTTGTCAAATATTAATTTCAAAGTCAAATATCTTACTTTTTACTCCACTACATTAGGAAAATCTGCCGTTGCTTTTGGCTTACGTGTGGGTAAAATCATAACATGTCTGAACAAATCAGCTGTCTGTGCGGCACCATTGCCAGGAAACAAACAGATACAATTGGAGAGATAAAACAAGCGAACCTCAAGTTTCTCAATTTTTTTTTTTCCTGATACGACCATATATATTTTTTAATCTTTTTTTCATTCCGAGATGTCCAAACAAATGTCTGATGAAATTTCCTGCAGTGAATTTGTTGCTGTCTGCAGTCTCTGTAGTGTGGAGTTCAACTTGATTCAGGTTCATCTGACTTTGGCCCAATCACAGTCATTGCGGTTTGTGTTGATGCACGGCATAGTTAGTTATATTTCTGGAGAGGTGTGAGTCAAGCTATGGTGTAGGGTTCGGTTCGATATGTGCCCTACATAGCAGGTCTTATGCAGAATCATAAATTGGGCTTAATACTCCGGAGACCTCTGTTGGTTTGGAGGGGAAACACCTTGGGTGTATGTGAAATAGCATTTGTTGTAGTCAGTGAACCAAGAGTGACATTAGAGTCTTTTCACAGACAATGCATTGATTAAAAATTAGTCATGTTACAAAAATGATAATAGGACATTAGAACCATGAAAAAAAATTGTTTTACTTTTACTTTCCGTATTTAAGTACATTTGAAGGTAAATATTTTTACTCAACTGGAGATCTACAATGAGAACTTCTACTTTTAAAGGAGTATTTGTACATTATCTCAAGTAGATGGTACTTTGTCCACCACTGAGCTGCAGTACATGCTGAAATATTTCCCTGTGAAATCCCAACCCCATCCAAGACTACCATTACTTTAATGAACTGCAGCATATGGGGAATAGAATAACTTATTGGAATTAATTTTATTCTCTTTCTCTAAATGAATGCAATGCAGGTTGTAGTATTTTTCCTGCTTACCACGCGTCATATAGGAAGGGCTCAAAGGAACACCAAGCAAGGTTTGGTATTTCTGATATTAAATGGGAGGAGGAGGTTTCCTACCCTCCTCCAAAAGCTACATAGTGGAGTTTCTACAATACCGAAACTGAATTAAAAACAACAGAGGCTCAGTTTTTATTATTACAGGTCAATGAAGCATCACAATAATTTTAAAGCTGTAATTTTAAAGTAAAAATACTACCATGTGTTCCTTTAATAACATTAAAATGTGCTAATTAGAGATAACACAAGGACCAAATTTGAAACCTATGATGTATTATTATATTATATTTGTGTTGACATGAAAAACACTCCTTAGCTATGGATAGCTTCTCCTGGATTATTGTTTCAGTATCATTATAAGTAGTAACACCAAATGTGCCACAATGATGAACACGGAAGAAGGTCTTATCGGTGATAAGCCTAACTAGCCAAGCAAGGATGCCAAAATGTTCAGACTGTGGATTTAAAGCCTTTTCCTTGACGAGAGTGAAAAGGAGAAGCTCATCTGCAGCAGCCAGAACATTTGTTACAGTCCACTGCACTGGCAATTCAAAAACCACAGCCAATGATAGAAGCTGCACCCTTTCCCTATTAGACCCCTAAAGAGGATGGCACCGACTCCATTTTTATAGCACACTGCAAGAAATGGACCGGAGATCCCCCAAGCTACATTCTGAGCCACTTCTCTCACTCTCCCCTGAGCTTGTATTTGCTCTACTCTTCTGTAACCTCCAGGTCTCCTCCCACTCAACACACACACACACACACACACAAATCTAGCCCATACAACACCTCCAACCACTGCATTACTGTCCCATCAGATCCCCCTGAGCCAAGCCTCCAATGGACCTGCAATAATCACTGTAAAACAGAGACTTCTTCCACTGACATTGGAGATTTGAGTCACTGAGCTGATGTGTGTGAGGAGTGTTTGTTTTCATACAATTTCAGGACAAATATATCCTGTGCTGAGAAAAACATCCCTTTAGCACAATAGCCTACTTCAACTCTCTCTCACTAGACAACCTTCATTTAGTAAATTATTGAATAACATAAAATGGCCATTAAAGACAATTCTGAGATATTTCTGAAATTTCTATGTACGATTCCTAAACTAAATGTATATATATAAAAAGAAATTAATTAATTTAAAAAAGTAAAATATAACTAATAATAGCCATGGGGTGGCACAGTGTGTCACAGTCACACAGCTCCAGGAACCTGAATGTTGTGGGTTTCAAGTCCTGCTACGGGTGACTGTCTGTGAGGAGTGGGTGTGTTCTCCCCGCATCTGTGTGGGTTTCCTCCGGGTGCTCCTGTTTCCTCTCACGGTCCAAAAACACACATTGGTAGGTGGATTGGCTATGAAAAAGTGTCTCTAAGTATGAGTGCGTGAGTGAATGTGTGTGTGTGGCCCTGCGAAGAACTGGCACCCTCTCCAGGGTGTGTTCTGGCCTTGCGCCCAGTAATTCTGGTTAGGATCTGGACCCACTGTGAGTGGTTACAGACAATGAATGAATGAATGAATATTAGTAGCCATGCAACAACCATGAAACCCCAAATATGATACCATTAAATAAACAATACCTATAGTTTTCCATTTTTCCACAGTGAGAAAACATGGATACAAACAAAGATAATTGAAAATCAAACAAAGAAGATGCATGTTTATCCTGAACACTAGATTGGCCCAGACCTCCACATCTTTGCATCTGTATGGGAATACACAGAAAAGAAGATTTTGCACTCAAATACTAAGAGTTACCCCTGCATTTAGCCTATGAGTAATGTTTCACAGGTCTTGTTGGGATGCAGTGTTAAGGTAACATGTCCCTTTAAACAGAGATTATTGCAGAAGCACACTTCAAACATAGTGTTATAGATGCCACGTGGATCATAGGCAGGAAGAAACCCATAAATATCTGTATTATTTGTTCTTAAATGTATGATAAACAGTGTATAATTTTAGTTTATTGTAATTTCAGTATTAATAACAAACAAAGTGTTGCAAATATTATACTGATGTAGTATACTTTCTAGCACCTGAGGCTACTGCAGCATTTAAGGAGAAACTCTAAGCTTCATATCACAGACAAGTTAGTAGTGGGTGATAATATAGGATTGCCATACGCTTCTGAAGGCATATGATACCCTAAATTTAATTCAAAACCTTCAGCAAGGTTGCAGCACTATTCCACACTGATATCTGATATCACTGCAGACTGGCCGAGCTTATGAAGGAACAGGAACATTGTACCCACTACACTTTGTATCCCAGGTCCAAGGGGCAAGCTGACTGTTACAAGGTGTAGGGATAAAAAGCTAATCAGGTTCAGGACATGGGAAACAATTTTAATCAAGGAAAAACCAATAACAAGTTCACAGACAGGCCGAGGGTCATACATGAGAGGAAAAATCTGGGCAAAAGTACACAAGGGGAAAGAGTAATCTGAACAACAAAGGTAAAAAAAAAAACATTAGGATAATAATGCTTAGAGTTGAGACTGACCACGAAACAATACTACGCAAAAAGTCACAGAAAGCACACTAATTAAATTGGTCGTGGCAATGTAGGCAACTCCGTACTCATGTGACAGAGAGCGATCCTGAGTTGCTGCTCCTACCGACGTGTGCTTGTTGTAAGCATGAGGAGGACGATGTGACAGTGACATTCAGAAATGAGCAGCAATGGTAAACATATGAAATGGGATTGAGCCTAAAACTGAAATTTTGACGTTTTGGAAAATATTAATATTTGCACTTTTTTTTCTTTGAAAACAGAAATGAGGTTTCCCAAAAAGAATAGACGTATTTATTTAAATTAATTTAATTTAAATTAAATTAATATAGAATTATTTATTGTCAATGAAAATAATGATGAATAATCACTGGAGTTACATCAAAGGCTGTAGAAATAACATGGCCTTTTGAATCACTGTGTTTATTCTGATTCACTTTAGCAGTGACACACCAGCTATTGTAGCTCAGAGGCTGATCACTCCCATGTTAAACAGAAATAACAGAGAGATTCTCCTGAATTAAAACACACAAAGCTTGTTAAACCTTGATCCCTATGATCAGACAATAAAGCTTCTACTTCCACAGTTCTTGAATACTTAATCACTGTAGCAGGTGCCTTGCACTAAGGCAAGATTGATGTTGCCAGAGTGCACAATTTATTGAGAGCTATTATCAATAACAGCACAAAGTCATCCAGCAGATCTTTGGGTGATTTAATTAAGGAACGCACAAAGATCAACAATGTTAATTACAGATTTACAAGCAGGTAGAAACATCAGAAATAAATGTCAACAGCTGGCAAACTTAATGCATTACTCATTCTGAGTCAGCTGCAACCACATTATGTCATTAGTGCTGTAAGTATAAATGATTACCTTTGAGAAATCCCCACAGTTGTGTCTCCTAAAAGATTACAGGGTCAAACTGAAGAAACTTCAGAATAAATATCTAAAGCTTATACACCTCTGAGGCGTATAAGCCTCAGAGGTGTTATTAGCCTCATTAGCCATTAGAATTGTTTGTTCAAATGTTGGTCATTTGCGTTTGGGGGAAAAAAGTCACCTGCAGGATTTTCCACCAACATTTTATGAAGATAATTCAACATGTCTTTGCACAGCTGCAAGTGTGGCTGGAGTTTTGTTGTCATTTTGCACCTCCATGTAGGAACTTGATGAGATGTCACAAATGTTTACATCCACATTTAATCAAACAGCAGGAGTGACATACCATAACCACCTTATAGTAGCCTTCCTGTCTAATTAAACCCCCTATCTGGGCAAACTCATTTTCAAAGGCCAATTACTTTCATAGGGGATAAGGCAGTAACCTATTCCCCTGTTCAGACTGCATTATAATCTGCCATATAATTCTATATAAATCTTGTGTAAGATCCTTGCTCAGATTGGCTTACGTTTAAGAGCTGTCTATGTAGGAAAGAATTAAAGGTCTGCCCATTGAGCTTTTTAGTGGCAAATATATGTAGATATATGTACATATACTTTTTTTTGCCTGTGATATATCATTACTACCTTACATTATACTACTGTATGGCACAGCAGAAAATATATCCTTAGACTCTACCAACCCACAAACTGTTGTGTTTTTTTTTCTGGGATATTTGTAAATAAATAAATAGATATTGATGCCTTTACATAGACAGTATTGGGACACCTACATGAGATTTTACGACATCACATTCTAAAGCTATAGGTTCTAAAGCCATAGGTTTTTATATACATTCCTCCAGAAGAGCATTTGTGAGGTCAGAGACAGATGCTGATTGAGAGGACAGGTTTGAAATCTCTGCTCTATCATCAAAAAGATTTTCAATGGGGTTGATGTCAGGTCTTTGTGTGGGCCAATTAATTTCGTCCATACCAAACTTGCCCAATCTTGCCTTCATGAATCTTGCTTTCTGCACTGGGGCACAGTTATTGTCAATGACAACAGGGCCTTCCTCAAACTAATCTTAAAATTTGGAAGCATTCAATTGTCCAATATGACTTGGTATGCTGAAACATTAACATTTCCCTTCATTAGAACTAAGGGGTCTAAGCAAACTACTGAAGCATTATCCCTCTCAACCAAACTTTACAGTTGGCACAATGTCGTTAGGTAGGTAATGTTTTCCTGGAGCTCTCCAAACCGATTCTCCTCCATCAGACTGCTAGATAGAAAAATGTTATTCATTGCGTATTTTCACTGTTCCAGAATCCAGTTGACATGCTTTACCCCATGCCATCTGATGCTTGCCTTTGTGCTTGGTGATGTGAAGGCTTGGAAGCAGCTACCTAGCGAGGAAAGCACATGCCCTGGAGCACAGTTTTTGAGCTGATGCTAAAGCCAGAGGTGGTTTGTAACTGCAGTTATTAAGACATGAGAGCATTGGCAGCTTTTGCAAACTGTGCACCTCAGCACTGTGTAACTTTTACATGGTATGCCACTTCATGGCTGAGTTGCTGTGGTTCCTAAATGCTTCCATGTTTTAAAAATGCAATTCACAGTTATCTAGGAAGAAATTTAAAAATCTGATTGTGAAATCTCTTGTTGCAAATGTGATATTCTATTACAGTACCCCACTCGAGTTCAGTGGGCTCAGAACATCAAATTCATTCACAAAAGTTTATTGATTTTTTAAACCTGTGGCTTTGAGACTGAATGTAATTCAATATAGTTTATATTATAATCAAGCCTGAAGCGTGCCGTGAGATGCACTTTTTAAAGTGAGTTATTTTTTTACATTTAGTGCAGTAGATGAAGTGGGGTAGTCTCTCCTCTAGCCTGCTATGTTCCTCTGGGTAATTAGCAGGTCAGGGTATAAAAGATACACGGGATCCCTGTAGCTCCTCCTGCACAGGTTGAGTCGCTGGTTTTGACTCCTGCTGGTGAGAGCCTCGGATTCCGTGATGAGAAAGGGGTTCTTTTCAGCAGCTTGAGCCATGTGTTTTATGTGTTCTTTTCCGGAACATGATCAGCATTTCAAGGGCATCTTCCCATACATTTTCGTGCCTTCTCTGTCAGTAGATAAGCATGATGTTGAGTCGTGATGCATTAGAATGAATTGTTTATTTTGGTACCACTACCCTTATATATGTTGACAATAATGGCAACAATATTTAAAGGCATGCCTGAAGGCATTTTCACAATGGATATTATTGCTGAAATGAATGGAAAGAGAACATGAGTAATATACTCTTGTTGTATCCACCTATGGAAATGGTTATTTTGAGGTAAATTTTGTTAAACTTCATATTATGAACTGGCCTAAAGTAGCCTCTAATGTTCGTGATTTTTTTTCCTGTATTTGATGTTTACACCTACCCCCATTAGCAAAAAAAATTAGGATTTTGTTTTGCAAAATAAATAAACAAAACTAGAAACAGGTGAATATAAATTCCTTAAAAGGAGAATGGTGACACTTCAGCTTTTGCTAAATTTCATTAGAGAATTTAAAAACAGTTCAAACATGACATTTCTTAATGTAGCAATTTGTAAGATATTTACTGTATTTAGTCATAAAATGTCCAGGGTGTGTGATCACAGCTAAGTTGAAGCATTGGCATCCCTTATAAATTCTCATTGAGATGTTCTTAGTCCAGAGCAGAGTTCTACTGAAGCTTGTTTTCAGGAAACCAGACGTCTAGTTCTGCATGCCAAAGACGAAAGGGACCATTCACACTGTTTTCAGCCTGAGATCTTGCCCTCTGTCTAATCACATTACAGTCCCAATCCACCGGGTTGCCAGGTCCACAAACATGAGCAAAAAAAAAACATGTTAGTCTTTTAATGGACCCAAAAAGCCTCAGTACCCTCCTAGCACTCGCCATGACCAGAAATGGAGTAAAGTGTGAGGAAATATTGGCCATGAGTTTGAAAGATAGAGGCAGCTTAGAAGCAGCAAAACTACAAAGACAGATCCAGATTTGGCTATAATTTTCCCCTGAACTGGTAACAACAAGTGAAATATATATATATATATATATATTCACCTATCACCACAAATTTCATTTGACTACTAGGACAATCTTCAGAGTCGCCAATCCAACTACTGTGTGTTATTGGACTGAAGTTTAATGTGGCTGTGTGCAGCTACATGTAGTTTTCTAAATATACTAGCACAACAAAATGTCTCCCCAACACAAAGACGCACACTCACGCAAAATAAGACAAATTCAGCAGCCATCCTCTTTCTGTGAGATAAGTTGCCGAGTCCCACACCGTCCTGCTGAGCTTGTGAACAGTGGAGAAACATAACTAATGCAGAGCCAAACACAGCCACAGAAACAAACGACGTGTGTTCCTCTCTTATTCCATATAATTCAGCCACAGTTCACGCTGAAGAACATACTGCTCTTTTGTTCCAGCTGGGAATAATTTTTTTCTGGTTCACAATCCAGTTTATGCCAGTGGAAATGCGCTGAACGGTTCCAAATTTAGTTCACAAAGTGGAATATGAAATATAGCTGGACAGACATTGTAGTAGCGCCACCTTTAGTTCTCCCTGTGAAATATGGCTGAACTAACAGTTCCTACTCGCACATGCATGTTTCAACATTAGAAGTCAGTCAGTCAGTCAGTAAGTAAGCGAAAAGGCCTCTTCTAGGGCGGCCCAGCAATAAACAGGGAAAATGTGTGCCGTGTTCAGATATGTCCAAGTTTCAGCTTGTTTTCAGGAAACCAGACATCTAGTTCTGCATGCCAAAGACGAAAGAGACCATTCACACCGTTATCGTTGAAAGGTGCAAAACATCTGTCTTGGTATGGCCGTGCATCACTGCCAACGGCATGATGGATTTGAGTGTGTTTGAAGTACCATTGATATGGAGGCGTTCACTGGGATTTTAGAGAGACATACACTTCCATCAAGGCGATGTCTTTTCCTGTAAAATCCATGTTTAGACAAATCCAGACCTCATTCAGCACTTGCTACAACAGTCTGGCTTCATAGACACTCATCATGTGTATCACTGAGTGGCCTATGTGCATCCATGCCTTTCTCCCATGACACTTAATGAATTGAAGAATCAAACATCAAATACAGTCTGTTGAGCAGATGTCTTGTTTCAAGCAACAATGGGCACTTGAAAAAAACAGCTACATTTATTATAGTCAATTCCCAAATGTTTGAAATACACACCTAAAAATGATAGAAATATAATTTTTAAGTGTTTATTTTAAACATTTAGGAACAGAGGTTACTAATTGTGGGTTATTTGGTAAACAAAAAAAACATATTATATAGAACCCTGAACTCTTAAAATATATTTTGCATAATGAAAGGGTTCTTTAAGAGTTCTTCTCATTGATGGAGAATCTGCTATCAATGGTTCTTTATAGCACCTTTTAGAAAAAGGTTCTATATGGCACCAAAAATGGTTCTTCTATTGTTATGATGTCAAGCTTGTTACAATACAAGATTCATTTTTGGTGCCATATAGAACCCTTTTCTAAATGCACACTTAAACAGTGCTATAAAACACTTAATCATTATGATGACAACAATATGATTAGAATTGAGTTGAAACCAGCTAGAGCCCCTGAACACAAGAACACACCAATCCACTGAAGCGAAGCCAGCCAGCACTGTGCAGAAGTCTTAGGCAGCTAAGATAATTATATATATTTAAACTAATGACTTTTCAGTAAGTGTGGTGCTTGTATAAAATTATATGTAATCACAGTAAATACAAATAAGAAATATAAGATACATTTTTTCTATAAAGTATTAGGTGTGAGTGAGTTTGAAGTACAATGTTTTGTTCAGATTCTCCTTGATTGCATGAATTTGTTAAATCAACAGCACACATTATTTAAAATAATTATTTATTAACCGCTAAAACTATGTATTAGATGATAACCTCAAATAATACTTGTTACAATACAAGGTCCATTTTTGGTGCCATATAGAACCCTTTTCTAAACACACGCTTATACAGTGCTATAAAACACTTAAAAGGTGCTATAAAGAACCATCTATAGCACATTCTCCATCAATCTGAAGAAGCCTTTCATGAAGCAAAGAACTCTTTTTATTTGTATTTATTTATTATGTAGTGTTTCAAGAGAATGAATTAAATAACAGATTGTTTTTTTTTTATTCCATTTTACAAAAACTTTTCCAACTTTTTTTTTTTTGTTTGTTTGTTAAAGGTAAACTTGTTTTTAACTTCTGCAGTTGTGACAGCAGTGGTATCCTTCAAGATCTCAGAGGATCCCAGGGACAAATACCAAAAAGGTTCAGAGATGCCGCATTCATACAAACATGACAGCATTGCACCATCTCCACAGAACTACCTGATACAGCAAGTGAGATATCAGTAAACAGACCTGAATCTTTTACATTCTTAGCTCTGGGCCCTGGGTGGTCCCTACTGTTAAGTTCTGGAGATGTGGGTGACAAAATTACAAGATCAGTTACCAGCATAAACTTCAAACAAATGTTAACCAGCCTCAAAGTGCTGACTGTTGATGCATAAAATTAAGGCTCATAGCTGCACTCATCTTCTTAGCTCTTAGTCCAATTATAAACTCATCTGATGCTCTGTAGGATGTGGAGGGTAATGGATTGAGTATCCATGTTGTGATTACAGCACAAAGTCTTAATGGGGTGATTAGCCTGCAGTCTAAGGGCATGTTAGTGTTGTTCCTCAGGTCTCTAATGGCCACATGAGTTGCTGGGATAAAGCCAACAGATGTAGTGGTGCAATTTTTCACAACCTAATATCACTGCCCTGCAGTAATGTCACTAATCGCTATAATAAAAAACAATTATGACAGGTGGTAGTTAAACCTTACAAAGGAGGTCGGACAAGCACTATCCACCTACTGAAAAAAATATTAGGCTTTTATAGTAGATATGGCAGAAAAGACTCAATCATCTAACAGTATGAAATGAAAATATGTGGACTCTCCTATGCAAAAGTTTTCCTATTCACAAATATATATATATATATATATATATATATATATATATATATATATATATATATATTCTGCACTGACTATTCCAACTTTGTGCTAACACTCAGAAGCTATGGGATCCTCTAAACAACTGTCTGGACATCTAAAAAAGCAATCAATCAGTGACCACAAGCAGATAAATACTATAAAAAGATAGGCGAGTGTTTTAAACTTGCAGTTTCTACAGTGCAGATTATGTTTCAGTTATAGAAATAGCAATTCCGGGGAACTGTGGAGGTCAAGATGAAATCCGAAAGACCAAGAAAACATCTGGAGAGAACATCTTGTATGCTGATAATAAAGGCATATTTAAAATCCTCATAAGAAAGAAACCTGCAATCTCATCACAACACTCATTTGGGCTTGATGAAAGCTATAGAACCTTTAGACAGATATGGAAATTAACATTTTGGTCTGAAAAAATAAAACTCAGCAAAGGCGGCTGGATTTCATGAAACAAAAATGATGCATGGAGTGGATCTATCCTGTTTTGGGTCTGTGTTGCCAGTAGTATTGGCACCATTGTGTGGATGGAGCCAAGAATGGATTTCACAAAATACCAGCAAATCCTCAAAACAAATGTCATACCACCTGTTAAAGGACTGAAGCTTGCATGAGGATCCAATACATACCTCAATGGATTGAATTCAACATGGACTGATCAAAAGAGATGCAATCTGAAACATTTGGAAAGACACTCACAGTTTCCCTGACCCAATCCTCACAGTCCCCTACCCAAAGATGTGCCAACAAGCTAAGCATGCAAGATAACCCAAAAATATCCCGGAACAAGATACCTGCAGAAAGAGACATTTATCTGGCTAAAAATAGTATATATGTAAGTATTCAAAATTATGCACAAGCAATAGTGATTATTTATTTTATGTTAATTTATGTATTAATTTATGTATTTATATTTTATATTTGATAAATACAAAGGCTGTTCTCAAAATTTTCAAATAATAATAATAAAAATATATATGTAAATAATATAAATAAATGAAAAATTTGCCCCAATTTTCTTATACGATAATATACTTTTCAATCAACAAACAATTCAATCACAATCAACGACAGAGCTGGACACATATATGAATAACAAAAACAGAAGTGAACTTATTGTTTTTAGATATCCCATTGTTCTAAAAATGTTGCTAGCATTAGCCATTCTTAACTACCATTTAAATCTCCACCTTCTGGAGTTAGGAAAATATTTCCGGCTGAAAAGAGCATTAGTGACTTCTGGAAATTCTGCCGGGAATCTTAATACCAATATTACACTCCCTGGAGTCTCAATTATTGTGAAAGGCCAACACTGTCATTATATTAATTTCCCCTTTGAAACCACAAACTATTGTATGAAATGTTGCATTTAAAATTGCTGATTTATCAAGTTTACCAGCGGGACCATAAGCAAACACATGAAAGAGATGCAGGCCCATGTACTTAATCATTGCAAATCAGCACACCACATTAAATCTTAAAAATGGATTTGAAATTAAATGTGGCAAAAACATGGATGATGTAGTAAATAAACAAATTAACATTATCACAGTCTGTACAGAATATTTTAATCGTAGGCAAAGTTGGAGTACATTCGTAGGTTTAGCTTCCACAGGGGATGAAGATCCACTTCCTAATTCCCACTTCTTATTTCACTTAGGTCCACACTTCCATTGGTTCTAGGAAGACCACTAAATAGGACAGATCTACACTTGCTGTCCAACTCTAATCTATCTGTTAGTATTATGGGCTGCGTAAAGTACAGCACAAATAAATTTTGGACTGGGACACACTATCATTTTTATAGTTAGGCTACTAATAATGAGATCAAAGTAAACTCTGATATAGCACTACTGGACAAGTACTGTATTTAATTTGCATTATGATGACAACAATATGATTAGAATTAGTTGAAACCAGCTAGAGCCCCTGAATACAAAAAACACAACAATCCACTTAAGCGAAGCCAGCCAGCACTGTGCAGAAGTCTTAGGCAGCTAAGATAATTATATATATTTAAACTAATGACTTCTCAGTGAGTGTGGGGCTTGTATAAAGTTATATATAATCACAGTAAATACTCAAAAAAATAATAATATAAATACAAGTAAGAAATATAGCATACATTTTTTCTATAAAGTATTAGGTGTGAGTTTTTTTTTTTTAAATGTTTTGTTCAGATTCTGATTGCATGAATTTGTTAAATCAACAGCACACATTATTTAAAATAATTATTTATTAACCGCTAAAACTAGGTATTGGATGATAACCTCAAATAATATGGACTGCCACAAGGAGAGATTTGGAAAAGGTTAAACCAACATGTTCACACACAGAGTATCACACTGGAATAATGTTATTTGGTTTTATTCTAATGCTGGCCGTTATTTGTTTGTTTTTTATTTTTAGCAAATAAAAAATTAATTATAAATAGCTTTTTAAATCTCATAATCTCTGGTGCCTAAGACTTTTGGACAGTACTGTATATATATATATATATATATATATATATATATATATATATATATATATATATATATATATATATACAGTATATATATTCACATATTAGAGGTTTGCAAATAAAGCAAAATCTTATACGCTTCCATACCATAAAAGTATTTAATAACACTATTACTTTTAGTACTTAATAATATAAAAATAATAACACATCGTAATTTATATAGCATTTTTAATCAAAAGTCCACAGAACATGAGACATAATTAATCAAACAAGAAAGAACACTAATAACATGTACCAGCATAGATATTGAACATGTCCAGGGAGAACAGTGCATCCAAGAAAAAGAAGGAGCACCAAAACACAATGCACTCCCCACAGGTATGAAGGACATAGAAATCGCTCTATATTCTCCACTGGCATTCAAGGGAGAGAAGCAGTTGTGACAGCACACAGAATACAGGGCTAAACAGCTGCAGCAGAAGCAGGCTCTTTTAGTCAGAATGCTTGAAAAATAGTCGTGAGATCAGGTAGATAGCCAGCTAACAGGGCCAAGTAATGGTGGTGAAAGCAAGCTCTCCCAGTTGGCATGCAAAGCAGATAGCAGCGGCAAGATCAGCCAATTAGTTGGCAAGCAGGGCCAAGCAGAAGCAGTAGATGCAGGCACTATAAGTCAGTGTGCACGGCAGATACCAGTAAAAGCAGGCGGTTAGCTGGCAGGCAGAGCCAAGAAGTGGAGCTGAAAGCAGGCACCTTCAGTCAGTGTGAATGCTGAGTAGACATGGTAGATGCGAACAAGCAACTCTTGAGAATTTTGGTAGAACATTTCAAACGGAACATAATAATAAAATAACGGTATACAAACAGTTATACAAACAAAAATAATAAGAATTCTGAGATTTGTGAAAACATGTTTTCACTGACAAACATGATTGCATTTTGTAAATATAAACAAATTTAGTATTTGATGCCTGCAAGAAAATAAAGAACTTTTCTATATGCATAATTTCTATCATTTTTATATAACAAGCACCACTGATGTGGAGATATGTACTGAGAATTTAGCATGATATATGCTGACATCATGACATTTTTTCTTGAACGTCCATGGTAATTTCAGCAAGGCCTCTTCTCCTCATACTGTATTAGTGTGGCTTTTGAGACACATAGTGCAGGTGCTTAATTGGTCTGTTTTCAGTCCAGATCACTCCCCTGTGGTGCAGCATGAAATAAAGTATCAGACAACAGTCAACATATAATTGTGTAGCTAAAGCCCAGTATCATGAAATGAGAAAAAATTAGTACCCTCAGTTCCCGAATGATTACAAAGTGAAATATTAGGCAAAGGGGATATAACACAGCAGTAACTGTGCCTCTGTCCTATTGCGGGCATCAAATATAAAATTTGTTTATATACATAAAATACCATCAAGTTTGTCAATGATTTCTTTTTTTCCTCAGTAAACACCACAAATGTTAGCAAAGTCTTGTTTTCATAGTATTTTAAAGCAATCCTATACTTTCTGGAAACCGAATTTATATAACGAAGAGACCTTTTGAACAGGGTGTCCCTGGATTCACACCATTTGTGCCAGTTGTGTAAATTATTCATAACAATGAATGGTGCTGAATGGTCTGCAAGTATTTTTTCCTACCTACTTTGTGAACAAAATAAACAAACAAACAAACAAACAAATAAATAAATAAATAAATACATAAAAGAGAGAAAAAGGGCAGGTAGCTCTTTTGCCCAAAGCACTTTGCCCTCTTCTTCAAAACCTACATTTGAAATGAAGGTGGACACACAGAAAGAGGGAGCTTGTGGTCAGAGGTTCAGAAAAAAACTTAGCACCATCCCAGTCTGAGGTGGGGCAGATACACTGCATTATGCCTGAATCAGACAAAATGATATTTTCGTCTTTCACGACATTCACTATGTCAGATTAACGCTATAAATTCGTGCAGTGTCTTGATCCGGACACTGGCAACACTACATGTTTGACACGGACCATTTTGGTGAGTTTAGAGTTTCTTGGGGAGCTGGGTCAAGAAACTGTCAATCATGGCTGCAGAAGCACTGTGTGTTGCTGGTGGTTTTGTGTTCCAAAAAGAAGAAGAAAAAAACACAACTGTGGACCCGTTCTTGTGTGTTTCGAGAAGGAGAGAATAGACAGTCTGCCCTGCAAAGAGTACTTGAGGTAATGTGTTCAGATGTCAAGAACATTTCCTCAGTTTTGTTTTTCTATCTGACAGCTGCAGCAACAGCCGCCCTCCTTCTCTTCTCTGTGTTTACATATGTGCACCAGACAGTGCTCTGTCCTCTTATTGGTCACCGTCAAGGAACATGCCATATGATATGTCAGACTAGGTGAAACGATCCAAAAAATTCTTATCGCCGTGGTGTCGTGGGGCATTCCAGATGCCACATTGCTGATCTTTGATTATGTCACACTACACGACCGTTATTCTCCCCAACACCCAAACTCAGTTCCGACACTGGAAATTTGTTGGATACGACAAAATTGTGCCAAAATCAGGCTAATATTTTGTAGTCTAATCCTGGCATTTGCAATCAATCAACAATAAACCCTAAGGACAAGTGTTGAACTGTAATGGAAACAGTAAGATTATTATTGTACTCACTGCAAAAAGTTGGCTCAGAATATAGTTCTGGATTATTTATTTTTTTATTAAGCCACCAATATGAATTCATTTTTACAGTCCTTTGCCTGTTTCTGAGAGAATAAATTCATTTCAATGTCTGCACTAACCAGGATGAACTTTGTTGTTGGCTAATATTTTTGCATTTCAGAAATGTCCTGAAATCTTAAAATATTTTGCTGGCAATGTACAAATAATTACCAAAATAAATAAATAAATAAATGGGGGCGGCACGGTGGGGCAGCAGGTAGTGCCGCAGTCACACAGCTCCAGGGACCTGGAGGTTGTGGGTTCGATTTCCGCTCCGGGTGACTGTCTGTAAGTGTGTTCTCCCTGTGTCTGCGTGGGTTTCCTCCGGGTGCTCCGGTTTCCTCCCACAGTCCAAAGACACACATTGGTAGGAGGATTGGTGACTCAAAAGTGTCCATAGGTGTGAGTGTATGAGTGAATGTGTGACTGTGTGTGTTGCCTTGTGAAGGACTGGCACCCCCTCCAGGGTGTATTCCCTGCGCCCAATGATTACAGGTAGGCTCTGGACCTACCGCAACCCTGAACTGGATAAGCGGTTACAGACAATGAATAAATAAATAAATACACCCCCACACCAGAATGGTTGAACTATTTCATTTTTAGGTATTTCTAGGAAAAATAAAAATAAAAAAATAAAAAATATATATATATATACATATATCAGCTGCGATTGCTCTAAGACTGCAAGGGAAGTTCAACTTCCCCTAAAATGTAAAAAAAAAGGGATCAATTATATACTGTTGTGTGTACATGTCATTGAATAAATATGCACTACAACATGCTCAACTTTTGTTCAGAATCAGCTTCTTATCACTGGTAAAGACGTGGCTTTCCTTTAATCATTCCAGCAGTTTCACAGTTTCGCTGAGCATCCACAGAGTTCAATAGTGAAGCAGCGAAGTGCAGCGAAACGAGACGAGTCATTGGATAAATGCTGGGCTTTGTCCCGCCCATCGGACGCTCAGCGTCTCTGGGGGTCCATGGGGCAATGGGCTGGCCTTGGCTGGCCAGGACGCTCAGCTTCTGCATGATGATTGGATGATCTGTCTGAGGCTGAATCCCTTTTTGATTGACAGCGAAATGAGCGAATCAGCGATCCTTTGGTGTAAAGATCCGTGGGAGCACAGGCGGATCATTTTCTTAAAAAGGAATGGAGGGTAGAAATTACGTATAAATAAACCGACACATTTTAAAATGTAGGCCGAAATTGAGCTTCCCCTCCTTGAAAGACCAGCATCCGCCACTGATCTGAACAAATCATTGTTCTTCAAATTCACTACTTCAAAGAAAAAAAAAAATTCTTATGTTTTATATTATTATTATTTTTAGTATTTAATGTGATTATATATAACTTTATACAAGCACCACACGTACTGAGAAGCCATTAGTTTAAATATATATAATTAAGCCTAAGACTTCTACACAGTAATGTATATATAATAAATAAATAAAACATAATAAAATATAATAAAACTTGCAGATATCCACCATACATAAATTACACTACTTATAATTAATTATTCATTCATTCATTCATTGTCTGTAACCACTTATCCAATTCAGGGTCGTGGTGTGTCCGGAATCTCTGGGCGCAAAGCAGGAACACACCCGGGAGGGGGCGTCAGTCATTCACTGAGCCACACATAAACTCACAGATTCACACCTACGGACACTTTTTAGTCGCCAATCCACCTACAAACGTGTGTTTTTGGACTGCGGGAGGAAACCGGAGCACCCGCACGGACACTGGGAGAACACACCAAACTCACAGACAGTCACCCGGAGTGGGACTTGAACCCACAACCTCCATGTTTATAATGGCAATCCGTTCTGCACCATTGGGCTTAGCTGAAGTAGCTTTTGTGCTCTGTGCCTTGATAAATTGCTCCACCACTCCAAATAGAGTGCCTTGTCTCAAATGATACAAAATGATACTCTGTACATCCACATTCTTACTACTATATTTTCTCTCCATTACTGGAGCTTAATACAGTACTAGACCCTTGGAAGTTCATGAAGGAGGTTTCCTTAGTTCCTTTCTCAGAAATATACATAATTATATTGTTAATTACTTGTCCCTGGAGCCTTTTGGCCCGAGTGGCTTGCTCTAGGGCTCAGTGAAAGCACACCATGTGCTAACACCCTTCTGTGAACATTGGGAAGCTAGCTAGCCTTGCTAGCCATTTGACACAGGCAAAGCACATTCAAGTGTTACTTATGCCTGCTTTTGTTTTTATCACTGTGTTAAATATTCTTCATAGCAGGATGTTTATTGTTGCGTTTTTAGCTAGCTATCTTCTTAACACTGATGCTTCCTTTTGGATATATTGCTTAGTAGTTGGCAATAATCTCAGACTTGTTGTATTCCTGAGTGCCAGCACATCAGATAATGGAAGAAAATCCAGCTTTGCAATTGAACTCTCCTCAGTCTTCAATGAGCCTTTTGTGTAATTCTGATAAACTGCGGTTAGCTTGGTCTCGAGACGAAAATGAACTGCTTCACCCCTGTAAGTGTCTCTCTCTCTCCCTTTTATGCCCCATAATCCTTTGATCAGCCACGTGCCCTGTCTCGATAACCACAAACTGTCATTGCCACATCTCAGGAAAGAACGTTTGGCGAGTAAAGTCAACATGACAGTTTTATATTCACTTTCAGACCATCTTCTGCCAGGTAGGTAATTGGGATCACATGGTGTCTTGTCACTGGATTTAAGGGATTATCTTCAAATCCATTAGCTGGCTGTGGAGAGGGTGTGAGAGAGAGAGGGGGAGAGAAAGTGTGTGTGCTTGTGTTTGAAGGAGAGAAAATGGGCGTGGATGTGTGTGTGTGCATGTGAGAGAGAGTGAGAAGAGAGCTCATTAATGGTGCTGATGAATAGGATTCTGCTCTGTTGAAGGTGCCTGAGGACATTATGGCAATGGATATGTGACTGTCTCTCCACAGAATAAGACAAGCTTCTGGAAAAAGGGAAAGAACTTTGCCACTACGATTGAAAAAATTTGCAATGCAGCATAGGTATAAAAAAAAAAAAAAAAGAATTACAATACAGATAGAAAATTCATCCATCATGTCATGACAGCTTGCCATGACTGCTTTGCTTATCCCTTGAAAATTGTTTTAGTCATGATTCAGATGGTATTAAGCCTGTGGAATTGGATTACCTTTGCTGTGAATCATGGTATATTGAACAAATATGTCAGAAGAACTTGCTGTATATGTATGTATTTATGGCTTTTGTATTTTTTTTCTTCTTCTTCTTCTGTATGATATTTTTCCCCTGGTGTCAGTGCTAAACTTTTTGTTCTCTTGTGTGCAAGGGTGGAAGCAAATGTTGATGTAACAAATGCTTTTGTGTCAGAGTTTGGCACACCAAATTGCCTCTCACACACAAAAAATCCATCACCCTCCCCAGCTCAGCCCCTGACTACTCTACAGTTGAAGGTCTGACAAGGGCCAGCTCATTCATCACCCTCTGCCCTCTAAAGAACAGCTGGAGAGTATTATACACACACATGCACACAGCTTCACAGTATCAGACATGTGTCTAGCTCTGGGTCATGGAGAGAGTTGATGATGAGCTCTCTTCCTCCTCTGCTCTGTAACAAACTGACAAAATGGAAGACTTTGAAATGCAATTCTAGGGCTGGATGCATGCGTGTAGCATCAATTTAACTTTGGTTAGCTATGGTTAGGCAATTTAAATTGCACTCCTGCTTATCCCAAATCTAGTGGATCCTATAAGACATGTTTCTGAACATTGCTTCTGAAGCTACACTGAAGGCTAATGTAGCTAATAAGTAAGTGAAGCTTATGGCTGTCAGATTAGCATTATGCAAACTATATGCCAGGATAATTCCTTGCCTCAAATGACCTAAAGTTGGTAAAAGACCCATAACAGACTGAACATTTCTCACTTTTTCCAAAATGTGTGTGTTGTAGTATACAGCCTGTTTGAAACTTGATAATATTTGTTAACTCTACTGCAGTGTGGTGTAATAATGCAGAAAACAATAATTCATTCATTTGGACATACACGGAAATTGTAGAAATCAGTGGTTGTTAACAACCAACATCGTAAAAGTTAAAAATGAGGTGACAAGTGATCAGCTGGTCTCCTATTTTCAATATGAATGGGAGCACTAGGGACACTCAAAGCTTGCTGATGTGCCACTAGAATATCGGCAGGTAGAAGATTTTGTGGCACTAGTGGGGAAAGTCCCCAATGATGTGGTCTGTGCAAGCACAGTAGCAAGAACAAGCCAAAAATCATGTTCTTTTTGCGATATTGTGCCTAACACTACAAGCCTCATGGTTAGAGGAGAGGGCTTAGGACGGAAAGGTCATTGGTTCAATTCCCATGACCAGCAGGAAAATTGGGAGCCGTGGAAGTGAAGGAACAGTACTGTCCTCCTCCCTTAATCCAAATCCATGGCTGAGGTGCCCTTGAGCAAAGTGCCGATCACACAACCACTCCCCGGGCGCTGGGGATGGCTGGTCCCTGCTCTGGGTGTGTGTTCACAACTCCAAGTGCACTTGCGTGTGTGTGTGTGTGTGTTCACTACCACAGAGGGTTAAATGTGAAAAAAAAAAACCTTTTTGTTGTACATTGAACAATGATTGAACAAATAATTGCACATTAATAAATCATGAAGATTTTGTCAGATTGTATCAGCAACTTAAAAAATGTATTTGGCAGTAAGTTTCAAGTATTTTGGTCTCCTTCCAGTCACAGATATTGGCGCCTGGTCTTGTATAACTCAAAATAACGCCCAGAAGTGTGGCTAAGATGGCCACCAAGTGGACAGACTTACAATGGAGCAGGAAGTAAATATGAACAACTCTAGGGTAGCTAGCTACAGAAAGAACCAAGAGAGCTATAAAACAGCAATAAACTCACACAGAACAAGGCTAAAGCAGGGAAATGCCACATGGAACAAGGCTACAGTGTTTGAGCAAGAGGACATGGATAGGTGCAACACTGAGAAAAGAGCATAGGAATGTCCAGGAATTATATATGGAGCAGGAGAGGAGGAGAGCTGGTCATGATCAGTGTGGTGGAGCACAGGATTTGCTTTGCTGAATGTGGGAGGATATCTGGCGGTAGTCTGGTACAAAAGTAAGTTTAGTTTTGATTTCAGGTATGTATGTAAAAACATATTTTTAGCTGGAGTTTTCTTGGAGGCTTCTACTGCAGTTTATACCTTGCTGTTAGGTTTCATCATTTTAGCTACACAAAACATCTTGGCTGAACAACTACATTTGGAGGGAAAAGCTGGGGCGCTACAAGAAAAAATACAGTTTATTGTAGTGGTTTGTACAGTTTAATGTTTCCTCTGTATATTTACATATCATTGCTATCAAAAAAAAAAAATCTGAAATAGTAACTTTATAGGACAAGGATTTTATTCCAGGTAATTTTGGTGCATTTCTATTGGTCCATTCATCATGGCATTTCCACACAATGTGAAGGATAGCTGCTGGATTCAATTGTTATATTGAACAAACAAACAAAAAAAATCTTTACTCATTTATGTTTTTCTTTGGACAGCTACAATATATTTCTTAAAGTGTTCTTACAGTGTTCTGTTATGTTTATTTTGCTTTTTTTATGTTAAGAGAGTGATAGAAATGTGAATTAAATTCTGCAACTCTAGGGGAGCATGAGCAGAAACACCAGTTCTTACATAGTGTTGCTTTAATTATAACAGGATAATATTCCTATTATGATACTGATTGTAGTTATAACAGTGTTTGTAAAATAGTTGCTTTATTGTCCTGAAAGATATTTGTCCATGGATTGAAATAATCCTTTGGTCTGAATTTTGTTTGGTGCATTTGTTCAGTGTTACAGTAAATATAGTTAGAATTTTTACCTTAAAATCTCAATATCATTTTGATGCTACACTGAGCAGCAAAAGAAAGAATAGAGCCTCTGTCATTGCTACTGTCGTTTCACCACTGCTGAAACTTTACTATGTATATTTTGGAAGTATCACATTATATTACAATGCAGCATTACAAAAATGGATCATTAGTAAACTGGACCAAGTAAAATGACAATGTATTTAGAATATAGTCAAGTTTTCAGATGTTATGAACTCGGGTCTGTCATGTGTGAAGCTATGAACCTCTAGATGCAGTTATAGCTTGAATATTGCATACAATTTCTGAAAATCCTTCAGAATACTATGAGAAAGAAAAGTCATATCAGAATAGCCATGTTCAGGACGGATCAATGCATCAGTCAATAAAGATACGAAGGTTGGCAAAGGACTCTGCAATAATAAACAAGCATTAAATTAAGATCGATTTTAAATGTCGCATCAAAGTGCAATCTTAAACCTGTTTACTTGCGATCGTAAATGAAAGCAAACAAGCGTGACAACTGGCTGTATTGAAAATGTATTACCAGGTGCAGAAGCATCTGGGAAAATTCCCCCAGGGTCCCCGGACGAGACTTGGTGAGATGTGCATTATTCAGAGACAGAGGGGTTTTGTGTGTGAGTCTTTCTGAGGGTATATGTGTCTGTTTGTGTGGGCCTGTAAGGGATATGGGTCTGTGCCAATGCTGTCAGCCTGGCATAGGGCTAAAATTCATTGCGTGTGTGTATGGGTGTGTGTGTGTGAGTAAGTAGGTGTGGACCAGGTTTCAAGCAAAACAACGAGCAAAGTTAAAGTGTCACTGACTTATTAAATCATGAGGTGACTGGCTTCTGGCAGCAGCTTCAACCTGAGCAAAGCGATGGCCTTTGAAAGCTACAGCTGTTGGAGCATAAGGGAATATGGCAGGCTTTCAGGGTGTGAGACAGAGGGGAAATAGTGCTGGAAGTTTGTGGAGATCAGAGCCTTCATGGTGTTCTCACCTCACACCCACACTGTTGCACCACATCTTCTGTCGACTGGCTGATGAAATTTGATGCAGCTTATGTCCTTTCTCTTCCCTCTACTTTCATCACGTCATGTATGTTTAAGTCATATATGTACGCTAGGCCTGTCAAAGTCAATATAAGTGTATTTCACATAGAGCATATGTGAATAAAATGTGAGGGTCAATGACATGATGGGGCTTTTTTGTGGCATTCAGTAATTTCTGGGTGTGGATATAATATGCTAATCCTGCAGGTAATTTTATAATGGTAATTGCAATTGCTACTACTAACCCACTAACACAAATATTTTGGGAAAATTTGAGCATAGCATTGTGCATGACTGTGGATTTCTAGACATTAGTCCTTCACACTATATTAGTCCTATAAAGTTACTATTTATTTTTATTTATTTTGAGTAATTCAGTATATTATATTGGAAAATTTGGCCTAGGACATTTCCTATAATACACTTATTTGTTTAATTATGTATCTATGTCATTTATTCACTGCAAACAAATCATCCTTATCAGAATCACGGTGGGTGCAGAGGCAACTGAAAACATTGATAATTATGTCATTGACAGCCACAGTAGTTAAAATAAAGCAGTAGATATTTACGTGCACGCTTAAAAATAAAGGTGCTACAAATGGTTCTTTGAGTGATGCCATAGATGAACCACGGTTCCATAAAGAACCATCCATTTTTGTTTAAGAAATGCATGTGTGAAAAACCTTTTAAAGGTTTGAAAATCCATCACTCAGTCTTAAGGTTCATTACCCATTACATATTAGCAAAAATTGTTCTTTTTGGAATCAAAAGTGGTTCTTCTATGACAACACTCAAAGACCCTTTTGTAACTCCTTTATTTTCAAGAGTGTAAGTGGAAATGTGCAGGTGTGTTATTTTTTCTGGAGGTCAGTGGCTAGATTTTTTCACAGCTAAACCTCTGTGTCCATTGTCATACATGAAACAATGACAGGAATTCTGTTTCTGTAAAACCAGACACAATTCTTTTCCACCATTACTGATGTCTTTTTCATGTTAAAAAATTCCTTTGGACAGTCAAGGCGCTAACCACTGCAGAAATCGCAGCGGCTGCAGACATAGTTTTCCTTGGATTCCCTGCTTGTTTTAAATGTTTGTCCCTGAGGTTTGAGAGCATATTTTTAAGCAGGAAAGTACAATTTGGATTTCATCTGGTCAGGCTAGAGACACATTTTAATAATAAGTGTAAACAGGAACTGGTCGAAGTATGCCAGGTACTATCCAGATGCAAAGCCCATATTAATGCCAGGTGTAGACATACCTTTAGACAATGGTAGCATCACTCAGGCGGGGGACACAGTTTGTTAATTTACAATAGCATTTTGCTGGTTTTCAGTGTTATTTGCTTATTGCTTTTTCTTTTTGGAAATGAAAAGAGTAAATTAATCTGAGTGTGTTTAAAAGTGTGAGTTATTTTTAGCATCACATTTTGCAAAAATGCAACAAAAATGTATCAAATTGTTTCTAAGACTTACTGTAACTGTGCTAGCACCTTGTTTTTTCAGTCATTGGCCACTTTTTGAGCCCCATTTTTTGCTCAAATTGTCAGACTCATACTGTCAGACCACCTTCTATCATTGCTCCATAGTCTAGTTCTGTGGTTCACATGACAAGTGTAGGCACTTTCCTTAAAGACAAATGTACATATACACAGATCAGCTATAACTACTTACAGGTCAAGTGAATAGCATTGATTATCTAACAGTGAGGCCTTGAAGATTATATGTTGGAATCAGGAAAGATTGACAAGAATAAAGATTCCAAGATCTTAGAAAAAGGCCAAACTGTCATGGCTAGATGATGATAGGTTACATATATGTGTGCTTCACTTAATTTTCACTTCACTTCATTTAAGAATGATGGCACTAGCATACACTATTGGAAAAAGGCAAGCTAGCAGATATAATGTGATTCACCTACCCTCCTCCAACTGTTACATACTGCAGTTTCTGCTGTGTTGAGGCCCAGTGAAGAAATGACAGAGGCTCTATTCTCCCTATTACATGTGAGCTAAGCACCCCAAATTGTTTAGAAGCTGTACTTTTAAGATAAAAATTCTACACAGAGTTGCTTTAAAAGATATGCTGTTAACGCCTTGGTGAAAGGCATGACAGGGCACCTTCAGGGGTCTTGTGGAGTCATTTGCATTTAGAGATCAGAGTTAGTTTTGTGGTAGTATTTGGGGTGCCTACACAACACTAAGCAAGTGGTGTTGAAGTAATGTACGTTTATTTGCATCTGTTTGCTCCTTTTTTCAGGCTTTTGTGTTAAGAACACAGATGGAATTTGGACAAGGCAGCATGCTCTTGCCAGATTCAGTATTGCCTTCCTGTTTGTGTGTGTCTGTCTGCCACCTTTGGTAAAGTTAGTCTATGTTGAAACTTCAATTATGTTCACTTTCGGTTTAATTTCAGTCTCCGGTGTTACAGAGCAGCTCGCTTGTACCTGAGGCAAACTCAAAGCCAGACTGCACATCTGTCAGAATGCCTGCAATTTTTTTTGCTTACAGCCTGCCTATTATATTTTAGCAGAGCTGGCAGAATTAGAGGGGATCCAGCCATGATCTCTTGCCAAGTTTGTCAAAATGTACTTGTATCGTTAGCAAAAGGCTTCCAAATATAAAACCGAACTCCTGGTTTACTACCCAAACACCAGCCTGGCTTCACTGCAACATTGTACAGTGCTGTGAGGGTACAAACTAGGCCATTGATTCCCAGTCCTGGAATATCACTGCATCACATATTTCACTGTGTTTGTTTTACTACCACAGCCATTTGAAACTCATAAAAGAATTGCTAATTAGCTGATGAGTTGGGTTATATGTGTTGAGAGCTAGGAAAACAAGAAAAGACAAATAACATGCATGAATTATTTGTTAATAATTTATATGAAAAATAAATCACATTTGGTGTTACTGTTAGGAATGCATCAGTTTTTACAGCAAATTAGACTGTATTTTTTTTTAACACAAAGTTCACTGCTTTAGTAGCCAACATTGGGCATGTTGCTCTGTGTTTCTCCACAGCAAAGTGCAGTTTGGACTCAGATTAGCATTTGCGTCATTTCAAATATCGCAGTACTTTGTAAAAAACACTAAAATGTGTTTCTTTACCCACTATGGTTAAACCCGAATAGATAGATAGATAGATAAGTAAATTAGATTCATACAAATCTTCATGTCAATATGGCTGCTAAGATCTCATTTGCTTTAATGAATATTTAATATGACTCTTATTAAGACCATTATTAATTTGTACTGATATCCATTGCTCAAGATATGTGTAGTTCTAATTCTCTGTTTGGTGTGGTAATTAGATGTGTGTGTGTGTGTGTGTGAAATCAACTTTTTTTTTTTTTTGCATATTATATATGCATACATGCATTATTTTCCCTAGTGACTAATTATATGAAAACTCCAAAAAGCCCAGGAGACAGTGTGTATGGAATACATTGACAAGCTCTGATGTAAAATATATCTATTTAATATCTCACTTAGCATTGCACCATATTGTTCAGAGTGATTGTCATAAAGTTTATGCATTAAATTAACCACCATAACACTGGTCTAAACCTACTCTTTAGCTTTTGTTATAACCTCTGGCAGTGTGTAACACAGAGCGCTAATAACATCCTTCATTCCCTCATCACATCCCGAGGGCGTCTGTCTGTGTTTTTACTCTTTCCTTAATCTCAGTGTAGGAGCCTAGACAGAATGAAGACAGCTTTTGCCAGGATTTTTAATTAAGGGCCCTTTGTCAATAGATTCCAACTTCCCTCCATTGTCATCAAATTAGCCACCTGAATGATGAGGACTGGAGAAAATCACACTTCCTCCAGGGAAAAAGGTGGTTGTTAATTTTATCGGCCTGGCACACATTTCTCTTGAAATTATACTAATTTTTTTTGCACAGTTAACCCTGTCTTGCTTACAGTATTAGCAATGATCCATTCAGAGACTTTAACTAGGGCTATAGTCAGGATGCCTTTGGCAAGTTTGAGACAAATTCAAAACCACGGCTTGGTTGAGATTGATTCAATGGTTAAGTCTTAAGTGGACTGAGATTAAGTCAAGACTTAGCCCAATACAGAGTGAGAATTAGTCAAGTCAGATTAAAAGAGTATTTAATGAAAACAAACCTTAATACGTATTGCTTTGCAGTGCATATATATTATTTTATTTTTGCATAATTCATTATATGTTTAATTAAAATTTAATATGACAAATAACACTTCTAAACTAGAGTGAAAGTTCGTGAACAAACTTTGAATTTGGCTTGTCGCATGTTGCTAGCATTGTTGCAACATTACCTTTTGTGCTGCTTAATAGCTATAATGTTCAATTTATAGAACATTCTATCCAATACTCCCTTTGAAATTCCACCAACTTAAAAAGCCAATATACCTTGATTGACACCTTAATAAAGCGGCCATTTAAATTAGATTCTTAAAACCTTAAAAAGACTGCCAAGATATATTTAACAACACGTTAGAAAAATCTGCAATTTTATTTAGACTTCTACCTTAAGTAAACAACCACTTCATTGAAACTGTCACATTAAAAAAAATTCCACCTTAAGAAAGTCTCCCAATATATTTTGCAGGCCACCTTTTAAAAAACATCCACTTTTAAAAAAATCAGCCATTTAATTTAGGCTTCCACCTTAAGTAAATGACCACTTCACCACATCACCTGTCCACACTGCCAAAAGTACCAGTGCCTGGTTTAATAAACACAGTATCACTGTGCTTGATTGGCCAGCAAACTCAAACAAACCTGATCTAAACCCCATAGAGAAACATTGGGGTATTGTGCAATGAGAGTCACCAGACCCAACAATGCAGACGAGCCGATGGCCACTATCAAAGCAACCTAAGCTTCCATAACACCTCAGCAGTGCCACAGGCTGATTGCCTCCATGTAATGCCACATTGTTGCAGTAATTCATACAAAAGGAGCCCCAACCAAATATTGAGTGCATATACTGTACATACTTTTCCGTAGGTCAGCATTTCTGTATTAAAAATCCTTTACATTGGTCTTATATAATATTCAAATTTTCTGCGATATTGACTGTGATACTGAGTTTTCATTGTCTTACAGCCAATATTGATCAACATTAAAAGAAATTTCTAAGTCTCTAATGAATCTATATAACTGAATTACTGAAATACTCAAAACTTTTTCATGATATTCTAATTTATTGAGATGCACCTATATTTCTGATATGTGTTGAGGAAAAAGAAAAAAGAAATGAATGCTCATATAGCATGCACTGGGGTAAGTCCATTTTAGGTATGGTGAAGAGCATCCTCATCTCGAATGCAGGGTTGGTGAGTGACAAGCCTGAAGGGTAGAAACTCAGGTCGCAGTCTGGAGGAGACGAAGTACCAATGGGTATTTTAATGGCTTTAGACCTCAGCTTTGAAATATGTCATTTCATTTGACACAGAACTGCTAAAGAGAGAGGCACAAGGTTGTTGTGTTTGTCCCTGAGCACAGGGAAATCAAGTAGCCCCTTTTGAGTCTTTTTTTAGAAAAAAGGAAGGTTTGATGCCACATAACTGCATTGCTTTATTAAATCCAATTCATGCAATTCAAGTGGAAAATAATTACCACCATGAAAATAATTATATTTGACTGCATATTCAGTCTATATCAGTTTAGCCATTTATTCATGTAAAAGTGAGGAGGCGGCTCAGTACAAGGCAGTCCAGATATGTCAGAAAATGTAGTTTTGTATATTTTTTCAGATTTTTTTTCTCACAGAATATTTAGAAATTGCATTCCAGGGTGTAGCTTTTTAACAATTCCAGTTTAAGTGTTTTCATGTGCAGAGGCTTATGGCAGCTTTTTGGTCACATCAATATTTTGCCTTTTTATTATAATTATTTTACTTTATTTATGTAATGTAATGTTACACTTTAATGTAGGACACTTAAAAACCAACATTCAACATTCAATCCACACACATATTGGCAAGATGCAGCAGTCATATATCAGTAGTCATGTATCTACACTCATTATCCATTTTATCAGCTCCACTGACAATACAGGGGCAAGTTGTAGTGGATTATTCTCAGCGCTGAAGTGACATTGATGTTGTGGTGATGTGTTAGTGTATGTTGTGCAGGTACAAGTGGATCAGACACAGCAAGGATGCGTTATACTTAAATCTATGGTCATTTTTGCACAGCCAATCCACCTAACCAGAGGAAACCCATGCAGACACAGGGAGAACACACCAAACCAGACTGAACTCATGTGTGAACTGGGCACATGCAAAAATGCAACCCTTAATAATACCTTTATTATTGTAATGATATGTGCATTTGTAATTTTTCAAATACAATATAACCTTGAAAAATTCAACTTTTATGCCTGATCAGTACTGGGTGGTCACATCAGAAGTGATAGGCCCTTGTAACTGTTTGAAACTTTAATGTTCAGAATGTGAACTTTGAATCTGTTGAATTATGGAGGTATGAGTGCCTACAAGCCACTACAGATCGCCATCTGTGCCTCAGTTTACACTCTATATTTTGAGCAGTATGCATATTCAGAGTTTTCATGGTGGTATGAACACATTTTTGAAAATGCAGAAAAACAGCTAGGTTTTTGACTATATCCAGAGAGGACTGGAAAAGCCTTCAGTCTTAAAACCATGGGGGGGAAAAAGTCCCTGTAAAGGTTGGTAAATATTGTTAAAGAATCAGTGTAAAATAAATTAGGACTATTTAGTGAACTCGGGTAAATATATATATATTTTAAAAGATGTATGATATTGGTCCTTTGTTGAATGAGCGAATAGAGCAGTTAGGTTCATTGCTTTAGATTTCAGTGTTGCAAGTAGTGTTTTTTTATAAATGGTTTTATCAATTGTGTTTGTTTGTATGATTGCCAGGCAAATGCTGGTGTATGGACACCGTGGCAGACAAAGGCTTTTTATTATTATTTAATTTTTTTTCTCTGTGTTTAAGTGCTTGTATTTACATATCTGCAGGGATTTGTTAACACTGAGAGACATGTTTGACCCATATAGGATAATGAATGGGGTTTGTGTGTTTGTGTGTGTCTTGGGGTTGGGGGGGTTGCTGGTTGTGTGTGTGAGAGTCAGATGGTGTGAGTCTCTGCTATGTGTGTTTGTTGATTTATTAATTTGCCCCTTCATTAGTTCTGTTCCCTGGTTAATGACTTCTGTTCATTCTATTTACCTGCTTGCAGAAGGAGAAGGCTGAGGGTGGAGGGATGGGGGTACATGGGGGCAGTGCTTGTTAATCACTAATGGCTTTGACATCAAACTTTCAGTCTTGAGACCCCTCCAGGGTATCGGGGTCAGGCACCCAACCAAGCTATTCCTGTAACTTCTGTTTGTTTCAGCTAAATGGAAGTGTAAGTGTCAACAGTGGAAATGGCACATGCTGTTTTAACATGCCTGCATTGAAATTAAAAGGCAGACTCCTTTCAGTTAGAAATGTCCTCTCCTTGAAATCATATTCTGCTGAGCCATATCCCTGTGATGTTTTGCTGCGACTCTTTTTTTTGTAAACTATGGCTAATTCTGAAATGTCTGACCATGTGTGGGAGAATAATGGCCTTGTGGGTCAGCCTCAGAAAATAATACTGCAATTGAGCAAACAACAACAAACACTGACCACTAAGTTACCTTTGCCAGCTTTAAAGCACATATGAGTTCAGAGAAAGGTCAAAGGATGTGATGGGAGCATATATATTTGCATTTTTGCCATTTATGTTGTGCTTTGAGGTCGTACAAACAACACAAACAAGAAGAACTCTCGAGCCATCTGCTGCATCATTGGCTAGATTTCTGTCATATCTCGAATGAAAGGACTTGTTTGGTTGTTCTTAGCTAATAAAAGAATATTCCTTTATAGATGTTTTAATACAATTCTAAGAGCAAAAATTATCATCCAGTGCATCAGAAACCTGAAAGCAGTGCTAAATAAAGTAAAATTAGTATGTTGCATAAAGAGTGGTACAGTGTTCTCAGAGAACAGCTGTGTGTATTGACTGGCAAGCTTCCATTTGAGGCTGAAAAAACTGTCATCTCTGTTCTTTAAAGTAATAAAAGAGAAAGAGAGAGGGAGAGAGAGAGAGAGGGAGGGAGAGAGAGAGAGAGAGAGAGAGAGAGAGAGAGAGAGAGAGAGAGAGAGAGAGAGAGAGATCAAGACAGTGCACTTTAAAGCAAACATTCAAAGGCGAAATGTAGATGAAAGCACAAAATCTAACATGAAAGTTAGAAATTGCATCTCCCTCTATCTTTGTCTTGGTCTCTTGGAACCAAAAAGAAATGAAAGCACTGTCTCTCACTTTTTCTAACCCATATTTTTACTGTAG
Source organism: Hoplias malabaricus (assembly GCF_029633855.1). NCBI lineage: Eukaryota > Metazoa > Chordata > Actinopteri > Characiformes > Erythrinidae > Hoplias > Hoplias malabaricus. The sequence continues at coordinate 29,222,415 of NC_089814.1, forward strand.
TACATCAGAGAGCAGTTATGGAGGCAGTATCTTCTACAGGTGTGTGAACACCATATAACCAACCAGATATATAGTAACACAGTGACTGAGCTAGGAATATAATGGAATATAATAGGAATATAATTTACCATGTTCTGGTCAAAATGTTTCCTTCAGTTCAGTCATAATAAATGATAATAAAACCTGCACGTTTGTGGGAGGGTAGCCTCAAAAGCTGGAAATTTCATTAATTTAGTCATCCATTTTTTGTCTGTCCAGTTCAGGGTTGCAATGTGTCCAGTGAATTGCAGGGTACCACGTACTAATGTATTCCTTCACACACTCACTCCAAAAAAAAAAAAAAAAAAAAAAAATATATATATATATATATATATATATATATATATATATATATATATATATATATATATATATATATATATATATATATATATATATATATATATTTAAGGTGATAAATCATTTAAGGTGGAATAGAAAAAAAAACATCTTAAGCTCAAATCAAAACCAGCCATAGAAATATAGAAATCATCACCATCAAGAGCATCACAGAATCTTCTGGCCACAGTGTTCTTTATAAATCTTTAGCCTTAGCTTGGCTTTGGGCTTGATAAAGTTGGTCTCATGTGCAGGTGCCCCATAGTTCCACCATTCTATTTGCAGTGGTATGGTATGTTCAAGCTACAGTATGTATACACAGCTGAGCACCTGTTTCAGCATCTGGTGCACCTTTCGATCCCATGAAAGCCACAAAATCTCTTTTTGTGTTTCTAAAAAGAAGCATACCATTGTTATCTGAAAAAAGAAGCATACCATTGTTATCTGATAACAATACTGTCATTGTCACAAAAATGTATGCCTTAATGTGAAAAACAAAGAAATAAATAAATTATACTCAAGCCTTGAAAAAGTTTTGCCCTCAAAATGAATAAGTTGTTTTTATTTCTCTTAAATAACCAGCGGAGCAACACCTCTCTCTCATAGGGTGGTGCTGTAGTTGAATTGCTCAGTTAATCTTGGTCCAGTTTGCTCTTCTGGAGAAAACAGACACAATGTTTCTCAGTCTGAGCTGCTTTAGCTCCCCTCCAAGAGGAAGATGGCACAGTCTTTAAATTGTGATTTACTGTTAACAAAAATACAGCATATGCCTCTGGGATTGTGTGTCTTATGTGTGATGCTGAGGTGGTCGCATGGATTTGGTCTGAAGCTTGAATAGCATATATGTGTAAGACTTACCTTATCTAGTTATGTTATTCATAGAGCATGCAGTAGGGATCTAAATTGTTCATTTATATTTTGTAATAGATAAAAGATTTAAGTGGTCCCCCAATAGTAGAACACAGGGTTCTTAATAACAAGAGGGTATTTTGCAACCTGTTGCACCTGAAAATATTAAGGTATCTACTCAAATGGCCCAAACCGTAGTGGGTTCACTAAATACTGCTAAAATTATTATTATTATATTAATAATAATAATAATAATAATAATAGTATTATGGGGTGGCATGGTTGCACAACAGGTAGTGTCACTGACATACAGGGTCCTGGGGTTGTTGGTTTGAGCCCACCCTCTGCTGACTATCTGTGTGGGGTTTGATGTGTTCTCCCCGTGTCTGCATGGGTTTCCTTTGGCTGCTTCGGTTACCTCTCACAGTCCAAAAGCTCAAGTTGGGAGGCTGATTGGCCATGCTAAATTATCAATAGCTGAGACTGTGAGTTCCATGAGGTGCTTCATTACCAAACATTTATATCATGTGATGTGTGTGTTTTATGGTGAGTGAGATTGGGTCAGCCTCAGTTTTCAAATTTGTTGTGTCAGGTCTCCATAATGGGTTAAATTGGGAATTAAATTTCATGCTTGTGCAGACCTATTTTTATGAGGAAAATAAATGGACTAGTGGAATCTAATTGTATTGCTCTGGCTTGACTAATTATAAGAAAAATCATTGCTTTGCGAGCGCTGATTTGATATGCATGCCTGATGAGAAAACAGTAATTGATTAATATGGGGTGACAATAGTGAACTGCATAAAAGTTGTGCTAATATAGAGTTTTCCACACGCAAGATCTTAGACTCTCCTCCACATGCATGATCTTAGACTTTCCCTTGTCTATAGCATGAAACTCATGTTTAAATCCTTTACTAATCCCATTTTACAGAGTAACATAAAATACAGATTCAGTTTCATTATTCTGCAATTATGGTGCATCTCCAACCTTTATACAAAAATTATATAACTACTAATTGAATGGGAATGCATATGTGACGGAATCCTTTGTAAAATTACTTATAGCACTGTAAATACACTTGAGCGCCTCCATGTACTTCATGCATTTAGAGGATTATGGACTTGGGTGACTCTTCAAGCACTACTTAAAATGATTGGTACTTTCCACACTCCGCATGGTGTTAAACTACTGAGTGAAGTTCCTTTTCTTGTTAGCTATATTACTGAGAGAAGGTGAAAGGCTGTTACTTTATATTATGTGTGCCTATCAGAGGTGGGTAGAGTAGCCAAAAATTTTACTCAAGTAAGATCACTGTTAGTTTCTAATAATAATAATATGACTCAAGTAAAAGTAAATGTACAAAGGACAAGTACTGAGTAACTGCTGAGTAACCTCTTTGTTTAATAATCAGGACATCAAATAATACACCTGAATGCACAAAAGTATAAAACAGCAAATGACAAATTCAGAACTGGAGAATATCCCTTAAACAACTAAAACAATAATAAATAAAATTTTTACAAAGTAACCTAAATTAAATTCAGCCACAATAACGTAATAACAAAACAATGGGCTCTTTTATTGGTCTTTTATTGGTAAAACAGAGTCAAAGTTTTACTACATTTGATTGGTGAAATGGAGTCATGTAACAGAGCCTCTATTGGAAGTCTCGACAAAACAAAAGTGTGTATTTCACGTGCATTGGACGGATTAATAAAATAAGTAGCGAGCAGATTGTATTGCTTCTTCTTCGTATTGATATATAAAAGTATGCTGCATTAAAACTACTCTTCTAAGGACAATTTATCCAAAATGTTACTCAAGTTAATGTAACACAATAAATATAGTGCATTACTCACCCACCTCTGGTGCTTATAATGATGTGCTGTGAAATCTAGAAAACCTGTTCACTGTGGTGGAGAAAAAAGGTATGCCTGAATGTTTCAAAAATATAACTGTATTATATGAAAAGACATATTTTTATCATTGTTTCAAAATAAATATTCAAAATATTGGATAACAATGTCTTTATCCAAAGAGAACCTAGTTTTAGGATGTAATTGTGTTTAATTGGCTATTCAGTCATTTATGTAGTTTTAGAAGTGGCAATGCTCTAGCCCTAGTTCAGTTTTTAGCACCGAATGAGTGGTTAGGGCTGGATATATATATATATATATATATATATATATATATATATATATATATATATATTGTAAAAGTGTTTCTGAAAGTGTTTCTTCATGATTTTTTTGTCACTCTTAAATGTTTTAGATCACAAAACTAATTTAAATATTACAACACAAGTAAACACAAAATGCTGTTTTTAAATGAAGGCCTTTATTAATAAGGGAGAAAAAAAAAATCCAAACCTACATGGCCCTGTGTGAAAAAGTGTTTGCCCCCCAAACACTTAACTGTGGTTTATCACACCTGAGTTTTTCTCTAGCCACACCCAGGTCTGATTACTGCCACACCTGTTCTCAATCAAGACATCACTTAAATAGGACCTGCCTGACAAAGCAAAGTAGACCAGAAGATCCTCAAAAGCTAGACATCATGCCAAAAAAAAAAAAAAAAAAAAAATAATCAAGAGATGTTCAGAAACAAATGAGAAAGAAAGTAATTGAGATCTATCTGTCTGGAAAAGGCTATAAAGCAAGTTTTGGGACTCCAGCGAACCACAGTGAGAGCCTTTATCCACAAATGGCAAAAATGGCAGTGAACTTCTGTGTTCAATTTATAAGTCACATATGTGAGTAGTATTTGTAATAACCACTCCTTCACCCATGTAAACTCTGGTAGCTAACATGAAAAGTTAAACACTGAATGAAACACCCACTTAATGATTAAGACTGCTGTTAATATTAATCTGATATTTAATTAATATTATAGAACCTGGACAATCATCCACTGTTAACCCATCCATTATATCAAAAGTTTCCATTTTTTATATGCTGCAAACTAGCTCACTACCAAGGTTTAAAACAGTGGTGCATTAACATGGAATTCAGATGTTATGAGGCAGTCATACATGCATATATCCTGTATTTTACAATGGCTTGGAACGTGGCTCATCCAATCAGGTTTTAGGACTGGAACTATCTGTTTTATAAAATCACAATTAACTATACATTTCTTAGATTTTTTAGCATTCAAATTCTTGAAAAAAGAATCTAAACATAGCAAAAAAATTAAGGAAATTTGATTTGATTATTTTTGATATATTTCTTTGTTGTAACAGTGCTTCTTGGCAATAAATCTTATACTGTTGGAAAGACTGTTCATTTCACTTTTAAATGATGCAGCATTTGTAAGGAACATCATTTGTGGGATGAGCTGTTGAGCTGATATATGGGTTGTGCCCATGAAAAATTTGCCAAATCCTCTCTGCCAAAGCCAAACAGCTTATTCTGCCATTGACTCATTTGGTGGACTGAATGATTAATGTTTGAAGAAAAAAGTCATATTGGCAATTTAACAAACAGGAGCCTCAGTAACATGTGGAATCGCCATACACAGCCACAACAGCCTCGTACCTCCTTCTCATGCTGGTCACCATCCTGGTCACACACTGCTGTGGGATGGCATCCCATTCTTCAGCCAGCATTTGTCACAAGTCAGCAAACATGGTTATGTTGGTCACTCTGGCATATACAGCACGCCCAAGCTGATCCCACAAGTGTTCAATGGGGTTGAGGTCAGGACACTGGCAGGCCATTCTATCCTCTCCACTTCCAAATTCTGGGGGTAGTCTCTGATAAACCCTGCTCTGTGGGGGCAAGCGTTGTAATCTTGGAGGACAGAGTTTGGTCCCAGACTGAGGAGATATGGGATTGCCACTGGTTGCAGAATTTCATCTTGTTATCTCTCTGCATTGAGACTGCCTCCAATGATGACAAGCCTCGTTTTTCCAGTGAGGGAGATGCCTCCCCACCCCATCACACAAAATAAGCCATTTAGTATTGGGAAATGAACAGGCTTTGCAACGGTAAAAAATTGTTGCCAAGAAGCATTGTTACAACAAAGAAATAATCGACCAAACACAAATTTCCTTACTTTTTGTGCTACATTTAATTTAATCTTTACTCAAAAAATGAGATATTTTTTCAAAATTGAGAATAGGTAAAAATCCCTCTTTGCCGGGTCTGAACTTTGGGAGTTTATTACTCCAAATGGTTTAGTTTTTGTAGTGATTGCAAAAAAAAACAACAACAACAACAAAAAAAAAGTCTTAAATCTATCATTGAATTGTACTGATGTTTTCTTTATATAACCTCAGAAAATAACACTTCCTAGAACCATTATAAAATTACCTGCATGTTTAGTAGAATATATCCATAGTAAGAACTAACTGAATGCCCCCTCATAAAGCTAAATCTACATCACACCACTCTGATTTCATTTACATCTTGGTCAGGTTCACTTCAGGAACACAGGTATGTAGTTCACCATGTTTTACTGACCTCTTTGTCACCTTTCTTGTGGCCTGCTAACTCCACCATAGGAAAAGTTGGTTGATATCATCATCAGTTTAATTACCATGTTGGACACAGAGAAGAAAAGAACCCTTCCCAGCACAATGAAAGGGCAATGAAGCTTAAAAGGGCTCAGGCCCCAGGATAGCCCGAAAATGTCAGTCAGTACAGCACTACTCAACCCAGCCACAAAGGTCATGTCCTAACAAATGTGACAACCATATTAGCTAAGAACCAAAGTAGAGAAAAAAAAATATATACAAAATATTTTAAAGGAACCGGACTAGATTTATGTGGGATATTAGATATTATCACAAAATATCTGTGAATTTAATTACTGATGACTATATATATATATATATAAGACTGCAAGGGAAGCTCAGCTTCCCCTAAAATGTAAAAAATAAGTGATCAAATATATACTGTTGTGTGTACGTGTCATACAATAAATATGCACTACAACGCGCTCAACCTTTGTTCAGAATCAGCTTCTTATCACTGGTAAAGACGTAGCTTTCCTCTCAATCCTTCCCGAAGTTTAACAGTGTTTTAAACAGTGAGGACGCTGAGCGTCCACAGAGTTCAATAGTGAAGCAGCAAAGTGCAGTGAAACGAGACGAGTCGTTGGATAAATGCTGGGCTTTGTCCCGCCCATCGGACGCTCATCGTCTCTGGGGGTCTATGAGGCAGTGGGCTGGCCTCGGCTGGCCCGGACGCTCAGCTTCTGCATGATGATTGGATGATCTGTCTGAGGCTTAATCCCTTTTTGATTGACAGCGAAATGAGCGAATCAGCGATCCTTTGGTGTAAAGATCCGTGGGAGCACAGGCGGACACACTTCACATGGGCCAAGGCCGTTTAAGCAGCCTAGCTCTGCTGGCCATTGAGAGGACACTAGTCAAGTCCCTGGAAAAGACGCCTTGTTGGTACGACAGGGTCACAGATCATTTTCTTAAAAAGGAAAGGAGGGTAAATAAACAGACACATTTTATGATGTAGGTCGAAATTGAGCTTCCCCTCCTTGAAAGACCAGCATCCGCCATTGATATATACAGGATAAGTTTTCTTAGTATAAAATACTTTCACTTACGTTTTTTACGTTTTAAAATCTCTTACGTTTTTGCTTAAAAAAATGTAATATGTGATGTGTGGAACATATAACGATCAGCTGTATCATTATGACTACTTCGTTTCTACACACTGTGCATTTCCTCAGTTCCACTGGCCATACAGGGGTACTTTGTACTTCTACAGTTACAGATTGTAGCCCACCTTTTGCTCTGCATGCTTTTGGTCACAAACACCACCAGGCCACCACAGAGCAAGTATAATTAGGGTGATGTGTTATTGTTAGTGTTGCTGTGACACTGGTGTGGTTCTTTTTGGGTTAGTGTGAGTTGTGCTGGCAAGAGTGGATTAGATTGTTTAATGAATTATTAAGTGATGACCAAACTACGTTAATCTTAGTAATTTCATACTGTTAAGTAGAGGAGTCATTTAATATGAGGTGTCATCCTTTGGTTTTAGCAGTAGAGCTTTAATACTGCTGTTAATTTAACACTGATAAGCCAATATGTGCTACCCATATCAGTTAAAGTGACATTAGCCTTGAGTGACAGTTTTATTACACAGACTTAATTTAGAAACACTGTTCATCACTTCCATTTCCAGTCATGTACCTAACCTTTTCGATTCAGAACATCAAGGAAATTGTGCATATATTACACCATGTGCATGTATTCTGCTTCCAATTTTACATTAAAGCAACACTGAGTAGTATTGCTACATTAAAATAACAGCTTCAAAATAATTGGTAATCACCACAGTGTTATAATAGGGAGAATAGAGCTTCTGTCATCGCTACTCCAATTTCAGCACTGCAGAAACTGCACTATGTTTCTTTTAGAAAAGGGCAGGAAACTAACCCCTGTTTTCCACTCCCTCTTGATTTCCAAACAGTGCTGTAAAAGTGAATAACACTCTGCAAATATAGAGGGAGCACATGAGCAAAAATACCAAACATACTTAAATATGTGTGTTTTTTTTTAGACTGGACCATTGGTGGTTGCATTTAATGGCATCAGAACAGCAGGTAACCTCTATTGTCACCTCAATCATAGTTAAAAAACAAAAACAAAAAACGGAAAAAGCTATTTTCTTGCTGAGAGACCACCACAGGCCTTCACTTCTCATCACAGAGTAACTATTCCTGTTACATAATAATGTTTTGTGCAACTTCATCATGCTGGAACAGGAAAAAAAATCTACTTACAGTACATTTAATTCAAAACCATTTCTCTCTTTGCCTTCTGCATTAGGCGAGCTGTGTGCAAGGTCATGCCTCTCACTGTAGAGGACTTATGATGGGCAGCTTCTTATGGAGAAATAAGCAGCCAGTGCTAAAGCAGCTCACCAAGCAATTTAACGCCCTCTCCTCCCCTGAGACCACAAGCCCCCTGGTTTGAGATCAGCTTCTTGAAGCCCACAGATTACTGTATTGTACAGTAGCCTCAAGGTGTGGGGGAGAAAATTGATGCTTAGAATGTAATCAAGGCAGGGCTTGTAGTCTTAATCTGTTTACTTTGCAACGGCTTGGCGATTGTTTTCCAATGAACTATGGGGTCAGGATATATATAGTGTGTGTGTGTGTGTGTGTGTGTGTGTGTGGGCGTTTAAAAGTCTATGCATTATCTTAAAGGGGATTTATATGTAGCCTTGATTGGGGTTATTCCTCAGTAGGTGACATTGATAAGGCACAATTTGGCAGTGGTTCCTGGTAATGACAGTTGAGGTGACAGTAATTACACATAGTGTGCAAATAAATAGAACTGTTAATGTAATGAAGGAACTTGAATTTAGTAGAGTTTAGTTTGTGAAACCAATGTTTATATAATACTAAAAATGAGTGTCATATTAAACCACAATGTATGAATGGGGATAAAACTATATTATACTGTTTAGGAGACAGCACATTGATGCAACAGGTAGATTCGCTTTCATGCAACTGCAGGGTTCTTGGGTTTTGGGTTCGAGCCCTTTCTTGGGTCACTGTCTATGAGGAGTGTCATATGTTTTCCCAGTATCTGCCTGGGTTTCCTCCCCCTTTGTAGTTCTACAATTATAAAGTGTAGTCCATCTGTTGTTGTGCATACTTTGTTTGCCCACTTTTTACTGCAATCTTCAATGGTCAGGACCCTCAGAGGACCACCACAAAGCAGGTTTGATTTTCAAGGTGGATCATTCTCTGCTCTGCAGTTATTGATGTGGTGGCAGTGTGTTAGTGTGGGTTGTGCTGGTACAAGTGGATTAGACACAACAAGGCTTCTGGAATTTTTTTTAACCCCACAGTGTTACTGCTAGACTGAGAATAGTCCACCAATCCAAAATTTCCAGCCAACAGCATCCTGTGGGCAGTGTCCAGTGACCACTAAAAAGTACTAGAGGATAACCAACACAAACTGTACAGCAAGTGATGGGCTACTGCTTCTGACTACATTTACAAGGTGGGTCAACAAGGTAGGTGTGTCTACTAGAGTGGACAATGTTTAAAATCTCCAGCAGCACTGCTGTGTCTGATCCATTCACAAAAGGCACAATACACATTAACACATCCTCACCACATCAGTGTCACTGCAGTGCTGAGGATGATTCAACACCCAAATCATAGCTTCTCTGTGGTGGTCCTGTGAGGTTCCTGACCATTGAAGACCAGAATGAAAGCAGGCAAGGAAAAGTATGCAGAGCAAAGTTTGTAATTGTAGAACAACAGAGTCCTCCTGTAGGGTCAATGGAGCTGAGAGAATGGACAATGAGTGTTGAAACAAGGAGGTGGCCATGATGTTATGATTGATCAGCAAACAAATGAATGTCCAGGTGATCAGCAGACAAACAAGCTTGATAGGTGAGGTATGTTAGGTTAGCTCTCAATTTTTTTCTGACTATATGGATCACAGTTTACTGGACTTGGAAATTGTATTCCATGGACATAATTTGTAAATTCATAGTGTGCAAACAAGAGCAAGATTAACATAATATGAAAGAAAATATGAACTTACGTTTCCTGGGGCTTCAGCATTTTACAGCATATGTAATATTAAATTCTGTTTCTTCTGTCTTCAATCAAAACATGTCCAATACACACTATTCTGGCTATATGTTGTATTTCCCACAGGCTTTAAAGTTGTGAGAACTCTTTAATGGTGGTGTCATGTGCCCGAGGTGCCTGAATGTCCACATCACATTCATTCCCTGAATTTTGAATTTATATTTCAGCACTGTCCTCTTTTCTACAGTGATGAGAGAAAGCTCCATATTCAATATCCGTTTTGCATGGTACGTACACAGCGGAATACAACACTGAATCAACGCGTAAACTGAGGTGCAGCAAGATATTACATGATAATAAAATCTTGCAAATCTTTTGCAAAAAGGTTTTGCAACATTGTCAGTTGGGTTTATCTCAATAACCAGTCAACAAAGACTGGTGTATAAAATTGGCTTTTACAGTTTTGCACTGAGACACAGAGCTTCTCAACATAAATAAAGAAGAGAACAGTGTTTCCCCACAATGATAGGACGTTTTACTGATTTTGTCACAAAGCAGCTTCACAGGATTCCAGTAAAGACAACCTTGAGAGGAAACAAGGCTCACAAGGGGGGAACATATTCTACAAATTACTGACACCCTATGCATCACATAGGTCTGCGTTTACGCTCATGTGTACTGATATATTCATAATATATATAATGTAAGCAATGATGTTGACATTATTATTATTATTATTATTATTATAAATACCTAGAAGAGGCATTTTCACTTACTGACTGACTGACTGACTTCTAATCAAGAAAAGCGCATGCATAAGTAGGAACTGTAGGTTTAGCCATATTTCACATTTCAGTTTGTGAGCTAAATTTGGAACTTTTCAGTGCGTTTCCACAAACATAAACTAGTTTGCGAACCAGAAAAATTAGTTCCCAGCTGGAAACAAAGAACAGTAGGTCCTTCAGTGAGAACCATGGCTAAATAATAGGAAATAAGACAGGAACAGGCATTGCTGGTGCTGTGTTTGGCACCATGTGAGTTGTCCACAGCCTCAGCTTGCGTTGGTTAGTTCACAAACTCAGTAGGATGGCTCAGAACATTTACACATGTATTAAACCTTACAGAGAGATAAAATAAACAAGAAAAACACTGATGTTGATGTATGATATATTATGAATAAAACGTTGTACTCCTTTTTTCATTTCTGTATATACTAGTCCTGCCCTCTATATATTTTTCTGGACAACAAAATCACATAATAAAAACCACATGTAAACAAAGTCATTGATATGACGCACCAAAGCTTTTCCAGACCTTCAAATGACAAGGGTATGTATTTTAGGCTTTCCTGTTTTTGAAATGCCAGAAACACCTCTGTGACAATGGCTATATGGCTAATGGTGGTCGGCAAAACTAGCCTTGCCTAGTTTCTCTTTGCTTTTGTTATAATCAATATTATTATTATTATTAATAGTAGTAGTAGTTAGAAGTCCAAAAAAAAATATCCATGTAGAGTGGGCAGCAAGTTCAAAGCAAGTGGCAGTAGCTGGAGCATTGGAAGCTGGTCTGAAGCAGGTAGCAAGAAAACTTGACAGTCTGTCATCCCTCAGTGTCCAGCTGAACAGGTTCATGCTACAATGCGATATTGGCACTGGTGTACTGATCTTGTAGTGGTTTTAAGGCTGCAGCACACCAGTACAAATATCTCACTTTATAGCACACCATCTCGTGTATTATTGCTTAATTAGCTAATGGTCTAAGGTGCGCTCTGGCTCCCCATAAACAGCTAAGTGTTACTGCTTGCACCCCTAAAAGAGTATCTAATTTCAAGTGTTGAATGATATCTCCTATAACCAGAACACTTTTAAAGGCTTTAGCCTTTTACCTTTGCTTTCCAGCTATGTCACCGAGACCTCACCCATTCACCCTCCCTGTGAGGACTCGAACACCTGAGTCAAGGGGGTACTGACTCTCCCTAAGGCACCCGGAATTGCTAGCAGTGAATCTCGCCATTTATCCCTTAATAAACCTCAGATGCACACTTCTAGCTAGTCCACATTATCCACCAGAGAGCTTACTAGCTTGCTCTAAGCACAAACACAACCACATATCTAGTCAGTATACTAGAGGTGGAAAAGGGGATTAAACTAAACATGCCACACACTGAGCAGGCAAAAAAAAACAAAACGGTTGATTTAGGAACTTTCCTTTGTTGTAGTGCCTCTGTAACAAATAATCCCATGAAGGTAATCTGTAGAAGAAATGTGTGGACAGTTAATATGTGGTACAAACAGAAACAACAATCACAAATAACAAACAGAAATAAGTCACACAATAAGTAAAATGATTTTAAATTTTAAACACAATACATGTATTTTTTACTGCAACACATAATTATTTTTACTTTCTCTGTTTGTGTGCTGTAAAGGAAAGGACAGATAGGGCAGAACAAGGCTACAGTTCTTATTAGCAGGTCATGTAGAGCAGCTGATTCTGGGGCCAGCTACGCTAGCTGATATGAGATAGGTTGGGAAAATGTATGTTGACATATCTTTGAAGAGAGAGAACATCATGGAGAAAATTACTAGAAAAATGTCCTCATTAGTTTATCTGAAGAGGCAGCCTCTGTTAAGGAAGACAACCAACTTCCTTTTCTCTTGGCTGTTTTTGAATAATAAAAGATGTTTTCAAATGTATTCCTTTGCATGCTATGAATTCTTTGTGTTACTGTTTTTTAGCTGCTTTCCACTAGTGGTATTATCTAATCCATTAAATCTGTAGTATTTTCAACTAAAATTCTGCTTTTTCCTTCCCTGCAGTTAGCCAGATATTTTTTCATTAACTCTAATGGACACTCCAATATTAGAAGTCTGAATGCATATCCCTGGAACATTCATCTGGCAATGATTGAGCACATATGGCTTATTGAGGGTTGAGGATTGCTTATCAGTCTTGGAGATCCTAAGGGTAGTTAAAGCCTGCAATTCTGCCAGAGGCTCTGTGATGATTGGCTTACAGTTTCATGGTTCTTGCAATTGTGCTCACACATCCAGGTGTATGGCGACCTCCTAATAGATGAGATATACCTTACACATCCATGACACTGTTTATATGGCACAGTTTGTGTAATAAGTGATAAGTGAAAGCACTGTGTCATTGCTTTTCCAGCATGTAGGCTTCACTCATTATTGTTTCAGAGAATATCAGTTTTTTTTTGTTTTTTAATTATCTTGTCTGTCAGAGAATTATGTTACCCATCATATGTTTTTTTTTTAAAGAAGCACTTTATTAGACAATGCAAAATGGAAATTTAGTTTCTTATTTATTGTTTTCTGTTAGCATTTATTGTTTGTATTGGCTGTCCTGTCCCTTTGAGGACTCAGGGGGCAAAAAAGATTGAAGCAGATTTAATAGAGCATCTAATCCCCATGCTGTGAGCTGGGTCGCATTGAAGCTGCCAGTGTTTACCTGAGCATCACCCCTATTCTCATGTGTGCTTTCCTTCATCCTCTTTCCCCTATACAGCATCTTTTTTCATACTCAGGATGTACATGTGGTTAACAGTAAGATTTGTGTTTCCTCATGTTAGGAAGCAAAGCCGGTTGGCTTTTGATTCTGTGAATTTTTAATGGACATTAGAACACCTGAACAGGCATGATGGACATAATGTAAACTTAGACTGAGTTAGTAAAGTAGCATCACTTGAGCCACATTCACAAGAAAAAACTGTCATTGTTTCATTTAAAGCAGCAATAGGTAATATTTTTGTCTTAAAACTACTGCTTCAAAATCATTGTGATGCTTCACTGACCTGTAATATGGAGAAATCTGGGGATCATCACTTAAGAAACTGAACTATGTAACTTTTATAGGTGGTTAGGAAACCCCCTCCCTCTTAATTTCAGGACAGTAATCCTGAATAATTTATTATACAGACAGACAGACAGATAGATACATACATACAGGCATAGACGAGCAAAGTAAAGTAACATAATTCAAGAGGTATGAATTACGTAAAGGATACATGAATAAAATGGCTACAATAAAACGAACTGCAATAAAACATTATAATAACAATGTATAATAATAATATGCATTGTTATTATAGAATATAAAAATAACAATTAGAATGACACCTGTCATTTTAGTGTTGGAGGGTTCAGGGCTAAATTGGACCAGCCTGGTGGCCAATTTTCATTAATTGCACATTGCACCAGTAAGAGCAGAGTGTGAAGGTTCAGTTAGCAGAGGGTAAGAGCACAGGTTTGCCCAAATATTGCAATGCACACAACATTATGTGACATACCAGATTTCAAAAGAGGACAAATTGTTGGTGCATGTCTTGCTGGAGCATCTGTGACCAAGACAAGTCTTTGTGATGTATCAAGAGCCACAGGTAATGTCAGCATACCACCAAGAAGGACAAAACACATCCAACAGGATTAACTGTGGACGCAAGAGGAAGCTGTCTGAAAGGGCTGTTCGGGTGCTGACCCGGATTGTATCCAAAAAACATAAAACCACGGCTTCCCAAATTACGGCAGAATTAAATGTGCACCTCAACTCTCCTGTTTCCACCAGAACTGTTCGTAGGGAGCTCCACAGGGTCAATATACATGGCCGGGCTACTATAGCCAAACCTTTGCCAATGCCAAATGTTGGTTTCAATGGTGCAAGGAGCGCAAATCTTGGGCTGTGGACAATGTGAAACATGTATTGTTCTCTGAGTCCACCTTTACTGTTTTCCCCACATCCGGGAGAGTTACGGTGTGGAGAAGCCCCAAAGAAGCGTACCACCCAGACTGTTGCATGCCCAGAGTGACGCATGGGGGTGGATCAGTGATGGTTTGGGCTGCCATATCATGGCATTCCCTTGGCGCAATACTTGTGCTAGATGGGCTCGTCACTGCGTCACTGCCAAGGACTACCGAACCATTCTGGAGGATCATGTGCATCCATTGGTTCAAACATTGTGTCTTGAAGGCGGTGCCCTGTATCAGGACGACAATGCACCAATACACACAGCAAGACTGGTGAAAGATTGGTTTGATGAACATGAAAGTGAAGTTGAACATCTTGTGGCCTGCACAGTCACCAGATCTGAATATTATTGAGCCACTTTGGGGGGTTTTGGAAGAGCAAGTCAGGAAACATTTTCCTCTACCAGCATCATGTAGTGACCTGGCCACTAGCCTGCAAGAAGAATGGTTTAAAATCCCTCTGACCACTGTACAGGACTTATATGTCATTCCCAAGATATGTCATAGGTATGTAACAAATGGCACCCTTACAAACTCCAGCTTTATTCATGAAAGAATAAAGTTACGTTAAAACCAAGCACAACATTGTTTTTCTTGTGAAATTCCCAATAAGTTTGATGTGTCACATTACCCTCTTCCCATTGAAAAGGCAAAAGTTGGATCCAAAATGGCCAATTTCAAAATGGTCACCACCCATCTTGAAAAGATTTCCCCCTCCCATATACTCATATGCCACACCAGGAAGGTAATATTACCAACCATTCCCATTTTATTAAGGTTTATCCATATAAATGGCCCACCCTGTATATAAGGATATGTAATATCCTCTTATATTTTCACTTGACTTCTGCATCTAGTACTCAGTATCCTCAGTATGTCTGATGTATATTTTAGTATTGATTCATGGTATTAGTAATAAATAAATCTCCAGACCCTGCCAGGCATGCACAGCATTAAGCATAATGAGATCATGTAAGGAAAACAG
Source organism: Hoplias malabaricus (assembly GCF_029633855.1). Taxonomy (NCBI): domain Eukaryota; kingdom Metazoa; phylum Chordata; class Actinopteri; order Characiformes; family Erythrinidae; genus Hoplias; species Hoplias malabaricus. The sequence continues at coordinate 29,237,910 of NC_089814.1, forward strand.
GTGACGGTTTCTCAGGTTTAAACTGCTCTTCCACACTTTAACAGTATATCAAGAACTCCTGCCAGCATTTAATAAAAAAGCTGAGCATCCCCTCATGACAGCCTGCAATTCTCTGCATGGGGTTTCCCATCACACCCAGTGGAATCTGGTTGTTTGATTTAATATCCAACCTTTTCTGTCACTTGTGTGATTCTCCTAAGATTACATAAGTGAAAAACAGCAAAAATAAAATAAATAAATAATAAAACTTGTAAGTGTTCTGGTGACAAGAGAGATTTCAAGCAGTTGGGGAGTGAGAAACAAACAACAGATATGTGAGTACAAATAGAGAGTCCTCAGTGGAAACTGTTTGTGGAGATTTGACTGCAGGGCTTTTGAGTGGGAAAAAATAATAAATAAATAAAAACTAGTCTACACTCACATCCACGCCTGAGAGAACCTGACCCAACTTCTGTTGATTTCTTCACTGTGAACAATTTCAGAGCCAACAGGGCAGCAACAAGAGAGGGATGAAAGATTTTAGTTTTTTTTTTTCTCAGAGCCGAAATGAATCCAACCTGGGCTATTGGAAAACAGCATCAATCAGCTGGTGAAAAATCGAGCACTTGGGCATTATATGACACAAATTACTCTAGTAGGTGGAGAGGGAGCTGTAGTGCTTTACCTCACAACGCAGTTCTGCCCCAAACACTCCACCGAAATGAACACTGACATGGGTTAAAGGGCTTAGAACATTGAACATCTACAGGAGCAGTTTTCCTTGGCAAGGTTGGTGTATTCAAACTGTGAATGGTATATTTCTAAGTTGACCAGATTCATGAAAATAAATGTTAGTCATATTAATTATATTAATCATGGCAACGATTTCTGGGCACTACCTGTTTCAAAGCTGGACTGAATGGAGCAGAACATCAAATGCTACTCTCTACTGGAACATATTTCCTCTGAACAGATGTTGATGGATAAGTGTAGAATTAAAAATGGCACTGAAAACACTTACCAATTAATCTGTGACTGAGGGCAGTGGCTTGTCTAGAGCAGTTATATTAAGATGGGATGGGGTGCATAGTGGGGCACAAAACCTGCCCAGGAGTTAGGTAATATATTTTTAAGGTCAAATTAGTAAAGCAAAATCTTTGTAGCTTTTAAGGAAAAGAAGATCCAATTATGAAAATGCTTTTGGAATTCATAGTAAATAGTATTTCTGATTAACTTCTAACTTTAAACAGTACAGTTCTGTGCAAACGTTTTAGGCACTTGAAAAAAGTGATGTTTAAAAAGTTATTTATCTGAGCAGTAAGAGTTTATTTGCTCAAAAAACTCTAGTATTAGAATAAACACAAACAAAAGTATAATATACAGTAAGTAGTGGTATTCTGTAGGAGAAAGTGTTGGTTTAATCACTTTCAAATCTCTCCTTGTAACTAATATTATTTGATATAGTCATCTCATTGGAGGCTCAATAAATACACATTATATAAATACAAGGAAAATATCTGTAAACAAATTTTGTTCTTCATGCTAATGCCGGCTTTACACCAAAAGATGTTTAAATCGATTTCACTATCACAGACCAATTTCTAAATTTGAAATAAAATCATTTTAGTCCTACTCGAGTCACAGTGGGCTCCAGTCATCTCGATCATTTGGTGTGAGGTGATCAGAATAACTGTTTTAACTCAGTCTTTTTCTCGTCTTGACGTTCTGATAAAATCAACCGTGTTTAAAATTATCACAAATTTTCAGTTTTTGCTCATGCAAATAGTGATGTGGATGTTGTAAATAACCAATAAACCTTACAAAGTACTGTATTTAATGCACAGAAACCGCTTATTTTGGACTTAATTATGTTTATGTGAGGCTGATTATTCTGCCTACCAACGTGCATGTCGTGCTCAGCAACCTTGCATGTCCAAATAGAATGCAGCCCTATTCCTGATGCAGGGTGCTCTTGACCAAGCAGCTATATTTGACAAGTTGGCAATGAGAATGTGGATGTAGCAGTCACTAATAAAACTCACAGTGAAGCAGCGGTCATTTATAAGTGGCAGTGTGTTGGTTGAAGTGGTTCCATCCATCGCTCGGGGCGCAGAGATCTAAACCTTAAACTGTCAAAAAAAAAAGGTGCTGTACAGGTATGTTATTGTCACAAAAGCTACAAACAGTGTAAATGTTAAATGTACACCAGTGGCCTTAAATTTTAACTTGTTAAACTTATTGTTAATGTTATGACAAAAGTGGCACAATGGTACTGAAAATAGTGTCACTCAATAAAGCTCCAGTACCAACCTTTGTTCACAGTCTGTGAGACATTTGGTGTGTTCTCCATGTCTGTTTGGGTTTCCTCTGGGCACTCTAGTTTCTTTTCGTAGTCCAAAGTCACATGTTGGTAGGGGGATTGACTAAGCAAAAGTGTCGAAAAGTGAGTTTGTGAGTGACAGGCTGAGAGTGTGGGGCCCTGTGATAGACTAGTGCCCTCTCTATGGTGTGTACTTGCATTGAGCTCAATGATTCTGTGTAAGCTCCTGACACACTGTGACCCTGACCAGAATGAAGTGGTTATAGAAGGTGAATGTAAAGTACAAATTTAATAAAACAGTTTGCAATACGAGCAGAAAACTGACAAATGTGGACAGTTACATTTTCCCTCAAAGTGCACTATATTTTTAAACAGAACATTTAGAAAAGTTGCTATCTTCATGAATGTTGCTAAATGTTCTACATGAACCAAAAGGTAGCTATTATTGCATCACACCGTAGGTCATCATGTCAATTTGGTAACAAGTGTAAAATACCTGTGCATGTTTTATTGTGCTTCTGTGTGTGTGCTCTTATAAGAGGTTCAAATAAAAAGGTTATGATGCCTTCCAGGGAAAAAAGGAGATAATTGAGAACTTGGATTAATGGCATGTCAAAACAACTTGTGCCGTATCACCATTGACCTTTCCTGTAACACACTGAGTTGATAAATGCACTTCATTACCGGATCTGAAAAGTGTAAAATGGAATTCTTTCCTGTTTTGCTGCCAGACTCATCAATGATTGATCAGTGAGGGGAAAATAAATAAATAAATAAATCAACCAACTGATGTGTTGAGATGACCCCAATGCCAGTGTCATGTTAACAGAGGACAGATGCATGGAAATTGTATGTAAGTAAATCAGAGAAGTCAATGAGTAAAATTTTCATTTGAAAAGTTCCATATTTTAGTTATAATGATTCAAATTTTGGCAAAAACTTTTTAGACATATGCTCATCCAAAACTTCTCCCAAAGCCAATGGTATTAATAGATAGTTTGTCCTTCCTTTGCAGGAGTAACAGCTTACAAAGCTTACTTCACACATTTAGTTTTAAAATATTAATATTTACAAAGCCAATAGGTCTGTTTGTCTGTGATGTCATGTTTCAAGTTTACTACACTTACTATGCACTCAAGAAATAAAATGGGCTATATACATGGGTTGCACACCCGTGATTTATTTCTGAAATGTGCACCATACTTGGGCGGCATGGTGGCGCAGTAGGTAGTCTCACACTCACACAGCTTGTGGGTTTTAGTCCTGCTCTGGGTGACTGACTGTGAGACGTTTGGTGTGTTCTTCCTGTGTCCACATAGTTTTTCACTGATTGCTCCAATTCAAACATTGGTAGGTGGATTGGCTACTCAAAAGTGTCAATAGATGTGATTGTGTCGCCTTGCGCCTAGTGAATCCGGATAAGCTCTGAACCCACCGTGACCCTGTACTGGATAAGCAGATACAGACAATGAATGAATGGATGAATGAATGAATGGGCACTGTACTGGGTACAGATTGTCTGTACCCAGTGTCAGAGTGCAGTACCAAAGTAAACAGATGTGAAAGATAGATATCTATATCTCATACACTGCTCATCTTCCTATGCTAGATAGAGTCTCACAAAACACAGAATCACAAAAGCTTAATCACTCTTTGTGTCAGGTGTGGATCTCACAGTGTTTCATAATGAGAAGAAAAAGACAATTAAACTGTTACGCCATCGTCATCAGAGGGTCTAATGGCAAACAGTTATCATGTTAGTCTCCAATGCCTTTCTCTGCTCTTGTGACACAATCAGAGTGAGTTATTCATACACAAATATCATACAAGCTTCACTAATAGAGTTATGAAATACCTAAAGTTTGGAAGAAAGACCATGCCCAGAATCCTCCTCTTCATCATTACACACCAAGTAAAATCCTTTCCCCTCACCACCTCGTGATGAAAATCACACCCAACCACCAACCCAACTGTGCCTTTTTGATCAATAATTGTTCTTTGTTCAAGTGGGGGTGGAGGTTGTCCAGCTTCAGTCTTTACTAGGTATAGTCCTTCTGAGTTACCCTTTCGTGTCCTACCTTCTTCAGGTATGTTCTGCACTCTGCAAAATGGTTTTATTTCATTCATATTTTGTTCTGTCTGAATCTTTTCACACTGTTTTGTTATCTGCAATGGATACAGTGTTATCAATCACTACCTAATCAGCTGTTTTAACTATACAATATTTCTGTTTCAGTAAGAATTTAATGTTGTTTATTTTATGATACTTGCAATTGTTCAATGTGTTACACTCAGAAAATGGCACTGCACAATAATTGTCATATTGCCTGGGCACTGTATATGGCATGACATACTACTGCTATTCACAAAACCTACTGTTTGTGCACTACTGCAAAATGTTGCTTATAAGAATAAATAGTATTCACAAGTGCCAGTGAGGCTAGGCTTTTAAAGAGCATTTAAGCAAGCAGTTGCCTCATAATGTGGTTATTTTTCTAAAATTTACCTCAAGTCACACATCATTATCTCATTGTTATTATCAATGTTCTCCTGAGAAGCAATCGAAATAGATGTCGATTATGAAGATGATGGGAATTGATGTATGCCAAACTGCAAGCTGTCAGCTTGAGGTTCTGCAGGCCAGAATCTGAATGCATGGTTGTCCTTTTTGTATTCATCTGCTGTGGTTATGATTCCAGTTTGGGCTTCTCAGCGGGGAGAGTGTGGCGCCTCTGAACAATAGGGGGACATCTCTTAATGACTTATTCATGTGTGTGAAGCTTTTAATATTTCCTTGTGCTCATCACTTCAGTGGGGGACTGGCAAACACTCCCATCGCCTGTCATCACAGTCTCCACCCCAGTGTTGCCTACAAAAAGTGCTTTTCCTCTCTGCTGTTGGATGCTGAAGCAAGCTTCTCAGCGGGTGGCCCTTGTTGGCATAATTTTATTGCGCATAAGGGATAAACAGCCACCCGCCGCACTTGATTAATCACGGTACTCTCCCCTTCTCCGCATGAACCGCCGATACAGGTGTTGCTGGGCTGCACGGGATTAAATGAAAAACTGTTTGAAACCCTATTGCTAATCCTCCAACTCTTTAAAAAAAGATAGAAGAGGAAGTGCCCAAATGAGTGTTTACCTTTTGTCTTTTTCACGCAAATCACAAGACTACACTGAATTAATTGGGACCCCCACTGTGCCGAGTGCATGTCCGCAAAATGCAAATTGTCAGCCTATTCCACTTTCATGAAAGCTAAACAGCTAGCTCATGGAGACAGCTTCAGCTTCACCACCCCCAGCCACTTGCAGCTTACTGCTTCTGGACAAGGCCCAGTTACATGAACACTAATTACCTTCATCTGCTGTGTTTTGCGTTCACAGCCGATACCTGTACCATGGCTGAGTACAACAAGCTGAAGAGCATGCTGTTGGATATGCAGGACAGAATGTCAACGAAGGTCGAGGACACGCTGGCAAATGCAATGGAGCAAAGGAGGGCCCTGGTGGACACCATGTTTAAATATCTGGACGTGAATCATGATGGACACCTAGGCAGTGAAGAGCTATCAGAGGTAACATTTTAAATTATTTTTATTCGCTTTGGAACTTTGTTGTTGTAGATTTTGTTGTTGTTATTAACCCAAGAATGAATTCCAATTGTTCCATTTTTTTCTGATGTTTTTGTAATGAGGTACATGTGAGGCAGCATCATTTCTGAAACATGAAAAAAGGCAGAAGAATATAAAAAACTCACTTCAAAGGGAATACTTCAAATTCTCTTTAATTTTAATAAAAAGAATCTTTCTCAAATCTCTTGCTGTGCTTGCCTTAATATAAACTTGCTGTTTCTCTTCATTTTGCCTGCTCCTTGCTGCCAATTGCATAGTGCACTGAACTCAGACCAAAAGTGATGTAATTGACTTTGCCTCAGTGCTCTCAATGATAGATTGCATTTCATGATTAATGGCTTTTATTCATTAATTAGCAGACACCAACAGTAGGTATATTCTGTAGTCTCTCTAGGAAAGCTAAATAACTATTTAAGGGTGGATTTCAGCTAGGCTTTTTTTTATCTCTAATTGAATTTGGCTCCATACTCTTTTCTAGCTCTCCATGAAGGAACATTTGGAGGACAACTTATTAGAGTGCACCATGCAAGACCTGCTGCGCTATGATGACTACAACAACGATGGCATCCTCACACTGCAAGAGTTCTATACAGCTTTCCGTGAGTTACACTGACTCCATCATTTAACGATATTATACCCAGGCTGGATCGGACCAAATTATCAACATTCACAACAGCAAGAGTTGTCAAGTTCTTTATAGTAGTAGGGTATAAACTGAGAGATGCAGAAGGATACAATAAGTGTAAGAGATACAAATTGCCTCTCTGTGAATAAATTATTTAATGAGTGAGTGAATGAATGGTTTAAAAGAGGATAATTCAATTGTGCATCACAATCTCAGTAGTGGCTCTAGGATTTATTTCATTGGATATTCGCAAGCAAAATCTGACCCTTTTTCTCATCTTGTTTTTATTTTCCACTTGCTTTAACAAAATCTGCACCCATTACAGTAAACGTTTTTACTTTACAGATTTGCAGAACTCCTTTGTCATTTTATCCTACTTTAAATCAGCTAATTTCATTAATTAGCTTCCCTGCTTGCTAACTAGCTTAACTTGGTTGCCAGGTATCAAGGGGATTTGCATTTTTCTAACATACATAAATGTTAATTTATTACACAGAATTATATGCACTAATTTAATGTGTATTTAATATGGAATTAATTAAACATTTATATTTTTCTCTGGTGAGACTAAAAATATTCTGTAGAGACTCACAATAATGCTAATAATATTAGCTTCCTAACTATTATAACTAAGTTATAATCTAAACATAGCCTAATCTACACCTCAGCAGTGATTTCTAAATTTCCAAATATGTTCAAGATTTTGCTGTCTGTATTTTTACCCCATCCCAATTCTTTCCAAAAATTCTAAGGCCTTTCTTGAAGTATTTCATGACATTATTGGGGGCAAAGTGTTGAGAGATGCATTGGGACACACTTGTATTGCTTCAGCGCTGTAGGTCAATCATCCACTGTGGTGTTTTACTAGAGTTGCGAACAGAAATGTGTTGAAAGTTGTTAGAATAACTTATCATTATCACTTCATGTGTGGAGAGGTTTCTGTGACCCATGTGCCTTTCATTTTCAGCTCTATATTTGACAAAAATGAAAATCATCTCGTGTCCCTAAAAAAAACACGAATACATGGACACATCTGACCGTTACTGTTATTCCGATTAGTAAATTACATCATAAAAAACATGCAAAATCTCCCAATTGTTAAAGCCAGAAAACCAGAGTGAGGGGTCACAAGGCTGTGAATTAGTTATCACTGAGCCCTCATATATACAAATGTATGTAGGTACATAATTATCTGGTTCCCAGCAATGCCCTGTTACTTTCTCAAGTATAGATTACTTCTGGTTGATAAATTGTAGCTTTTAAAAACATTAAAAAAGTTCTTATATCTTGTTGGCTTCTGTAATGTTGACTTTTCTGGTGTAAATGAGTTGATTTAATGTCATTTCAACCCAGTGCTTCAGTTTTGTATGAAATGAAAATAACAGGCTTTCCATGATCGTGATGATATAGAGTATCTGTTTATGTCTGTTTATGTAATAAAGTTTAATGACATAGTTACATTTGTCAGCGAATTACACCTCAATATCATACAAAGTGTCCTCTTATTTGGAAGCCAGAATATGGTCACCATAATTCTAACATTTGTTCAAAACAGATGTTTTTTGTTAATCTACTGTTGCTTTCAGCCTCACCATTCACATTCACTTGGCTAAAGTTGGGTGACAGCTATAAGAGCTCAAAAAGCAGGAAAACTGCACAGGACTTTTACACAGCAATTACTGCTGTAGGTTGGCTCTGGCCAGATTATCCTCGATCAGACTATGCAGCAATCCTAGAGAATTTCAGTGCAGTTAGGCATCATTATCTGTCTGAACAGCTTGCTCTATTTGTGTGAGCACCTGGTTATTTGGACTAATAACATCTAATCATGGCTCCTATGATGATATTTGAGTGGTTCTGGCTGGAAACCATGTGCTGTATGGCAAACCAAGGTTGTGTCTCCTTTGGTCCCCAACCATATAAAGCAAATACCATTCTTCATTTTTAACAGGGATCTCAAATATTATATGCCACACAAGTACTTTGAACAGACTGCTAGCATCAAATTACACACCCATTGAGCAAAGGGATAAATCAAGCTATTAATGTTAACATGTGACTCTTATTTTCAAGATTTAGCTAGTGGGGCAAAAAACACAGGGCCATTTAACATCACCAGTCGTTAACCATGGTAATGGGTGTGTTTGTGGAGGTTGCTAGTTGCCATTATAGGCTTTTTTTGTTTGTTTCAAGTGCCAGATGTGTAATAGCATCACCCGTAATGCTTCCACATTCTCATTGTTTAACCAGAAAGTGAAGGACTGGACAGGGACCGATAAAAATGATGATGGTCAGGTTCTGCTCAAGGTTAAGTGTTGTGATACAAGAGGGGAAAAAGCTTGAACAGGGGGTTTTGAAGGATGTCGTGGAACAGTGGTGAGTAAATCATCTCCCGAGAGTGGTTCGTTGGCAAAAGTGGAAGGACCCAGGTGTTAGACACATGGGAAATGTCCCAAAGGAGAGTGCATTCTGTAGGTCATTTAAGCTCAATAGACACATTTAAAATCTGGAGCAGAGGAAGTAGTATGTATTTCTCAGCAGAGGAGAATGATAAAACTGTCAAGTATCAGTGCTTTTCCATGGATCATTATTTAGTGGAGGGGCTACTATAGCGCAGATCCTTCTTTCACAGATCCATTTCCTTTCAGCTTTTCTTTTTTCATTTCAGCTGTAAGTGTTCTGTGATGAAATGCTATTGCGTGAACGTTCAGCAACATTATTTCAATTTTGTCACCATTCCACATTGTACCCTACGATCACCATAACAAAAAGTGATAGGCATGCCATCATCAGTGTAGACGAATGCAATTATGGCAGTTAAAATTCTCTCTGCCTCCACATGTCAAAATATAGTGATATGCATATCTAATGTGGTGTCACAGAATTCACAGACAGGAAAATGTCTGAATATCGCTGGGAAAACATCGATAGAATTACTGTAAATGTTTTAGTGCTAAGAGATTCAAGGTTGTAATGCTTAAAATCCTCTTCTCCATTTCACTTGGGACCTCCCTGCACATTTACAGTTGGATCTGACTTTCAGGGTGAAAAAGAAGGGAAAAAATAAAAAAATGTTAAAAATGGCAGCAATATCCTAGTACCTTGTAATTGCATGTATGGTCAGGTCTCCAGCTTTTCTAAGGGCATGTTTGTTCTTATCATAGGGCCCTTCTCGAATCACCATCCAGGACACACACTGACTTATCAGCAGTGCCAAGGAAGTGGTGGGGCAGCCCTTTGAGGAATGAAGAGCCTATTACAGATATAGTACAGATAGAGTAGTCTTCCAAATATATGGGTCCTTGTTTCATTGTGGGGGATACAGAGTAGGCCAGGGAGAGTTAGTAAGGTGCAGAGAAAACACAGAGAGACAGATTGAGAGAATTCAATTGGTTGTATGCCTGGGGCTTCACTCATCCTGACTCTGTTTGTCATGGCTCTTGTTGATGGCAGGGATAGATGGTGATCTGCACAAGCAGCCACAGTCAGCAGGTCTGCCTAATTAATCAAGAGCCTGAGACAGAATGCCAGAGTAGCAAGAGGTGTCAGGGGTCTGGAGGAGGGAAAGAGTGAGTGAGAGTAACCGAGTGAATGAATGACTGAAATAGAGAATTGTCAGTGTGAAGGCTGAACAATTGGGCATCTCAAAGCCAGTGACTGGTCCAGGACATTTTGGACAAATGATAAAAACAAACAGAAATATTTATAAAGGTTTATATTGTGAATCATAAAAAGCTGCTTTTTTGGTCAACTTTGAGTGATGAAATCAGTGTCACCTTACAGATATTATTTGCGACTGACATAAACACAAAGTAGGGCTTCAACTTACAAATATTTTGGCTGTCATAATATATATGACCAGGGAAGCTAGTTGTAATTCTGGCTAGAATGTCTTCTTTTTGCAACTTGTTTGTCATTAAAAAGCACATCATCTGCATTCTGAAGATACATCATCTTTTTTGTGCCCAGGATGTTTAAAATAGTCTGTCACAAAACATATACATTTTTATTTTATTCATTTTTTTCTTTGCTAAAACAAGTAAATGAAATTTTTGAATATTGCTGTACATTAAATTAGCAGCAGCATTTAAATTCAGACTAAATTAATATAAAGCTTGTAGGCAAAGCTACATTTAGTACTATAAAATGTGATAACTATGGCAAACATGTTTTCATTTACATTATATAATGTACAACAATATGTGTTTTCCGCACTCACTAGGGGAAGTGAGTGCACACACGTGGCATAGCGGGAAGTCATCCCCAGTGCTCAGTAAGGAATTGGGATTTATATGGCACTCCAGCCATAGATGTTGAGGGAGGAGACGGCACTGTTCCTTCACTACACATGACCCCAATTTTCCTTCAAGTTGTGGGGATCAAACCAGCCCCAATTCTACTTCTCAAACCATCGGGCCATGGCTGCTCATGCAGTCCATGTAGCTCAGCAAAGTTTACTAGCATACATTCAGATATTTATATGGGCTACAGTGCTGCATAGGATTATTATTCGTTCAGAAAGTCATAATAAAAAAATGCTACTGAACATTAAAAGGATGTCTTGCCAAATAAAAATGAAAATGGCTACATCTGCAGTGATAGGAGAGATGAGTTGTCAGATGTCTGCAGGTTCAAATGCTAGGACTAGGATACACCTAAATGCATATACACAGTTTACATATCTGTAAGTGTCACGTATCACTCACAGAGAGTGAGAGTCAGTTGGAGATTTTTTAAACAATACGTAAAGTGAGATCAAAACTCAAATATCAGTACAGAGAGATAAACAGGTTCAAAAGACAAAAACGAGTATCTGACAAGAAGAAAAGCAGAAGAAGTCAGAAAATCAAAATTGCAGCCTGTTTAAAAAACAGGTGTTTCAGAATGGCAGAAATCACTCAAACTATGCTCTGCAACTATGCAGAAAAAACAGACAGCTTAAAGCAACACTCTGTAATATTTCTACCTTAAAATTACAGCTTCAAAATCACTGTTATCCTCCACTGACCTATAATAGGGAGATTAGAGCCTCTGTCATTGCTACTCTGGGCTCAGCACTGCAGAAATTGCACTATATAGCATTTGGAGAAGGGTAGGAAACCACCCCTTTCCTTCCCCTCCCTACCAATTTCAGTACAGTGCTGTAAAAGTTAGCTGCACAAGGGAAAGCCTCAGGATCAGAAAAAAACATCTTGCCTAGTCTTCCTAAATGTTATGCACAAGTGTCCTATGTCATTATGAAAGTTTATACTTCACTGGCGTCTGCATCACTCTGCAGTTATGCCACCAAACCACTAGGGCTGAATTTCCAACATCTTCTTCAATTCTATGTAGCAAACATTGTGGTGGTATAGTGGTATTTGTTTATGAATCTTTAAAATTCACTATTTAGGGAGTACAGTGTGGAGAAGTTAATATTTCTGGACTTTTTGATTTGAGCAACGTCAATCACATTGGTCAATTTGAGCAACTTGAACCACCTCATTGTGGTCAGCAGTGTGTTAAACATGAGTCTTGTTACAAATTATAATAGGACATTAGAGCCACAATACGTCATGGTACTTTTACTTTAAATACATTTGAAGGTAAATACTTATGTACTTTTACTCATATGGAGATCTACAATGAGGACTTCTACTTTTACTGGAATAATATTTTACCTTGAGTATCTGTACTTTTACTTAAGTACATTGTTTGTGTACTTTGTCCACTACTGCCTACGGCATAGATTCGACGCAGAAGTGTAAATTGTGCTTTAGCCTCAGTGTATTTCTTTTTTTTTCTGTGGGGGATTTCCCAATGGTTATATGACACAAGGCATACTATTAGAGTAAGAGAACACAGATGAATGATAATACAAAAAGGATGAAGCTGATGATTCTGAGGGATAAATTGCTACATATCCAAATACTGCATAACATGACATAAAAATAGCTTACATTTAGTGTTAAATGTCCCAGTTTCTCATCAACAGATGACAACAAAAAATCATCCAAGCGCATCTACCAAATTGCCATGCATGGAATTTGTGGAATTCTATAATAGCTGAAAATTACATTCTGATGGAGAGAATGGTCTTTGGAATTGAGTACAAAACAGCAAAAATTGAATATTACCTAGAGATAGCCTGAATAGTCGGGGTGAAGGGAGGGGGTAAATCGTATGAAAGAGAGAGATGTGTGCAATTGGCTGCTAAAGTGGTCCTGCTGAGCAGAAGGCTGCTGAGGAGAGCAGAGGGCTTGAAGAAGGCAGAAACTGTAAACTGGCCACAGTTCTGAAGGTCAGCATGTTTTGGCGCACTGCGATCTCTTTCCCTGCGTGATGGATCTTCTTCTCATGCCCAGGGTAGTAGAGGTCCATACTTATCACAGCATGATCATGAGAGCCCTCCAGAGTGCAAATGAGTACATTAGTTATGGCAGAGTCCATTAAACTCAGCAGAAGACAATGACCTTGCCTGTTGCTCACTCTCATTAGGTGAATTCTCTTTTGTTATCCAGAGAAAAATGGTTCTTTTCATTCATTCATTGTCTGTAACCGCTTATCCAGTTCAGGGTCGCAGTGGGTCCGGAGCCTACCCGGAATCTTTGGGTGCAAGGTGGAAACACACCCTGGAGGGGGCACCAGTCCTTCATAGGATGACACACACTCATTCACTCACTTACACCTATGGACAATTTGAGTCACCAATCCACCTATCAACGTTGTTTTTTGGAACGTAGGAGGAAACCGAAACACCCGGAAGAAACCCAAGCAGACACAGTGATAACACACCATACTCCTCACAAACAGTCACCTGGATAAGGGCTCGAACCCACAACCCCAGGTCCCTGGAGCTGTGTGACAGCGACAGTACCTGCTGCACCACCATGCTGCCCAACAGAAACTGAGGAATCATCTAAATTTTGCAATTTTTAACCCAAGACAAGAAGTAACAATAGTGAAAGTTGTTTAAAGGAAAACTATAGACATGTACGCATCTTCCTCTTAAGGCTATTCCTCTTTGTAGCCCCCACTTGAAAGACTCAGTTCTCTGTGACAAATTGCCGGCATCTGTGGTTTGTGCATGGTTAATTACGACACGTCAAAGGGTTGCTTAAAGCTTTTAAAGGTTTCCTTCTTCATCATGGCTAGACAAGAGACATGTTCCCGTTCTTTCAAGTCGCCACCTGTCCCCATCCTGTGTCTGCTGTGGCCTGTGCGGACAAACAGCTGTCATGCGGAATAAAGCTTGTTATTCCTTTGGTTCTGCATGCTGGCGTGTTGGGAAATGTTGTCATAGCAACAGAGGGAGCCAGTGTAATCTTTGTATAATCTCCACACAATGCAGCAGACTGGCTCTTCCCCCATAGAGGATGAGAGGAGAGTACCGTGATGTGTGCCTGAGAACATTTGTATACATTTCTGAATGCCCACTTTTACAAGGATGATCTAGCTTGGAAACATACCCCATGGCTACCGCTTTTTAGACAACGACAACAGCCTTGATGATACATAGGCCCAGTTTTTCATGGTTGTTTCTGGCTTTTCCAATATAACAATATGGCTAGGAAATTCACTAATAGCAAATCTTTGTGAACCAATGAGCACATTATGTTTTGTTAAACTTAACGTTTCTAAAATGTTTCTAAAATGGAATTATATAGTTTTCAAACTGCCTGTATAATACGAGAGTTGGATTAAAAATTCAACACAAACATTAACTGAGGATGTGTTTTGCTGTTTATATAGTACTGTCTCTTGCCATTTTAATATGATACATTTTGAACAGTTTTTTTTTATAAATTGTGCAATAAAATTAGCCTAAAATGCTATATTTCATGTACTTCCCTTTAGACAATAACTGAATCTCACCTAGAAAATTAACAAACCATTAATTAAAACCATGAAAGTGTCCCATATTGGGTGGAAATTGGTGAGTTTTTTTTTTTATTCATTTATTTTTTGTCTGTGATCCTGTTCAGGGTCATGGTGGGGTCAAGAGCCTGCCCAAATTCATTCACACTGACAGCTATGGACCCTTTTGAATAGGTAATCCATGTACCAACCCGTGAGAACACACCAAATTTCTCACAGGAATAATCCACGGTGGGTTTTTATTCCACAACCCCAGGACCCTGGCTTTGTGTGACGGAGACATCATACCACCATACAGCCCCCAGTGTTTTGTATGCTGAGTGAAATTTATAACTTGTAGCCTCAAAAAAAGCCACGGCGCACCCATTTTTTATATGTGCACATTTCTGACTTGAGACATTTTACACTGTTACATTGTCTTTATTTACCCAGTAAGAAATTCCAATATATTATTTATCACGAATCATGAATGAAAGAATTTTGATTTTCTATGACCTCTATTCTGCATTTTCGTAGAAAAGCAGACTCTGCCAAAAGCTTTGTGTGCACCCAGTTCCACACCCTTGGTACTTATCCACGCCCTAAAGCTGCTGCATCAAACCTGGGGCTTCCTCTACATGCTGAGCCTTGGTCAGAGACTCCCGGCTGTTACCATCACAGCATGTGGGCTTCTTTTATCTTGGGCTTCCAGCTCGAGGCCCACAAGTAGGAAATAATTCATTACCATGCCTCCATCAGCTCACTCTTTTTGTGGGCCCCAGCGCCTCTTCTAACTTCAAACAGGCGCACAAGAAGAGCTGAGGGTTGGGTTCATCTCTTGGATCGAGCACTCCAAAGACCAGCAAGGCATTGATCTGCTTGAGGCACCCCAGCATTGTGCTTATCATTTAGAGGGAGTAGGTGTGTGGACAGATGAGTAGGAGGATGATGGTTTCAGCATTTTGCACCTTGAAAGTGCCCATTTCCACTGTCTGAGAGACAGCGGTGTACTTTGAAAAGGGACATAGTAGTAAAGGCTTGAGCTCACAAAGATTTGTAGTGCGTGGTTTACACTACAGGCAAACTACTTTTCTCACAGATGTGTTGACATTAATCTTCTTGTAAGCACTATTACGGGCATAATGATCATCTTTGCATTGCTTTTGCATTGTCCCGAGGCTAACATTACACTAAAAGTTTGCTGAATGTAAATCTTGCTGTATGTGGTGGTGTTTAAGCTGAAATGACAGTATCAATGCACCCATCTAGAAATCTACAAATCTACAAGTACTCATGCTAAGCTGCTGGTTCCCTTTTGACAGCAGACCATTCATTACTTCAGTATTATTTTCCCTTTTATGAGCTGGTTAAATCCATGTCTTTACATAAGTGTATAGGAAAATAAGGGAATGCTCAGACTTATGGTTCATAAGGGAATGCTCAGACTTATGGTTCAGTTCCCCTGGTAAAAACCGAAAAAGAAAATGAAACATAGTTACATTTTAGTCCTGGTTTGGATCAAGTTCACACTGACACATTTCAAATCGAACCAAAGCAGTAAAAAAGTGACATATTAAGCTTGGGTTACCTTTATTATTATTATTACCTTTAATAATCAATAAATTAAAAATTTATCAGCCCAGGAGACAGTGGCAAAGAAAAACTCCCTCAAAGCTTTAGAAATGAATTTTGGAAGGAACCAAGATTCAGAAACCCATCTTCCTTCAACTTTGGTCAAACAAATAATTATTAATAAAGATTTAGTGGAGTCTGTATAGGTAATGGAGGTCTTTAGTTAATAAATATCCAGGACCTGCTGCATGGTGATGACAGGGGCCACAGACATAGCAGATACTGGGAATAGAGGGCATAAAACTGGTATCATGGAAGTGAACAGGGGCCTCCTGTCTTCAATCAGTGTCCCACTGGACAGGAGGATAGTCATTAACTCGAATGGAGTAGAAAGGTGGCATTAGTTCAGTTTGTATTTATGGATTATAGAGAATATGAATATTGTCAGAGTGTGGGGAATGACTACAGCAGATCTAACTACAATAGCCAAAGTAAAAGGATAGAACCTGCATGTAATGCAAACACAAGGACATCCTGGCATCCTCCCACTCCATCATCAGCTGGATTTAATGCACTTACTGGGGTTGCAT
Organism: Hoplias malabaricus; assembly: GCF_029633855.1. Lineage (NCBI taxonomy): Eukaryota > Metazoa > Chordata > Actinopteri > Characiformes > Erythrinidae > Hoplias > Hoplias malabaricus. Next base: position 29,254,463 of record NC_089814.1, read on the forward strand.
GTGTTTACCTGGAGATAGTTTTACAAACTGGAATTCTAACAATACATGATAGGATAGATAAGTACCAGAAATTCCTCCACTGCACAAATGAAAGAGTCTGCTACCCTGTCTGTTCCCTCGAGGCATGATTATTGTTACCTTATTGTTAACTTGGAACAATGTGCGATGTCCTGTGTTTGGTTCATTAAGATACCTTTGGTTTGTATTGTGTACACACTTGAAACAAACCGCACTAGAGTTTGTTTACAAATAGGCCGACACACACCTGCTCAGATGGTCTAAGTCTGTTTGTTTGGTGCACACCAGAGTTCAAAGGCAAGTGTTAGCACCTACTCTAACCAAATGCACTAATAGAGCAATCAGGGTTCATTTTAGTGGAACCAAATCTGACAAGACTTGAACACACCCTAAGAGTATTTCGCTGAGGAAAACAGCATTCACTGATGTTGTGTTTAAATATTTAAAAAGCTGTAAGTGGTAACAACTGTAGGCTGTAAACCTATTGTTATCCCTGTTTAGTACAGCTAGACCTCCAGACAATTCTTTAATAGTATATTGATTAGCCTACACTGTCCCAACCTTGCTAATATGCCAGAATAAAATAACAACAATAACAAGAGGGGAGACCCACAATTGAGAGGGGAAATGAGAGAAAAGTCCCTTGTATCCAGAGATGTAGCTTTCTGAGGTGTTCCAATTCTGCAACCACAGGTCCCATACACAACAATACAGCAGTAAAACAAGGTAGTGTTGAGGTAGTATCTCATCCCTGAATCAAAACAGCATCTCTCAGCAAGATGCACTGTCAGTGTCTTTCCTGCCCAGTAAGTGCCTTTTTCTTATTCATTATGTTTGCACAGCAATTCCATGTGCTTAAGCGAGAAAACACTTGAATTCACTGATGCTGCATATCAAACATGTCTCCAATGCAGTGTCTTTGCTTATACCTAGAGGTTTTGGGCCACAGCAATAATTCACTGAGAAAATGTGATGCATCAGTTTTTGTGGTTATTACCAAAGCAGTTTAGATTCTAATACAAGAGCTGTTTCCATCTGAAAGACAAAAAAAATATTTTGAGAATCTTATGGTAATATAGCGCTCACAAGGCATATAAAATATTGCTATAGAGGTATGATACTTTAAAGGAGTCCATGCCTTTAATGATATGATATAATTTCCAGTCAAAATTGGAATTAAATATAGTATATATATTCAGTATATAATCAAATATGTCTACTTGTGCTTTTATGCATTGTATTACCACTTTAATTGCACTGACATTGTTTCCCTTCAAAGAAACGTCTAACATAGCTATGCACATACACTTAACAACACATCATCCTAGCAACTACCCCCACACACCTTGGCTGTCTTGCACAAATTTCTTGCAAATGGCAATGAGAAACTTTTTCCTTTAATATAAATTCTTATTGCAGATATTTTGCCTTTAGTTAGGGTTACAATATTTGTTTTTTAAAAGGAGGACACTTGGGGCAGGATGGTGGTGTGGGGCAGAAAACACATGCTCTGTGGGTGGAAGGTTGGGTTTGTGGTGGGGTGGATTAGGGGGCAAGGTTAAGTGATGTTACCCTGTCAATGTATATAGGGAATGCATACTTGACCATGCAACTATGTTGTTGAACTTTAATACATAAACAGATGGTCTTTAACAAGACAACTAATAAATACCTTTATGAACAGAACCTTATTCCTAACATCCATTATAACACTGATTTGCTAGTACAGGTCATGCCCGTAGAGGCTAAAATGTGAAGGTGAACTCAGAAGTTTAGGAATTCTAGTTATTAAGTGCTACAGAATGGTCAGGTAGTCTGGTCGAGGGTTTGGTTAATGACCTGGATCCTGAGCAGGTGAGTGAAAAAGTGTAAGTGAGTCCACAAATTAATTGCCTTTAATAAACTGGTGCATGAGTGAAGACCACGCAAGATTGTAGAGGAATAGCATTGAGTTAATTGAACATCCTTTATTGATTATGATGACAAAGGTATAGAGTGAAGGATGGTGCAACTGGTAATTACTGAGTCCTAAAAATTGTTGCAGCAACAAAAGGATAGCAGTTACGAAACACAATAGAGTTGTCAGAGTTAATCACAAGATCGCTAAGATAATCAGGCTGGCGAGAAGTGTATTGGTAGCTGCCATGAAGTCATCAAATATTAGAAAGAGCCAGCATTAATACACTGAGATGTTGGCAGGTATGCTGTGATTGTGCCATTCCAGTGGCAAAGAGGGAAACTAAAAAAGGAAGTGAGAAATGGAAGGGTGATCTAGAGGGATGATAGGTGAGACAGAAGGGGAGCTGTTGGTAAGCACAGCAGGAACTGCATTCCCTGTAAGAGCAAGAATCCAAATGGTGCAGAGGAGCTTAAGTATGTTGGCAGGGTAGGAAGTGACATTGCATGAGGAAAGAATGCGAGCTGGTTATTAGGGGCTGGGAGCAGTGTGGCCGCAAAGGTGAAGAGGTCAGTTTGAAGGCCCACAGCAAAGGAGAGGGGTTGGGCCATAGGTCTGTGGTAGGAGAAAGCAAAGGCTGCAAAGCTAGGGCTAGGAGCAGCATAGTTACAAAGCAGAGAGGCAGGAACAAAGATCTGCACCCGGATAAAGCACAAGCCGTACAGTAGATGTAGGGTTTTGCGTGGTTGAGGAGGGGCCTGCATTAGGATGAAGGTTCACAACATCTGATGTGAGAGCACAAGCTGCAAATTTGGAGGCAGAGGGTGCGCAGCCACAAAGTGAGGGGTTGAGACAAAGGCCTGCAGCACAAGAGAGGGTGGGCTGTAAAGGAAGAATCATGGTGCGTTGAGACTGCAAAGGGGAGGAGATTAGGATGAAGGTCCACATCATCACCTGAAGAGAGAGAGAGAGAGAGAGAGAGAGAGAGAGAGAGAGCACAATCTGGAAAGCTGGAGAGTGGGAGCAGCACAGCAACAGAGGGGAGGGTTGGGATGGGGTTCTGCAGCAGCACCTGAAAAGAACGTGAGAGCTGTAAACAGTTAGAGTCTGTTTATGGCATGGCTGTAAAGTGGAGGGGTTGGGCTGCAGGTCCACAAGAGCACATAAGCTGTTAAGTCAGAAGCTGAGAGTGGTGCAACTGCAAATAGAGGGGTTGGGATGATCAGGGGAGGGGTAGGGATGATGAGTGGAGCAGTTGGGATGATATGAAGCAAATCTGCAATGAGGAAGTCATGCAGTGAAGCGACTGCATTGATTGCCCAGAGTGCTGGACAGGTCCACAGCAGCACCTGTGGAGGTGGTGCGAGCTGGAAAGCTTGAGGCAGGGAGCGGTAGGTGGATGATAAAGGGAGGAGGTGGGGTAATCAGTAGAGAAAGAAGGAGCAAGGATGAACAAGGGAGAGGAGAGAGAACAGGAGGAGAAGAGTGTGGCTGCTGGAGGCAAGGAGAATTTTCCCTTTGTTAGCTGAATGAGTGAAGGGGATGCCATTGTTCAGGAGCACATCACTGTAGCACCGTGGCTGTTCTGCTGGAGAAGGAGTAAATGGACGCTCAAGACCACACGCCAGCAGCAAAGTTAGAGACAGGGTTTAATGCCGGTCACAGTGAGAGGAGAAGCAAGTCTGTGCAGTCTGTGTGGGAGCAGGTGTGCTGCAAAGATTGTAGCAGGAATGAATTACGTAATTTCACAGGTTAATATATTGGGCTGAGAGAAGTGTTCGGGTGTGGTTCTACTCCCAAAATTGGGTCATTACATAACTTCTGTTACTTTTCTGGACTAGCTGCTGCTGTTTTTTGGCTGTTGTTATGGTGCTGATGGTAATGACTGAAAGGCTGTTTGACCAATGTTGCATGAAGTGTGTGTACATGACCTAACAATGTTGGCATGCGAGTAGGTGGGACCTAAAGCGAAGTTAATGCAAAAACACACACAAAAAAATGTCAAGTGCTGACAGCAAAAGCTGAATCATGAACATTTTTGACAGTTTAGAAATCCAAGCCAAGAAACGAGGACGTGCTCTGAACAAAAGAGGATATAGAATTACCCTACTTTAGCCATTTTAGACTGTTTAACAATCCTCTCAAAGACCAATTCTCTTTTACTCTGATAAATGTTTAGCTAATAATAATTAAATAAATAACCAGAAAGAAGTTTGCTCAGCAGCACCTTTTTCAAAAATACTGATTGAATGTTGAAAGCAGCATTCAAAAACTATTACTACTTATGTTCTTTGCTGAAATCTGTTATTTATCTGTATGTGCTCTCATCGCTATTAATAAAAAAAAAAAGAAAAAAAATTGACTGTGCCCCTCTTACTTGAATCTTGTAACCAGTTATATTAAAACATATTAAATACATTTTTAATTCCAGTAACTTGAAAACAGCTCTTCATTTTCCATTTGCTTGAATCAGATGCTTGGTATTCCATCTGATTATGTGTGCTAGGTATGAGAAAAAATATGGAGGCAGCTTTATTGTCATCCCTGATATAAATTAATAACATTCATTCATTATCTGTAACCACTTATCCAATTCAAGGTCGCGGTAGGTCCAGAGCCTACCTGGAATCATTAGGCGCAAGGCGGGAATACACCCTGGAGGGGGCGCCAGTCCCTCACAGGGCAACACAGACACACTCACACATTCACACCTACGGACACTTTTGAGTCACCAATCCACCTGCAACGTGTGTTTTTGGACTGTGGGAGGAAACCGGAGCACCCGGAAGAAACCCACGCAGACACGGGGAGAACACACCAACTCCTCACAGACAGTCACCCGGAGCGGGAATTGAACCCACAACCTCTAGGTCCCTGGAGCTGTGTGACTGCGACACTACCTGCTGCACCACAGTGCCGCCCTAAATTAATAACATACATCTATAAAATAATACCATACACCAGTACCCTCTAACCACTAGACTCAATCTATCAATTCTCCAGGAGAACCTTGATGGCCTTTGGAACACTCAGCACTGCAGACTTTTAAAAGTTAGTTGGCAGCATGACAGTTTCAAACGGGCATATTTTTATTTATAAATCACTCTTGCACTGTATGCCAGCCTTTATATCATGTATGATATCTAAAACATAATGGCAATTATCACACCTGCTGTAGTGACTGAATCACCTGTCAGGTACCTCAAGATTTTACTAAACTGGGAAAAATCTATTTTTAGTTACAGTCCAGCTGGAATTCATTACAGAAACCTTTCAAACTCAGCTTAGCAGTGTCACTCAATCATTTTAAAATTCTTACAACTTAATCACATCCAGACAGCATGTAACTGCTTCTTTTTTTTTTTTAATGCAGTTGGTTCCATTTGGTTGATACTTTTATATATTTTTGTTTTATTTGAGCTTTTTTGTATTATATTTATGATTTATCCAATACATTTTTGTTAACATTTTTATACATTTTTTAAATGTTTCAAACCATTTTTGTTGATTCTGTAGAGTCTGTTTATCATTGTAATTAAAATTATTTACATTTAATTTAAATAAATTTTCTTTTCAACCTATTTGCACTGTCATGTAGACACTTAGCAAGGTTTCGTCTTTCAGGGAAAAAAAGAAAATCAAAATCTACTCTTGCTTACCACCTACTGTTTATTATTATAAGGTCGCTACACACTACCTGAAACACAACAGTGAAGTTGAGCTCTGGTTAACAACAATAACATATTCAGACTAAATATATTAGTATGTACTGTATGTAACCATTACATGCTGAAGAAACAAACAACATGTGCTTAATTTTGAGGAATTTTGAGGTATTTTGAGGGATAATACAACAAACAAAACAGTGAAATGCTGTTTTGTACATTGTGTAAAGTGTGATTAAAAAGATGCATTTTTGTAAGATTTAACTCTTATGATTTACTCAATTGTGTGTTTTGTTCTACAGGAATGATTTTTTGATTCAGTTTTTTTTTTCCTTTTTTTACAATCTGATTTCTGACCATTCTGTTCCAAAACGTGAGTTCATGACAAAGGGCAGGGTGTAACATGAGCTGCTCTGTCCATCTCCTCACTAATCAACACAAAAAAATGTAATGTCCTCTCATACTGATGTTTCAACTTGTTACCATGGCAACAGAGTGACACAGAGATGACTTGAGTGTTCACGCTAAGACTAAGTTGGGCCAAAACGGTGACTGTGATTGTGAACATGAATACTTGGCTGAAAAGATGACTTAATATCATAAGGCAGTGGTGCAAATTATATTGCCTTTAACAAGAAAGGTATCCTTTGACACAAAGTAGCATAATAAGAATAATAAGCATAATAATAGCTGTAATAATAAGGCTCATTGCACTAATGCCACATAAGCAGATTTTTCATTGACTGTATTGAAAGCTATGGCAACTGTGGAGATAAACAAGATTAAGACTTTGCTCTATACGAATACAAGCTGGTGGCCCTCACAGTTTCAATGTATGAACAGATTTTGTTCCCCACGGTGTGATTTTTTCCTGGAACACCTACATACACACATGCACACACACACAGGCTCCATGCTACATAAACATTCCTCTGGCACATTAAGCGGAAAACCCATTGCAAATTCAACAACTGTGAAGTGCCCAGACGTTTTTGTGGACATTTACCAAACTTTCCTCAATTTTCTCCATCAATGAAATCTATAATGGGTATGTGTGATGTAACTAAATGCTGAACTGTAGAGCAAATATTACCTCCGAAACCTAAAACATGATTGATGTGCAATTTTTATTACTTTTAGATTTAGAGAAACTACCGGAATATTGCAAAGTTTTTAGCTCCCTGGATAAATTCCATGTTTCTAAATCTCAAATAAAATGTTTACAAATTGGGAGATATACGTGTAAAGCTCAAATAACATATTAGAGAACAAAAAGTATTTATTATAATATATTATTTTAACTAATATAATTATTTAAAATTATTAAGTAGTAAAATTCAAATGCATTAAATAAAAAAAAAATGCCATACTCAATTTTTCACATTGGGAAAATTAAAACATGCAAACATTCTGTTTAAAAAATACTGTGTGTATAACAAACAAAGGATATGGCATAATATCAGGTATGTTTTATTTATATGGCTGTATAATTAATAATAAGTATTGAAAGAGCATATGGTTATTGTGATTATTATTACAAAATGTTGGCATTTTTAATAAAATGCAATAGATACAAAAATCGGTGATGTGTTAATTCCCTTGAATATTTATTTAACTGACAAATTTACAAAGAAAATGTTTCTTGTTATGAATGTAGAACCCCTCAATGTTGTTCATGATGCCACAATTGTTGAAATGGTCAAGATAGAGTCAGAAGACACTGGATTGTAAGCAGAAAAGATGGTCCATGTTGAGCTGTCTGGGTTTATCCCAAATAACTCTAACCCCGCAATGAGCGGGGTAGAACACACCTTATATAACCAGCTTTGTAAGTCTTGAATGTCTGAATGCGTCTGTGAGCTCCGTATACCGTTAGAAAGCGCAGATCCTACCGTTTCTAAAAATATCGCGGTGCTGTGAAGCCTCTGGGAGTAATCCATTGTGAAAAAACACCTAAAAACCAAGGTGCTCCTTCAAAATTTGTGTGTCATATTCGTCATGAAATGGTGTAATTATACTCGCTATTATCAAAATTAAAGACGCTGCATTGGAAAATGCAGACGGCGTTTACTTTCAGTTTCGTTTTGACTCAAATGACGTCATCTCACGCTGTCTCTGGGCAGAAAACTGAGTCATCAGCAAAAACATATTCCTATTATTGATTTATAGGTTTTCAAGGGTTTTTTTTTGGTTTCACATCAAATAATAATGCATTAGATTAACAAATATAAACTAAAAAGCTTAAATAAATCTTCATTGTGTATTTTTATCTTTAATAGATATATGCATAGGGTTCATAGGGTTATACAGTTTGTGCAGTCTGCTAAATACAGGATACAGTTCATCAAAATTAGAAACACCTAAAGGTAATAGGTAAACAGGAAACTCTGATTTCCAAAAGCTTCATCTAAAATAGTGGACATAAAATGCAGATAAGTGTTGTGATTATCACCTTAAGGACAGGAAGTGAAAGGTCATTTAAATGCAAATGTCTCTACATTTCAATGGAGATGTGGTGTGGATAAACCAGTATGCAATGATGTAAGAGAATGGAAAATGATAAAAGTATACAGAATTAACAGAAATAAAATAAATCCCACACCACCAGTTTTCAAAATCAAACTTGATTACATTATGTAAGTATAAACAAATATATAATATGGTGCATGTAAAAATAATTAAATAAATAAATAAATAAATAAATAAATAAAGGCATGTTTACCACTGTGTTGCATCACATGTCCTTTTAATTTTACTGGCTGATGCCAACATGTTTCTTTATAATCCCATTTGCTAGTATGGACCAAACCCATGAAGGCTGAAACAGTGAGGTGAACTTAGATATATTTTGGGCAGGACTTCAGAGTGGTTACAGAATATGTGTACATTTAATGCAAGAGAATGGGTGAAGAGGGGTGGAGGTAGGAGCAATTTTTTTCTGACACAGCAATGATGTGAGTTTGCACATGTGCATCATACCATAAAAATGGTTGGCTTTTACTCTTTTCTATGTTAACAGTCTGGATTGTCATTTTTTTCTTTGTCACAAGAATACTTATATAAATATATACTTATATAAATATTCATTTATTTGTCAAAAGAATTTTAAACATGTTTTCATCTTACAACTGCACACAGTTTGACTGTCTTTTGGACCATCCAAGATGAGCAGGACTGAGATTTCTCCGGATTACCTAAAATGCAAATGTGACAGATCTAAAGACTTTGCGGTCTTGCAAAGAGAAATGTTCTTTTGAACTATTTGAGAATCCTCTCCTGAAGCTTAGAACAAAGTTATGAGCCCCACCCCTCTTTACTCACAAAGACTGAGCCTTTGTTGGTGCATCTTTATTCTTTTAAAAAAAATTATAATGGAATGTTTCAGAACTCTGTAATTTGAATATTCAGTACATTTTTTCTTTTCTTTTCTCCCAGTCCCTTCTTGCAGCATGTTACATGCTTTAGTTTCTGTATTTGTTTATATTTACCAAATAAAATGAAAATCAATTTGACCAGAGAAAACAATGCAGACCTTTTCTTTGTTCATTTATTAGCTGAATAGAAGCTGAAAAGAATGAACCATGCATATATTCTTTCTTTACTTTACTTGTACTTTACTGTACAAGAAAATTCTAAAATTTTCTGAAATGGGGTTTGTATAATTGTTGTCTATAAAATTTAATTTATTTTGTTAAGCCCCTCGGCTGGGAGCCATTAAATAATATGTAGTGTCTTTACCTGTCCAATTTCAGCTTGGACAAGGGACATTACATATAATATAGCAGAATTAGCTGGAATTAAACATTATTAATTAATTATTGTACTTATTGATCTGCTGAAGTGTTCTTGGTTCCTAAATTGCAGCTAACCCCAGCAAAGCATTCAGGATCAATCTCCTGAGCTATGAAAAAAAATGAACCATGTGACGGTACATGTCCCTGGAGAGGAGTGTAGATGATTCGAGCCGAGGACTTCAAGACGCCCGGCTTTTGGGAGCTTCTCATAGACGTGGGTCCTGTTACATTGCAGCAATGGCTGTCTGCCATTCCTCTCCCTTCCCTGGGTTTTGCTCAGAGACACAGCCTCAGCAGGTGATAATTCTGAGGGTGTATGTGGCCTTCTCCATCACTGGATCTGCTTACTTGGGTGAGCCAAGGGCATGTCTCCCTGCGCGACAGGATGGGTCCTGAGGCTCTTGTTTGACCGCTTTCAGGGTTCTGAGGTCTTTTTCATGCTCTGGGCATGGCGTCAAGCTTTGTTAGATTAAACTTCAAATTTCTTCTAATGCCTTCTAATTTTGCTAATAGAAATAAAATAAAATTTCTGTGGCTTTTAGCTGGACTCCCTTCGGCCCTTAGGTGAATCTCCATTCTCCCTTTCACTACTTTACCACCCCCATCTTTTCTTCTCTTTTTCTCTATATGTCAAGAGCTAAAACTGACTAAAAACTGGTTATTTTATTCATGACTAATTCCTTGGACTCTTAAGACAGATTGAGACAGACTTTGAGTTCATGACTCTTTTTCTTGCAAATGACTGCATGATTAACTTGACTTCATGACTGACTGCAACTGACTTTTGTCTGCCAAAGTCTCTGAAAGTTTCAGTGCCACTAGTTTAAGTCCTCAGGACCCATGCCTCGAAGGCCTGATTAGTCCTCAGGGAGTAAAGAGGTAAATTTTTTCCCTGATTCTAATTCTGATTGGATGTCCTTTTAGACTAGAACCCCCTAAGTAGTGACATCACATATAAATTATGACATTTGACAAGACAGAGACTTTTTTGAGAATTTTTGTTGAATGAGTATCCAAGATTTCTGAATCATGCTTTTGCAATTATTATCAAACAATATTCCTAATGCAATAGGGATTTTTCATGTCTCTCACATGAGCATATTGTTTCAGGATAGCCTAGAGTGAGTTGATTACATTTGAGAGAGTTTAGTTAGAATGCTATATAAAAGATTGTATGTTAGCACAAAGTAATATCATTCAGACAAAACCATGTTTTACATACTTCTTAACCAAATAACACAAATATGGTATGTGAAGATCTTGGTGATTTCTGAGTGACAGGTCATACAAAGAGGTCATTTTAAACACATGGTTATAATTCCATTTTTGATCTAACTGGAATTAAATTTTACAACATTGAAACTTGTGAAACAGAGATCAAATTAACTAATCTGTGGGAATTAAGGAAAGTTTGATTCTGTAGTTTTAAGAATCTTTGAATGTGTGAAAAGAAATAGGGAATTAAGGTTGAGACATTAAGTGAGTCTCTGTGTCGCCTCCATTCCACTGGGGAAACAGATCCCATTGTAAATAAGCATAAAATGTTATTTTACAATTCCTGATACAGACTTCCATGCAACAAGGTAGTGGTTGAAACTGAGGCTGTGCACACTGGAAGTCTTATCTGAGACACAGCCTCAGCAGGTGATAATTCTGAGGGTGTATGTGGCCTTCTCCATCACTGGATCTGCTTACTTGGGTGAGCCAAGGGCATGTCTCCCTGCGCGACAGGATGGGTCCTGAGGCTCTTGTTTGACCGCTTTCAGGGTTCTGAGGTCTTTTTCATGCTCTGGGCATGGCGTCAAGCTTTGTTAGATTAAACTTCAAATTTCTTCTAATGCCTTCTAATTTTGCTAATAGAAATAAAATAAAATTTCTGTGGCTTTTAGCTGGACTCCCTTCGGCCCTTAGGTGAATCTCCATTCTCCCTTTCACTACTTTACCACCCCCATCTTTTCTTCTCTTTTTCTCTATATGTCAAGAGCTAAAACTGACTAAAAACTGGTTATTTTATTCATGACTAATTCCTTGGACTCTTAAGACAGATTGAGACAGACTTTGAGTTCATGACTCTTTTTCTTGCAAATGACTGCATGATTAACTTGACTTCATGACTGACTGCAACTGACTTTTGTCTGCCAAAGTCTCTGAAAGTTTCAGTGCCACTAGTTTAAGTCCTCAGGACCCATGCCTCGAAGGCCTGATTAGTCCTCAGGGAGTAAAGAGGTAAATTTTTTCCCTGATTCTAATTCTGATTGGATGTCCTTTTAGACTAGAACCCCCTAAGTAGTGACATCACATATAAATTATGACATTTGACAAGACAGAGACTTTTTTGAGAATTTTTGTTGAATGAGTATCCAAGATTTCTGAATCATGCTTTTGCAATTATTATCAAACAATATTCCTAATGCAATAGGGATTTTTCATGTCTCTCACATGAGCATATTGTTTCAGGATAGCCTAGAGTGAGTTGATTACATTTGAGAGAGTTTAGTTAGAATGCTATATAAAAGATTGTATGTTAGCACAAAGTAATATCATTCAGACAAAACCATGTTTTACATACTTCTTAACCAAATAACACAAATATGGTATGTGAAGATCTTGGTGATTTCTGAGTGACAGGTCATACAAAGAGGTCATTTTAAACACATGGTTATAATTCCATTTTTGATCTAACTGGAATTAAATTTTACAACATTGAAACTTGTGAAACAGAGATCAAATTAACTAATCTGTGGGAATTAAGGAAAGTTTGATTCTGTAGTTTTAAGAATCTTTGAATGTGTGAAAAGAAATAGGGAATTAAGGTTGAGACATTAAGTGAGTCTCTGTGTCGCCTCCATTCCACTGGGGAAACAGATCCCATTGTAAATAAGCATAAAATGTTATTTTACAATTCCTGATACAGACTTCCATGCAACAAGGTAGTGGTTGAAACTGAGGCTGTGCACACTGGAAGTCTTATCTGAAATTCCAATCTGGGCTTGGGGGAAGTGGAGATGTCTCTGAAAGTGATCAGTCTACATTCTAATATTAAAGTCCCAAAAGTCCCAAATTTCAAGCAGATTAATGTCATTACACTACAATGCATCACTAATTGTAGTTGTCACTGCCAATTGTACATATCAACAGCATTGCCATCATGCTCACATTGCCTGCCATAATGTTCTAATTAATGACACATTTGTGTTGACATAACTATGCTGAGTTACATATATGCCTGCAAAAGTAATTATTGAGCTTCACCTCCTTATATCAATTATTATAGCTATTATTAATTAGTGACACTTTTCAGTGAGATACACTGCCTATTATAATGCTTCAGTAATGTTCATATGCTAAATCAACATGTTTACAGATATGGGCAGAAGTCTGAGATTACATCTTCAATTATTTAACTTACAATTAAAACTATCATTAAGATTTTCTGTTGTCAACTTCAAAATACACACACACACACACACAGACACTAAGTAACACTGAAATCAAGTAGCCTACTAAACACTAACCCAGGGGTGTCCAAACACCCCTATCAATCTATACAAACACTCTATCTATCTATATACACATTGCTAGTTTAAGTCAAACATAAATGAATAAATAAATAAATAAATAAATAAATAAATAAATAAATAGCTGGTGTTATCTACTGATCTGAATTTAACAAAACAATATAAACAACACAATCACAATTCTTGATGAAAATACTACATTGTTTAATATATTCAAAACTGATTGTAAAACTCAGTATGATTTTAGATTATACATTTTCAGATTGCAGGTAAGCTGAGGAAAGGGAAAGGATTTCTGCTCTTTCTCAGTTTATTGCACCGTTGATGTTTTGCATGCCATTTTTTTAATGGAAGAAAAGAAAATACTAAACCTCCTGAAGCGATGTTAGAAAGGAAATTTCTCTTGTTATTGCTGTTTCTAAAAACTGCTTTAGTATTGCTGTATTTTTTTGCTCTCTCGGGCAGGCGGGCAGTATGATAACCTCCATCTCTATCATAGTTATCAGATTTACATCAGTATGGCTTTGATTATTCTTTTTCAAAGAAACTCTCTTTGTAATTTTAATGACTCAGATTAAAATATCATTTATTAGAAGTTGCATCTTGAAACACTTGCATAAACTTACAGTTGCACACACAACTATCTGTGATTGGTTAACTCTCTTGATCCTATATTTAATTGAAAACAATTTCCACCGAGTAGCTTGATTGTATTTTGTAAATATAAGCATATTGAATGTTGCATTTTTATTATTTGATCTTGGCGGCCTGGTGGCGCAACAGGTAGTGCCACAGTCACACAGCTCCAGGGACATGGATGTTGTGGGTTCAAGACCCACTCCAGGTGACTGTCTGTGAGGAGTTCGATGTGTTCTTTCCTCCAGGTGCTCCGGTTTCCTCCCATGGTCCAAAAACACATTGGTAGGTGGATTGGTGACTCAAAAGTGTCCACAAATGCGAGTGTGTGTGTTGCCCTGTGAAGGACTGACACCCCCTCCAGGGTTTGTTCCTGTCTTGCACCCAGTGATTCCGTGTAGGACCCACCACAACCCACAGGATTCCACAGGATTAAAACAGCTCCCAAAATGTGGCAGTTTAAGCTGGCCACTAGTTGGAAATTGCATATGAAAGTCTAGGACCTTTTAATTGTAATTGCAAATAGTGAGTGTTGTGTGGATGCCATGAGCAGTGACCCCTGACTTGCAGTCATGCTGTTCTCCCTCTAGTCCTTGTACTGCCAGACAGTTTGCAAGATGACAAGAATCACGTAGCTCACCCACCTCCTACAGCTCTTGCCTTACACTTGGGGATAGTGACTGTGAAAAATGTTTTTGTTATCCAGCGACAACAACCATCTCCAGTGAAAATCAAGTATTTTTTCATGTTATGACCATGTCATGTTTATGCATGCCTGAAGATGTTTCATGAGCTAAATGAGTGGTAGTGTGCTTTAAATCCATCAATGGATGGATTTAAAATTTAATTGCAAATTTTGAGAAGGGGGTTGAGGTCCGGAAGGAAAACCCCCAAAAATCTTGCAAAAATATTCATTCATTCATTATCTGTAATGGCTTATCCAGTCCAGGGTCATGGTGGATCCGGAGCCAACTCAGAATCATGAGGTGCAAGGCAAGAACACACCCTGGAGGGGGTGCCAGTCCTTCACAGAGCAACACAGCCACACACACATACACCTAAAGACACTTTTGATTCGCCAATCCACCTAGTAAAGTGTTTTTGGACTGTGGGAGAAAACTGGAGCACCCGGAGGAAACCCACGTGGACAGGGGAGAACACACCAAACTCCTCATTGACAGTCACCCAGAGTGGGACTTGAACCAACAATCTGCAAGTCCCTGGAGCAGTGTGATTGCGACACTACCTGCTGCAACACCATGCCGCTCTTCTTGCAAAAATATATCCAAGTTATATTTAAGCTAGGACAAAATGCAACAGTTAGAATATGGTTAAACCAAAACCAGGATGGACAATAGTTTTACAAATAAAAGTATTTCAAGCCATTGGTAGTGAGAATGTGTAAGAGAGAAAATGAGAGAAGGGTGTTTTCATTATTTTGATAGTACAGACCATGAAATGAAATGGTAAGGTGGACTATAAATAAATTAAAAAAAAAATAAGAAATGAATATGTGTTATCATGTTTTCAGAAAAATGGGGGTCTGGAAATTTAATTTCACTATGGGTTTGTGTTGACAATGTATTGTTGGGGCAGTTTGCCATTAAAACAATGTACAACATTTATCAATGTGAATGAGTTACACCTCAGTGTGTGTCACGCCCATAGGGTGAGAGAACAGTGATGCTTGTTTGATTCAAAATTATGAAATGCTTTAGAACATAAGTTAAATAATTCCATAGATATTTACAGATTTTAAGGCTTTAAACACCGAAACCTGTTATTGTTAAAAATAAACTTTCGATTGCTGTGGTGATCAGCTCACTAGTGTCTTCACACTGCTCACGTAGAACTCAACGTAGCCATAGGTCAGTGTTACTTAGTGTCTGTGTGTGTGTGTGTGTGTGTGTGTGTGTGTGTATATATCCACCTTCAGTTAAATCTGATATCATAGTTAAATTAGTCTTTAAGTTTAGGTCCATATAGGATTACTATGATGTGTTAGAAAGCTAATCCTAACTGATTTATGAACGTCTCTTCACCTTTCTCTAACTTATCAGAAACTATAGGCTATATTTCATACTGACTACTGTACAGGTTTACACTCTACAATCAACAACAAGAATATGCCTGTAACTGACATAATTCATTCATTCATTATCTGCAACCGCTTATCGAGTTCAGGGTTGTGATGGGTCCAGAGCCCACCTGGAATCATTGGGCGCAGGGCAGGAATACATCCTGGAGGGGGCACCAGTCCTTCACAGGGCAACTAACATAATATAGTCTAAATATACATACAAGGCAAGTAACATAAGATTTTCACACTAATCCTGAAATATACACAGGTCAATGTGCTTTAGAAATATTGTAAATCAATGCATTTATTGAAGACTAGTGACCAAAAATGCACAATTTCCCTGACTCTATGCTTTTAAATTGACCACCTAGAGCTTCCTGGAACTATTTGGAGCCTGCTTGAGTCATATGACCACCAAGCATTTTGGACTAGCTCATGATCATGTGACAATGCAATATATTTCAGGAACTGGAAACTCAGACAAAGCATGAAACATTTTTATTACAAATATCTTTCTGAAAAAATAATCCAGTATAAATGGGGCTTATGACAAGGACCCTATAAGAATTCAAATAATCAAAAAGTGTGTTAAAGCTGATATTAAGCTATAACAGAATACATTTATTTGTGCATTTTCCCCCTTTTTTCCCTCCATACAGGGAAACATATTTATGTCTGTGTGATTAACCATATGACACAGTTATGAAAGGGAATAAAGCTGGAGAATTGCTATATACAGGCTACTAAAAGAAAGTCAGCTCATAGTCATACATGTCTTTACAAAGACATCAAGCTTATTTGTCTTCACTCCAGTGCTTATTAAAATTTCACATCTTTTTCTCCAATGTGCAATTATTCTTACGTGAGGAAAAGTAAAACATGAGGAGTGAGCACACATTTCATACAAAAGGTAATAATTCAGCAAGCCAGCGTATAAATATTCACACTTTGAAAAGAACATGTTTGCTTTCTTTCTGTATGCAAGCTTTAAGCAAACCCATTAGCTGTTGTAGAGAAAAGAGGGGACATAACACATTGATTCCAACTATACAGGTCTATTACAAGGAGTATAACCTCCAGAAATGTTCTAATGGCTCCTTAACTCTTCTTTTTTGCAGCTTGTACTTATTTACCTTTTAACTTAGGATATAGCCAAGGCCATGTGTGAGGAAGTAATCAATAATAACACTCTGGTTCTTTATTGGACCTTTTAAAGCAATAATGTAGCCTCTTCAGTAAAGTAGAGGTTAAGTCAGTCTGCTCTTTATTGCTCTCATGTAAAACAAGGCAGGTGGTAGTGGTATTTAGATCAGCATTATTTGATATCTAGAGTAGAGTTGTTTTCTATTATTTCTACAACCTTGTAGCATTAGTCTGGAAATATATATATATGGTTATACACCCATATATATAGTCATAGCATTTCAACCGTAGAACACAATTTCTTTTTTGCCTTTTTGCAAAATTTACTTTCCGTTTTATCTGCTCTACCTACCATATAGTTTGACTTAGTAGTTTTAAAATTACAGAGTGTAGTCCCTCTGTTGGATACTTCTTTTAGCCCCCTATACCCTGTCCTTCAATTCTCAGGACTCAGGTAGTCCTATAATGTTTGGTCCATTGATACCGGAGCAGTACACTTTAACACAACGCGGTCACAATGGTGTCACTGCTGTAAAGTGAACCATACACCAAACAAATAAAATTTCTGTGAGGGTCCTGACCATTGAAGAGTGTTTATGCAGGGCAACATGTGGACTACATTGTGTAATTGTAGAAAAACACACACAAAAAAATTAAAAATATCAAATAAGAAATATCAAACACCATGCATGCCTTGGCTCGGCATTGGTTAGTTCACAAGTTCAACAGGACGAATTGAAACTGCATTTACACGCGTATTATATTTCACAGAGAGAGGAGGACTGCTGAATTTGTCTTATTTTACATGAGTGTGTCTTTGTAGTGGGGAGACATTTTGTGGTGTTAGTGCATTTATAAAACTCAATGTAGCTACACACAACCACATTAAACTTCACATGTTTTATTTTAACCTGTTACATTGAATAAATAACTAATTGAAATACTTAAAATCAACAAAATGCACTTAATCTTCTTTGTTCTTTGGTGGTAGATCATTTAGCTTTTGTGTTTTAAATAAAATGAACAAGAAAAACACTGATGCCGGTGTTATATATTATGAACAAATCTTTGTGCTCCTTTTTCATTTCTGCATTTATTAGTCACGCCCTCCATTTTTTCTGTACAACACAATCACATTATAAAACCCACATGTAAACGAAGACATTGATATGAAGCACCAAAGCTTCTCAAGACCTTAGGGTATTTAATTTCACTGCTTTTTAAATTCCAGAAACACCTTTGTTACAATCGCTAATGGCAGTTCGGTAAAACTAGATTTTCTTTGCTCTTGTAATAACATTGTTTTTCAATATATGTGAACAAATATTGGAACAAAGTTAACAAATATGACAGTAAAATATTCTGAGAGCTTAGCAGTCTACACAGTGATTTCATATCTAACATGTTACAATCATCACAAGCAAACTCCCCAAAAATATCTATATATTACAGTATATTAGTTTTCATGAACTTCAATCATTTTTGTAGTTACAAATATACTTAAAATATTAAAAATATAACCTTATTTTGCACATTTATATTTATTTTTTTTTTTAAATATTTGGGTCTTTGGCTCTTAGGGCATACAATATTACTTATCTTGAAAATATCATTTTGTATAACAGAATATTGATCTTCTTATGGATCTAAGACCTGGCAATATGATGATATTAACCTTGATGATAATTTAATACATATTAGAAGATAATACTGTATATGATGTAACAAAATATAAGCATAAGCGGTTTCAAATGGTCAGAATTTTCTATCATTTTTTTTTTCCTATTATCTGCATGACCTAGATAAGAAATCATTGCACTGTAGAATATGAGTGAATAACTATGAAAAGTATTGTGCAAATGAGACATGACCACTTTTTATTATGCACTGGACAACTTTTAATAATGCTGTTCAAGAAGAGCTCCCTCCAGGGTGTGTTTCCACCTTGCCCACCGTGACCCTGGACTGGATGAGCAGTTACAGGCAATGAATGAATGAATGAATGGATGTTTGAGCTGAGAAAGAAATGTCGTTCATGTTTCATTTCTTTAAATATGGTTACTTGCACCTTTTTAGAGGGACACAGGTGTATCTTGCTGTCAGACTGGATTGCTGGAGAGTACAATTTATGTCAGCTGTACATAGAAAACATGCACAGACACTGTGTCTCTATCCCTGATAAGGAATTGTACAGGATTAACCTGAACAATTTCTTTATGATCCTCTTGTAAGCTACTGTATTTCAGACAAGTTGGGTGATATTACATCACAGAGGCAGCTAGAACATGTACATAATTTAATTAAACCTGGTAAATCTATCAATTAGGACAGACATACAAGACAGTGAACAACACCGTTATTATTAGTGAACATTAATGCATCAACTCCAAAGCTTTGCCAGCTTCATGGCCCGCAGGGCCTCCCTGCACTTCATTGCAGTGGAGATTGTTATTCACAGCAGCTAATGCTATATTCAGCTAAAAGTCAATAACTTCACAGTCCATTGCTTTCTTTACTTGTATATTATAATGATCCATTCCTCTTTTAAAAATTCCAAATGGACTCCTGCATAAGGGTTGAAAATTGTCTGAATATGAATATTTTTAATGAATATGAATTCTTTTAAAGGGAGAAAAAGAAAAAAGAGCACATCTATAAATGTCTAGAGTAGGTCTTCTAAATATGCTGACCTTTTTGGTTAAGTAATGCTTTCTATAACAGTCCCTTAGGTTCTTGGTATTAACCAGATATGTGTGTGGGACAAATGCCAAAGTACTGGTAATTCACATTTCACACTTAATTTATTTTGGAAAAAGTTATAGTTAACTCCAAAGCAGTCTAGAAAAATTATGGTAGAGCTTCCATAGTACTGAAAATTATTAAACCACAAGGAAGGTTTACATAATATATAACTATCTCTATAATGGAATCTCAATCTGGGTGGGTTGTAAGAGAAACCGCTGATGATGATTATTTTTTTTTATTTTTCTCACCATTTCTATGGACATGTCTTTGCGGGCAGCCATGGCCTAATGGCTAGAGAAGAGGGCTTAGGACTGATAGGCTGTAGGTTCAATTCCCACGCCTGGCAGGAAAATGGGGGCGGTGGGAGTGAAGGAGCAGCACTGTCCCCCTCCCTCAAACCATGGCTGAGGTGCCCTTGAGCAAGGCACCACACCCACAACTGCTCCCCAGGTGATGGGAATGTGTGTGTTCAGTGCCACAGATTTAAGGTTAAATGCAGAAGACATATTTTGTTGTACAATAACAAATAATCACACATTTCATTTTTCTTTTCATTTCCTATTGTGTACTGTCATGTTCTACCCTATTCATTTTTGGTGCTCTGAAGGATTTACAATTTATTTTCCTGCTCAAATCTGATAATTAGAGATTTTTTAGTATTGACTCTCTTTGTGCTCCATATATTTTGGGTTGGATTCCCAGAAAGGGATTAAGTCTCCTATTGTACTATATCCTCCTTTCAATGGAAAATCCCAATAAAAAAATCTCGTCGAGAACTAGGCTTAACTCTTGTCTGGGAAAACAACCCATTAAATTTTAAACTACTTTTCCTTCTATCAGTTTATTATCTATAAACATAAAAGTAATTTCAGTTTAGTTCAGTTAGATTGTCTCATTATTTATTACCACATTAATATCTAGTACCTTATTTGGCATTTTGGTGCAAATTAATTTAATTCTGGGGACCCCCCCCCCCCTTGCCCAATGCCTACACATTGGTCAGTATCTGGCTACACCCCTGGTACAGGAAAATTACATAGAATAGATCACGGCTGTAATTTCTGCTGTACACAAGTTTTTATTATTATTATTATTATTATTTTCACGTAGAATTAGGGGGACTGTAAAAGAAAATGTTATCTTGTGTTGTATTGGATTACTGACAAGGAGTGCTTCTGCAAATTTGCTGACATTTATGTCACATATTAATCATTAACAGGTTAAAACAAGGGGCTGCAAAATTCACTTGTTTCAGTAAACATTTCTTTAACCCTTGGGCCAGCAATTAATCAGGTAATTTGCCCTTGATCTCCCCGCTGGTTAATATGGTCTGTTGAGACCCCTGTGGCAAGTGATGCTTAGCACTATTTTCTCATTACAAAGTGAGGGTGAAACCATTATTGGTCTACTTTGAGCATTTAGCCTCTGGCTTTTGGATATGTTAGTGATAGACTTTGTCGATGGGTCTTGAATTGTTTATAAAGTACTTTAAAGTGACTTGCCTACACCTATATTGGCTAGACAGGGATGTTTGAACATGTGTATGTATTTTAAAGGGCAATTGCTACTGACATGAACCGTGCCCTGTCATTACTCACATATATGGCGAAGCAGGCTGTTTGATAACCTATCAATTTTAAGGTCAGGTTGCAGCATTTAGCTGAGGACATCTGTCTTTTTCTAAGGTGTTGTAATGTAATAAGAGGAAATGGTAGAGACATTTTGGTTTTGCTGCTACCAATCCCTGTTGAATTCATGTGCACCTGGATAGAGTAGGGCAGAACTGGGGCATAGCGCATTTTGAGCAAGATTCATGATTTTTTTTATACAAGCAATCTACACAACCCTGCTTCAAATGAAGAATGCAAATGTTTCTGGCTTTCATGGTTTGTTACCTATCCAGCTGAAAGGTGAGTGATCATTTACCTCATAACTAACTTCATATGCAAGGTTACTTGAATAAAATATTGTACTGGGTAAGTCATCATAGGCAAATAATTCAAGGTTGGGAAATTAATGCAAAAGGAAAATGATTCAGTACAATTCTACAGTGTGCAAACCTGATGAGCTTTCCAGTGTTCATTTTAGATAATAGATAAGATAAGGCTTTATTGATCACAGTACTATACACTATAGTGCATGAGACAGGGTTACAGAGGTCTGAACCTTTAATTTTACATATATATATATATACATATATATATATATATATATATATATATATATATATATATATATATATATATATTAATTCATTCATTGATTCATTGTCTGTAACTGCTTTTCCAGTTCTGGGTCTGGAGCCCACCCAGAGTCATTGAGCACAAGGCGGGAACACACAACCCCAGAGCTGTGAGACAGCGACACTACCTGTTACACCACTGTGTCACCCCTATATATATAAAAAAATTACGATATAATTAAAACCCATGTGGCAATGAATTTTAGGCCCAAATGTGACACATCTGCAGTTTTCTCATTCCTTGAATTAGGGCAGTGATATTGAGTTTGGTTGCCTCAGTTCAGGCACAGGTCCACCTTATATGGGCCATATGTCATGTGTGTTGTGGAACAAATCACACAACACGTGCAACCCAAGTCAAACCTGACTCATGACCGTTCGTCCACATCAGCCCCCCATAACAATTTCCAGTGCTGTAACTGAGCTTTAACTGCCAAAAGCAGCACAGATTAGGCATAAATGTGTGCTATCAAAATATGTGATTTGTTCATACTCTTGAACCATTATTTAACTAAAATACTACAAAGAAAATATTTCCAACTTGATTGTTTTGTGTATTCTATAAACAACTTTTGAATTGGTTGCCAACAACACCCTCAGACATCCTTACAAGTCTGTAACGGCTTATCCAGTTTTGGGTTGCGGGAATACACCCTGGAAGGGGGCGCCAGTCCTTCACTGACACTTTTGAGTCACCTATCCACCTACCAACGTGTGTTTTTGGATTGTGGGAGGAAACCAGAGCACCCGGAGGATAGTGGAAAGTTAAACATGGAATCAATGTGATATGAAAACGATAATGATCTGTTAAAACCAAATAAAAAGTGTCTTCACTCTGAAATAAAAAACAACACATTCTCCTCACTTTCCGTATTTGTTATTTTTTGTCTTCTTTTGTCCTACAGCAGTCTTACTTTTTTTCTTTGTTTAACTGGAATTCTGTGAAGCTGCTTTGTGACAACATCAGTTGTGAAAAGCGCTATATAAATAAATTTGATTTGATTTGATTTGTAGGATGCATACCACAATATATAGTTCAAAAAGAAAATATAGTGCACCATTATGTGCATTCATTAGTATAGTATGTGATATAATTTAATGTGTTATATGATGCTTCATTTTGAAGTGGATATGCACTGCAGATGTATTATTATTGTATTTCAGCATAGTTATTACACTGTGTGCAGCTGGCTGTCGAGCTGGTTTAAACTCTTATGAAGTAGCATGTTACTTCCCAGAAAAGCTACCATCTACAGTAACTGCACTCCAAAGCCTAGACTGTGGCGGAGGTAGGACATGTTCTCTGTAGGAATGTGCAATGGAGACTCCTTCTTAGTAACCTAGGTCAAACAAAAATAACAGTTTAAGGAGGCTGGATTGTGGCATCACCGGAAAGTTATCTGCCTCAAAGCACTAACATGACTGTGAGTTAAAATAGACTGTATTTGCTTATTAATATTATCCTGCTATATAAGACTATTTAAAAAAAAATTATTTAAACTCATACTTCAACCCTAAACACTCAGACATACTTTAAACATTTACATTTCAACAGGGTTTTAAAATAAAATAAAATATATGCTTTCTATGGTACTGTAATATGCCAATAAGCTTATTTATTAAATATGGTATAGAGACAAATCTTTGAATGAATCATTATTTTAAACACTGCCTTGAATTAACTGAAGCTCCATTTTTATACTTGTTTATTTTCTCCAACACGCCACACATGCGCAGAGAATTGTGGGTATCCAAGTTCCATGAAGGATATGTCACATAATCGAAATCACTCCGAATGTAGGCTGCATTTCTAGGCTGTATGGGATCATTCACATTAGAACAGCCTTCTATGATGTAGCAGCTGCGAATTGCAGCCAAGCCTGGCCACAGCCTAGGATTTGGAACGCAGCTAGTTCTTCCTGAATTCTGTTATTGTTACTTTTTTCTTCTTCTTCCGACTATTCCTATACAGCTGTAGTGGATGGGTAGTCAGTGAGTCTAGGACAGAGGTATATTTGCCACTATGTTACACCACTTTTACTTTTAAATACACATTTTTATCATTTGGTAACTGAGGAAGCAAACTGTTGATTTTTTGCAAGTGGGGGTTCGTACGGTACATAAGGCGTCAGTTGTTCAGCAGTCTGTGATCACCTTTTTCTGATTCTTCTTTTCATGATGCGCAATAGGAAACAGATCTGAAAGCAGATAGGAAACAGATTTGTTAAGAACAAACACTGTGTCCACTGTGTGCAGAATAAAGCCTAGCATATTATTGCTGACATTACCATGACTTCCTGGAAAAAGGGGTTGTCGTAATCTAAAATTTTAATATACACCTTGACATACAAGTCCAGAAGTGTACCAGAATTCTGTCAAAGAGTCTGAGCTGTTTCAGATTAAAAATTACTGTGACTGATTCGACAGTTATTAAATAGCAGTACAGAGCATGTACTGTTTACAGACCAACTGAGGAACAAGCACTGAGAGATTGAAAGTTGTGCCTAGACTTGGAAACAATTGCCAGACTATGGTTTTTGACTGAGGGAATGGTGGGTAATGAATTCCTCACCATTTGGACTTAGTTAATATGAGAATACACATGGAGAAACAATTAGATTTGGTAATCTTGTCTTTCTGAAACAGGTCACAATTCGCACCACAGCTGGTAAACTGAGCATATCAGTAGACTAGGTTTTCAATCTCATTCAGTCATCAACATTTCAAGTCATGCGCACAAGATGTAATGCGTTTTGATGATGTAAGGAAATTAAATTTCTGAAACCTACTGAAAACACGAGTAGTTGACATATGTTGAGAAAAAAAAAAGTTGGGCTTCAATAGTTTAAACTGGCCGTAATGGAAATAAGATTCGTTCCTTGTGCCAGAACCTTGATAAACCATTTTTATTTATTTATTTATTTAATTAATGTATGATTCCATTGGTGCAGAATGGCATAGATAAGGATAACATTATTTCAGTAATGGACAATGACTATATTCCCAGTTCATATTAATTAAATTCATTTCTTCATTTTGTGAGCTCCTTCTTTTCTTCTAACCTCTGAATAAATGTCAAGAACAGACATTTCCTTGCATTAAGCCCTGCACATAGGCTATTCACACATTCATCACCTCAGTACAATGACTTATGTTGGCTATTGCGCCTTTTGTAGATATCAGCATGGATAATCACTTTCATCTTTGTCAAAGAAAG
The DNA here is from genome assembly GCF_029633855.1 of Hoplias malabaricus. Taxonomy (NCBI): domain Eukaryota; kingdom Metazoa; phylum Chordata; class Actinopteri; order Characiformes; family Erythrinidae; genus Hoplias; species Hoplias malabaricus. The sequence continues at coordinate 29,279,418 of NC_089814.1, forward strand.
AATCATGTCTGTTTTTGCTTGTCTGAGATGAGATCTGACTCAAAGAACTCAGCAGCACTCCTGACTAGGACTGATGTATGTGTTTCAGTCTTCAGTCCTTCATGAGGTGGCAGATTGTGATGGTCTTCCAAATTACTCCCATGCCCATGTAGCTATATCTATCATTTGAACTTGTCCATTTGTCTTGCATTTCCTGAGGTACAGAAGACCACACACATTCAGCAGTGTTGTTTCCGATCTTGACCTAATTGAACTGAGATTTCTGCAGTTTTCAGAAATTCCATTTGTCAGTTAAATAAAAATGGAAGAGTATGAACAAACCACAGGGCCTTGATTTATAGCTTTTAACAGAATATTACACTTTGTTGGAATAAATAAATACATGTTAACATTAACAATGTGTGTAAAGGCTTGTACTCAAAAGTTTCAATCCACCTTAGCAGGTTCTCATTACTATCAAAGCAGCAAATGTAATTCCTCCTCTATATACTTAAAGAAAAATAATAATAATCCCTACATCTATTCCATGAGTCCTCCAGAGGAAGGACTCAGCCGTGGTTTCTGTTGGAATAGAAGCATGAGCAGCTCAATGCTTGAGGGAGTTCATGTTTCAGCCTATACCTGTGGAGAAGATTAGGAGGCTGAATGAACATGATTAATGAGTGTGCCACTGATTGCTTATCTAGTGTCCAGTCCACTTGGTTACCACTATTCTTCAGTTCACTACTAAAGCCCAGCCAGAAAATGTATCCAATTACAGTTACACCTCTGTAATACAATCCAGGACTTTTTTCTGTTCACTCTAATTGATTGCCTTTCAATAAATGTTGAGATCACAATTCTTCTTATGTCCACGACTTTAAGAGCTACAGAGCCTGTGGTTTATGATGGTGTATTTTTTTTTTCTTTTCCCCAATATGATCCCTAGATACTAACTGATGAACATCAGATGATATCAGGGGAGAATTTGATACTAATCACATAACAACTTTTTTATTATGGTTATATATATATATATATATATATATATATATATATATATATATATATATATATATATATATATAATAAAATATGTTATTAATTAAGCACAAGATATTAGTGTATCTGTTGGCCAAGCAATAATATCTGATGTTCACACAACAGTATCTGTTACTTGATAATATTTAGTGTGCACACAATAATGAACTAACATCAGCGTATCTAATATACACAAGATTTTTATATAAGGGAATTCACTTTTATCACATTGTACATAACATATGTTCTTCTGTGACAGAAAAGTCATTGAGAATTTCAGCAAAGGTGGGAAAACAAATTCTAAAATTGTTTCCTTTTCTTAGAGAGTCACAGCTGAGAACTACAAATATAAAAGCCAAAGTGACCTTTCAGGTCTTGAATGAAAGTATCAAATTATAGTGCCCAAGAGTTGTCAGCACTCGCCAAAAGAATGAGATAAAAAGGCTAAGAAAATGCTTGTGTTTCAGTTGAATCTCATTCTCATACTACAGGAGAAATTCAAATGCATTGCTCAAAAAAAATTTTTTCATGGATTATTTATTTATTGCTTGTGTTAGAGTTCTCCTTGTTCTGTGTTTTGGTTTTGTTTATTTTTCCTCATGTCACCTTTAGTCACGCCCCAAACCTCACATTTGATCCAACCTATGTTGCCTACTTAAGGTCTGCCTTTATTTCACAGTGTTGTGGTTCATTGTTGTAGTTTTGTCTCAGCTGTGTACTGTTGGTTTCCTGTTTCACTTACGTGAAACTACTCATCTCCTAATCTAAGTGTTTGCCTCCGCCTTTCTTATCTCAGGTCTCAGCGTAACACTTGTCTGCTCCATCATTACAGTTTGTTTGATTGTTATAACTAGCACTCAATTTAGTGTAAGTCTGTCTTTTTAATTTTTCCACAACTTAGGAAAAATGAGAGGGTAATTTGTAAGTTGTGCATAATTTAAAGAAAACGAGAGAATGAAAAAAAAGCCCATTCCCTACTTTCAGCACTCTTTCTAAAGCCACTCCTCTAGAACAGGAATGGCATGGCTTGATTAGTCATACGAAGAAAGGCACGAGGCATGCCAGTTGTTCAATGCTCTCAAATACTATCCACCTAGGTCATGTCTCATTCATATGTAAGAAAACAAAATAGCAAATCCTAGCAAATCCATACACAAAATATTTACCTTTCCAATAGATAAACAGCAACATCTGCCTCAATTTCCAGGCTTTTCTGTGCTCTCAGATTCATTGGAAAGCTACATAAATGTTTACTCTGATTTGCCCTCTGGATTCTTCTTTTTGTTAGGAATCCTTCTATACTGCAGTTTTTATTTGCTTAGCAGTGCAAGTGGTTTTACCTTTCTCTGCCATTTTTCAGCCTTCAGTACTTTGTGTTCATCTATGTCTGCGCTGAGTTTATGTGTAAGTACAAATTAATCATTCACGGTGCGTTTTGTTCGGTCCGAGTGAATTAATTGGACAGAGCTTTTACAATCCTGTGGCCTATATAAAAAAGGACTGTTTTTATGTTGTCAAAATGTTTAATTTACTGTTTCCCAATAAGATGTAAAGATTATTGCAATATACATGACAAAAGCAGTTTTTTTAAGACTGATCACCTACTCTGTCTTTAATAAAACAAATTGAAACATGTTCCTTTAATTTTTTTACACATCACTTGTCTTCGATCTTTCAAAAATACATTAAAGGATTTTTAAAATTGCAGTCACAGAAGAGTCATTGCAGACACATTTATGACAGAAATCCCTGTGTAGCACTCTTAGGCTCTAAGTTGGGTGCAGTGTTTCTGTATTTCAGAATGTAGTTTCATAACTGTTCATAATTGGTTGAGACAAGCCAAAAGGCTGTGGTTCGTTTCAAAGGGAAGTGCTTGGCGTCTGTGTGTGTGTATGTGTGTGTTTCTTATATTTTCATTATTATTACCTAGACTCAAATGTCACATACCATTACAAGTACTGACGGCTGAAGCGAGGGTAGTCATTTGCGCTCAGTATATTGCTTTTCAAAATGCACTTATTTGTGTGAAAGACACTTGTGTGAATTTTTTCTTTGCCGTTGTGTCTTTCCGTTGCTCATTAAAGGCTTTCACCTGTTCTTCTGTAAAGCTGCTTTGTGTCAGTATCTACAGTAAAATAAAAATGTGTGGAAAAACACAGTAGAAATGAGACAGAATTTAATCTGTGTGAAATTGTGTGTTGGGGGACCTAAGCAGATCCTTTGGAAAATGTATTAGGGTGGACATTGCCAAAACTAGTGTTCTCAAGTAGAGATCTTTGAAGTCAAAATTTCATGTTACAATTTTGGCAATTTATGTTGGTTTCTATATATATATATATATATATATATATATATATATATATATATATATATATATATATATTATGGCAAGCCAAACAGGAAATATTTAATGAACTTTGATATATATAGAATGAACGCTGATATATATAGAATGAACTTTGATATATATAGAATGAACGCTGATATATATAGAATGAACTTTGATATATATAGAATGAAAGTTGATATGTATAGAATGAACTTTGATATATATAGAATGAACGCTGATATATATAGAACGAAAGCTGACATACAGGGGTTGGACAATGAAACTAAAACACCTGGTTTTAGACAACAATAATGTATTAGTGTGGTGTAGGGCCTCCTTTTGTGGCCAATACAGCAGCAATTTGTCTTGAGAAAGTCCTGTACAGTGGTCAGAGGGATTTTAAGCCATTCTTCTTGCAGGATAGTGGCCAGGTCACTACGTGATGCTGGTGGAGGAAAACGTTTCCTGATTCGCTCCTCCAAAACACCCCAAAGTGGCTCAATAATATTTATATCTGGTCACTGTGCAGGCTATGGGAGATGTTCAACTTCACTTTCGTGTTCAACAAACCAATCTTTCACCAGTCTTGCTGTGTGTATTCGTGCATTGTTATCCTGATACACGGAATCGCCTTCAGGATACAATGTTTGAACCATTGAATGCACATGATCCTCCAGAATGGTTCGGAAGTCCTTGGCCATGATCATTCTATATATATCAGCGTTCATTCTATATCCCCCATACTCAAATAGCGGCCTCCATTGGGCATCTATTTCTGGCACGAGAGCTGTTTTGAAATTTCTGTCCGCTCTTATTTTGAAATCGCGCACCGCGAGGCTGGTGATTGCCTCCATGGCAACAATAAACAGATAGCAGTAAAGCCTTCGGAAACGAGACAGTCAATGTTCATTCTATATATATCAGCGTTCATTCTATATATATATCAAAGTTCATTCTATATATATCAACTTTCATTCTATATATATCAGCGTTCATTCTATATATATATCAAAGTTCATTCTATATATATCAACTTTCATTCTATATATATCAAAGTTCATTCTATATATATCAACTTTCATTCTATATATATCAAAGTTCATTCTATATATATCAAAGTTCATTCTATATATATCAACTTTCATTCTATATATATCAAAGTTCATTCTATATATATCAAAGTTCATTCTATATATATCAAAGTTCATTCTATATATATCAACTTTCATTCTATATATATCAACTTTCATTCTATATATATATCAGCGTTCATTCTATATATATATCAAAGTTCATTCTATATATATCAAAGTTCATTCTATATATATATCAACTTTCATTCTATATATATCAAAGTTCATTAAATATTTCCTGTTTGGCTTGCCATAATATATATATATATATATATATATATATATATATATATATATAGTGAAACCAACATAAATAAAAAACACATATATATATATATATATATATATATATACTTACGTAAATAACAAGAAAAGAAACAATAATTCAAACGAACAACAAAATATTTAACCTCAAGACATGTAAACAAATGATGGAAAATGTATAGGCTGAAGCTTTTAATTATTTTGCCTACCCTTTTTTTTCTAACCTAGATTTCTACAGCATCCATTTTCTTCCTTGTCAAAATAATACAGTATAATAAAATATAATAAAATTATACATACTGATAGTGGGGGCGGCACGGTGGTGCATCAGGTAGTGTCGCAGTCACACCGCTCCAGGGACCTGGAAGTTGTGGGTTCGATTCCCGCTTTGGGTGACTGTCTGTGAGGACTTAGTGTGTTCTCCCCGTGTCCACGTGGGTTTCCTCCGGGTGCTCCGGTTTCCTCCCACAGTCCAAAAACACACGTTGGTAGGTGGATTAGCGACTCAAAAAGTGTCCGTAGGTGTGAGTGTGTGAGTGAATGTGTGTGTGTGTGTCTGTGTTGCCCTGTGAAGGACTGGCGCCCCCTCCAGGGTGTAATCCCGCCTTGCGCCCAATGATTCCAGGTAGGCTCTGGACCCACCGTGACCCTGAACTGGATAAGCAGTTACAGATAATGAATGAATGAATACTGATAGTGATCATTCCTCTGTTTCATATGTGTTTACCACCTTATTTTTAAATATATTTTTGAATTTGATAAGTGACTTACACATTCTTAATTGTTCCACAGTTTTACCCCTTTCACAGATATGCATCTGTTTTTTGTATTTGTTCTCACTTTTGCTCTTTTAAACTTCCCTGTCCCCCTCAATTCATACTGACTCAGGAAGTAACTTGTTTTGTGCCGTGTATATCTGTGCAATTTAAAGGTAAATTAGATACAGTATTTCAATGTTTATAGACCTTTTTGTTTTTACATTATTATTAATATGTTGTTTCCAACTTAATTTATGATCAATTATCACTCCCAAAAATGTATTTTCATATAGTCTTTCTATTTCCACCTTATTTATCATCATTTTAACTTGATTTTTAATTTGTCGATTACCAAATATTATAAACTTTGTTTTATTCCAATTCAGAGATAACTTATTTATATCAAACCTTTTTATAATTTTCAGTTCCCTTTCCACTGTATTCAGATGACTTTTCAAACCTTTCCCAGAACAATATAAATTAGTATCATTTAGTCATTTTAAAAATATAATTTATATACAGTTTAACAATTTTGGTCCAAGAAGTGATTCAAAAGAAATATCTATAGATATACACTACCCTGCGAAGGAATGGCACCCCTCCAGGATGTGTTCCCACCTTGCGCACAGTGATTCAGTTCGACCCTGGATCCACCGTGACCCTGAACTGGATAAGCGGTTATAGACATTCAATGAATGAATAAATAAATATACACTAGTTAGACAGCCAAAAAATATGCTTGGATGTAATACTATTCACTTTTGTTGTTGCTGGTGCTGTTCTACACTCTCCCACCCATTTCTTAAGGTTATAATAATAATCAATTGTTTATATTTGATGTGGGCACCACAATTACACTATTGGTGCTCTTTTCCGCTGCATGAAACCTACACGACTCTATTCGACTTGGCACGGCTCTTTTGCTTTTCCACTGGCCAAATCAGGTCCCTGGGATCGGGTAAGTTTTCAGTCCCAGCTTCCTCTGGGTTCCAACCGTGCAGAGCAAGTAATAAATGGTGATGTGTAAACCCTGCGGAGTACTGATTGGCCAGAGAGAGAAATGCAGAGGTCATTCAAATCCAGCACAAACTCGCCGCTTGTAAAATCTCTTAAGTTACAGCAGCTTTCAAATTTATTTTTATCAGACTCAATGGCAGCTCATAACTTTACCTCGAGGTGTTTTGAAGAGTTTTATATGCTCCTTGGGCTGTTGTCAGACAAAAATATCCAGTGAACTGCAACAAGTAAAACTGATCTGTGAGATCTGGCGTGTGGAGCCGTGTTCAGTCCAAAAAAACAAAAACAACACGCAAATACATGATGGGTAAACATCGCCTAAATGTACTGCCGCCATTGTTGTTTTCAAAGCCAGCAATTCCTGCTATTAGAGACAGGGTTTTGCAATGTCACCGGCTCCATTTCATGGAGGGGGGCAGTACCAGTGGAAAAGCGACAAGCTTTAAGCGTGGAGAGTCGAGTTGTGTAGAGCCGGACTCATCACAAACAACACTCTGAAACAACTAATCCCAAAGGTACTGGATGCAGCATCTTCAGTCCATTTCACTGCTCCACAGTCCAATATTTGGGGGATTTGTGCCCTTCTAGCACTGAGCATGGCAACATTAAATGCAGCTACTATTTAGCATCCCATTAAAATGTTTTTTTTGTTTTTTTTTCTGTTAAGAATATACAAGCTGTCATTGTTTATAGTGGGTACACCTTACAATAGCTGATTTTGCCTTAGAGTACCAGAGGAATGTCTATACACATTTTGTCATGTATTGTACATTCTCATGAATGTGTGCTGTCAAGACACATGGCTATGCACAATCCTCTGACATTTCTTTAATGGAAAAAAAGTCTCCTTTTATGGTCCTCTTTGAGCAATAATACAAATCTGATTAAAACAGATTAACTTTATCTATTGACAGCTACACTGTGACTTATTCTGAGGGGTATGCCATTGTATTTCAGTACAAATGCCCAACAAAAGAGCTTACATTTTCTTAGCTTAAATAAGACTTATAATAGAAGGTAACTGGCACTTGGAGCACTGGCTATGCCAAAGCTAGTCGAGGATGGGTGCCCTAGAGAACACAATTGGCTTCACTCTCTGGGTAGGTAGGGTGCACCCCGCCCCCATCTTCCACATTATAATGTGCACAGTGCCAGCAGACACAAGTGTCTGTTAGTTGATGCATCACATCTCGGCAGCTGGCACTCTCCTCTAGTACACTGAACTGTCTAGTGGCATTAAATTACTGCTCACAAAAGTTCGGGTTTACATGTCTCTGAGGAAGCATCACTCTCTCAGTTTCTTGCCAATGTTTGCAAGAATAAATTCTGAAAAATGCCTTTTGTTTTGTGTTCTAGATAGTAGTTGATGAAATACTATAAACTCAGCAGAGGGTGGTTACTTTAAATACAGGAGTTATATATTATATGAAATTACAACATTAGCATCTGACACTTCCAGGCCTAGAGTGAGCACCAGCAGGGCACCTCTGGTATTCATGTAGAGCAAGCACTATAAATGCAGATCTGATTAAATCACCACAGAGAATCTAACAGATTAGCATACATGTTTATTCCTCTCTAACTTATCGGCTTATTGTTGTTCATGCTAGCTGTAAATACCACGTTTTCACTATTTGCTGCATGACTGATCTTATGACAATATGCAGTGGTAATTGAAACATGTCTTTACATATTTTGCAGTTCTAGCCTTTGCTTAGAAGCACGTTTTATTGTAAGAGTTTTGTGATGCTGATTTGCAGTAATGCTGTGTTTATAAATAACATTGAATAAAAACTCTGAAGATCAGGGCCAAGAATTTCTTTAAATGTAGTCAAGCTAGCTAAGCACCTTCATTAGTGTCAACTTTCTTAAAATATTTGGATACCCAGCAGGTGTATTGCGTGGTGTTAATGTTAGCAGGCATTTTATTAATCTAGTTCTTTGTCACCTTGCTGATATTTTTGCCAAGCACCTTTGTTTGCTCAGAAAATTTGGCATTATTAATTTATCCATAAATGTAACATGAAAAATTTGACAGGCCATGTATCTTGTGCTCCAAGCCTGAGGTTAAGTGTATACTTGTCTTGAAGAGACCTCTCATGATCTTGACACTACAGAATTCAAAGTCACAGAGTGGCTGCCTTTAATCTTGGTTTATATGAGATTAACCGAGAGAGGTGTGTGTGTGTGTGTGTGTGTGTGTGTGAGAGAGAGAGAGAGAGAGAGAGAGAGAGAGAGAGAGAGAGAGAGAGAGAGAGAGAGAGAGAGAGAGAGAGAGGGAGGGAGGGAGGGAGGGAGAAAAAGTGAGAGGAATTTGTCAGACGCTCCTCCTTCCAGTCACCGGCTGAGTGAGGTTGAGTCCCTGGTCCTAATGCAGGGTGTCACTGCATCAGAACCACATCACCAAGGTCTTTATCCCTTCACCATTAGCATGAAGCTTAGAGAAAGAGACATTTTAAGAACATTTCAAGGCCAGATTTCCAAGAGCATTTTGCCTTTTACTCCTCTGCCACGTTTAGTATCCTCATTCGGAATATATGCAGCCTGGGGCATTGCCAGTATTTTAGCTTCTTGTCCTTTTTCTCAATAGCCAGGTATATGTATATGGCCTCTTTCCATACACTTCACTGTAAAATACTCAGAGAACATTTTTCATAAATATAATTTCCAGACATTAAATATAGTTTCAGCACAAGAAAAAACAAGAGATAATGTGGATTTAATAGCTGTACACAGGACTTCAATAACTACATGTGATACTATGTGATTCATTCTTTGTGTGCAGTTCTGCCTGTAATAAAACTTAAATTCATTTTTGTAGACTAACTGTTTTCAAAGATTTTTGCATGTACATTCTTCCAAACCTCCAATGTTCAGTCATAGATCTTAAAGTTATACAATGCACTGCTATTCAAAAGGAAATAAAATATTTGTAGGGTCAAATTTGAGATCTCGTGCCCAGGACCACCAGGCAATACGCAACATCAAGCTATACGTGCTTATATTATGTTGGTGTCTGAGTACAGATAGATGAGAATGGCCCACCAAGAATATATATGGTCTGCATTGGTTTTGTGGTGTTTCATTTTGCTAATGTAACAAGTAAAAAAAAAAATGTAGCAATGATTGGGCTTCTTTTGGAGGCTTGCCAGCATATTCTGTCCACTTGCATCCCCCTGAGTGAACCTGATAAACTAGCAGTCAATGCATTTGTAATAGTCTGATTTTTCCTCATGGAGGTAAACACTACTGTGGACCTTTTACTTTGCCTCTCCCATGTAAGTGGAAATAGACTACTTTGCATTTGTTCGCTCACTTTTTCAGGTCACACGTAAGCGTTTTCTTGTTGGCCTGTGCCACTCACCTCAGATGGATCAATAATTTGCAAATCCTGGGAAAGTTAATTACTTCTGCGAAATGGATATATTTGGGCAAAAAGAGAACATAGGCGTCATTACAGAGATAATGTCTCAGCCTTCTCCGGTGAGTAGACCTGATGGGTAATTTGTCTGCAGTTCTGCAGCAGAGGCCATTGTTTATTTGGGCTGCGATTGTAAACAATCTAAAAAATGGGGACTTTCTTCATGAAATTGGACAGGTTAAGTGAAAGTGGCATTGAGAGATTTCATTACTTTGTATGGCTCGAGGCTGTGTGGTAACTGTGTTGAAGCACTAGTAAGTGAATCATAAAATTGATATTCATTTATTTATTTACTTGTTTTTTTAGTTTGTGTTTTGAGATAATCTGTGTTTGAATAAAATGATATTCCCATAAAATTACTTGAATTCATGTACAAAAGTGACAGCTCACAAAACTACTTAAATACTGTTCAACGATTAGAACTTTACATTCACAAACACAAATACACACTGTCACTAGTGATTAAGATACACACCAGCAAGCTTGGCACCCGAGGAGTAGTTGGGGGTAGCCCCAGCCTTCACTCCCCCACCCCTATTTTGCCCTGGGTATCGTATTGGTGACCTTTTGGTCTCAAGCCTACTTCACAATTATCAAGATGACTGCCATGATCTAAACCCACCTTATGATTCTGCTCTTTGAAACAAAATGAGAAACAAAGTACAGTTTTCATGCCAGTTCATAACATTGTATACCTGTTCCTACTGTGGTGAAATGTGAAATGTTTTTAAGTCTGCTAGCACCGTCAACAGATGAGTTATCTCACCACAGTACACTCACTGCAGTCTCAAATACGCTCCTAATTTGACAGGGGGATCAGGTGTAGTGCGATGGTTTCTCCCTCTCACTGTGACAAATCAATGCGTGCAGGTGGGCACTGGCCTGCTCCATGGAGGCCCTAACTGTCACCTCAATTACAGTTCTTTATTTGAAGGAATCTATGGTCCCTGGAAGCACCAGGCTGCCATAATGGGACAAGCCAGCATCCGTGAGCTGCTTTGGTTTTTGGGTTTGCTTTTGCCATGACTTGCATCCTGATTCTCTCACAGAATGGTAGTAATCAGCTCACAAGGCACTGTGGATTTTGAAGTAGGAAGCATTCTCATTTGTTGGATTAAATCGGTGCTAGCTGTAGGGGGTCATATATGTGACAGGGGTTGTCTTACTGTCAGAAAGGCATGTTTTAAGTTATATGACATAAAGTTTACTAGAGTTAATATATCATCGCTGTCCACATGTCAAACATGTATCTCCATTTTTGTTGATTTTTAGTTTAAAGTTTTGAACACAGCATCTCTCCTTCACATTGTGTGAAAATTGAATGATGCACCAATATAAAGGCCCCAAAATTACTTGTAAAGTAGGTTTTTCCCCTCTCCTATAACATGACAATATGATTGATACAAAATAAAATGACAGACGATATAAAAGACACGTTACACATTCTCTTAAAGGACGTTAAATTTGCCAATTTTCATGTTCTTTTTATTTGTTTAAGATAGCAAATTCTAATACAGAATAACTTTACACAGATCCCACATGCTGTGCTGTATTGTATTATATTTATTTTTGTATTTGTTTAGCACACAACATTGTGTGGTTGTTTAGAACAACTTTTCAAACCAGCCTTCAGATGCTGTGGAATCATCTGCTGGGCCCTTAGGGTCAGTTTGGTAACCAAATGATTAGACTACCCTCATTTATTAATTAATTTCCTGTCAAAACAATTATTATGTATGAATTATTGATTTTTCAGGAGATATTTCTGATGAAGTTCAATATCACATAATCCATCTTAATAAGGAATGGTCCTCTTATGAACTGGATTAAGTGTGTTAAGATCAGGAATTTATTAAAACTGCAGAGCAGTGAGTGCACAGGAGCAAGATTAAGAAACAATAGCCACTAGGTGCCGAATGTGGATAAATGTGTTTCTCCTTGTTGCCTTATTTCTTGTTCAGTTATTTTTAGTCACAATTACTGTTAAAAATGTTGACCTTGGCAAGGCTGTGTAATGTTTCACATTCTGACAATTCTTTTCCAACAAAGAGAAACCTGCTGCTTTGATGATACTGTAACATATGCCCAACAATAGACAGAATCTAGTTTAAATTTGTATTTGGGAAAAGACAAAAATATCCCTCTCTAAAACACTAGGACCTATTCTGAAAACAAGGGTAGAGCTGGGCAATATGGCCAAATATTTTATCACAATAAGGTATATTGATTTCAAAATTTATCACAATATTTAAATTTTGTCGCACTATGACAAAGGACATCCTTCTAAAGATTTAGATAGAATACACCAAATGTTCACTACTATAAATTATTAATATTTTTATTAAAATATTACATTACTTAAATTCACGAGGAAAGATTTCACTGTTACAATAACAATTTTCTTACTACAAAAAAAGTAATGATATCTACAGTATGTCTTGTGTCATGAAAAAATTATCTGGTTTATTGACTTCTATTACCCAAAAATCATCGTAATCAAGCAAAAAGTGTGAAATATTACAAGCGCTATGGATTCTCACAGAGCATTCACCCAACAGTTGATGTTGATGAACAGCTCTGAAGTGAAAATTCAAAGGCTTGTATAGAAAGATATTTAAGACTGGCTTACTCCTGCTGCATTTTCAGGCAGAGAACCTTTAAATTGTTATGCCAGAGTCAACTCAAAATATTTTCCCTAAGGAAATATTCCCTAAACAACCTAAAATATTTATGTGAACATAAAATTACTGTCAAACATGTGCATGTACAGATGTTTCTGGTTCACAATGTAAAGCATCAACAGAGAAATTCAACGTGCCAAAATATTTTGAGGTTTCGTTTTTCAAAATTACATTCACATCTGTATTTCTGGCACTAAGGTGTAAAAGCATCAACATATTTAAATTCCACACATATGACACAGTATAACCTTGTTCACACTGAATAAATGTATTGGTCTTTTTTTAACATAATATGCTAATACATTTAATGCTGGTGTAAATGCAGGAGGATATGGTGTAAGATGAATTATCAAGTAAAATGGAGCATGTGAGAGGGGTTGATGCAGAATCAATCATTATATATAAACAACATTGATCTCATCCAAGTGATTTTTTTAGTTGTACACTCTCTGTGTAATTTGAAGAATACCAAAATGATTCCTTGTCATATTCTGTATACTGAACTAGCCCAATCAGCTTTCTGTATTATCAACAAATGAAAGACAAAACAAATTACAAATACCATTTAATATATTTAAACAATTTATAATAGTTTTAATGCTTTTATTTTTTTTAGAGCACACCATCTGAATTAGCCTTTCTCTAACTCGCTTTATTCTCCAACTGCTGTTTCTCGATTCGTACCTAAACTCTGTGTGCACTGCACTCCCTAATCTGCACAGATTGGATTGTTGATGATCATACAACACATGTGATTGGTCTGTGAGTTTACTGAACCGCAAAGCCTGTACCGTAAAGAAAAGAAAAGTTCTGTCGCATAAATTAAACGCTGTTAAAATTAAATTGTTCTCAGTATTTTATCAATTTAGGCCCATATTGGACAACATCTGGGCCTGGACCCAGACCACAATCTGTCTATTTGTGACCTCTGGGCTAAGCTAATGTTTAAGCTAACACAAAAGAAAACTTGAATATACAATGCAATACACAGGCTGAAAATGTGAAGTAGTTCTTGATGAGGGTGGAACAAACCTGTTTGCACACTGCTGAGGGCAAAATTGACTCCATTTATGCAATCCAAATCTTGGTATTCTTTTGCAATCAATCAATAATATACAACAGTTTTAGGGCCACTGCATTGAACAAAAAAATAAAAATAATAAATAAGGAAGTTGCAGGAATACAGTCAGAATATTCAGAGAATAAAATCAGAAAACTCCAAGATTAAAGTCTGAATATTTTGGAGAAAAAATCAGAATAATTCAGAGAAATTTTGGAATTATTCTAAGAATAAACCTGCTGCATGTATAATGAAGCAGACCCAACCATTTTTATACACATTGAGGAATGCTAAAGTTATACTATTCTTTATGGCTAAAGTTATACTATTTTATAAGCTTCATGAATAAATAAGTGTTCAGTCCTGTGGCACATCAGAACGAGACTTATAGTAGTAATTGAATAATGGTTGTACAAGAACCTGTGTTTATTCAGAAGGGTACATATACAGGGTGGGCCATTTATACAGATACACATTAATAAAATGGGAATGGTTGGTAATATTAACTTCCTGTTTGTGGCACATTAGTATATGGGAGGAGTGAAGTCGGCCATTTTGGATCCAAATTTTGTTTTTTTTAATTGGAAGAGGGTCATGTGACACATCAAACATATTGGGAATTTCACAAGAAAAACAATGGTGTGCTTGGTTTTAACCAATAGCTTTATTCTGTCATGAGTTATTTACAAGTTTCTGACCACTTGTAAAATGTATTCAAAGTGCTGCCCATTGTGTTAGATTGTCAATGCAAACCTCTTCTCCCACTCTTCACCCACTGATAGCAACACAGCAGGTGAAATGCTAGCACAGGCTTCCAGTATCCGTAGTTACAGGTGCTGCACATCTCATATCTTCACAGCATAGACAATTGCCTTCAGATGACCCCAAAGATAAAAGTCTAAGGGGGTCCGTTCGGGAGACCTTGGGGGCAATTCAACTGGCCCAAGACGACCAATCCACTTTCCAGGAAACTGTTTATCTAGGAATGCTCGGACCTGACACCCATAATGTGGTGGTGCACCATCTTGCTGGAAAAACTCAGGGAACGTGCCAGCTTCAGTGCATAAAGAGGAAAACACATCATCATGTAGCAAGTTCGTGTATACAATGGCCTTGAGGTTTCCATTGATGAAGAATGGCCCCACTATCTTTGTACCCCATATAAATCAAATCAAATCAAATTTATTTATATAGCGCTTTTCACAACTGATGTTGTCACAAAGCAGCTTCACAGAATTCCAGTAAGACAAAGATTTGACATGAAATGTAAAAACAAATGTAAAACCCTCAAGTGAGCAAGCCAGGGGCGACAGTGGCAAGGAAAAACTCCCCCAGCTGAGGAAGAAACCTTGGGAGGAACCAAGGCTCACAAGGGGTGACCCATCCTCCTCTGGTCAATCTACTGGTGATGATAGTTAGTAGTCCATGAGAACTTCAGAGTAGGGACAGCTTCAAGGCACTTGGTGGTTGCTGGAGCGTGGGCAGCTGGTCTGAAGCGTGGAGGAGGGTCTCGACAGTCATCCATCAGTGTCCAGACAGACAGGTGGGCAGTTGTTTACTCGGAAAGATGTAAAGGGATGGAATTAGTTTTGAACTGTTTTGTGTTTGTAAAGTAGAAAATATGAAAATTTCCAGAGTGTGGCTAATGACTCCGGCAGACCTGACTATGACAGCTTTAACTAAAAGGAGAGAACCAGGAGGACACACAGACACGGGAGCATCCTGAAACACTGGCATCCCTCCGCTCCACCGTCAACAAACCTGAGTGATCGCGAGAAGCGGCGGGACGACAGCACCAGCGTCTCAGTTTACTATAATTCCCTGTGTCCATGGACCCCCCGGATCTGCCACCTTTATCTATGGGGGAGTATTAGCTACCAAAAGATAAACTAAACAAATGTGTTTTTAGTCTAGATTTGAAGATTGCGACTGTGTCTGAGTCCCGAACATTTTCTGGAAGATCATTCCAGAGTCTGGGGGCTTTATAAGAAAAGGCTCTTCCCCCAGCTGAGGCCTTCTGAATTCTGGGAACAATTAAAAATCCAGTATTCTGTGATCTGAGTGAACGTGGAGGCTCATAATAGGAAATTGTATCTTGAAGATATTCAGAAGCAAGCCCATGTAGAGCTTTATATGTTAATAACAAAATTTTGTAGTCAATGCGGAATTTAACAGGCAGCCAATGAAGTGATGATAAAACTGGGCTGATATGTTCAAATTTTCTAGTTTTAGTGAGGACCCTAGCTGCAGCATTTTGAACTAGTTGAAGTTTTCGTAAATTGCTGCTGGTGCATCCTGACAGTAGTGCGTTACAGTAGTCAAGCCTTGAAATAATAAAGGCATGTACTAATGTTTCTGCGTCCTGAAGGGATAAGGCATTTCTAATCTTAGCAATATTGTGAAGATGTAAAAAAGCTGTCCTAGTGATACTACCTATGTGTTGATCAAATGATAAATCTGGGTCAATTATGACACCAAGATTTTTTGCTGCTGAACCAGGTTTAATTGGAGAGTCAGCGAGATTTAAAATTAAATCTGATAATTTATTTCTTGCCACTTTTGGACCCAAAAGCAGGACCTCTATTTTTTTGCTGTTTAGAAGGAGGAAGTTACGCAACATCCAGCCTTTCACGTCTTTTACACAGTCCTCTATTTTCTTTTATCTGTGTTTGTCATCGGGCTTGGCTGAAATATACAATTGTGTGTCGTCTGCGTAACAGTGAAAGTTAATGTCATGGTTTCTTATAACTGTGCCTAGCGGTAACATGTATAATGTAAATAATAATGGTCCTAAAATAGAGCCTTGTGGAATTCCAAATCTTACTTTAGAATAATTTGAATTTAGATTGTTTACTTTTACGAATTGATAACGTTCCGTTAAGTAAGATTTGAACCATAATAGGGCTGTCCCTGTGATTCCAACCATGTTTTCTAACCTTTCTATGAGAATATTGTGGTCTATTGTATCGAAGGCTGCGCTTAGGTCAAGAAGCACCAACAGGGATACATGGCCTTGATCAGAGGCAAGAAGAAGATCATTTGTTATCTTGACTAGAGCTGTCTCTGTACTATGATGTTGCCTGAATCCAGATTGGAATTTTTCATATATATGATTCTTATGTAGATATGAACTAAGTTGTTGGGCCACAGCTCTTTCTAAGATCTTGGACAGAAATGGCAAATTAGAAATAGGCCTGTAATTAGACAGTGTAATAGCATCAAGATTTGGTTTCTTGATCATAGGTTTAATAACTGCTAGTTTAAAAGCTTTGGGTACATGGCCCAGACTAAGGGATGAGTTTACTATAGTTAAAAGAGGATCAATAATAGCTGGTAGTACTTCTTTGAGCAACTTTGTGGGAATTGCATCAAGTGTGCAAGTTGTACAGTTTGCGGAGGTGATAATCTTCTCTAGTTCTAATTGTGGGAGTGGGTAAAAGGTTTCAAGTCTTTCTTTTACAGTTATATTATGTTTTATATCATTCACATCGGGTGGCAGCCAGGATGGATTTGATGCTGTGGCTTGAGTTTGTTGTCTAATATTCTCAATTTTATTATTAAAAAAAAAAAAAAGTCCATAAAATCTTTACTGGTGAGAGTTGCTGGAATTAGTTGTTCAGAACCTGCTTGATTTTTTGTAATTCTAGAAAACACAGTAAAACAGTGCTCTCGGATTATTTTTATTATTGGAGATATACCACACCATACCATCAAGGTGTGCAGCACCTGAAACTATGGATACTGGAAGCCTGTGCTAGCATTTCTCCTGCGGTGTTGCTATCAGTGTGTGAAGAGTGGGAGAAGAGGGTTGCATTGACAATCCAACACAATGGGCAGCACTTTGAACACATTTTATAAGTGGTCAGAAATTTGTAAATAACTCATGAAAGAAACTTTAAAACCAAGCACACCATTGTTTTCTTGTGAAATTCCCAATAGGTTTGATGTGTCACATGACTCTCTTTCCATTGAAAAAACAAAACTTGGATCAAAAATGGCCGACTTCAAAATAGCCACCATGGTCATCATCCCATATACTAATGTTCCACAAACAGGAAGTTAATATCACCAACCATTCCCATTTTATTAAGGTGTATCCATATAAAAGGCCCACCCTGTAGTTTCATAGTATACAATAAGAATGATCTTGAAAATGATCAATCCAAGGGAGTGGAACTCCGGCATGCTAAGTGAGACTCCAATGGCTTATGGACACATAAACTAAAGCCATATGTATTGCAGTGAGTAGTCAGTGGTTGCATTGGCTAGTTTTGTCATCATCTCATGTAGATTGAAACGTCTAATAAATAATAAGGCTCTTCACTTTCCTGCTTCCATCACAACTTACTCTAAACTGCTGCACACACTAGGAATGTCCCTTTCTAAATATTTGGATTTCATAATTCTCAAAATATTCCGATTTTCTCATAGTTATTCACATTTTATTCTAAGAATATTCTGACTTTATTCTTGGAATTTTTTTTTTTTTTTTTTTTCAGTGCAGTGTCAGCTATAGTAATGTAAGATTAAAATTAGCCTCTTCAGGTAACATTAATAAAAAAATATTTCACCAACTACATTTCTGATATTGACAGATTCTCACAAGACCTACAATTTAAATATGGTAAAGAGGCAGGGCAATGGTTTGGATAGGTAGTTATCCGGATTTTGCCTAAGGAGTCTTAATCCTGGCCAACACCACAGGATAATTGGGCTGACAATTGCAAAATTTCTCCCAATTTTAGGGAGACAGTAAATTATTGTCTTTTCAGAATATCCTGTAGTTTGGGGAGTCCATGATCTAATCTTTGCTCCTCTGATGTCTTCTCCGGTCGGGGTTGCCCCGATTGTGAAGTGTAAATATGAAACATGTTCAATATTTACGACTTCGAATGCTGTAGTGTGGGGTGGACGCCGACTTTCAAGTGTAAAATGGAAGATTAACGTCATTCCTGAAAGATCATAAACCAATGAGAGCCGAGCAGGCGTTATGGTGTGATTTGTGACTTACTTACAAACACCTTCATTGCAAAATACTGTCTTCGAAGGCACTGACTGCCTTCTGTTTCAGACACAGCCTTACTGTGAGTGAAACAACCCGCATGCTCTTGCGATGTAGCAACTTGAGATAAACTCCCAAGAGGTTTCGAGGACTGGAGCTGTCTGTCGGGCGTGAGCAGTCTGAAAGTGTGGGGTGTTTCATTCAGGGCTGTTTGTGTAGTGTGGGGACTTTGAGGAATAACAATGATCATGCAACAGAAAAATTGTGGAAAAATGTGAAGTTGTCTTCGGTTTGAACATCAGTTAGGACTTTTGAAACCCTGCAGTGTGGGACAGGCATTAAAAATATAGTATGCCCTGGTGTTCTTGCCCAGGAAGGGAGCTGCTACATGGAGGACAACTTAATTAGCTCTATAAATGCCTGATCAGATTTTCCCCAAATATTTGCTAATTGTGCAAAAGTGGTCACAATTTTTGCCCAGTATTATTATTATTATTTTCAATATTGAAAGTGGTCATTAATCTACTTTTAGGAACAAAACCACATGTTATTCTCCCCAGCAGTATACACTTGACTGCAGTAGACGTAAGCTCACGTTTGTCTTTATTATGTAGTCCTTTGAAAAATCACATATATTAAATTAACCTGCTTGGCAGCTAGATTCCATTAGTTTCCAACACTAGAGCAGAATAACACCAGTCAAGGCTCAGATGACATATGTTATTTAAATAATTTATGGCAAACTGTAGGATCTTCAAAATTCCAGTAAAGGGATAAGTAGCTCAAGCACTTATGCCAGTGCCCCAGTTGGACCTCTGTCAGATCTGGAAAATTATTATATATTGCACCATCACAGGTATTTCTGCTGTAACAATATAGACAATTACTGACCTAGGGTCATGCGCACATATAGTATTTATAGCATTTTATTCCAATCATTTAGACAGGATGGGCCAAGGGTCCTCTAAACCCCATGGTTTTAAGTTGTTTGAATTTGAGGAATAAAAACCTATTGCAGGTGCAGAAAGGACTCTCTTCCCTGACTAAAACAAATCAAGGGACGGTCATACCTAGATATTTGTATGCATAATTAACATGAAATGATAGAAATTTCAGTTATTCACATAGAAACATTCACTCATTTATTTATCTTCTGTAACTGCCTCTTCCTGATCAGGGTTGCAGTGTGTCTGTAGCCCACACAGAATCACTGAGCGCAAAGTAGGATCACACACTCGAGAGGAGGCCAGAACATCACAGGGCTTCATTCACTCACCCAAACAGAAAAAGGATGATAAAAAAATAGAAAGAAATGAATAAAGAGTTTTTTTTATTTAATTTTATCTTAGCCAAGAAGAAAACAATGTCTCTGTCTCTGTAACCGCTTATCCAATTTAGGGTCGCGGGGGGTCCAGAGCCTACCTGGAATCATTGGGCGCAAGGCGGGAATACACCCTGGAGGGGACACCAGTCCTTCACAGGGCAACACAGACACACACACATACGGACACTTTCGAGTCGCCAATCCACCTGCAACATGTGTTTTTGGACTGTGGGAGGAAACCGGAGCACCCGGAGGAAACCCACGCGGACACGGGGAGAACACACCAACTCACAGACAGTCACCCGGAGCTGGGATCGAACCCACAACCTCCAGGCCCCTGGAGCTGTGTGACTGCGACACTACCTGCTGCGCCACCGTGCCGCCAGAAAACAATGTAATAAAGGGAAAAAATATGTGTGTATTATATGTCCCATTAGACGTCATATTTCTCACAGGCATTTTTCTGAGTCTGACATGCAGTGTTGAATTCTCTTATATGGAGCTAATTTGCCTAATTTGCATCATTTTTTGTGTTGTTTCATTTATTTTGCTTGTATCAAATTTAGCAGCTGGATAGTTAGGTCATTCTGATTCCAAATGCTGTTGGTATATGTTGTTCATGCACTTAAACATTTGGCTAAATCCTGATCTCTGTTCTGATCTCTTTTCAGAGGTTGTTCAGCTTAGTCTCCCAGAAGATAAGAGGGTAAGCATTACCACAGTGACTGTGGGCCTGAGCACCGTCCTGTCCTGCACCATCCAAGGGACGCTGAGGCCACCGATCATTTGGAAAAGGAATGGCATTGTCCTCAACTTTCTGGATCTGGAAGACATTAACGTAAGACAGTCTATGTAGTGGAAGTAGTATGCACACGTTGCGGTGGCATTTGCACTACAATTTGCACAGTCAATGATAATTCATTATTATTTTATTAATAATTAATTATTTATTTCATTTTGCTAAACTCCATGTTTGGGAGCCATTAACTAATATGTAGTGTCTTTACCTGTCTTAATTTTAGCTTAGACAAGTAGGTCATCTTCACATATTATACAGCAGAATTAGCTAGAATGAACTATTATTAATGAATTATGCTCATTGATCTGCCGTGGGTTCTTGACTCTGAAATTGAATCTGAACTAGAAGTTATAATTTCATACAAGAAAGGTGCACACACAAACAAATAACCAAGGATTGGTTTTATCACACAACTGGTTTATTAATAATAATATCAAATAATGAATATTGATTAGACATTCATATAATAAAATGGATTACAGCGATATATGAGGGAACAGGGAGATTAATATATGAGGGAATTTCTCTATGATAATTATTGTCCTAAGTTCTAAGAAAGGCTATAGTTTATCCCAGCAAACTTTCAGTACCAACCCATGAGCCATGAGAGACATGAGACCATGTGACCTTACGTATCCGGAGATCGACAGGGAGCATGCCGCTGCTGGTGCCTTCCGGCACGACTTCCTGGAGAATTGCAGACGCGGGCCTTGTAGGTTGCAACCGCGGGCGTTCATTTTCTCCCGAGGCTTTCAGACGCAGCCGTCGGAGCTGGCGGTGTTCTGAAGGTCTCTGTGGGGATTCTTCGTCGTCGCTGATCTGCTGCCTTGTGAGAGAGAGACATGTCCATGCAGGTCTCTCCTGGGCAGGTTTCCGCATCTCAGAAGATAATTCTGAGGGTGCGTGCAGCAGTCCTCTTCGTGGCGTTGTCGTCGTTTGGAGGGTCAGAGGTCTAAGGTTTCCTTCATGCTCTGGGTGTGGCACTGAAATTTTGCTAGGTAGCTTTTCTTAATCTGTAGTTTCTATCTGGACCACGCTTTAAAGGTCCAAGACTGTTTAAGAAAGCCATGAGTCTGATGCCTGCAGAGTCATTTCCAAAACTCAGGTCATTTTACTCTTTTAGCCTTTTTCATCTTTTAGCCTTTTTCAGCCCCAAGTATCTGGAGCCGTGAAGTGAAGAGTCGGAGAAAAAGGGGCAGAAGCCCAAAAAGCTTGAAAAACCTTACAAAGCTCAAAAGTTGGAAAAACCTTGTGTCATTTGGCGCCACAGGTTTTTAACTAGAGTTTAGAAAACCCGCCCCGAATACCTGATTCGTCCTCAATGAGGGAGAATTGGAGCTTTTCTTACTCCTGATTGGCTGTTTCCTGTACCTCGGGAGTGGCATCACATAGAATTTATGACACTTGACAAGATAAAGACTTGACCATCCCTGAGTGAATACTTTGCAATATAAAAGATTATTATATGTTAACACAAAGTAATATAATTAAGGAAAAGATAACCATGTTCTATATAATTATTAACCAACTAAACACACAGTATGTGGCTACCTTTGTTCTACATAAATTCATATAAACAAAAATGACTTTAAACACATGTAAATTAATTCCACCTATTTTGATTGTCAAAACGGGATTCATTTCAAACAGTTGTGCCCATATACAACTTGTTTTCCATGTAAGAACTTTGGGATGTTTGAGTCTTTTAGAGTTAACAGTCTTTAAAAAGGTGTCCTTTAAAGAGGGCATTGTGGGTTTCAATCAAGATTGAGTCTCTGTGTCTCTCTGCATTCTTTTCTTGACCCTGGGGGTCCTTAAGTCATAAAAAAGGGTCTTTGGAGGGGGTTTTATGGGCCTGCTCTGGAGGTTTATCTCACCTTACGCTCTTGGTTAGAGATGTATCTGAAAACTAGCAAAATTTCTTATTAGAAATTAATACACATTCATCATATCCACTACATCTAATATGCTTATTTTCGGAGTGCGCTCTATAAAAAACAGTGTATAGTCATACAGTTATACACATAGTACTTATGGTTTGAGTAATTATTGCCACATGTAGGCCATGAATATGATGTGAGAAGTTTTTGGAGTTTGTCCCTTTTCAATGTCAGAGGCTTGTTCAGACAGCAGTGTTTTCTTGTGAAATGTGCAATGCAAATATACCTTGCCTTTTGAGAGCCTAATGAAAGAGCCAGCTTGAGGTGAAAACAGCATCAAACATTCCAGCTTTGCTTAGAAATATTTGTAGAAATAAGCACAGCAGTGTAATTTAATTGGATGGCTGCTAAATATCTGATAGTCTGCCAGTGCGCAGTTGGAGTCCAATCACATTTATTTTTTTCACCAATTAATCAATGTTAGAAGTAAAAGAAAGCTCTCTTAGCAAAACAATTTATGAATTACAATATTCATTAACAGGATCTCATATTATTAAGAGGATTTATTCCAAATAATCCTTGCACTACCATTATCCTGTTACAATCCTGTAACAATCATTTGGATCTCAGGAGCTGATTTCAAAGACCTCAACTGTATTTAAAATGGAAAAAAGAATAAGAAATGTTAGAAATGAACAGAACAGATATGCAGTTGGAAATGGTTGTTGGCTTAATGAAGCACTGTATTTAGTTCACCTGCATTCCTGACAGCATGGGGTTGTGTTTATCCACCGGCTGATTAGAATTTTCTAATTATGTTGTTAATGAACGGCTCCCCACATCGACAGTAGTACACAGGGCAACAGGAACATGAACTAGAACACTTGCACTTGAACCGCCAAAGTGACATAGCCAGTTGTACTAGTAATTGCTGCAGAGACATTGAAGTCTCTTTTGAGCTCTTAGCAAGACTGGGTCACGTGTAATAAATATTTATGTTTACAGATGCATGCAATGTTTTTAAACATTTTACTAACAAGGGCATTGTGAACAAAAACAAGTGTTAAGCTGTATTGGGCTTGATATGTGACAGAACCAGCAGAGCCCTTATCTATTGACACCCAAACACTGGACAATGCTCTGCCAAACAACAAACACCACACACCACGTCAACAACACACGCAAACAAACAACAATAGCATAAAACACCTCAACAATTCCCAAATGATGAATAGGGGGTTGCAGTGAACGCTTGGATATTCCCAGTGAGTACCTTCCATATCCAGTTACCAGCAGCTGCCAGAATGTTTAAGCAATTATACATAAGAGGGCCTTCTATAACGTGAGATATTGGCACTATTTGTTTATCAACATTCTGCAAGGTAAAATAGTTCCATCCCTTCATAAATTTCTTCTAGATTTTTCCACCAATCTCTGGTCTTGAACTGCACTCAGGATTTTTAATCCTTGGTGCTGTCCATATTTGCACAAGTTCTGATGGAAACCAAGGCTGTGTCACTGTTGTGTATTTTAACCAGGGCAGCACCAGAGCATAGGTAAACGGACAGAGTCAGGATATTGTCACGGTCAATTCACTGTTTACAGTAGGTTCATATTGATATAAGATACACATGTGCAAGTACTACCCATGTTTGTCTGTTTAATTTCAAAGTGAGTTTTTTTAGAGTGTGGCTCCAGAGTCATCCTGCTGCCTGCTGAGCTTGTGAAAGGTAGCAGCAGATAAACATACAAAAATAAATAAATTAATAAATAAAATAATAAGAATTGTTTATTTTCATAGTTATAAAAAAGGGCCTTGACTCACGTTGACCACAACTCCTGCAAACATTGAGAATGAGCATTTTACTGTTTTATTTCCCAGTGATTTTTTGTTTTTGTGTCATTTCTTAAGCTACTTTAGCTTTACACATCCAGAAACGTTATCATGGTTCCTGCTGAAAAACCTACTACACCTTAGTTCCCGGTAGGAATAAACTTTTTGGGTTCCAGAACCCATTTCAAATTTAACCTTTTACAATTAGGTGTGTGAAGGGGAACAGCACCAGTTTCAAGTTGGTAGAAAAGGACTACCAGGAACACACTCACCCAAACACTTGTCTTGTTAGCAATGGCTTTGTTGCTAGATTAAGTGTATTTTGCAGAGTAATACTTGAAGACTTTTGGTCAGAGTGCTTTTATTGTGCAATATTGGCACTCATGGAGTGTCATTCAGAACTAACTGTGGTATAATACACCATAAAATGTAGCATTTTGGATGGTTTTATTCCATTAATTCATATTAATTTACACATTTGTTCATTTAAATGTACAGACAGTACCAAATCAATGGGCTGATCACACATTATTGCCATTGCACATGCGCAAACTTTTCTGAATGCATCGCTATGGTATTGCAAGCAGCCTTGAGGCAGAGAAGTGTGGGCAGGGTGAGCCATGTCAGGAATAGTTATAGAATGCTCATGTAAGTGTTTTACATGGAAAGAGGAGAAATGGTGAAATCCAGTGGATACATCGAATTTTGGTGAAAGAATTAATTAGATGTACTTTGTTAAAGTATTTGTGGGTGCAAAGGAAAAAGATACACATAAATACAAATTAAAGCTTTAAGTTGCCAGGTGATTTAAATGTTATGAAATATGCATGTTTGTTCTATTGCAGGGACATTATTTAGAGACAAAGTATGGGACTACAAAGTAAAGCATACCAAACTTTGAAGCAAACTAACCAAACCTGTCATTTTCACTGTTACATATTTGTCTGCTGTAAACTTGATTAAAAATCAATTTAGAATAAATTTGCATAAGGTCTTACATAATTTCCATTTCCAGCGAGCCCTGAAAGGGGTGAACGTTGAAGAAAACAAGGTGTCGGCCAAATTTAACTAAAGTAGGAGTCTGCGCTCAAATTTAAATTCTTGGGTTTTAAAATAATACACTCTTGCAAATGAATATTTTAAAATGGTAAACAGAATTTATTTGGGATTTAGAATATCAATAATGTTTTCATTTTAGTGTCTTACCCCAATCAAATTCACTCAGTGCTCACATTCAACATTCAATGTTAATTGGAAAGTAAATCAGAACTACACATTTTTGTCTCTAAAGAATGTATATATTATCCACCTGAAGAAGTGGTCAAGTGGTTTCGTTTCTGCCACTCTATGTAAAAAAAAAAAAAAAAAGAAATCACAGCACAATTACTTAGGGTGAGTGAAGCTACTCAATATGTAAAGTGCCCTTCATCAAGACATAATAATGTGTCACCTTTTCGTACAGAGGACAAAGAGGTATTATTCAGTCCAGGGAAGTAGCCATGGAGGAAGTTAATGTAAACAGAAAATGGGCCACAATGCCTGAAGGGTGAGACATCCAATCATATCCTAATGTGTAGAGTACTTATTAATTGTGAAATGCATGCATTGTTCTTACAACAAAGACAAGCTGCAAAGTAAATAAATACAAATCAGTAAACCAAGGCATAATGGCAAGACTTTTAAAATTAATTGCAAGAGTGAAGTGCTTTGTTGAGGTGTAATAGTGCAGATGTGCTTCAGAAGTTTTGCAGCTATGCGCAAAATAACTTAAGCCTATGCTGCTCCATCGTTATTGACTATTATGCAAGCCACTCAAATCCATGATTAGGCAGTAACACTAAGCAGTATTTGTGTAGAGTGCCATATTATATATTCTTCTTAACTGTAATCACAGGATCAGCCTTCATTCCAGATTGGAATAATGCAGATTTAATCTTTTTTTATTTATTTATTTATTTATTTATTTTTTTGATATTTGGATGTATCAAATTGTGCCATCACCTGAAATAAATGTGGGCAGGTGTGCACGGATCATGAATTTTTATGGTTAATGACTATATTATAGCCTACTGCACAGACCATCATTTTTTTAGCCTGTGTAGTTTTCATAAATATTCTCGGTACTTTATATTAGCCAAGGTCACAATATACTTATTTTTTTTTTTTTTAAATCTAACATTCATATGCCTCAGCAATATACATAAACATGAAGGGGAGTGGACTTTGTGGGAAGTGGTGGAACATGAATCAAAATTGCCATCTAAAATGGCTATGTGCTGTGTTTAGCTTCAATTTCTCTGCACTTTTGTAGTTGAAAATAAGCCTTTTTTGCCCTCATGGGATTTAAGCATTTAGCATAATTATGCTACATTTTAGTACACCATTTATCTGCCTCATGTCACTGAAATCATAACGTAAAACAGGTAAGTAAGTATTATAAAATGTGTTTGGAGCAATTTTTTTTTGTTTGTTTTTGAATATGTATACTGAATATGTAAGTTTTCATTATCGAACTGTGTCAAATATAAAAACATAAGTCTTAGAAATTAAATGGGGCATATGAAATCAACACAATTTTTAAATCTAAAATTATAACAGAATAAGGTACAATTATATTCCCTAATTAAAGGTACAAACAGAGACAAATTTCCTGAGTGTTCAAATATTAAAATCATGCCCAGAACTTTTTCAGACAGGTCTGATGAGTGAATTTGACGTGATGAGTTTTTTTGATTGTGTTTGTTTTTTTTTCGTGTGACTGGTGATTTAATTTTTTTTTTTTTTACCTCATTTAAACTTTGCTGGATGTGTACCATGACATCCACGTTTAATGTTGCCAAGGGATTTAAACAAACAAGTATCTACCTGAAAATTTGAATATGCAGTCAAATTTGGAAGTGTACAACACTGAATAAGCTCCAGTCCCATAATTCCAACAATACTGACAAAGGCAAGGCTCTCATGGTGATCAGCCCATTTTTCCCAGGAAGAGAGTCCATCAAGGACTCGTCTTAGTGGCAGCATACATCTCTTTAAAATCCCGATAATTGCCTTCACATAAATGGGGGCTTCACACATATGCAAGTCAATCTCTGGTCACTGCTGCACTCCCACAAAATGACAGATGTTGGCTTATGCACCTTTGGCTGTTAACAGCCTTGATGGTCCCTTTGTCTTTGGCACAGAAAATTAGGATTCCCAAAAACAAACAGAACATTGGACAAACAGAATCTTGGACAGAATCTTACCACATATTTACACTGTCTTCTAAACAATCTGAGATGAGCTGGGCCCAGAGAACTCAGCACTGTTTGATGCAGCACTGGACTGCGTTAGGTAACATAATTTTTCCAAAGTACTGCTATATGGCTATTTTTATCACATTCATCTTGTTTGGTGAGTCGTGTCGCATTAATTTCATACATTTATTCATCCGCTTAAACGGGAAGAATGGTGTGTGACTTGTATCTTTTGCCCCATCCTTAATCTTTGTGTGTGTGCTGTAGGCATCACAATTTCTTTTCTTCTTCTTATTTTTTACAAAAGATTCGTGAAAACTGAGCCCTTGCAACAAAGGAAACCTTTTAAGATTGAAATAATGTTATTTAATGCACTGTTTAACATATAGCAGTCACCAAGCATTCCATCTGTTTATTAGGGAATACTTTTCCATTTAAATATATGCTCATGCAGAAAATCTTAATCTCCATTGCTAAGACTGGTTAAGCAAAGCAGTGTTAGCAAAACATAAAAATGGCTGATCTTGGTCATTGAAACTTATTTTTGTAGGTTTTTTTTTTTTTATCAAAATCCCATCTGTTCTGGACTTGTAGACTTTATTAAAAACTTCAAGTTACTTCAAAAACCTATTGCTTTTAGGGAAAAATTTCACAAAATTAAACAGATGGGAGACCCTGGGCTCTAATTTTGTGTCTGCACTGTGGTGTTAAATATGCCTAACCGTGGAAAACTAATTTTGTGTGCCCCAAGAGCAGGTTTACCATGTGTTCGTTTTGTGGACAGAAATATATGTGCCTGCAAGAAGGTGGGTGGTGTGACACCACAGCAGAGGTGACAGTTTTGAAAAAAGTTTAGACCTTCTCAAACCCAGTCTTATTGCAAAAGCAAGCACAACACATTCTTTTCAAGGAAGCATGTGAAGTTGCGTCCAATTTTGTTGATCATGAACATTACCCCATATATCTTCCATTAACTAACAAAATAAAACTTTAATTTCTTTATTTTTTCATTTATTTATTGGAAAAGAAATCTGTTATGATTACTGAAGGTAAATCAGAGAGTTGGTATGTTATCACCGGCAGGAATAATGTAATAATTAAAAGGATTTGTAAAAAGAACACAAAAGGCCAAAAATCCAATAATACACATTTCAAAAATATGCAAATACTCAATAATAATCTATTAGTAGTTGTTTGGCTTCTACAAAAATTATTCACAGTATTAAGAACAATAAAAGGATAATAACTTTTTATACCAACTTTAACATATTATTATAATTACTGTAATTACTGTTCATTCTGATGATTATAGAATATTATGATTATAATATGATGATTTATATAGTGGTCTGTTCTTTTATTTATTTATTTATTTTATTTTTTTGTGCAGTTACAGACAATTAATGAATTATTGAATGGACAGGATGTCTGGGATTGTCTACAGGTGTGTGTGTGTTTGTGTGTGTGTGTTTGTGTGTGTGTGTGTGTGTGTGTGTGTGTGTGTGTGTGTGTGTATCTGAGTCTGTGCAATTGCCTTTGAGTGACTGAGTTAATAGAGGAGTGTATGAGATGGTGCCATGAGATGGATTGGCTCCCCGTTCAGGATGTGTTCCTGCATTGGGTCCAATGATTCTGGGTAGAATGGAAATCTAATTACTGTCTAATTACTGCAGATATAGTACACAGTGTGGGCTTATATCAGCTTACATGCCTTTGCTCCTGCAAATAAAAAAAACAATAGTATAACCTGATGGTGTCACAAAGTAGCTTCACAGAAATTGATAATTAAAACAAAAATCTAAAGGGCAGCTAGTGCTGTAACAAAGGAATTATTGCTTCCCATCCTTGTGATTTTGTGAAATGCAGAGTTTGGGGCCTGTGCATCCAGAAAATTAATAAGAGCAGCTGAATCCTTCAAGCTGAGGAAGTTGTGGAGGATGACTGACTGATGCCTTCACCAGTTGATCCTTATTGTTTGATGAAGAAACACTGCAATGACTCTGTTGTACAATCTCCAGTGTGTTACCAAGGTCTGAAAAGCACATTCCACTATTCATCTTGCTCGTGACAGCTGGTAGTTAAAGACAAGCTGTTTTCTTGACAGCTGAAAAAGCCTTGTCCCTCACAAACACATGGTTCTTCCCCAAGGTGTGAAATGTTCAATATGTGTTCTCGTATTCTGTTTCTGTCTCTTCAGTTTATCTACTTCACTTTAAAATTAGGTAAACTTTGTATTTCTACAGTAGCTGACTGTTGCCATTCTGTTGTAAGGCATACATGATTAGCCCACTTTAACTGTGTTCTTCAATGATCAGGACCATCTCAGGATCAACACAGAACAAGTCTGATTTAGTGGAGTGGATCATTCTCAGTGGTGCAGTGACACTGATGTGGTGGTGTGTGTTGTGCTGAAGTGGATCAGACACAGCAATGCTGCTGGAGGTTTTAAACACAGAGCCCACTCACTGTCCACACTATTAGGGTGTTTTCACACCTGCACTTTTTAGTCCAGTTACAAACTCTGGTTTGTTTTCACACTTGGTGCAGTTCGCTTGGGCAGGTGTGAAAGAAGTAATCACACTTGGATTCAAACCAAAACAACTGCACTGAGACCCTTGAGAGGAGGTGGTCTCTGGCCGGTCCCTGACAAACTCTGGTGTGATTCGTTTCTTGTGAGAACGTGATCCGACCTCGATCCGACCCAACAATAAGGTGTACGCTGCAGGCCGCTAATCGGAGTAATGGATCAGAAACACACTAATGCAGAACACAGGACCTTCTTCCTGTGTTTACATTCTTGCTCTCATCTCAGTCAGGTCTGACCAAACAGCAGCGAGAACATTGTCATGTGGTTTGTGGTGACGCGTTATGGTGTGCTTGGATTTTTCACTGTGTGAAAATAAAACAAAACCAAGGCAAAAACGCTTCAATATTACGAGCTTCTTAACTGATTCGGACCAGAACAAATGAACTACAGGTGTGAAAACGCCCTTAGATACACCTATCTTGTTGGTCCACCTTGTAGAAACAGTAGCTCATTTATTGCATCAAATTTTGTATTGGTCAATCTCTAGTGCTTCATCAGTGGTCTTCATCTCTTTACATATGTTCCATAAATCCTCTTCTTATACTTCTCCATCTTCTTCTTCACCACCACCCCCACTTCCTCCTCCTCCTCCTCCTCCTGTAAAGCAGCAATGTGCACCCAACTTCATGGTGGACCAACAGTAAAATCTTCTGGAGGCCTTTTTTTTTTCCAGGAGTTCTATATCAACACTGACAGTATGTGCTCAAGATACTATTGTCCTATGATTCCCATGTTTGCACATCCCAACCATTAAGTCGTTTTTCATTTTAGACGCAGCTGCAGACACTCATGACCTATAACTCTATAACTCTATATCACTGTCTTACTCTACTTCAGAGTTTAAACACATGAACCTACACAGCCGAGGGGCTACTGGAGTTACTGCCTGAGTTTCAAAGCAGGCCATTAGTTTCTAGGAATCGCTTATCCTCTGCACCTCATCCAAATACGAAACTCTTTAATGCTTTAATCCCCTCTAAGCTGCACTAAAACCCCAGGTGAGTTGTAGCATCCCTGAAAAACAACAACTGCTGCCATTAATCATGCTAATGTTGGCTATATTTTTAACCCTTGCCATTTATCAGCGCGAGCGAGCGTGACAGGGTGGCATGCACCCTGGTGCCCGCTCACATTCAGGCGACTGTTGATTCATAGTCTCTCTGTTCGCTGACTCCCTGCTGTTTTGTCCCTTTCTCTTCTTCCTCCCTCTTCTTCAATTAGGACTTTGGCGATGACGGCTCCCTCTACATTACCAAGGTGACAACCATTCACATTGGAAACTATAGCTGTCACGCATATGGCTACGAGGAGTTGTCCCAGACCCACGTGCTGCAGGTGAATGGTTAGTAATATAGCATATATTTCACATTTAATGTTGTTGTTTTTTTTTCCTTTGGACTAGTTAAAGGAGGGATTTCTGCTTTCAGATTGTGGAAATGTTTTTACATGGGTTACAAAATGTTGGGTTGTGCATTTCAGATTCAGTTATACAGTAATATCAGTATTTACATGTAAATTAAAATTCCATAAAGGAACAGAAATCCTACCCAACCTGAGCAGATTTACAATAAAATGCACTGTCAAGCTGGTTAGACAGGAATGAGAGAACTTTCTAACAAAGCCTCTTCATAATCATATTTCAAACAGCCCAGTAATTCAGCAAAGTAAATGTAATGCTGGCTTTACTCTAAAGCATGCTTTAGATATCTTTTCCCATAGACCTTAAAGATTATGTAACTAAATGCAGTCAGTAACTTAATTCAAATACTACTATATAAAATTAATTCAATCTGATTTCTGGACAGCACGGTGGAACAGCAGGTAGTGCCATAGTTGCACAGCTTCAGGGACCTGGAGTTTGGTGTGTTCTCCCTGTGTCCATGTAGGTTTCCTCTGGGGGTTCCGGTTTTCTCCCATAGTCCAAAAACACATATTGGTAGGTGGATTGGTGACTTAAATATGTCTGTAGGTGTGAGTGAATATGTGAGTGTGTGTCACCCCCTCCAGGGTGTGTTCCCGCCTTCCGCCCAGTGATTCTGGATAGGCTCCGTAACCACCACGGCCCTGAATTGAATAAGTGGTTATGGACAATGAATGGACGAATTAATGATTTTGATAAGCGGTAGTAAGATATTGTGTTGCTCAGGAAAACACTAAACCTTTAATAAATTGAAATAATATTCATAAAATAATTAGCGGTAATAAATATGTTAATTGGTTTGCTGTTTCAACCATCATATCATTGCAGACGAACATTAATTGTAATTCACCTCCAGTTCTAAGTAGTACATTATTATGTTAAATTAGGTGTGCTGCTGATGAACATTCTAGATGAACACTGCCTAGAGACATTCCTGCCTTGTGCCCAGTCATTCCGGGTAGACCACTGCGACCCTGAACTGTATAAGCAGTTACAAACAATGAATGAATGAATCTGATATGAATCTGATTACTTTAGATATTTACTTATCTTATTATTCATATTTAATTAATTTAAATAAATAAATAAAAGAAAGTAAAACTTCCTCATTTCTAACCCTAGTTTGGGTGACAAGTAACTGGGAAAGCAACTTCACTGTTAACATTAAACCACTAAATATATGGTCTCCCTTCTGGGAAAAGTAGGCTCATCTCTGAAAAGCACACATTTTAGCGATTTACAGCATTACAGAACCTTTGGACTGAAGAATTCATTAAGTAAGTTCATGGCTCCCAAATGGTGCAGCACTCTAAGGGTTGTGTATATATAACTCCAATAAATAAATCATGATAAAAAAATGACATGTTTGTGAGATAAAGGAATTACCGAATAGAACCCAGTGCTCAAGATTCCAGACCTGTTTCAGCTGTTGTA
The DNA here is from genome assembly GCF_029633855.1 of Hoplias malabaricus. NCBI lineage: Eukaryota > Metazoa > Chordata > Actinopteri > Characiformes > Erythrinidae > Hoplias > Hoplias malabaricus. Next base: position 29,312,620 of record NC_089814.1, read on the forward strand.
AATCTTGTGTTTTATTATTTTGTATTCTACTATATGTATTGAAGGGATTGTTAGTGAGTGCAAACATAGTTTATCTTTGAGAGATAATAATAAATTGAACTAAACTGTGTAAATGTAGTGTTCTCCCCGTGTCCGCGTGGGTTTCCTCCGGGTGCTCCGGTTTCCTCCCACAGTCCAAAATAACACACGTTGCAGGTGGATTGGCGGCTCGAAAGTGTCCGTAGGTGTGAGTGTGTGAGTGAATGTGTGTGTGTCTGTGTTGCCCTGTGAAGGACTGGCGTCCCCTCCAGGGTGTATTCCCGCCTTGCACCCAATGATTCCAGGTAGGCTCTGGACCCCCCCGCGACCCTAAATTGGATAAGCGGTTACAGATAATGGATGGATGGATGGATGGATGTGTAAATGTATAAACCCAGCCACTAAAATCACCTATGCTTCCTCATTCACTGCTGGCGAAGTTTTCTGTTGCATCTTGTACAAAAGATCTGATTAGCGGTACATTGTAGGGGTACAGAGAAAACTTGCTGACCATTTAGTTGAGCACATTAGGGCCATCAGAAGGACTTATGATTTCCAGTGGCAAGACATGTTTTTGTTAATGGACTTTCCATTACTATACTTTTATATGTATTTTCAGTTGTTGCTATGGGACAGAAAGTATCAGTTTCACATTCAGAACATTGAAACTCTTAATGATATGTTATCGTTTAAGTGAATATGATTTTGAAATAATCTGAGCTGTTCTGACCTTTTAGAACTTCAGAAGCATTTTACTGTACTTTGAAGGACCTATGTCCATAATCCATTTTAATACTACAGTTTTATATGTCTATGTCAGTAAAGTTACTGATATGTTTTAAGAATATTACAGAACACATATTTTGCTGCTGATTTCTCCATATAGCAACACTAAAGGTTACAGCTTTAAAATTATTGTGATGCTTCACTGACTTGTTATTGCTACTCTGGATTCAACACTGCAGAAGCTGTGCCATGTAACTTTTGGAGTATGGTAGGAAAACCTTGCCCCTTGATTACAGGACAGTGCTGTAAAAGTGAATTACAGTCCACAACTGCAGGGGAACCTAGGAATAAAAATACTAAATCTTATCTTGTCTTCCTTTAATGTCTCTAGGCACAGCATTTCATCAGCAGCACACCTAATTTAACATAATAATGTACTCCTTAATACTGGAGGTGAATTACAATTAATGTTGGTCTGCAATGATATGATGGTTGAAACAGCAAACCAATTAACATATTTATTAACACTTCAATTTATTAAAGTTTTAGTGTTTACCTGAGCAACAAAATATCTTACTACCGCTTATCCAAAACAGGGTCGCGGTGGGTTCGGAGCCTACCCGTAATCACTGGGTGCAAGGCGAGAACACACCCGGGACGGGGCGACACACACTCACACATTCACTGTCACACTATGGACACCTTTGAGTCACCAATCCACCTACCAACGTGTGTTTTTGTCCGTGGGAGGCACCCGGAGGAAACCCATGCGGACACCTCACAGACAGTCACCCAGAGCGTGTCACATCCTGGCACTTTCTTGTTTGTTTTCCCTTTCTATGTGGCTCTCTCTTTGTTGTTTTCCTATCCCTGCACATGGCTTTGTTTATGTTCATTCCTAGCTCCGCCTTCGTTCCGCCTCTTTGTCATTTTCTCTCGTTATCCGTGTCAGGTGTGTCTAGTTTGTTCTGTTATTTAAGCCCTCTTCCCTCACTTCCTGGTATCGGTCATTTTGTTTTCGTGGTTTTGTTTGTTTGTTTGCGTTGTCGGTTGTTTCCTGTTTTTCTCGTTTCTCGCCTCGCTCTTACCCGTCTCTCTTGCTTGTTTCATTGCCCTAGTCCTATAGTGTTGTTTCGTGCTCTTTTCTATGTTATTTCATGTTTATCAAGTTCGTGTTTTGTTATCTCCCTTCATTAAACTGTCTGTGTTATAGCGAGTGTGTCCGCCCTCCGTAATTCCACTCCGCACGTCCCTAGCGTGACAGAGCGGGACTTGAACCCACAACCTCCAGGTCCCTGGAGCTGTGTGACTGCGATACTATCTGTTGCGCCAGATCAAAAACATATTAAATATAATTTTCCCAGGTACTTAAACTTTGCACAGGACTGTAAATAAACATTTGCTGCTCATTTGATAATTACATATTTTCAGTCTATGAGTATTTTCTGATCCTAAAGATTTCAATCCTTCCATATTGATCAATGCAAACTTGTACTGTGGACTGCTATTGTATTTATTAATCTCTGTAATAGCAGTATAGAAATCTCACTGGTGTGTTGTTAGCTGTTGTCAAAAATGGTGCTATTATAACATCAGTTGCAATGGTCTTTTTAGCACTCTTGCTTGATAATCAGCCCCCCTCCTTTCAAAAACAGCTCCAGGAAAATCCACTCAAACTGTATGAAGTCAAAGATAACAAGCCATGTTTCAGGGCTTTGATTAATTGCTGTGTGATATGTGCAAAGAAATAGATGCAGGAAAACGTTTTCAATTAACAAGGGACAATACGCGTGATTATGTTTGTTGAGGGGGTTTGGGCTAATTAAAAAAACTGATACAGCTGCATCAGAGACTTTGAACAGGGTGCAAGAGTTTTTATGTGCCAGCACATCATTCCTGTCTCTCCAGTGATAAATACCAAACAACATTGTATTTTCTTTTTAGAGTTATGATTGTAAGATACACTCTCTCTCTCTCTCTCCCCAGTCCCTCCAGTAATCCTGGTCTATCCAGAGACACAGGCCCAGGAGCCTGGTGTAGGTGCCAGTTTGCATTGCCATGCCGACGGCATCCCCAACCCTAAACTCACGTGGCTGAAGAATGGCCTGGATCTGCTCCCCCATGCCTCCAAGCAGCTGTCCCTCATTGGTCAGTGCTATTTCCTCATCCAACATTTTTACTTTGCTTACTATGAAAGAAATCTGGTAGAGACTGCTCAGTGCTAAGTCTCCCACAGTTCAATTTCTCATAAATATGTGGGTTTATGTACAAGTACAGCCAGTTCCTGGACCTGATAAAAATATACGTGTGATAATTGCAAGGGAAATCTCTCTCTCTCTCTCTCTCTCTCTCTCTCTCTCAATAGATAATCTGCATTGATGATCTTTAGGATGGTGTCCAATTTACACTACATCGTTTAAAATAAATATGACTTTTTTGTCACGTATTTTCTTTGATTTTTAATTTTCTTTGTTCAAACTGCCTTTTTTATTAATTCCATTCAATTAATTTTTGTTTATGGAAATTTTGAGTAATCTGGAATTAAAATGAGTGTACTCTAGTCTATAGTTCCATTCTCTAAGTATATTATGAGTTATATTAATAACTAAGTTATTGTAAGAGGCAGGTGAACAATAAGTAGTTTGAGCTAGAGTTAAGGCCCTGTCTCATCAGGCTCTCTCTTTAGGCTTTTACTGGAACACCCAGAAAGCAGGACACTGCAGTAGACAGCTTTGCAGTGATGAAGGGATGAACAAATTTTCAGCATCTTTTATTGATAGTGCATTACTTATTTTAACCATTTTTTCATGAAGAAAATTAAATCCTAGTAATGTTACTTCTAAACACTTATAGATTCAAATGATTTTCAAATAATTGACTTGAATAAATTGGGAAGCCAATATTTTTCCTGTTTCCTGCTTCACAGAGACACAGAAATATTAAAATCTTATTATACCTAGTTGCCATTTTGCAGGAAATTAATTTAATGCAAAGGTGGTCTCTGAATTGCACACAGTTATGAAAGTATAACAGTCAATTCTTACCAACCAGCTCTCTCTCTCTCTCTCTCCCCCTCTCTCTCTCTCTATATATATATATATATATATACAGTACAGTAACAATACTGAATACTGAGCAGCAGTAAATGACAGTTGCTTTCTTAAAATCTGTTTTTGTTTTGAGTTTTGAAAACACCTCCAGAGGCCCTCCCTACCTATCTTTTTAATCATGGATGCATATTGCCTGGAAATGAAATATTTTCTTCAAAGAAAGTGTGTCCTGTTTACATCCCACACCCCTCTGATTGCACAGATCGTTTAATGAAGCGTTGAGGCACAGTTAAAGCATCCAAAAACCCACACAGCTCTCTCAAGCACCCAGAGATTACACTTACAATTTCCATTGTTATTCAAGCACTTGATTGCCAGTCAACAACACCCTCCCCACCAGACCCATCCACCCCTCTGCTCTGTGGGAGCGTGTCTGCAAGGATGGTGATAATATAAACAGCCATCTATACATAAAAAAAAAACGATTGTTCTGTGGTCAGTCATGTGGGCCCTTTTTTAAAGGGGCTTTCCATTTCAGCAAGACCACATTGAAGCATCGTTTATGGAGCGCCACCCTCATTAGAAGCCACTTTATTGACTGTTTGTGGGTCATTACTTCGTGTAATAGGCAGTTATTGACGTCAGATGCTTGAGACTGCGTGAGTTTCTCAGAAATCAGGATGAAAATGAGTGCCTTTCAATTCAGGTCTGGCTGGGGAAATTTGGGTGAACAGCCTTTTTCAGGTAGCACCACAGGGCACAAACATAGATGGGTGTTTAAATTATTTCTCACATCCACCCAGTGCTGATGTGTGAGTTAATTCAATTTGGAGCTGATTTCTTAGATAGAGATTAATGGTGAATCCCATTTCACCCTTCCCCCTACCACTAAGCCGTACCCCTAGTTTTTTCCTAAGGGTAGGATGTGTCTGTTCTTATTGGGATAGAGGTGTAGATTTAAGGCTACATGGCCCTTCAAATTGATATTTTTCCATAGTACACTTCAAACAGTGTTGTGAATTACCTGTGGGATGGCTATGCAAGCAACAAAATAAACCAAAAATGTCAGTAGTTTCGCATTCAAAATGTATTTAAATCAGTTGTGTTATGTTAGTTTAATGTAGACAAGCCTAAAACATCACTAGTAATTCCACAGTATATACTGAAGCCATGATATTCTGCCTACAGATGCTACTGCCGTATGCTAGGAGTTAGGAGTGGGTGATAATATATGATTGTGGAACACTTCTGAAGGCATATGATGCATTAACTTCAACTAAAGTCCTTGCAGCCCTGTACCGCTCCTCTGATATCACTGCAGACTTACAGAGCTACTGATGACATATCAGGCTTATGAAGGGTTGTACAAGATCATAAGGAAAGTATAACCACTACACCTTATAACCAAGGGGCAAGAAGACACTTGAAAATAAGGAGTAGGGGTAAAAATAAGAAATGAGTTTGTGCCTAAAGCTAGTTCTTAATGTTGTGAAATCTATTTGCTAAAACTTGTTGAAGGTCGATATGAATGCTGTATTCAGAGCATTGCTACTTCTTAGATCTTTTAAGATTTACATCTTGAGCTTACTCCTGTATCATCAATGCCATAGGACTGAAAATCTATTCAGACTCATCATACTCTTTGACACAAGGTGAAAGCATGCCTGAACAGTGTCTGAACAGTAATGAGACATTTAAAGTTTTTATATTTTTTTCCACAAAAAATACAATAGTTTGTATGAAGCTGCAGTTTCTCCATAGAACAAAGCATTTTTCTACAAATCAGGAGGTTTTCAAATCACTAAACTGTACTAGCTCCACTGGACTGAAATCAAGGTTTACACTTCAAAGACAGAAAAGGAAATGGCATGAGTGTGAAAAGAAGGCAGAGGTAAAAGGAGGGAGAGAGAGAGAGAGAGAGAGAGAGAGAGAGAGAGAGAGAGAGAGAGAGAGAGAGAGAGAGAAAGAGAACTTCTTGATGCCCATGATGTCTGACATGGCACTTGAAAGCGGTATCAGACACGGGGGGGTTCTTACAGCAGGAAGCGTTTTAAAGATTGCGGTGTCGTGATCAAGGCAGTATCAGCGGCAAGTGATAGATCTGAGGATGCAGCCATAGATCACAAAAGTCCAACGCACAAAACAGATGTCCTAGGACATCACCCAATTCCATAGCACTGCCCGGGGGAAGACAGGATAAAATAATTTTTTTTTTATTTTTAATTTGCATTCTCTACCATTTTACCCTCAGCCAATGGCAGTGAGCTGCATATAGGCAGTGTACGTTATGAGGACACAGGAGCCTATACCTGCATCGCCAAAAACGAAGTAGGAGTGGATGAAGATATCTCCTCTCTCTTTGTAGAGGACTCAGCACGAAAGACGCGTAAGTAGAAGCAAAAGATTTCCTGCGTTGTGCTTGAGTAGTTTCTGAACGAAGTATTAACTCAGTTATAGTTGTTTAATTATATTATATTATATTATATTATATTATATTATATTATATTATTATTTCATTATATTATATTATATCATTGACTCAGTTATATGCAATCACAATTATTCAATTATATATTTATTCAATTATTCTGTTAAAGTTGGGAAATAAGAATTAAACAAGTGCAAAATAAGCATACATTTTAATCAATAGATTTATTGTAGTAATACAAGTAACACTCATCAAGTAATATTTTGAAATTAAATATTCTGGATAGCATTAGCAGTTTCCATGCTGGACCTCAGTAGGATAAACCCTACCAGGTGCAAAGTTTTGAGAGTCAGTAGTACTGTACATATTTCAAAGGCCCATTGGATTGTGTCAGTTAATTAATTTAATTCATTCGAGGACTGAAGTTTCCTTGAAACGTGCCAAAATGCTTCTAGGACAAAATGCTTAATGTCTTTCTGGCAAGGGGAGTAGCGTAAGACGTATGACAAGACGTATAGTTTATGGGACCACTCAACCCTACGCAGCTAACTGGAAATAAGAAACAGGTTTACCAAAAGTAGCAGCAGAAACTCTTTAGCATACTTCAATATATAAATTTTGACAGTCATTGATGGGCAAATGAAATACTGCTGGCTGTGCTATTTATAATCAGAGCTGGTCAGTGGAAGCAAGGAAGTTCAATTTCCATATTCCCTTAGGCGTGTTGCCTTTCTAATCACTGTGATGTCTTTCATAGCACTCTCAGGGTTTTGCTATCAAGAAATATTTATGAAGTAATTTCTGTGATGTCTAATGGCAACAGCAGACATGAGGGATCTAAGAACAAAGAATTGAGGGACATATTTTGAAGGACTAAAATACTATACTGTTTTAGGATAAAACAGCCTGGAATAGCAATTCATATATACAGGACAATGGGACCAATTAAAGACTGTTCATGAAAATACTATATATAATAATAACTAGTGAGATAATTAATAGTATTGGCAGGTCGAGAAGACACTTTTAATCGCAATCTCAAAGCTGTTGATATAAAGGACCAGGCTAAATAGCTAGAGTGTTCTACCTTAAAACTCTTTCATTCTGGCCCTCTAATATAACTAGAGCACATGAAAGCATAGTGATAAATATCCTGTAAATCTCCATGCTGGAGTTTCTACAGTGCAGTCTTAACTCTCACTAATGGGAAGTGTCCCCTTGAAATGTAGTCAAAACGAGGAAAAAAGGGGTCTGCATGGGGTACATCTTTGGTAGTTACATAGTTATTCTCAGAAGGAGTTTGTAAGGCCTGTAACATATTTTTAAAAACGCATTTATCATATACCCTTCTTTCTTTCTTTACACTTTTGGGCACTCGGGACACCTCAGTGGCGAATATTCTGTGGCGGGAAGAAGGTAGTGTGATCACTATATATATTTTTTATATTTCATGTAGTAATTGTTTGTTACCATGTATATTTAAGAGTTGGGTCAATACTGGAAGAAATAACTCCGTATACTAACAAACAGATCCCTATCAGTCTATTCTCCAAAAACTCAAGACACCTACACATATACGTTATGAGTATCTCCTTTTAATACACTCACTGTCCATTCTCTCAGCTCCACCGACCATACAGGAGCACTTTAAAAATTCTAAGACTACAGACTTTTGTATACCTGATGCTGCTACTACTTTGTTTGCCCTCTTTTACCCTGTTAGTTAGTGGTCAGGACTACCTGAGGCAGGGATGATTTGGGTGGTGGAGTTTTAGCGTGTGTTGTGTTGGCATGAGTGGATCAGACACAGCAGTGCTGCTGGAGTTTTCAAACCCCTCTGTGTCACTGCTGGACTGAGAATAGTCAACCAACCACAAATAGCCAGCCAACAGAGTCCTGTTGGCAGCATCCAGTGTCCACTGATAAAGGACTAGAGGAAAATGATCCGCCCACTGAAGAACAGGGTGAAAGGGGAAAAAGTATGCAGAGTAACAAAATGATTACTGTCTGTATTTGTAGAACTACAAAGTGCTCCCGTATGATCAGATGAGCTGAGAGAATGGACAGTGAGAGTAGCAACAATATGTATGTTGCCTAGGCTGAAAAACAAATGCTAATTGCTATTGATTATCGTAAATAAAATGGACATGAACCTGACACAACTTATTTGCAAGCTAATTATTACTAACACAGGAACTGGCAAGTTAATTTCACCATTGCTGGAGTCCCTTATTAGCCTCAGTATGTTTTGTAAAATTAAATCCTGTCTAGCAGATACTAAACAAATGTATCACCACATTCTGCCATTTAACACTCTTCACTTCAGCATTTGTGAAGCCACATTAATGATGGCTTTTAGTAATATTTTTTTCTGTATTTGTTGTTTCATCTTTGTGTGCTTGGGTTATACATTTGTGTGATGTGTCTATGGCATTGGTGGGATTTGATATTGGTTTTCTTGCATTGTTCCTCATATCTGTGGTTTTATTCATAAGTCTTATTCTTCTATATGGCTAGGAAAAACTGTCCCTGTAAGTGCTATGCATGGACATATTTTTCCTTCAGTTTACAGCCTCATAGATCAATGAAAATTATAGTTTTTTTATGAAATAAGACTATATATGATATAATAAGAATATGAATGTTCTTGAATATTTCACAAACAAAACGAAAATTAATGAAATATTTCCAATATTTTAAATGTTACATATAAAATATTGATAATTGCAGCACATACATAATAATACTAATAATAATACTAATAATAAGCAGGAACAGTTGAATGTTTACTATGACTGAGTTTTAAGTCGAAAAATTACTGAGGAAAAAAAAGGCAGAATATTTCAGAGAATAAATGCTGAATATTTCGCTGCAGGTATAATGGGGCAGACACAACAGCAGTGTAATTGAGGAATTCAGTGTATTACTTAAGTCATGCTATGGTATAGATTTCAGGAATAAATTCTCGCTCCTCTGGCACATCAGGACCAGATTGTTGTTAGTATTTGAACTCTGAACCGGTTTATTAAGAAGAGGGCATCTAGTTTCACAGGATGCAGTTAATGATCACAAAAATGATCAATCCAGAGGGAGTGGAACTCCTGCATGCACACTAGCTCCATCGCATTATGGCTTATGGACTTGTACAATAAACTAAAGCTCTATCAAGAGTCAGTGGCTGAACTAACTGGGTTAGTTGTCATGTCGAGTGGATGGAAGCATTTAATAAATAATTCGCAGATAAACCAATGCCCATTTTGTAGATTAAAAGCGTAAATGTGGACTCACCTTGCAACAGCACATATTCCCACTCTCTAGCATGCCATCTGAAATTAGCTTGAGCATAGAGAACTTGGCTGCGTGTCAGAATAAAATTGATGCTTTGAAGGCTCAAAGGTCACACACATTCAACAGCCTTGCAATGCACAAACAGATTCCTCCAGATCTTCTGAAACATTCAGTATTCTTTCAAATCTTCTTTGAAACACTTCAAACATTCTTTCAAATCTTTCAATGAGTGCTTAAAAATGTTTTAACTTGAATATTCGATTAGGGGTGCCGAAGATTGTGAAGAAACACTGTTTTCTCTGGTTTGTTTATATTCAGAATCTCCACGTCTTTTAATGTGGTACAGTATGTTTGAGGGAAAAAATGACTGTTGTTTGTACATGTTTAGTTTTGTAGCACTTTGCAGTTATCCGTCTCTCAAATTAGGACATTTTTCCACCTTAAGTAATCCGAAACAGCAAAAATAAGTAAATATTACTCACCTATAGAGCAGGAATAGAGCAATATCCTCATCTTTGTGATTTTCAACATTTAGAATTCTCTCTTTTGTCTAAAAACTCCTGATGTATTTTCTTTGCCATGAGCAGAGATAGAGAAAGCCTAGGGTACCGAAACTGTGTCTTACCCATTTACTGACTTCAGGCCTTTGTAAACACATTAGACAGGTTTTGAACATGAAAACAGGTTGGATAGCTAGCAAATGGTGCAATTATGCCTTTAATACTCTTATTTTTCCCTCTCCCTATTTTCTTTAAGTGTGTTGCAGGCATCAAATTTTAACCTTGTTTATATTATACAAAACACTTGAAGTCTTTTCTTTGTACTTTTGTACTTTAGGTACACAAATGATCTATAGAATGAACAAATTATTTTATTGCATTTATATAAATAAATAAATAAATAAATAAAAATACAGAAACATATTTTCTATTCTACTATCCTATTCTGTTATATTATAATCAGTGTCTCAGCAGTGACCTCGGTCAGAGACCTATTTAACCCTAGCTACATTGACCCAACTTCACTTTTAGCCTCCTTTAACTTCACTCTTCTGTGGTCACAACCACCAAAGTGACACTGAAGTGGCATACGTGTTAAACTGCAGCAGCGATGCTGTGTCTGATATATATAAATATATATTAGTGCAAATTCTGTAAATCTCTGTAGGGAGGATGGCACACCTTATTCCCCATCACTTAGCAGTCAACAGAGATGTTGTAAAAGTGATTAGAGATCTTCCCCAAGCTTGTTCAACAGACCAGTGACACTGTGTTAGTGATAGTCCTATTGCTATTGTCGCGTCAACTCCATCTGTCTCTTATAATGTAATATCCTTTCCACTTCTGAGTTGGTAGCATAGCCCGTAACGTGAACATATCTAGCAAGTAACTAAATTGGGGTATTAAAAAAAACCCATTACATTCAAATATACATTTAAGCCCAGTTATATTCTGTATGGCAAGTAGCCAACAAAAGCTTCATGACAGCCATTTAGGTTTTTTTTCCGTTCATTTGAAACAAAAGAATGAATTGTGTTCAAGGTTTGATGAAATTCTCCAACTTTTGTATGTGATTTCTGCCTGTCGCACTGTAGCTGACAGCATCAGCAGCAATGGTATACGCACCTATCTGAGAATTTCTCTTTTACACCTTGTCTTTTTTGACAACATGACAACTTTGCTGTCAGAGTAAGCAATACTCTGCTAGCGTGCATCTGCTAATTAGCAGCTGTTGTTTGCCGTCAGGCGACAGACCTGCAACTGCACTCTTTGGAGCCTATTTTGGATCCATTATCCATGAGAGATTTTAATGGGTTGAATAGCCGTGTGACAACTACAGTTTTATACAGTTTCCCTCAGTGAAGCATCCAAAATTTTTGTGCTTGTGAATGTAGAATTAGGTAAATATGTCTTTGCTGATTATGATATATACCTGCATGTTTGTTTTTGTTTCAGGGCTGAGTGTGGGAAATATGTTCTATGTTTTCTCAAATGAAGGGATCACAATACTGCAGCCGAGTGACTGTGAAATTCGCCGACATATTAAGCGGAGCGAGAGGATCGTGGCCAGCTATGTAAGCTTTGTGAGGTTCTAAAATGCTTCTTAAATGTACTCGTGCAGTATAATTAAAATTATCATTACACAGAATAATAATAAGTATAATGTATTTTTTTAATAATATTCTATTAGTAGAGATCTATCTAAACCTATCACATTTATCTCATTTAATTAAAATAAAATAAAAACAATTAAAGCACAATTGATCCAAATATAAAAGAGTAATAAGAAGTTTGTTGATCAAGCCTACTTCTCATAGACTTTATTTTTTACTAACTGATGAACTTTTAATTTAACATTGTTAATTAACTTTATTACTTTAATTGAATAATTTTATTAAAATAATTAATCCCAAAACACACTTTCTGAATGTTCATGAATATTATTGTTCTATTATTTATTTTTTCTTTAGGAGGAAATGTGTCCTAAAAGTGAGGGTATTGCCCCTCAGCATTGCGTCTGGGCCTCAGCGGTCAGCGTGAGAGACAAATATATCTTTGTGTCCCAGCCTCTGCAGAACAGATTGCTGGTCATCGACACTCAGGCACAGAAAGTGGTACAGGTAAGCACTAATCATCTATTTGGTGTTTCTTTTAGAATGTAAGATATACATTCATTGCATTTTAAAATTAATCTGATTAAACAAATTTTAATTCTGTGAACTATGTTCACTCAGAAAGGAAAATCAGTGTGCATTTATTTGGGGAGTAGGGGTATAACGGCAGACTGAGCCCATGGTTTAATTTGATCCATAACAAGGTATTTTGAATGCAGTCCCAATAAATGTAAAAGACTCTTTTGCAGTTATTAAGCACACTAGAGGCAGGAGGAGGGCTAGAATAGGGGGTTAATAGTTATGAAATAATCGTTGGCTTTACTGCTATTGTTCCCCACCATGATCCGTGGCTATACCAGCTTTTGGGACACAGCAATGAGTACTATATTATTATTAGTCCATTGATAATTATGAAAGTCCTAAGCATCTTAACCACAGAAATTCATCCAATACGTGTCAGATTAAATGTCATATTACAAGTCTATGCATATATATGATCAGTAACAGAGCCTCAGAGAATATAATGTGTTCATTTTAAGGCAAAGTTAATATTTATTTTTAGAACCGCTTATATATATATATATATATATATATATATATATATATATATATATATATATATATATATATATATATATATATATAAAGTTTGATTCACTTTGATTTCCCAAACATACATATGTATATGTATACATATATACATATATATATATATATATATATATATGATATATTATGTGATATGCGAGGCCAAGAATCTAGTAAGCTTCCGACAGAGAGACACGCTGTGAGAAAGTGTTCAAAACTGCAGTGAGGTGGGGCAAAGTAGGCAGTGTGAGATGGATGGATATGGAAGGCAAGAGTGAAAGACTGCAGCAGTGCACTAAGACATTGAGAGAGAAGGTGACAGATTTAAAAGTAGAACAGAGAGGTTTTTTCAACGAGCACAAGAGATACCGCTGAGATACTGTGCGGGATGCTCACACGCTCACACAACACCAAACTCTATGTGTGTGTGTTTGTGTGTGTGTGTATGCATGCACGTTTGTGTGTGTGTGTGTGCACGCACGTTTGTGTGTGTGTAATGGGGTTGCAGGTTAATGCATGCCTCCGGGTCTGAACAGGCCCCTCGACTCTAGTGCTCAGAATAACTATTTTAGGCTGGAGACTCCCACCAGCCAGCAAATAACACCTGCACTGCACTGCAATCATGTCTGGACAATCATCTGACAAATGATTTCACTCCCACTGCTATACCCACCACGATGAATCTTTCCTACATAACTTAGGATCAAAGGATCCACTGTTCATTATACAAATTTGAAAATGCTGAACTCCGTTTGAATAAACACATTTAATGTTTTACGCAAGGAAACTGAGTGGGTGATGCTGACTTATATATTAATGTGTCAAAAAAGAGTGTTTAATGTTAGTATTTAGAATTTTATGCTAAAGGTTTCCGTCAGAGGTTTCTCCTATATTATATTTGTGTACTGTCAGTAATTAAAATAGACACCTGTGCCATTTCAGTGTACAATGATTTAGCTGTGTACATGGAGATAAGCTGATATCAATAAATGTTTACAATTCATAGTATAGTTAGTTGACTTGAATTTGTAGGTAAAATGTATGTCTCAAACTCAAGGGTTTAACATTTCAGGATAAGTGAAGTATGAAAATGACCCACTAAAGCCTATGGGAAATGTAATTGAAATATGCAGTTTCGTGAATAATCTCTCATAGCCTCGTCCTGTCTCAATGGAAATACATATTCTTCAAATGTCATGCCTGCTAGCTTTATGTGTATTTCTTCTACCAAATGAATGAAGACATAGAGCAAACAGAGCCCTGAATCGAACAAAGACCACACACAAGTGTTTCTTAACTGTTACCAAATTTCACTCACTTTTCTGACTGCTCTCCATGATTACTGAAATGTAATATATATATAACTGTCTGTGAGGAGTGTGGTGTAACACACGTTGGTAGGTGGATTGGCGACTCAGAAGTGTCCTTAAGTGTGAGTGTGTCACCCTGCTAAGGACTGGTGCCCCCTCCAGGGTGTGTTCCAGCTAGGCTCCGGAGGTAGTGTCGTAGTTACACAGCTCCAGGGACCTGGAGGTTGTGGGTTCGATTCCCGCTCCGGGTGACTGTCTGTGAGGAGTTGGTGTGTTCTCCCCGTGTCCATGTGGGTTTCCTCCGGGTGCTCCGGTTTCCTCCCACAGTCCAAAAACACACGTTGGTAAGTGGATTGGCGACTCAAAAGTGTCCGTAGGTGTGAGTGAATGTGTGTGTGTCTGTGTTGCCCTGTGAAGGACTGGCACCCCCTCCAGGGTGTAATCCTGCCTTGCGCCCAATGATTCCAGGTAGGCTCTGGACCCACCGCGACCCTGAATTGGATAAGCGGTTACAGATAATGAATGAATATATATATATAAGAACATTAGATCACATCTTCTAAAGGGACCAGTGTCTGCTAGTTTTGATCCAGAACTCCTGCTTCCTGACTCCTCGATCAAAGTTGAGTGTGGGATGCTGATTTTAGTCTCTGTGTCTTCTGTTGCTCTTTATTATTTGATTTGATTTGATATTAACAACACAACAGCCTAAAAGCAGCAACTACCAAAACAACAACAACAATAAAAAACAGAATAAAGAGTCTCATTGCTTGGGTGCCAGGCATAATTGGAGCTACTTTGTATGTGGCATGTGTTCTCTGTTATTTTCAACAACACACTAGACGCTTTTGAATATAGTTGCACGTTACACAGGGCAATTCCCACAGCGTCTTATACAGATTTCTCTTTCATATGCATCACAGGCAGTGGAAACTGACCCAGTGCCAGTGAAGCTGTTTTACGACAAGTCTCATGACCAGGTGTGGGTGCTGAGCTGGGGAGATGAACAGAAGACCCACCCTACCTTACAGGTGAGAAAGTGGATAATGAGTCATATTTTGTTACCTTAGCCTAAAATCTATATTGTGTTATATACCAAAAATATCTAATAATTTGTAATCACAGTTGTTTTACTGTGTACAGTACAGTGCAAAGGCTAGAGACTACCTCATAATCTAAATCTAAATTTCCAATGTAAAATTGAAGTTAGTAATTTTTTCAGAAATAAAAAAACATATTTGTAGCTAAAAATTATGTTTAAACCTCTAACACTGTGTATAATTTTATGTAAAACACTTAAATATGTCAAATATGTCAGTGTCCATGCTGTACTTTTGTGAAACATCACTCAGTCTGTTACAAAAAAAAAAATAGATGAAAAGTCTAGCTTCTGATCTGAAAAGAAGCCAAGTTTCTGTCTGTCCTTGCATCGTGAGACAACAGAGTGCTATGTGTCAAAAAAACATGTAGCTGTCAAGAAGCTGTTATATGAGAAAAGAAAATAGATAAATCAATTTTAACACATCTGATATGTAGAGTGAGATTTTATGGACTGATTGGTCTACATTTAAGATTTTGAAAGTAACAGAACTCAAACTCAAACTCATGTACCTCACTCAAACACTCATACACCCTTAAATTCTGCAACTATCAGTCAAGTATTGGTGCTGGTGGTGAATGCATAACAATCTCCTGTGGAAAACTATTAATAGGGTAAAAGAAATCTACAGCAAAATTAAGATCCCCAAGCATAATGCTGAGAAAATCAAGACGTGTTATCAAAGAGGCTGCTGATGTTCTCTGAACAATAGAGGCCTGCCTACCGGCCTAGGGTTTAGCATCATTGATTGTGTTTAGGATTACTTCAGGGGTGTGTTTGCCCACCCAGAAGGATCTTCTGCTCACCCAACACCTGCGTTGTAAATATATTCTTCAGACTGAAGTTACACTACTTACACTACTTCAGACAGAAATTATACTATAAATAATTCCATATCAACTCTTTTTAAATGGTCTTCTGCTATTACAAGCTTGGCATCCTAACAATAGCAGAATGCATGTTTCTACTTAAGAGAAACTATTTCTAAAAGTACTATATAGAACCATATACATTGAACTTCGGAGGGGTGGATACTCAATTTCAAATAAATTGTAAGTAAATCTTAATATGAATTAAAGTTTAAAAACGTTTTTTTAACATTTTGTTTAAGTGTCTGTTCTGAGCCACAAATTTAAAGCAAAATTGTACTTGTTCTGTTGCATACATATTTATTTACTTATATATATATATTTTGTATATTTACTTATTTATTTTTAAGTTTCAAATTCCTGAACATGAAGTGGACCCCTGTGTAAGACAGTGATGTTAGCCTTTCTGCATATTTAAGAAAAGGGGCTGTGAATAATACTGTATTTGTGTTTTGGGAGATTTAGCTGTAGGGCAGCTTCTGTGCTGTCTTACTTTTGGGACAGCCATTGCCGTCATGCTGTTTATGACTTGCCTGGATTGTGAAAAGTCCAACATAGACAGGGGACCACTGTAGGATTCAGCACCTATTATTCTGTCTTTCACCAAGACAGAATCCCATTAAAACGTTGTGAGTCCCACTGTCTCTGCACTGTGTTCAGGAACACCTTATTAACAAGGGAGTCTATTTCCAACCTTCTCAGGTTTTCCTGCTTATTATCATGTCCTGACTTTGTTCGTGCTTTCTTCTTCATTCACACAAAAATTGCATGGCCTCACATGAAGAATACATTTTTATTATTGTTTTTTAATCACCCCTCTGGCTTATTTAATTCATATATTTAGGGGTAAATAATATTTGTCCATATTTGCTTGCTCAGGCTGCCCACATAGAAAGCAAGCCTCAGTACTAAATAGTAATGAATAATTACCAAAGGGGTATGAATCATTCTAAAATGCTAAAGAGCAAATTTTGCAGGGAAGCTGTCTAATGGCCTGTGAGGCATATGGATCCTCACCACAAATAAATGGCTTGATAATATCATGATCGTTCGGAACACAGGAAATTGACCTGGGCACTGACAATTTGCGGAGGCTAGAGGCAATGCTCCCGCTCTAGTGGTGCAATTTCAACCCAGCCATGATTTTTTTTTTAAATAAATGACTCAATATCCTTAGTCAAACATCTGAATTTGATTGTCAATTCATTAGATTAAACAAACAAGCCAACCACCAGCGTTAAGGGAGATGGAACAGAATCTCATTAGTTTGGCTCAGGTCCCACAGTCATCACAGAGAGTGTGTTGTTTTTTTTTTGTCACGGGGAGAACGAGAGCTGCCTAGTTTGCATTCATAATCAGCCGCACCAGTTACCTTATAAACACTGAATCCCCAACATCTGTTGTGTACCCTGAAAGAGGCGTGTTGTATAAACATGATTTGTCTATGATGGAGTTTTCACAGTATTACAGTCAGAGCTATACTTGTGTTTATAATTCAGCCTATGGAATAACATCAAAATGGAAATTGGAGAGAAAGGAAAACTAAAGAGGTCTTAAAGCACTGTATTCTTTAAAAAAATATTTACACACCACCTACACAAGAATTTCATGGCAGTTAACATAAAGCAAAATAAAATCACAAGCATCAATTTAGACAGAAAATTGCATTCTTTGATATCCAACTAAATGGAAAAATAATTTGGATTTTTTTTTTTGATACAATGGTAACGTTTAGCATTAGCGTAGGGTCAGTCAAATCTCCACACTGTATTTAAACCCCTTACTCATTAACTATGTGATTACCTTCATATTCATTCATTCATTGTCTATAACTGCTTATCTAATTCAGGGTCGCGGTGGGGCCAGAGCCCACCCGGAATCACACCCTAGAAGGGGTGCCAGTCCTTCACAGGGTGACACTAACATTCACTCACACACTCACACCCATGGACACTTGGAGTCGCCAATCCACCTACCAACGTGTGTTTTAGAACTGTGGGAGGAATCCGGGGCACCCGGAGGAAACCCACGCAGACACAGGGAGAACACACCAAACGACACATATCTGCTGAGCCACTGTGCCGGCCCAGAGTGCATAATATGACACCTAAAAATGTATTAGGTTTGTATGCTGGCCTCTAAACACCATTTCAGTATTAGATTTTATTCGCTGTAGTCTTAGACATCATATACTGCAGTGGTTCTCAAACTTTGCTGAGTCAAAGCCCACCCCATACCCAAAATAATAGCTAGCTATAAGCTGATTCCTATGTAGATAAGGCAGTAAAATACAGCATTTGATTAACATTAACTTTAGAATGTGAGGTTGTATCCCAAACAGCACATTATGGAACATACTACACATACTACACTACAGAAAGCACTGCTATGAGTGGTATATATTTTTTCATAGTATTCAATGCAGCAGTGTGCAGTTTGGGACAAGGCCAGAGTCTAATGTTAACTTGCTGCATGTCACAACCTGAACACAGCTAATATTAACGATAACTAACTCTCAGATCCTCCTTTGTTACCCTAAAAATTATATACAAGTTGCTTTCATAACTGTAATCAGCCGTCACTGTTATCTGTTGTGCTCTCATTACTGACCACAAGCCCAGAGCTGGTAAAAAATCTAACGTTATAAACCAGACTCTGACAGTGAATCGAAGGCCAGTGAAGCTGATGATTAGAGCAGCTTTATATTTGAAAAGTCGCCTTAACGAAGGCTGAAAGAAAATCTACCTTATCTGACTCTCTGCCAAAACACGCATTTTCAAAATAAAAGTTTACAAAAAAAAACATATTTTGGTTCCAGGCAAGCTACATTTTTCTGGTCTCTGATCTAATGTTCTTTTAGGATGTTTAAGGGCTATTAATGAATCCATTGTGAGTGGGTGCTTTTAACTGAGTAAGCTTTATTGGCAAAACAGAAAGGCATTAATAAAGACGGGCATAAAATACTCATTTTTTCCGATTCCTTGTGTCCCATTTGCAATACCGGGCATGCCCCACACTTTGAGAAACGCTGATATAGTATATCACAAGCTGCCTTATATTGCATATTCATGAATTCATGAATGTTGCACCTAAAACAGCAACTAGACAAAGCACACACAGTGAGAAAACATCCAGATGTTTGCAAGTCTACACCCCTTAAGCCAACTGTAAAATCCACCTCTTCCCAAAGCCATGGCAAGCATTACAACAACATCATCTTAATTTATGAGCCTTCGAATGAGCAATGACAAATGCGATTAGGCTTACAGATCTCCAAGCCCCAGATAATGATGTATAGTAATGCTACTGAAAGTGTTTTCCCTAATCAACCAGCTTGTTATTAAAAAAAAATATAGACAAACATAAACAAAGAAGAAAAGGCCCCCACAATCTGAAGCAGAATTAGGTTTGTGTGAACATAAACATGTTTTTGTAATCTGAATCTTCCCTATAGCACTTTGAAAAGTCAGATTTTTTTTCCAACATTGAGGGAAATGGGGGAAAAAAGACATTTCACTGAAACCTCAACAACATTATAGATTTTTTTTTTCTATAGGTATGGATTAGCTTATATTCACAGAAAATCAATAACTTGGACTGTACATTAAAAAATGAAAGGGGCTCTGTAATATCTTTTTTCTTGCAACAACATAAGCTTAATTTTCTAGTTGGGTTTTCAAGAAATATGGTATTTCAGTATGCACTGAGCACATTAATAGCACAGTGGTCTCTGGCAGAGTCAAAATACAGTGCTGGACTTGATTAAGCATTTGTCATGAAAGCTGCAGGGTGGCCCAACACTGGAGACTGCAAACATACTCAATTTCCATGGCAATAAGATAAGATAAACCTTGAAAGCAGCGGCTCTGTAGCTATTTTTATCCACAAGTCGCTGTGAACCTCTTTTATGTTCCATAGGGTGGATTCTGCTCCTGTATTTTGTCCTGTCCACCCGTGACGGTTTTAAGATTTGCTGTGTTCTGTGGAGCAGTTAGAACCATGCTATGTTACTTGTTGTTTTATTCTTTCCTTACCGTAGTATTGCACTGTTTCAGGTCATTCCACAGGCCAGTGTGGGGGAGCTGCACCAGAAAATCCACACACATTTCCAGCGAGTGGAGGACTTCTACATCCCGCCAACCAACCTCATTATCACCCACATTAGGTAAAAGACCTCTAAAACTCATCAAGATCATAATTCCTTCAAGAAGAAATGGGCAAATTATAATCATAATTAAAAATAAAGTGCTTAGCAAAAACTGAAAAAAAAAGACTATTAACCTTTCTTTGACCATTGTCGTCTCAGGTTTGGCTTCGTCTTTTTGAAAGCGGAAGCTGCGGTGCATAAAATTGACCTGGAGACTCTCCACCGAGTCAAGACCGTCAGTCTGAAGAACTACAGCTGTGTGCCGGCCAGCATGGCTTATACTCACTTGAGTGGCTACTACATCATCCAGTGTCAGGAGAAGAGCAATTCCAGCCTACAGCTTTTGGTTGATGGGGTCACTGATGCTGTCATTGGGCCTAACAATGGTATCACTGGACATTCTTACGTGTCACCAGATGGTCGATATGTCGTCACACCGGATGATCAGGGCGGCAAGCTTCAAGTCCAGACCATCTCATTTCAGGGCGAGCTTCTGTTAGGCCCAAAGCTGGACATTCCAGCTCCTGTGTCAGACTTGGTCTTCCAGCCATCATTCGTTCAATCCAACCAGTATGTCACGGTCTCCTCATCGGCTCAGGGCTCCGACTTGCTGTTCTCCGACCTGTCAATGGGGACGAGCAAAGTCATCACAGGCCTCAAAGAGCCACTCGCAGCCAAGCACTGGCCTTGGGGCAGTGCCAACAGGGTAGTGGTTTCCAGTGGTCTGTTTGGACAGTACTTGGTCACGCCTTCAGCTGAGTCACTGTTTGTTCTGGACGGCAGAATGAGCAGCCTTCACTGTGAGGTGTCAAACATCAAGAGAGGGAATACAGTGGTGTGGGTCGGCGAGGTATGAGAGATGGCCCGCTGGCCGGTTCCCCATCCAACAGCGTTGGCCAGTCAGGCCAATGCCATGGAAAACTTTCCAACAGACGTGAGAGGACTCAACCCTGGGACTGAGTGAGAGAAACACACACGGGTTACTGTAATAAACAAACACACAAAAAAAAAAAAAAATAGAGTAAGAGACATTTACAGTCATATGCAAAAATTTGGGTGACCTTGGTAAAATAAAATGTTTTGTTGATTTAGATAATTGAATAGATACTTTCTGCAAATTTAATTGTGCAATTACTAGGTATTTAGGAGTTTAACAAATGAGAAATATTCAAGTATAAAATGTGCCAAATCTTTTGCACAGGCCAAATGTTTTATATTCCTTCCAAAGTGCATCGAACAAACAGTAATTGTGCTTTCAATTGTGCAGAAGTGTGTTCTTTGTAGAGAATGTTATTTGATCAGGGCCACCCAAACCTTTGCTTACGACTGTATTAAGGAAACCTATTATGTTATAAGGAATTGGGTGACGATGCCCTTCAGTGCAGTGATCTATGAGCACTCACCCTACCAAGAAATGTAAATTTTTTTGCACTTCCTTTTAACACTAAAGATATAGTAAGTTAAGCAAAAGAAGAACTGATAAATGACAAAATGTTTGAAAATGAACTATGCACAAAGCTAATAATTTCTTTAGACTTCAGATTTTTGATTTTTTTTCCAGGATGTCTGTCCTTCACCAATGCTGCATATAGTCACTATAAGGAATATGTCTGTCAAAGGAAAAATGTGTCTTTCTTGAAACTATGTTCCTCGGTCTCTTGCTAGTGAACACGATAGTGTCTGTCTGCCTTGTTCAGATGTTTTCTTACAGTTTGTTACACACCAGTCTCTATTCAGTATGTTCACCATATGTGTCAACCGAGTTCTGTTGATTATACATTCATTAAATGTTTTACTGAAGCAAAAATATAAGAGAACATGTCTTGACCTAGAACAAGTGAAGTTGTGAAAACCCTTCTTCCTAGCTACAACCTGTAAGTTGTTGCCCTCAAGCCTGTCTGGTGTAAACATTTTTGTTTATATATTTTCTATTAAAAATATACACCAGTGATATCACTAAAATTCTGACTGGATTATATATATTTTTCTTTTCTTTAATGCTAATTTTGTTTTTGTTACTCTTAATCCCCACTGATATTTGTATACCTGATATGAACAAAAAGCTCATAAACAACTAATACCCTTTGATTTATTACAAATACCACATGTAGCATACATAGATCAGTAAGAATGAAGTAACAAAATGAGACAGGATGAAATATGAGGCCCAAAACTGATTAAGGTCTTGTAAACAGATTCACTACCATTCAAAACGTTGGACTCTCTCTCTCTCAAATATATAAAGTCAATTTAATTGTATGTATCAGTGGAGTAGCTACAGCTACTTGACACACAGGCACCTATAAATGTCTAATATAATACAACTGAAAATATTATAAAATGCATTCTCAAATGTTTCATCAAAAAGTTCCACCTGATGCTGTCACCATCGGAACATATACAGAGATACAGAGCTGCATGCCGCCCACAGACACGGATACAAGTTGTAAATTTTGTCAGTAGATGTAGACATTCTTCAAACCACTTTAGTGAGTTTTTCTTTTTTTTTAGTAGCAGCTAGCGACAGGTTTGGACAAAACATAGCTATTTAAATAGAGGAATCGCCGGTACTCGCAAGGAGAGGAACTCACCCCTTTGCTCTTTTCAGTGAGAGGCAGAGCAAAACAATTAAGTCCACACAGCAGCAGACATATATTTGAATGTGCTTTGCATGTGCAAGCAATGTTGCCAAGGACGAATCACAAATCCATATTACTTGCTTTCTTTGTTTCAATTTAATTACTTTCACTATTGTCAGAGTCTCAAAGTCACAAGGGAGTTTACTCCATTCCTGTTTGAATCACATCAGATCTACACATTGCAATTTCTTCAAACATATAATAAATGTATAAAACTTACTGCAAACACACACAGCCTTAGAAATTACAAACATATATTTTTAAAAATGTGTCAGAAAAATAAGTTTATTCTGTCGCCAATGATAATTTTACATGTAAGTACAGCTGAAGTCCCAGCACAGCCATTGTCTAAAATATGAGTATGGTGATTTTGTCAGATTATATCACAGTTAAACCTTTTGAATTTTAGCTGTGCCTTAGCTGGGCAGGGCAGAAGCTTGAAAATGCAGAATACCAACATGTAGTCATATTGGGCCACATTTCATCCACTATTTCATACTCATCCCATTGTCTGATGATAGCAACAGAAAAGTCTGAAGAAGATAAAGGCTTTTTGGTAATCTGACTTAACGTCTTATATACCAACACAGTGAGCAGGAGAGGAGCAACCAAATGTAAAGAGCTCACACCATCTCACTATGCAGCATTCAACATGATGAATGCACATGATGCTAGGACCTCTTTTTTAGCAATGTTCAATAATGGGACAAACTGTAAAGACAATGACAGTTTTTAACGACTCTACACCTTGTGTTGTTAAAAGAAGGGCCAATTAGCCTTTACCAGCCCTACTGAGCTATAGTTATAGTTAATAAACAATTATCAATGGAGTGTTGTGTTTAATATCCTAAAGTGTTTTTTGTGTGTGTATGATCATAGATGGGTTTCTGACAATTTTATATAATAATGAAATTGTCTGTTTGGTGGCTGTAATGCTCAGCATAGGGATGTCTGTCAACTCTCTTTAGTCCTGTGACCAGTTACCCTTACTCACTATACATATTTCAAGAAGCACTGTTAACTTAACACTTCTTAATCTGATACTATAGCAAAGTGTGGTGTATGTGAACTCAAAACCAGAATTATGCTCAAATATGAGTTTTTCAAAGTTGAATAGGTATTATATGCACTACGTAGCAAGATCTATGCTTCAAGTCTTTCCTTGAAACATGCTTTACAGAAGATATTGGAATATTTTTGTGAATATTTGTGTAGTTCTGCCCTATAAACATCAGGTAGTAATAATGGATAATTATGTGCGGATCACAAAAGTCCCTCCAGCTCATCCTAAAGTGTTGGATTAAGATCTATCACTTTAAAAAGTAGTGAAAAACACTCATATATATATATATATATATATTTATATTTATATATATATATATATATATATATATATATATATAAAGCAAGTTCAGAAACTGTGTTGGAGTTAACGCAAGATTAAAGCATTAAAGGCCTCCAATTTATAAAATTCAAGCTCCATAACTCTCAGTTGTTGTGCAAGTTGTTAGCCTGAATTTGAAGCCTAGGCAATGGCATCATTTAGGATCAGGGTAGTCTTGCAGTGCCAGACTCTTCACTTAACGAGGTCAAGAACAGCCTACAACTTTAGAAAAATTAATTTGATTGACACGCAATAGGACCAATCACAAGTTTGGTACTTTGGCCTGACCTGTAGAAGGAGGCCTGTAGAAGGAAAAATGCAACAGGCAGAATCCTGACAATGAGACCAACTTAACACACCGAAGGTTTCAAACTATGTGTCAGCTTGTGGGCAGAGCGTCTGTGGCTGAGACTAGATTAAGGGTGGTTAGCATCCAAACCAGCCAGATGGACAAGCCTGAGGTGGATGTCATAAGGCACATGCACACAGTATATGTCAGCTCCAGTGTTCTTTAAGGGTAGCATAACAGGCATTCTTACATTCTGTGGGGAATCATAAAGTTTTAACACCATGCTTAGTTTATCAATTTGAGTCAGGTAACAATAGGTTCCTTTCATTCCACATTCCATATGGCTCTTACATCATTTAAATGTATTTACTCACATGTTCCTGTCAAAAAAGCATTAAATTAACCTGAACCAGAGCCTAAACCATGTCAGTGTGCTAGACATTAGAATCATTGTTGTAATTCTATTGTTCTTGTTAGAACATGATACATTAAAAATTGTACAGATTTGAGTTGTGTGTTTTGCTTTATGACAAAAATGGTTTGTAAAAAAACATGGATTAATAAAAAATAAAAAAATGTAAAAATAGTGCAACTGTGTTGAAAAATTATTTTCAACATTAAATGTCAGGTCGATCATTTCTGAAAGAATGGTCAAAAATTCCCATGAATGCACTCCAGAACTTTGTGGAAAGCCTTCCCAGAAGAGCTGAAACTGTTATAGCTGCAAAGGGTGGGCCCACATCATCTTAAACCTTATGGATTAAGAATGCTATGTCACTGAAGTTCATACGCATGCATGTACAGGGAATACTTCCGAAACCTCTCTCCCTTAACATATTCTGCCAAGCATTAAAAAGTGCATTCTGAATCTCTATTATACAAAGAGATAAGGGTTTTTTAAATTCTGTGCAGAAACACTGCCAGTTCTTTGGGCCTGAGTTCATCTTAAATGGCCTAAAAGACAGTGGAAATTTGTACTGTGGTCAGATGCATTCATGTTTCAGCTCATTTTCAGGAAAAACAAATGCTGAATTCTTTCTGTCAAAGACAAAAGGGGCTGTCCAGACTGTCATCAGTGACAGATGCAAAAACCAATGTCCCTCTGCATTTGTGCCCACAGCATGGGGATTAGCATTTGTTTGGCTACAACATAGACACAGAGTCTTATCAGAGGTGAATCAGACAAGTGACCACCGACTGTTGAGCAGCTGAGCAAAAGATCAACCATATGTATCCTCAGTTCCCAAATGATCACGATACATAACGATGATCACATACAATTTATTTGGTCAAAGAAGTATTTTATTTGTACGTTTGTCAGTTAAATAAAGCATTAAGAGGATTTATAAATAATAGATTCATGTTGCCATTACTGTACTTTACTAAAGGTCCCAAAATTTCCAGAAATTTACAGGGTGAGTCAAAAGTTGCAGGACATGATGTAGAGGATCAGAAGTAACTGAGAAAAAAAAAAAAACATACACATCAAAATATTGTTTTGTTATTTACCTATCTTCCTTTCAGTATAAATATTCAATTGGTTTCAGTGAACTCGAAAGGAGTAAAAGCTATTACATATGTCTGCCAAAGGGGGGCGTATGATACGCAATTGATAGAGAATAGAACTGCGTACCACGGAGGAAGAATAAATCCTCTTGCAGGTGGTGAAAGGTGAAAAGGTTTTGTGATAAATATCGTGTATGTAGTAAGTAAGTGTGAGCTAACCTGCTAATGCTAGCGGCAGTGCATAGGAATACATGGTGAGACAAGTTAGTCTAAACCAGTGAACGGATAAGGGACCTTTTGAGTGTTAAATAATTAATCTATGAAACGTTTTAATCGAAAATGACATTTACTGGTTATTGTTACTAGATGTACATATTTTGGGTTATTCCTCATGACCAGAAAATGTTATTGGAGTCCAGTATATCCAATATTGTAAATGGCAGCTAAATTGAGGTCAATTGGTAGGAGATGCCATTTGGAGAACACTTGTAATGCATGCGTTGATAAATATTGTTTCATGGTTCATGATATGCATGTGTATATATATATACATGTTGGAAACAAAGAAATCTTCTAAGACAGGTTAAAGTCAGAATGACAAAGAAACACCACAACAGTTTATGTATAGACTAATGGGGCTAAAACAGCGTGTATTATTTGCATCAAAACAAACTAGTGGGTTCCATTATGAAAAAAAAAACTAGTGCAGGGTGTGTTCCTACATTCATTATATCAAGGTATGAATGAAAAATACACATATGTTAGACGAGATCTTAAACCTCACATGTCAGACCCTAGCATTACAAATGACTCTATTCTGGAGTTGATAACAAAGTCTGTGAGTGAAGACTTAGAAAGACAAGTAAGGTTGGGCCAAACTCACAAACAGAGAACTGTTAGTGTTAATGCTGCTCAACAGGGAAAAGATGAACATATAGGTAAAATGCAAACTGAAGTCCAAGCTAATCGTGCTGCGATACAAGAGCTAACAGCACAAGTGTCAATTTTGACCAAGAGTTTGGAGAAAGCACTTTCACCTACTGTGAACACAGTGGCTGAAACCCCTCATCGAACCTTACCCCCTCCAAAACAAGATGTGAAAAATTTGGTTAAAGGGAAGTGCCAACAGTGTGTATCCCAAGGAACTGAGCATTGCCCACACTGTTTCCGGTGTGGGAAAGAGGGACACAGAGCTATAGGTTGCCTGCAGAGAGACAAATTGTCGGGAAACAGGAGGAGGTCACTGGGGAGGGACCACCAGTGACCAGGCTGCCTGCAGGGTCCCACACATCTGGAAGACTTGATCAGGAGAAGACTGCTTCTACTACCAAAGATCCCAAGCTGCACAAGTTATCCAACAAAAAGTGGGTAGCACAGTTAATTGGTGGTAGATGTATGATCACTTGTCACTTAAATGGGGTAAAACTACAAACGCTACTGGACAGTGGAGCACAAGTTAGCATTTTGGAAAAGTCATGGGTACAAACAGCTTTGCCAAATGTGAAAATACAGCCATTTGAAAGCTTACTTCCAGGTTATCCGCTTCATATCACTGCAGCTAATGGGACAGATGTTCCTTTTGAGGGTTGGATTGAAGTTTTGCTAGAGATTACAAGTCCACAACATGGTTCTGTCTCTTTGTATGTCCCAATGCTTGTCAGTCAACAGAGAGTAAGCAGTCCACTGTTGGGCTTTAATGTTATCCAGGAGATTATCATGGGGAACAGGGACTACACAGACAACTTGAACCTGGCAGAGTTACTTGCTGAAACCTTAAAGGTCCAAAAACGCAATGTTGAAACACTAATCTCTGTTGTTAATACACAGTTACCTGCCGACGAACCAGAGAATCTGATAGTGAGAGTTGAAAAAAACGGGACTGATGGTACATTGTGACAAAATATGCATGGTGAGATGTCGCATCAGAGCATTCACTGGTGGAGGTGTAAGGTTATTTGAGCCAGCTGTGAAATGTAATTTGCCCGAAGGATTGGAGATATTTCCAGCACTTGTTGACGTGCCTCCTGGCGCTTCAAAAGTTGTCAGAATCCCGATACAAAACGTAACTAGACACGACATATATCTCCCTCCAAAGACAATACTTGGACATATAGAGGAGACAATTGAGTTCAAACCTGTAAACATCTGTCCTGAAACCGCAACCACACAAACAGGCCAATCTTACTGTTGCTCTGCTCATGTGACATTATGTGAGGGGGAAGAACCCCAAAGTGCATCCCCCGCAGATATGAGGTGGCACCCCAACGTGAATCTAGATCACTTACCAGAACATGAACAGGAAGTAGTTCGACAGTTGCTCTATGAAGAGTCTGATGTGTTTGCTCGTGAGGAAGGAGATATTGGATGTACCCCAGGGTTGCAGCTAAAAATAAACATGACTGATAACATACCTGTGCAGAAAAATTACAACTCCATCCCAAGACCGTTGTACAAAGAGGTTAAGGAGTATGTTCAAAATCTCTTAGATAGAGGCTGGATTAGAAAGTCAGCATCAGACTATTCATCCCCAGTAGTGTGTGTGCGCAAAAAGGACAATGGGTTGGTTACGCCTGTGTATTGACTTCCACAAACTTAACCAAAAGACTGTACCTGACCGACATCCGTTACCGCGGATACAAGATCTGTTGAATAGCCTGGGTGGAAATCGGTGGTTTTCCATTCTGGACCAGGGCAGTGCATATCATCAAGGATTTGTAAGTGAGGAGTCTAGACACTTGACAGCTTTTAGTACATCTTGGGGACTTTACGAGTGGGTGCCGATACCATTCGGTTTAACAAATGCACCGGCTGCATTCCAAAGATGTGTGAAGGGGGTGTTAGAGGGCATTAGAGATGAATATTGCGTACCTTACTTAGATTACGTACTCTGTTATTCCAAATCTTTTGATGAACACGTAGAACACCTTAGACAAGTCCTCTGTAGAATGTGACAACATGGTATCAAACTCCGTCCAGCCAAATGTGAGCTATTCAAAAAAGAAATACGTTACTTGGGGAGATTAGTTTCAGGAGAAGGTGTCCGGATGGATCCAAAAGATTTGGAAGCAGTAATGTCACTGAAAGACAAGAAACCCCGCACAGTCGGAGAGCTCAGAACATTACTGGGATTTCTCAGTTACTACCGCTCATTCATTCAAGATTTCTCTCGACTTGCAAGACCCTTGTTTGAACTCCTTCAGACCCCTACTGAGACAAACAGTGCCACTACAACAGGCACAAAACCGAGCAAAGTAAGACAAACCAAAACAAGGGACAAAAACAAACTCTCTTCTCGTACACCCATAACATGGACCAGTGAACATCAGGATGTTGTGTCAATGTTTGTGAACATTCTGACAAACCCTCCCATTCTAGCCTACCCAGATATTGACCTTCCATTTGTACTGCATACAGATGCATCAAACAAAGGTTTGGGAGCTGCTCTTTATCAAAGACAAAACAACAAACTACGAGTGATTGGTTATGGGTCCAGGCAACAGTGGCAAGGCAACAGTGGCAAGGAAAAACTCCCTTAAAGCTACAGGAAGAAACCTTGGGAGGAACCAAGACTCACAATGGGGACCCATCCTCCTCTGGTCAGAGCACTTACAGGAACACTAGAGAACATTTGGTTTTGAAGCTGTAATGTCTAGTGTTCCTTCAAGGTTTTTAGGGCTGGACCTGAAATTTTGGCTTGTTGGATATTCATGTGTTGGGTAGGTATTCAGTTTTTTTTCTCTTTTTTTTTTTTGGAGACCCTAAACTGCCTCCCTGGAGCTCTGCTTAACCCATGCACACACCATACCCTCTTCATGGCACAGCGTATCCACAGATTAGCGAGCTAGGCTAGCGAGCGAAGCCGCTCTGAGAGGAAACCAGCCTGGACACAGGGATTTAAAAGCACTCATATTATAAAAAAATTCAGGACCTCCTTCTGAACATGGCAGTTAATCTCTTCCAGAAACTTTTCTTCTTTTTCTCCAAGACCTTTTCTTCCCTTGCTTCCCTGTGCTCTGCCTGTGGAATCGCCTGTTTTACCTCTTCTATCAGGTTATCCTTTTTAAGCATCTCCTTTCTGGGCTCATCTTGGTTCATCTTTGTAATCAGTTCCATCTGTTCATCCATAGTTCCAATTTCTGCCAATAATATCTCCAACACTCTTTCCAGTCCTTCAATCCTCGCATACATCTGAGAATTCTGCCTCTGCAGTAAATCTATCTGCCTTCGTTCTTTTTCTCTTTCACTGAGACTCTTCATCAATAACATCTTCATACTAATACTGTTCGCCAGAATCCTCCTCCAAGCCCCTCTGACTTCCTCCTCATCAGTACTAATCTGGTTGATCTTTCCTTGCAAGTAAGCAAGGTCTTTCGAATGATCCATTTTAAGTCCAAGAAAAGGACTTAAAAGTTGGTGTTTTTTAAAAGCAACTTAAAACAGAAGCTGATTTGCTGAATGCTCACCGTTCTTCTGTCAAAGTCTGAATGACTGAACAGGTCCTCTGTGGCTTTATATACACGTTCAGCGATGACATCACAAAGGAATATTTGGGCCCTGTCACGGAGTTCTAGAATAATCACGATTGTAGAGCATGTTCGGGAAAGGTCACAGAAGCAGAGTGAAGGCTCATTCATACTGCCTTTAAGTACATTTACTGATCGCGATAGTTTTTAACGTTGTTGATACAGAGTATATTCAGCTCTGAAAACAGCCCTAGAAAATGAGCGCTTCTGCAGAGGGCACGTGTAATAATACTGCTGTTATTTCTCACTTCATTCGTTCAAAACACACAGAATGCGCTGTAGACTTAAGCAGGGACTTGCTGTCAGCAACTGCCTGAACGTGGCGTCGTTTCCAAGACAACAAACACAACATTTTTTATTTCTATTACAAACAACAATACATTTGCTCATTTTTTCACTGCTATACTTTACTCCCATTCTTTGTAAAATAGTTTATATGCTTTTAAAATCCTATATTATTTGATTATTTTATCAAGTATTAGTTTGGAGCGGACAGCGCTCAAAATGAAACTTAGAATTTCGCTATTTCTGGAATCGGCTCCGAATCTCAAATCCTTGCATTGGAATCAACCGAACTGACTCCTAGCACTAAAATTGTGACAAAGAGTCGACACACTGCTGGGCATCTCGGAGTCAAGGAATTGATTTTTTAGGAGTCGACTCCCTCGGTGTGCTGTTGCTGGACAAAGCGCTTTTTTTAATGTTTATTTGTGATTACATCCATCCATCCATCATCTGTAACCCTTATCCAATTCAGGGTCGCGGGGGGTCCAGAGCCTACCTGGAATCATCGGGCGCAAGGCGGGAATACACCCTGGAGGGGACACCAGTCCTTCACAGGGCAACACAGACACACACACACACACACACACACACTTTTGAGTCGCCAATCCACCTACCAACGTGTGTTTTTGGACTGTGGGAGGAAACCGGAGCACCCGGAGGAAACCCACGCGGACACGGGGAGAACACACCAACTCCTCACAGACAGCGAGGTTGCGGGAATCGAACCCACAACCTCCAGGTCCCTGGAGCTGTGTTTGTGATTACATATTTTATGTAATTTATTTGTAAAGTATTTTGGAACTTACCGTTTTTAAATACTTTACATCGTGTTTTGTTTTTGCTTGTTTATTTTAAACCTCGTTTATCACAGAGCAGTATAGAAAGAGAGCTCCTTTAACACCGTTGACTCCAATGAACCAGTATTATTTATTTATTTATTTGTATTTTTTATTTATTTATTTTTTTTTTGACGGCGATGGTGGATCATGGAGCCTCTCATTAGTTCCCGGAAGTTAGCGGCAGACACCAGCAGCGCTGTAAAGTTACAGCAGAACAGACGCGAGTGTGATGAGCGTTTAAAGTTTAAGACGTTTAAATAATTATATTTTATATTATCAGCACATCTATATCCAATTAACAAGTGTGTTAAAGAGTGAGCGGACTGCCCACTAAATGAGTAGATTTGGGGAACGTTAACAGTTAATTAGGCTACAGGACTGAGTAAAGTATAAACATAACAACGAACAGCTTGGAAATACCTCCTCATAATTTAATTTTATGATTTATTTTGCTGGGATATAAAAAAAATGATTCTAGCGTGGTGTTTGTCTTGGGGAGTATTTGTTAAATGTAGCTGGGCGAGTGATTGTAGAGTTGTGAGTGGAGAAGGTGAAATGAGGATTTATTTTGCAGTAGAATCTAAGCTAAAGTTACAAACAGGATCGTTTTTGTGATTAGTGAGTAGAATAGAGTAGAATATAATGCATATTTGAGACTTTAAACAGTAAAGAAAGAACATTTACTTCACAGATTTTATTTGTTGTTGTAATCTTTAGCAATGTAACGGAGCTTCACTCTACTGAACCGAACCAGCCCATAAATAAAAAAAGACATTTCTGTTAGTGATTTTTTTTTATTTTTATTTTATTTATTAACTGTGGTAAAAAGTGCATGGTATAATATTTTTTATGTTTGTAAACATGATGTAATGTCCTGGCTGGATGTGATATTTTAATATACCATTTTTCAAATAGGAGATTTCTACACAAAGGCTCCACCTGATGTCATTGGTTTTACATTAGTCTTTAAGATTTGGTCCAAATAAGATTACTGAAAACACCATCTTAACTGATTTATGAACAGCTCTTCACCTCACTCTAACTTATCAGAAACCATAGAGTATATTTCATACTGACTACCTAAAAGTTTAAAAAGCAGTAGTTATAATACATTTTTTTAACGCAGTCAACAAGAGGAATATGTCTGTAACTGAGATATCAGATGTTCACACTAATGCAGGTCTGGGTTACGGTGGGTCTGGAGCCTATCCCGAATCATTGAACGCAAGGCAGGAAGACACCCTGGAGGAGGCGCCATTCACTCACTCACTCACTCACACCTACAGACACTTTTGAGTCTCCAATCCACCTACCAACGTGTGTTTTTGGAGCGTGGGAGGAAACTGGAGCACCCGGAGGAAACCCACACTGACACGGGGAGAACACACCAAACTCACGAACCAATCCGGATCCTGGAGCTGTGTGACTGCAACACTACCTGCTGCGCCCCCATGTTTCCCTTTATGGTTACATATACACAGGACATTGATTCTGAATAGATTCACATTGAATCTGAATCTGAATCATTTAACTTGACTGATACCTTGGAACTGGATTCCACACAAGAAGCTGCACACACTCCTCTGCTTGTTTCCACATTGTATGAAAAAAAAATCATGCGTCAGAAAATAAAATCTGTACTACTATTTGTTTATTTAATTATCAGAGACATTGATGAATAAGGGCCACTGAGAGTTTGATCACAACCATATTTCCTTAATTTGTCATTATATAACAAGTGAACAGGCCAAAACTGGTCATGGAACTGCTCATCACTAAATTGTCTAATTTCTTTTAAACTGCTGAACATGGAGGGAATATGTCCAAATGCTCTTAATTCCTAAATGTTAAATGCAACATTTATGTTGGCAACCTGAATTGCATTTTGATCCTTGTACAGAAGCTAAATTATTAACTGGTATTGTACAAATACCTTTGGACCTGGCTTTATTATCTCGGCATGGGTGAGACGTTATTTTAAGGCTGGCAAATGTACATCATTGTGCTGCAATCAATAATTTTAACAGCTTTATAAATGGTATATTAATGTCACTATAGCTAGTGAAGTGCTTTAATATCAGTGGTTAAAGTACACACATTAACTGTTACACTGATTTATATTCTATCAGTTCAAGGTTAATTCATCCCTTGGTCATAAGGTTTTGATTTATTTGAGCAGATTAAACCACAATACGGCTTCTGTCTTTTACATCATAAATTCTATATTTGGCTTCTGATAAGTCACTTTGCATAAGATCATTTGAAAAGATGGGAATATACAACTACAGCATGATGTCACATAAATAACTCTAGGATACACTGACTGGTCAGTTTAAATAACAAAAAGAAAAGAAATAAAACATCTTCTAATTTATTTTGACAGACAAGCATGAAATATTCACCACAGGCAGAAATGAGACATTACATGAAGTATTAAATTTAATCAGGGTTTAGGATTCTGACTCAAGCCCGTTCCAGAGTAGCGATTTAAGCAGGAGCGCCTCATTTGACCGCAGCTATCTGATCATCTTGACTGATGCCTGCATTCTGTGCAGAGGTCAATAGTATGATAACCCCTATACAGCTTGTTCATGTACTCCCTCAGGTTATCTGTAGTCAGAGATAATGGCTTGTGGTGAGGGCAGCAGTTTTCGTTCTTTAACAGCAATTCACATCTATAATCTGTGTCCGGTCATTGGCAAAATTTGGATGGCTGTGGACCAATTACACTGTATGTCCATGATGTGGTCTTATGAAATGAAAGGTAACAGTAAGTAGCATGTCCTACTTTTTAACGCTTTACTTTTATAAAAAAACAAAAAAAAAGAAAAAGAAAAATACTAGAAGTTGGACCATTTCTGTGAGTATTAAATGGCATTCAGTCAATAAATTTTAGTGGTATTGGACAATTGGTTTTGGACCAAACACATCACTACAACAATGCCAAAGTTATTGGACTGAGTTCAATATATCCGGTTAACACAGTAAAATTCTGGGGGCCTTTGTATTTATATAGTGACTATATACTCATATGCAGCTGCTCCAATTCTCCTTTCATTTTAATTTGGAAATTGCTCAGGTGTATACTTTCATGTACACCTGTAGTTAAGTGTCCTACACAGCCTTCATCAGCTTCATTGACAGCATTTTGCCAGTCTAGAAAGCTGTCAATACACTCTCCATCACGGTCACATTGCAACAAAAGAAAGGTCGATTCCTGTGGAGGCCGGATTCACAGAAAACAAAGGATCTGGTCATTGAATATATTTTCAGGTGGTTTTTTCCACCATGTGATTTCTAATCAATCTTCATGAAGCAGTTTTTTTTTATTTTCAACCTTGATGTGACATCCTGTACTGAGTAATTGTTTTTCTAAGGCACAGGAGATACTTAATGAACAATTTTGCTGTAAATAACAGAAGCACTTTTCAGTGAGATGGCAAAAGGCATAGTATTTAAGCCATGTGCTCCGCAGATATATTGTTGTGGTAAAGCATGAAAAGAAGTAGTTTTTTATTGCTTGTTGCTCTTCAACTGTGTTTCTCATATGTTTAGACCAAGTACCACCCATTATAAAAGCAAGTCCTCCAAGTCCCGTCACAATATCATGCGACATGGGACTAAATTTAAATGTCATTCACAGGAATGGGTGGTTAACTGGTGCCGCGACCAAGGGAGCATAAAGGTGTAGAAGAAATAAAAACACCGTTATTTTCTAAAAATATATAATAATCAGGCGACAATTGCGATGCCCAATCAACATTTAAAAAATACAAAATAATCAATAATGAATTAAACTCATTCTAAATATTTGTGAACCAACCAATCACACAGACACATCATGAATTGTGCATTACTGAGCTGGAGAAATGACAGAGACAGCTTGTGTGTGTGTGTGTGTGAGAGAGTGTCACTTTGCGCAGTTTGCCATGTGCTCCCATCAAATCTATGTTATGAGACAATTGTTAATCATATGAAATGATCTAATGTGATTTTTATTGATAAAGAATTAGTTTGAGTCTAAAATTCAGTCAGTTTTATTGTCACCACAGATATGATGACGTAGAAACCAATTTGAAGTTTCGTCACTTCTATCTAAAAGACAGAGCTGTGTTACAGCACACATATGGAGGACCAAACCTGCCCAAATGAAAAAGAAATAAATAAATACATAAAAGTGGAATTAAAGAAAGAAAAAATAAACTATATAAAATAATTTATAATTTGCATATTTTTGTATATTGTTTACATTTTGTGCATTTTTATTACTCAAAATATTGAGCCAAACACACTAGCCATGGGAACATGGATGACATTCTGCATGGATTTCTTACATTTTATGAGGGAAAAATATATTTTTAATTAGTATGCTTATATTTTCAAAACTGAATTTAACAAAATTCATTCATTCATTCATTATCTGTAACGGCTTATCCAGTTCAGGGTCGCGGTATTAAACAAAATGACTTTTTTTTTTTTGTATATTTATTTCTTTACTTGTCTTGGCGTTCCCTCGTGACTGAATGCTTAATGCCATTTCAAAATAACAGTTTATGCATAACGGCAAAAGTAACGGCAGCACTTACAATGTGATCAAAAAAATCATCACGGCCTTAAAGGTATATCTTAATGAATAATAAATTAGTTTGTTATATTATCAGAGTTATTACTTAGACAAATAGGTGTTAGAATTGTGATATCAGCGCAACAGGGTTAAATATAGGGTTGGGCACAAAAAAAATAAATAAATAAAACAAATAAAACCAGTAATTTTCTTATTATATATATATATATTTTGTATGCCAGGTTGTCTGCCATAGTATTATGCCTTTTGGGTGATACAGATATCTACATCATCATAGTTATCTAAAGTATGTAGGCACATTGCCCTGTGAAGGACTGGCGCCCCCTCCAGGGTGTATTCCTGCTATGCGCCCAATGATTCCAGGTAGGCCGCGACCCTGAACTGGATACACGGTTACAGATAATGAATGAATGAATGAAAAAAATGAAGGCATATTTTGCTAGCTGTTGTTTACATAACAGCTTACACCTGCTTAGTGGTAGGAGTAAATATTTTGTAGTTACAAGACCCTACGTACATACTAGTTTGGGTGGTGCAACCCGCTTATTTAGTATTGCATTAACCTGAATTTAGTAAAGACTTAACTTACAACTAACCTACATTTGAAATTAAGCACAGCTGGAGCAACCAGCCACAGGGATGTAGCTACGGGACACATTGCTCTCCCTCTACTCCCAAAGACAGGGCAGCAGGAGACACAGCTCCCTCAGCGCAGCACCTTTGCTCTGAGATACAGGGCAGCACACACACATCAGAATGAGCTGTCAATGTGCAAAAAGTGCTCGTTTGCTTGCTTTCACGTTGAATTTATTCATTTTTTCTGAACTCCTGAACTGATATCACATAATTGATTGAGAAATTCAGCTTTATTCAATCAATAGATATGTCTATGAATGTATGACATGGGACTGAAGGTGTGATTGAACCCATGAAATGGCGTGGCATCACACTTAACAAGAGGATACATACATTGCTTTATTTCATTTGAGGCAAGCAGCTGCGTCTCTGAGCAGATCCGACACAAACCTTCACCCTGACATTTGTGCCCTCTGACTCTGACAATTAGAATCAACTGCACTGTTCTGGACTTGACTGCTAAGGCTGAAGGTGAAAAACGCCCCCATTCAGAAATAAACCAATGAATAAGTAAATCAGGCAAAAGTTAAAAATATCAATACAGAAAAAAATTATTAAAAAAATAAATGTAAAAAATGTATATAGATTAATAAATAATAAATTAATTAAATAAATAAAAATAGTAAAAAATACAAAAATAAACATGACTAATAAAAAATGTACAAAATGTAAAAATATCATAATTAAAAATCATAATTTATATATAAACATAATTAATTAGGATTCAAGGATTTTTATTGTCAATTCCATTTTATATCTAGGACACACAGGAGAATCGAAATGCCATTTCTCTCTCACCTTATATACAGGTTTACAGACAGATATGTAGGTCAATAATACAATACAATATTGTATTAGTGGGGGGCTTGCAGAGAGAGAGAGTAGACTATAATATCAAATATGCAAATATTAAAGTGCAAATACATTATGGAAAGGATAACATCGGAGGTGCATAGAATAGCAGCTTATGTAAGGAATAGTGCACTTTATTGATAACAGCAAATGTTTTTGTGCAAGAAGCTGAGGTAGTTCTGGTGTAATCATGATGTAAAATGCAAATACTGACTTAAAAAATGTCATCGTCAATCAATGAGTTCCAGATCCTTTCCTTGCACACGGTGTAGTTGTGTAGCTGATTTTGAAAGTGTTGATATATTGAGTGTGTTACGGTCCAGAAGAATGGGGAAGGTATTAATGTATTTATGTAAATTAATGTATTTATTTATTTATTGTTTTTATATTCCTCATTTATTTTTTCTTTCTTTACTTCCATTTTTTTGTATTTTGTCAGGTTTGGTCATCCATATATATACTTTTTGGCATTGGACATCAACTCTGGTTGGGCCTTTCTGTTGGTTGCTCTCATTATAACGGCTAGAGTACCACCAAAGTTACACTTTATAGTTTTAATAACACGGTCCAGTGTATATTATGAGCGATATATGGGTTTAATCATGTAGTCAACATCATTTTATTCGATTACACACATTCCTCCTGCTCAACATCAGCTGAAACTCAGAGAGCCGTACACAACATATGTAAACATCACTCTGTGTGTGTGTGTGTGTGTGTGTGTGTGAGAGAGAGAGAGAGAGAGAGGTGTGCAGGTGTGTTTGTCTGTGAAAGAGACACAGGGAGTTAGCAGTGTGTTAGCAGAAGCCCCAAGAGCCAGTTGTGTTTATGTGAGTGAGCAAGCGAATGAGAGAGAGAGATGTGTGAGACTTGAGTTCACAACAGTACTGTAAACGTGAATTACAGGAGACAAAAAAAAAATCTATTCTTAGATCTTATTCCTTTAATACAAGTTATGTGCTTCAATAGGCTATAGGTGAACACAACAATAGTGTCTGGCTGCAGACATGCACTCACTGCCAGATGCACTCTCAGCCAAGGTGACATCACTTGCACATGCACACTCTGCCACAATGACATAAAAAGCACAGCAGAATGATTATGTTTGGTTGTTTCTGTTTAACAAGTTGAGAGATATCTTAAAAAGGTGTTATCTTTATTGACCATATCTTTAATGTAGTGATTGTTGGTGGTATATATGATGTGACAGCTACAGAAATACATTCCATCACAGGGTAACACACACACATCCACTCAGACACACACCTATAGGCACTTTTGAGTAGCCAATCCACCTACCAACATTTGTTTTTTGGATTGTGGGAGGAAACAGGAGCACCCGGAGGAAACCCACGGAGAAACAGGGAGAACACACCAAACTCCTCGCTGACAGTCACCCCGAGCGACGATCAAATCCCAGGACCCTGGACAAACCCATGTCACCCTATTTTGGCTTCACGTATACAGAATTCTTGCTTTATCTCTACTGTTTTTGCCTCTGGATTTTGTCGTGCTGGGTTCTAGAGACATTGTCAGGCTTGGCCTTGGCTTGTTTTTATTGATTTTCACTTTGCCCTTTTGGTAATAAGTCCAAATATTACACTTCTGTCTCTAGCATTTGCTTATGTCTGGTAAGCAGCTGAAACTTGGCTTTCCTTGGATTGTGCAAAATACTGGGGCCAAAAAAAAAAAAAAAAAAGCCAAGGGAATGACTCTCCCTTCCTTTACAGATGTAATGAACTACAGTTTATGCAATTAAGATTAAGAGAGTCTTTAATGTCATTATACATGATTATAATGAAATTTCGTTAACAGTCTTCCCAAGCAGCAGGACATATATTTATAAATTTTAAAATGTGCATGGGCAGCAGAATAGTCAGCAATATGGAACATAATCTTGAAGTAGATATTGCAGTAGAAATTAGTTATAATCAGATGTGCAAGCCAAAATCTGGGTAGTGATCCCAAGATTATGATAAATAAAGTGCAATATACAGCGTGAGCCAAAAGTCATAGGACAGCCTTTTATTTTTTGATATGCTACGTGACCACATTCCCATTGGAAAAACTTGATCCAATATAGCAGCTTTCAAGATGGTGGCCGTGTTCCAGACATAGCCTAAAAGATAGGGCCCTTCACCGATTACTTGCTGGGGTATTTAGATAAAATGGTGTCCTGGGATGTTTGACCTACCCAGTATGTGTACAACAGAAACTGGAATACAAATCAAGTCATAATAAATAATGCTGGTTTTAAAGTGTACTTACTGTGCAATTGTATGGTACCCAATTTGTCCATTGGAAATGCAAAAATACCAAGCAGAGTCAAGTAGGTGCCACGCAGTGGAAAGGCATCACGAATGAAAATGCCATGCCTGAAACTGTGATTGGCCAGACAGACTTGTCAATGACAGCAAAATGCAGACATCCACCACAAACTAGTCGTTTGTAAAATCTCCAAGCTACAGTACAAAACATATTTGGTTTCATCCAACTCACAACAGCAGCTCTTAAAATTGCACCATGGTCTTTTGAAGAGTTTCAAATGCAGGGAGTGTTCAGTCCCAAAAAACCCCCAACAAAAACACACTAATACATGATGAGTAAACAATGCTTAACTGCTGCTGTTGTGGTTTCCAAAGCGTAGGGTTCCATTAGAGATGGTGGTTTGTCGACATAATGGCTTTGTAGCCTTGTAGCTGACCGCAGTTGTGAGTTTAGCACTGAGTTTGGATTAAAAGAGCAAGGAATGAAGACAAAATATTCAGAAGACCCTTCACTCGATTTTATGCTCACATATATGAGGCTTTATCCTCTAAATATGTAAGTTTTGACTACATCTACTGTGATGTGCTAAACCACAAGTGCCCGTTATCTGGCTAATTATGCTTCTAAACAGTGTAGAGCCTGTTTTATTTCACTTCTTTTCAAACTATTCTGTTCTTCCAGCACCAGTCACTGAAATTTGCTCTCTCAATGAACAAGGTAAATAAGGTCAATGTGATTTCATGTTGACTTTGATATTCTAAATGCTGCTAATCTCCAATTACATCAGGCCCAAAATTTAAATGAAAAGCCTTTTTTGTTGTTGTTGTTGGTACAGTTCCTCTGTGTTTGGACAGAAGCTGCTCATAAGTGTTTAATTTATGAGAGCAGTAGACAATATATCATGCCACTAAGTACTGTGCTAATTTTAGGATGAGTTTCTATTGCCTTTGTGAGCCATAATGTTCTTCATCAGCAGGAATAATTGGTTCTCGTTACTCACAGCACTGATGAATGCTACACTTGACAGTACACATCTGCCACCTTTTCTAGTGCTGTGTGCTTGAAACAAACCTGATAACAATGTCTTTGGAGTAGAACCCATCACTGCATCATGAGCTGCAACTGGTGCTTAATGATACGTGAGCCACAATGGTAAACTCAGTCATGTGTACAATCTTAACAAACAGAAATTAGTGGGCACCTCCACTGTGCTGTTAACAAGTTATTTGCACTGAATTGCAAAAGGATGCTGACACTTGTTCATCTAACAACTGTAGCTGAATTCAATCAGCATTTGGACGTACAGTGTAACAGGTCTGTAAAATTGGCCATTTGTCAAAATATGCAAATACCTGTAAACATGTTTTCATTGCACTAAATATGCTAAAACACTGTGGAAAACCCTGAGGGACTTCTATGCTTTTAGTAAGGACCCAATGATTGTGGACCATAGAAAATTTTCCATTCAGAAAGTAAACAGATATAGCTAAGCTTTCCCTTGTTTTAAGAGGCTGGACAGAAGGCATGAAT
The DNA here is from genome assembly GCF_029633855.1 of Hoplias malabaricus. Taxonomy (NCBI): domain Eukaryota; kingdom Metazoa; phylum Chordata; class Actinopteri; order Characiformes; family Erythrinidae; genus Hoplias; species Hoplias malabaricus. Next base: position 29,354,093 of record NC_089814.1, read on the forward strand.
AGCCATCTGAATAGCCATAGGAGTGAAGTGAACCAAGAACAAACAAAAAAATCATCCCTTGAACAACTGGAAGTCCTAAATACACCACACACGAATACCCATGGAAGCCCATTTATGCCACATAAAATAAAAATGAAAACAGCATTTTTAAGGAAACTAGGTTATATGTTTACCTTAATATTAGAGCTTAATTAATGTGACATGTAACAAACCTGTAAAAGGCGGAATAGGGTCTCTGTTGTTGTTACTCTGGACTCAGCACTTCAGAAATTGCACTATGTAATTTTTGGAGGAGGGTATCAATTCACCATTGCAAGGTTCTGCTGTGCACATACATCTCCATTAAAAAAAGGAAAAGAAAGAAAAAGAAAACTGGATGCTGAGCAGCAGCTGCACATGAGTCTAATGTCACAAACCCCAGTGCCACATTTGCACTAGAAAGTTATAAAGACCCCAGCGCTGGTGGTGGAACTGTGTTCTCGATACTGATGGAGCTACCTCCAACATTTTGTAAAGAGTTACAAGGTTGTTGTAGGAATGCAATTCAATCCTCACAGCAATGTTCTGACATCTAGTGTAAGCCTTGCCAGAAAGAGTGGGGGAACTACATATTTATTTATGTCATGTTGGCCAGAGACCTGTTAAAAAAAATGTGCATTCTGTCTGGTGTTCAAATTTTGGTTAGAAGGCCTATGCCTATCCTGCATCCTCGTGGTTCTCACCGAAAGCCAAAGTAGGGGCACACAGAGGACCCTTGTGAGCATCGCTTTATTCTGCAACATGAAAACTGGGACACCTTACAGCCTCACATGTGTGAATAAATATGGACTGCAGGGTGTGCCATTTGGGACTGGGCATTTGTATGATGAAGTGTGTTCAAATATTTGTAATTGGGTGCACACTAGTTGTGGATATTGAGCAAGGAGTTTTTATTAGGAATGCAAAAGCCTTGCTGTTTCTAACTTGCTCACATTTCTAAAAGGGCTTTAACTGCTAAGGTGTTTATATTTTTTATGATCATCTCTTTGGCGGTGAAGTGTTTTTGTAGTCAGTGTGCCACAGTGGAATTGGCAATTACTAAAATTGCATAGAAATATATAAAAATAATCATTTAGAAACCAATCAAGATAAAATAGCCTTCAAACCCTCAAAGCTGTTGAACCTTCTTGGATCCCTTTCACAGGAAATGCTACAGTGACGTGATTATTGACTGTAAGGTTCTCTTTTATGCAGTTCTGAGGAGAGATGAAGTTTCATCAGGGTTCATTCTGCTTTAATGATGCAGTCTCCTGCAGTTGCATCATCCCCAGCTTTAAACTCTGTTTGGAAGCTCAGAATAGGAGAGCCGTACATCAGGAAAGCACATCATCCATTCATCATGAAGCACTTGCTCACAGTTTAAAGTGTACCTGATCTATTTGTTGTTGTTTTTTTAATGAGAAGAAATACAAGGTTTTGATTTGACTGTATTGATTAATAATACTATCACGGTCAGAACAAAACTAAATGTTCTCCAAATATTGTAAAGGCACAGACAATGAAAAAATGTATTTAATACTTAATGTGCCTAACATTCTTAAATGCCAGTGTCAATGTATTAAACTTATACACAGATCAAACATAATTTAACCACCTCCTTGTTTCTACACTCACTCTCCATTCTCCTAGCTCCACTGTTAGCAGGAGCAATTGGTTTCACCCTGTTCTTCAGGACCACCAGAGGACCACCACGGAGAAGGGATGTCACTGCTGGGCTGAGAATAATACCCCAACCAAATATATCCAGCCAACAGCATCCTGTGTCCACTGATGAAGGACGAGAGGACGACCAACACAAATTCTGCAGCAATCTACTCTCTGACTTTCGTCTACAAGGTGGACCAACAAGGTACCTGTGTCTAAAAACCCTAGCAACATTGCTGATCCACTCGTACCATCACAACACATGTTAACACATCACCACCACATCTGTATCACTCTAGCACTGAGAATGAACCCAATACTTACCTTGGTGGTCCGGTTGGGGTCTGGACCACTGAAGAACAGGTTGAAAAGGGGAAAATAAAGTACACAGACCAACAAATGGAATGTGGTCTGTAATTATAAAATTACAACATGTTCCTGTATGGTCAGTGTATCACGGATAATTCATTCATTCATTGTCTGTAACCACTTATACTGTTCAGGATCACGGTGAGTCCAGAGCCTACCCAGAATCACTGGGCGCAAAGCAAGAACACACTCTGGAGGGGCGACACACACACATACACTCACACATTTACTCACTTACTCACCCCTATGGACACTTTTGAGTCACCAATCCACCAATCAATATGTGTTTTTGGACCATGGGAGGAAACCAGAGCACCCAGAGGAAACATATGCTGACACAGGGAGAACACACCCAACTCCTCACAAATAGTCACCCAGAGCAGGACTTTACAGAGTAAACTACTGCTTAACCAAACTAGGTGCTGGATGACAACCTCAAGTATTGGGACTGTGAAAACAGTCTAGTCAGCTGATAAAATGAGATTTAAAAATGACATTTATCTGGGCAGTAAACACTTATTACAAAATGTATTACAATAAAACAAAATTAATACAGTACATGGTGATTTTCTGTATGTGAAAGTATTTGTGTAGCTCTTTCCAAATGTCTCCCTGTGGCAGTCCAGTACAATCTGAGGTTTACATCCAATACATACTTTGATAAATCAATATTTTTACAGCAAATTATGTAAAATCAAATGTGTTGGTGTTTCCAGAGGATGACGAACACAAACTTATGAGCTTGCAATTGACATCAGATGTTACAACTTGCCCTCCATCTCCTGCTGCTTATGATCTCCACCATCTCCACTTCCTTCCACTCCTACAGTCAGTAACTGTTTTGCCTCACTGCTCAAAGCCAATCCAGTGTTAATTACAGCACAGTGCTTTATTCCAATGACTAGTTACAATGCTGGATGCCTAGGTACTGTTTCATATATAGAGGAATAACTATATACAGGTTTACGTTTTACATATTTAAGCTTCATTCTATATTCTTGGGTTGTTTTGGCACCTGAGATTTGAAATGAAACTGAAGAAGCTATGTATCTGAGCAGTAAGTCTGTATTTGCTAACAAATAAATAAATAAACCCCCTCCCAATATTAGAATTATTAATATTTATAATATTAATAAGCAAAATAACATTACAGTAATCATGATATTCTGTAGGTGACTTAATAAATGATAGGTTTGTGTTTGTCATATGTAAGTCATATATTTATCTACAAATATATGTTAATATCTGCAAGGTGTGCAAACAATGGTTGGTGTTCAGTACAGAAGAGTCATGCATAGCTTGCAATTTCACTTCTGATCTCATATTTGTTGAGAATGTTTCTGCTGTTATTTGGCCTCAGAGCAGTCAGCAAACTGTTATTCACTGGATGGCTGCAAGAGAAAAAAGCTCTGCTCAGCTAGGTGAAATTTTTAGCTCTTAGCAGTGTCACAGCATGTCGGTGTGTCAGACTGCTGAGAGTCATTTTGAAAACTGTTCTGAGCCTGTCGGATACCAGTGTTTCTGTGATCTTTTCTTAAAACACACTGACATTTTCAGCAATGTGCAAAAAAAAAAACAAAACAAAAAAAAAAAAAAACGTGTTGCTCTATTCAGTCATTGAAATTAAAAGCAGAGTACTGTGCCCACATCACAGTCTACACTGAATTTATAAATGTTTTTGGTTTTATTATTGATTTCTAAGGAGATTTTTGTGAGGTGATTAGGTATTAGTGGCTTACAAAAACCCCAGTGGACTGCCCCACAGAGAGATTTGAGAAGGGTTAAGAGAAAATGAAATACAACCAAAATATATACTTTTAGATACTTTGCACTGAGTAATCTTCTCATAGTGGAAAATCAAATCTGTGAATTTTTCTGATCTGTAGTATACAGCTGGATTTCTTCCAGATTTTTATAAATTAAATATATCCTGAATGTCTTACAAAATGGTTCCCTTGTATTTTCAGTTATATTCCTTTGACATTTTATGCTTTAAATTACTACTCAATATCTGAGTATGTCCTGAAAAATCAGCATCTTGTGCATAATGGCAATTTAAACTGAACACTAAATAAATTAAAGGTTATATGATTTTTGCTGTCATAGCTTGGCTTGATGCAATATCTGCCTTTTCACATTCTATAAATATTAAATGGGCATTAATGGCATATTTTGAATTGACTGATGCTTACTTTTCTTATAAACCATTTTCCCATGTTCACAGCCTGGGCACACTAACTACAAGCGCATGCTAAGTTGGATGATTAGTTTTGGATTACAATTTCTTTCCCACTTATCCAACTGGTATAGGAGTGAGCTCCATTATTCCACACAATGCAGTTCTTCTGCTCCACAGGGGAGGGGTACCAAGAGTAGTCCATCTGTTGCTTTGCATACTTTGTTGACCCTCTTTCTTCCAGTTCATTGGTGACGACTCCCACATAGCCAGCACAGAGCAGGTATGATCAGAGCACTGATGCTGTGGTGGCGTTAGTGTCTGTCACCCTGGTACAAATGGATCAGACAGGGCAGTGATGCTGGAGATGTCAGATTGGACTGAGAATAATCCATCAACCAAAAATACCCAGTCCTGTGACCAGTGATGAGGACACAGCTTGTTCAGCAACATATGAGCTATTATCTCTGACTTTGCATCACCAAAGTGGACAGTTAAGGCAGGTGTGTCAGAGTCGACAAAGTGTTTAAAAACTCCAGCAGCATTGCTGTGTCTGATCCACTCTAACTAGCGCAACACACACTAACTCACCACCAAAATGTTCGTTTCACAGCAGCACTGAAAATGATGCAATACCCAAATAATGCTGTGGCCCTGTGAGATCAACCAAAGTTATATAAACAATAAAGTTATTTTAATGTTATCGCTGATTTGAGTGTCTTGTTGATTTATTAACTGTATCACTCCAAAAAGCCCTTTTATCATCTTTAGTTTAAAGCTTGGCAGACTGCATGGCCAATAATGACAGCCTAAGTATCAGTAAAAGCCTACATCTAATTTGTGAATCAAAACACTGTTCACTGAAATGAGAATCACATTGAAAAATGAGCACAAAGAGAAATTAGAGAATCACATGTTAACAAGAGCAGCTGTGGTGGTCTAATGGACTCTAATGAGGATGGTGTTTATGCGCCTGGGCTGCTTTGACAGCTTGGCATTTACCCACATCTCGCTGGCCTTCTGAATATTGAGGGATGATAGAGAAAGGTGCAGAGGAAGGTTGCTGATGGATTGACTAAACAGAAAACCATTGTGGAGCTGACTGGTGTTAGTATTGCGGAACATCCCAGCACGAGTGACCGCAGATGGAAAAAAATCCTTGACCTTTCCTTCCACGATAGTGGCAGGCGTGCATGACTTGATGCGTGATTGCACACCCATGCATTACTCAACCCCCCAACCCCCACAAATAGGAAAAGAACAAGGAAAGCACACAGGACAGGTGCTGTCAGGCACTTACAGCAAATTTGTCAGATTCAATTAATTAGTGAAGGGAAATTATGATGGCGTGAGAACGTAATAAAGGGGTGTAAGAGAGAAGCATTACAGAACATCTGCACTGCTGAGAATGTACGCTAAAGAGGGGGAGGGCCAAGGAGTGACTGGTTCACCATTATTGCATTTCCCTTCAATACTAACAAAAATAAACTTTAAATTCTAAAAAGACAATAGAAAAGAAATAAAAAGATCAAATAAATAAATAAGCTGTTGTTATGGGACATGAATACTTCAGTTATTTGTCAGTTCTGTTTTCACCACTGCTCCTATGAATACCAAGTGAGCATGCATTCATCACCCCTATTTGGCACTACGCAGTAGCACCAAGCTATTTGAGCTATTACTGCTGCTGTCTGCTGTGGCTATCGACTGAAGGAGCCAGTTTTCACTGCCGTTACTCAGCTACAACTGTCTGTGCTGTTCTGTCCCCACTGTCTGTTGGTGTTGGTACATTTCAAACCAGCAAATCTTCAAAAACTTTAAAATGTTTGCACATGAAATCTCATTCAGAGATTTTCTGTATCAAACTCAGAAGAGTATCCAGTCAAACAAACATTTGTTTTCAAATTTTGCTGCTGTACCAGGAACAGGCTCACCACCAATATTGTCACATTGTCAGTAAAGTTTCTTTTTGTAAAGATTTATTTTCTGAATATTTTGGGATTTTATTTTAATTTTTTATACTACAACAGTGGTATATTTGTTACTGGAAAAAAGAAAGTGTTAATTGTTATGACTGAATTATGTAAAGGGGTTGGCTCGTGTTTATTAGATATATAGAAATGCTCAGGAAAAAATCATTATTTCAAGATACTAAGGCTAAAAAAACAAAAGAGAGAACAAAAGCCTGTAGAACAGTAGCCTGTAGCTACTGTTTTATCCTCTACCTTAATAGGACGTATGGGCTCCTGTAGTTAAGCCATGGATTCTGAGGCTTTCTGAGTAATATGTCAAAGTCAAACTCTCTTGCCTCACATACAACTTTCTGAATTTGCCACTAATGAAATAGAAGAAAAGTCTTTATTTTATTTATTTATATATTTTTTTGCATATGCAAATAGCATTTATGCTTAAAAATAAATAAATAAATAGGCAAACCCTCACCTTGCTAAGATTGATGCCTGCATTATGACTGCCGCCTGTTAACATGCATGACATGACCCTATTAAATTCACAACATTAATGGGCTCTTTCGGTCATTAATTCCACTCTTTACTTCCTCTTTCTCACACTCCCTTGGCGCAAAGCATAGGTGATTGCAGGGCAGGACAGATTCCATTACGTTTCTTTACCCTGTCATGCAAAAAGGAGGGTGATGAACTGCAATAAAAGGAGCTGTCACATTTTTCCAGATGTGCTTTTCACACTTCATTTTCGATTTTCTAAATGGAAGGTAGGTGAATCACGTGAAAGCAGCTAATAGTTCTGTGAATATAATTCCTGGAATTTTTCTAAAACATAAAATTTAACATTACCACACTGACAGACAGCAAATCTGATAAAATAATATTTTATTCTACTGTCAGCAACTGCACTGTGATTTATTATCTATTAGAAAGTGAAGTAAGACCAGTAGGAGCCTGTCTTTTCTAGCCTCCCGGCCGAGGGATGGAGTTTGCTATTATCACCTACACGCCAGTAAGGAGAGCTCTCTCATGACAATGAACTGTTCTCACCATTTTGCTGTGTTTCCTTCACACCAACAGAGAATGACAAACACTCTGCATCCAAACAGCGAGTAACCTGAGCACATTAACTACAACCCCAATTCCAATGAAGTTGGGACATTGTGTAAAACGTAAATAAAAACAGAATTTGATGATTTGCAAATCCTTTTCAAACTATATTCAATTGAATACACTACAAAGACAAGATATTTAATTTTCAAGCGGATAAACTTTATTTTTTTTTTGCAAATATTCACTCATTTTGATTTTGAGGCCTGCAACATATTCCAAAAGAGTTGGGACAGGGGCAACAAAAGACTGGGAAAGTTGAGGAATGCTCAAAAAACACCTGTTTAGACCATTCCACAGGTGAACAGGTTAATTGGAAACAGGTGAGCATCATGATTGGGTATAAAGGGAGCATCCCCGAAGGGCTCAGTCATTCACAAGCAATGATGGGATGGACCACTTTGTGAACAACTGTGTTTCAAAAGAACAACAAAGTTTATCTATTTGAACATTTAATATCTTGTCTTTGTAGCATATTAAATTGAATATAGTTGAAAAGGATTTGCAAATCATCGTATTCTTGGTTTTATTTATGTTTTACACAATGTCCCAACTTTGGAATCGGGGTTGTACTTCTGTATTCCATGCTGGGATGTATCTTTTTGTTGGTGTTTGTGGACCTCTGCAAGCACTTTTGGTAATGGAAAAGTATCAAGTAAATATGATTTTCTATTGCTTTAATGTAATGATCCATGTCTGTTTTCATTAGTGACTGATAGGGATGTACTGAAATGAAAATTTCTGGATAAAATCAAACAAAATGAAACATTTGGCCAAAAGTTAAATGCTGAACATGGTTTTTTGCAGTGTTTCATTCATTTTTGCCACTTTTTCACCACTGCATTAATTATGTGGAGCAGTTGCAACAAGCCCTGCAACTGGGGTTACACTACACGACTCTCAGCATGATTTTAAGCCCAATTTCCAGTTGAGCCAGGTCTGTGCTAGTTGGCTCTAGTCTGCATATTCTGGTGCCGTCAGAGGTGTGACTAGATAACTAGATAAAGGTAATAGCATCATTAAAAAACGTCATTATTCTGTATGAATTATTCAATCTGTCAATTATTTGGCCAAACACAAAAGTGTTTTTTTTTGTTTTGTTTTTTGCCATTTTTGATCAAATCATTTTTGTTCCTGAATATTCTGTGCATCCCTGGTGACTGACATGATAATGCTAGCTGTTACAAATCTTATGAATTTGTTGTGAATGTTATGAGCTTGTTAAGAGCAAGTCAGAGTGACTGTTGAGAAGCGAATGAGAATTAAGCATAATCGAACATGGGATTGAGGTGGAGAGAAGGCTAGGCTGAATGGAAGGGCATTGCTGAATAATGTTTGGCACTGAGACGCTAGTACAATCTCTGGTGGCCAAATCTCAGATAAGGATAAGTAATAAGGGTAAGTAATAAGCTGTTTATTTTATTATTGTTTGTTCAGAAAAAAAAACACTGTTATTCACGGTCATGCTTGTGATGCATTAAAAAAATTGCCTCTTATTTTCTTTCAGATATATATTATTTAAATCATTCAATTAAATGTAATATTACATAAAGACAGCCTTATTACACAAAAACATTTTAATGTTAAATTTTTAGTTAGTTAATGAGAAAAGTTATTCAAAGTGGGAAACAGTTATGAAAAATAATATATGTTCCCTAAATATTAAATTAATCATAGCATCAGTAATATGATTTAAGCATTTCACTCTCTTTTTTCTTCTTTTTTTAAAATATTTTCTTGCTTCATGAGCCAGTTATGTTTACTCTTCAGGTCAGACACTGATCTTATGAATTCTCTGATGCACAACGGAGTCATGACTCCTTCATAACAGCATGTCCCATTTCTGAAGCACCAAAACATTGTGCTATCTTTAGACTAGCATTGTTTTCTGCCTTACTGCTCTTACATGAGTGCCACTTTGTTCCTCTCTTACTGCAAAACAGAGGTGTCAACTTCAGGTCCAGAAAGTAAAAATCGTTCCCAGAATGTGGTGTGCCCTGACACCTCTGAGGCACCTTTTGAGGTGGTTAGAGAAGCCAAGCAGTTGGAATGAAATCCTGGAAAGAATTCTCACTTTCTCTTTTTAATTACGCCACCTTTGCTGTGAAGCCATAGCCACTGACCTCAGCTAAAGCAGGAGAGACCTGCAGTTATTTGGATGTTCTGTGGTGACTTTCTGCATGACTTGCCACTGTGCCCTTGGGAAAATTTTGGCAGGCCCACCACTCCTGAGAAAATTCACCTATGCTTCTAGGGCTCTCCATTTGTAGATAATGATCCTCACTGGGGTTCTGTGATATCCTAGAAACTGCAACTATTTCTATGTCAATATCTTTCAACATCTTTTCCCCCCTGTTCTATTTTGGATTTTTTTTCAGTATGAGTGAGGTTTAGATTCAGCAAGGCTACATTCAAGCCAAGGGCAACAAAGGTTATGTCTGGTCAGAACTGAAAGAAGGACTACTGTGGCAGTTTTTAATTAATTAAATTTTTAATAATCCAGCAGTTTAACGCCCAAAGTCTGCTGTAAGCTTCGTCGCCACGCCGCATTGGTATGGGACCAGAGCAGATTACGGCATCGGACATCGTCTGGGCCAGTTTAATCACCTCTCTAATATTACCCTTAGTTACCTCAGACTGCCGCAGACGAATATCATTGGCCCCTACATGAATGACTACCCTCGAATATCTCCTATTAGCTAACAGTCTAAGGTTGCCACTAATATCCGGCGCTCTGGCTCCCGATAAACAGCTAACTGTTACTGCCGGCGCCCCTAAAGGAGTAGCTAATTTCACGTGCCGAACAATAGAGTCTCCTATAACCAGAGCACTCTTAACAGGCTCCTCAGCGGGTGCTTCGCTGAGCGGGGCAAACCTGTTTGACACGCGAATCGGAGGAGCGTGGTGTCCCGGTGGGCTAGCTTTGGCCTCAGCGTTAGCATCAGCCTTAGCTCTCCGGCTATGACGCCGAGACGTCACCCATTCACCCCGCTGTGAGGGCTCTAACGCCGGAGTCGTGGGGGTGCTAACTCTCCCTAAGGCACCCGGAGTTGCTAACACTGAATCTCGCTGTTTATCCCTCAACAATAATAAGCTCCGGATGCGCACTTCTAGCTGGTCCACTTTATCCACCAGAGAGCTAACTAGCTGACACTTACTACAAATACAACCACTATATTTATCGCTAGAGGTGGAAAAGGGCGTTAAACTAAACATGCCACACTCTGAACAGGCAAAACAGCCAGTAGTAGCCATGGAATTGCAGGTACTTACCGCTTTTAGTGAATTTTAGTAACTTACACCAAGAACGTTACTCCAGGGTCCGGTGGCAGTTTTAGTGCCTCTGTAATGAATATTCCTGCGGAGACAATCTAAAAGATAGATCTATGGATGGTTAGTAGGTTATAAAAACAGATATAAATATAGAAATAACAATGGAAACGATTAAACAGGAAAACCCGAGCGATCAAAACAGCTTCCAAACGGGTACAGAAACAGCCAAACGGGTTGAAACAGCCAAACGGGTTGGCTAATAATGAGAGATACTAGAGGAAAGTCCCACAAAACCATACACTGGACCATGGTGTTTATTGGGCTTTGTAGCACACATGCTGACCACTGTCAACCATCAAAATCATCTGAAACTGGACCTTGGGGTAATGGAAGAGTGTAATCTGGTCTGTTCCTTTTACATTGATAAGCTGGGTGTAGTGCACTGTACCTGAGAAAGTGATGGCAATTTGACACATGCTACCTACCTATACAGCTTTTTACTCAGATGTTCTTAATTCTTTGGTTCATCAGTGTACTACTGATAAACACATCTAAGCAAGTATTAATCTGAATCATAGTTAGTTTCAATATCTCTGCAAAATATACAGAGGAAACAAACTGTTATATTAAATGTTTTAATGTTTTACATGTTTTTTTTTTTCAATTTAATATCAGATATAAATTTATACTTCTGGTGAATCTGTGGCCATGGCCAAATTCATGACAAAACAGTGTGAATTATCCTTTCTATTACATAAAAAGAAGCTGGTGCTATTTTGATTGTAGCTGCCCCTACAAGCCCAAAATTTAAACACTGCATATTATTGGGGTTTTTTGATAGCCTACCTCTTCAGATTCAGGAAGAGAGAGAGGTGTAGTGTTGGTTCTTGTGTCTCTCCCTGATGGGAAAGCACTCCAGCCAACTGCAGGCTGCCCCATCCCAGTGGCTGGTTTTGTAGCTCGGTGGGCCTAAGCACAGTGAAGGCCAGGCAACATCCTGCTGGACCTTCCGTGGTAGAGATTTGTATGTGTAGAGTCATTTGGACCATCGATGCTGACTTCTGCTAGGGACAAGAAGAGAAACCAATGGAGCAGACAGCAGAGAGTGCAAGACTCTTTCTGTTAAATATTCTAGCCAATAAATATAAAGCCATTTTATTGATTACACTTTATTTATCATATTTTTAACTAGAAAAAGGCAGATTTACACACAACTTTAACAAAATTAGCCTCTGAATGTTGGTTATCTTTCAATAACCTGTAGTTTAGGGCTTATTTTCTGCATTAAATGGTTGACTCCCATCCTCCAGGCAAAACAGGGTCAGAGCTCAAAAGCCAGAAGCTTTTCAAACTGAAAGCAAGATCATGGAACTCAAAAGCTAGTAGGTTTTGGAATTGATAATGAGAGATTTGCAACTGAGAATAAACGCAATGAAAAGCCCAAATAATAAATAACCAGGAAAAATACTAAAATATTCTGTTTACCAACCTGTTTCTAAAATAATATAAAATTTAAAAAATATTTAAACCTCCTCTCTTTTTCTAAATGTAATTTCTCTGGCTATGGATTCTGCTTTTTGTTCTCAACACCTAATTTCTCAGTTCTCAAAACCTTTGGCCCCATTTTGACGCCATAAGTTTATTTGTTAAGACAGGTATAATTAATGAAAACAACAAGCAAATGTGATCTGAAACTAGAGATTGTTATAGCAACATTAGGTAAGATTGGTTAATTTTTGCTCCTGGGCTCCCCTTATATTTTCAGAGTTCAATTCACTTTTACAGCACTGCCCTGAAATCAAGGGGAGGGTGAAGACAACCAGGCATAGCAACAACAGTAACTCTGTTCTCCATATTACGTGTCAGTGAAGCATCAGAATGATTTTGTAGCTGAAATTTTAAGGTAAAGCTGAACCTTGAGTTGCTTTAAACCCTACTGAATCATCAGACAGTAGTCACAATACATCCCAAATCATACAATTCAGCCTATGGGTTAATTGCATGGCTTTAAGTGTAAGATTACTCATCCTGTTATGAGAGGCTTCCAGTTATGAGAGTGAGGATCATAAAGAGGAACTGGAGTGCAGAGCTGGATGATGTTCTACTATTCCCTCTCTGCCCAGATGCTGCTTATCCACTTGTACGTGGCTGGGCAGGCAGGGCATGCAACAGATGGAGTCTCAGACACCCAGATGAAGCCTGATGTGCTTGCCGGTACATTAAAATGAGGCATTTGCAGTTGATCACAGACAAATCAGTCTAAAGCAGTGATGCTATAATTATACTGGTTTGGTTAAGGTATCATGTTGGGATTGGAAATACTCATCATCTTATCTTCCACATGAAAACACTCCAATATTACAGTATATGGTCCCTGCTCATTCTGCATTTCTTCTGAAATATTAATAACTTTCCACCTTTGATGCAGTCACAGCTTCCACTTACTGGATGGCTTTAGAGTAGATTTTGAAACATTTTCCTGAGGATTTGATGCCATTTAACCATGAGAACTATTGTAAGATCAAAAACTGTTGTTGGATGATTAGCTCTGCATCACAAAATCAGTTCCACCTCATCGTAAAGGTACTGAATGGAACTCCATTGCTCCAGACAAAACAGTTTTACTGCTACACAGGCCAATGCTGTGAGGCTTTGTAATAATAATAATAATAATAATAAGTTAGATTTTTATAGCGCCTTTCTAATACCCAAGGTCGCTTTACACAAAGAGGAGGGGGAGAGAAGGGGGAGGAAATAAATAAAATAAAAAAATGATAATAATAATTATAATAATAAAAATATAGAGGAATACACTTATGCCTGCAGAGTGCAGAAGTACTGAGAGAAGAGATAAGTCTTTAGCTGGGTTTTAAAGGCAGAAAATTAAGAGAAGACTTTGTGGTAATGAATTCCAGAGCTTGGGTGCCATCACGCTGAATGATCTACCACCAGCGGTAACCAATTTAAATTTTGGTACTGACAAAAGACCACTCTCAGAGGACCTCAGTGATCTAGTAGGACAGTAGTGTAAAAGTTCAGAAAGGTAGGCTGGTGCCAGACCATGCAGAGCTTTGTATTTGAGCAGGAGAACTTTAAACTGAATACGGAGTGAGACACGTAACCAGTGGAGCTGATGAAGAACAGGGGTGATATGAGCTGATTTTTTAGAATAAGAGAGGACCCGAGCAGCAGAGTTCTGAACACACTGAAGGGACTGTATGGTCGTAGAAGAAAGGCCAATGAAGAGAGAATTACAATAGTCTAAAAGGGAGGAAATGAAAGCATGGACCAGAATTTCAGCGTCCTTAACAGAAAGCAGGGGACGAAGGCGAGCAATATTACGTAGATGGAAGAAGGATGTTTTGGTTAGGGCCTTAATATGAGGTTTGAAAGACAGGGAGAAGTCAAGAAGTACACCTAAATTTTGAACAACTGGAGAGGTTTTTACAGCCACACCATCAAATTTAAGTGTGATATCAGAGCTTTTTGAAAGAGTGGACTCTTGGCCACAATTGGCAATGAGCAGGGTGGATGTGCAGCTGCTCCAGAGCATTCTAATTTATTGGTAGTATGTTTCTAAACAGAGCTGGACATTTGCATCCAAAATACTGCAAATATAGCTGTATTAAATTAGAAGAGATATCTTTTGAACAGATTTTTGTTTAAAAGTATGATTTAATCAATTATTAGTTAATCATTTTGAGTCCAGTCATTAACTTGGACTCGATATCAAGACGCTAAGAAAACGCTACTTAAATTCTATATGCATTTTTTATAAATGCTTTGAAGGCAGTCGTTGACTGATTTAGTTTATAACAAATAATTAGAAAATCTTTAGAGTCACCCTTACCTTCCACCTGAAATGGGCAAGTAATGACCTCTGGCATCAGCAGCACTTTTCTCTCGATTTTAAACATTGCAACAGTTACAATGTGGCGCCTACAGAATTTTCCATTTCACCTTAAATGGAGCCTAAATTAGTGCAGCCACGGTTAAATACTGAATTCCACTGCAGAACTTTTAGTTCCACTTTTATGGCGCAGAGATAAAAGGTCTCCCTGGTAGAATGATCTATTTTACCCTAAATGCTGGATTGTTTATGGTGGATCCAATCTATTTTATGTGGATTGGAAAGCTCTATAAGCGTCAGAATGCAATTTGTTGAATGTCATTGCTGCCCCGTTTAACTAGGAAGGTAAAGATGGTAAACGCCTGTAAATGCTGCATCTTTGAAGCAGAGGAGTTCTAAAAAACACAGTTGATGCGGTTTAAGGAACGGAAAACGGGAAAACAATGTATTCTATCTGGTCCGAGATAGTGGTCGTGCGGGATGGTGCTATTTAAGAGGGAGTGTGCAGCAAGGCAAATTAATGAGGTATATAATGTATAGGGTGACTAGCAATCCTCTTTTACCCGGACATGTCCTCTTTTTTAGACTTAAATAAATGTCCGGCCAGAATTTCACAAACGACATTTTGTTTTTCTAGAGCTTCCATTGAATTTGGAGAAGTTTACAAACTAGTCTCGCCCTCACCTACTCCGATTGGTTCGCTTGAGTGAGAAGGGGGCGTGGTGAAGTAGCCTAAAATCTTCGGATTGGACGGTCTGACTGTAGAGCTACCGTTATTGGTCGATAACCTTCTCTGTAAACATTTAATTGGTCAGTCTGTACGTCAGTAGTCCTTGTTTACGTCAGGCAAAGCTCATGTACCTACCCTCATCTCGAGCAGCTATGCCGAAACGTAAATGTAAGTTCTCGGATGAATCAAAAAAGAAATTCCCATGTTTTCCCATCATGTGTAGCAAATAAAGGTGTAAAGGACCTAAAAGCACACATAGGTTCAGCCCCCCCCCCCTTTACCTTTTAGTAAAGGTTATTTGTCACCTCGTGTTTTTGTTGAATAAGAAGTTTTAAATAAGAAGCAGCTTTGCATAAATTTACATGAGTCTGAATGCAAAAGACATGTACATGTGTCATACAGGGTGTCTCAAATATATCAAATGGGGACACTTATTTATGGTAAAATCACAAAAGTTTGCTTGATTTTGTTGATGTTTCATTATGCATAAGAAAAAATAAATAAACACCAAAACTGAGCAATATGGTCAGATATGGCAATGATAGAATTAGACTTTAGCCTGAAGAATTAAGTTAATGCCTTCAGATTTTTTTAACCTTACCTTTAAGAGTTATGTTGAGATCTAGAAGGTTCTAAGAAAAATCTGAAATATCAGTATTACATTATGTCAGGTTCATTCTGAAGCAGCAGCTTTTCAGTGTATATGGGCAGCACTGTGGCACAGAAGGGAGTGCCACTGTCACCCAGTGATTTAAGGACCCACCGTGACCCTGAAGTAGTTATAGATAATAAAAAAATTATCATTTTATTTTATTTATAATTAATTTAAATATTCATGCTGTTTACACTCTGCATGAAATTGATACACTTGTCAGAGAATGAAAAATGGAAATATCAGCAGGTAGAAAGTGGCAGGTATCTTCAAGTATAAATGACAAGTGAAATTGTAACCAAGTCTCAGAAAAAAAACCTGATTTGACAGCTCACTGTTTAAATGGTGCATTATTCAGGACTGTTAGGAATCTGCTCACAGTCTGTTGTTGACCAAGATGATCTTGTGGTGCCCTTTTAAACAGGAAATGTCAGATCAAATGTCACAGTGGGTTTGGGTTGGCAACAGAAGGGCATGCATGTATGCTAACAAACAATTAAGAGTCTCCTTAAGTGCCTGCATCACACAATGCATACATCGGGCCAAACAGCCTCTGCTCTTTGAGTAATGTATACCCACAGAAAGGAACAGCAAGAAACAAAAACTCCTCAGCTGTGAGAAAGGAGGCAGTATGTAGAGCATCAGATAGATTACAAACTGTGATTGTATATCTACAAGGTGCTGTATGGTCAGTGGAGCTGAGAGAATGGACAGTGAATGCAGAAGCAAAGAGGTGGTCATAATGTTATATAAATGTTATCATAAGTTCTTATTCAAAGATCTACTGAAGGTTTGATATTGTCGTATCCCCCACAAGCTCCACCTTTAGAAGAATCCTTGGGGCTGAGGCTATGCAGAACAGCTCCCATGTTTCGGGCACCCCTGGTAAAAGAGAAGCTGTTGTGTTGTTGTTTACTGTTGTGGAAATTTTAAGATTTCACCATTATTTGAAAAAACAAATTTTGCATAATAAAGTCTTTCTCTGAGTATGATTAGCAATGATGATACATGGAATGGAATCAAGGCAAGTGATGTGGTGAAACAACATATTCAGTGTTTTTGGGCCAAATGTGAGTGTAAACTGCACCACTGTGCAATTATCAGTATGCTAATGTAGGATGTTTTGGCAGCACACAGGTAGCTGTGAGAAAAAAGAGGTAAAATGTGAAAAGTGTCAAACAGTATGCTAACGGCGATTGACAATTACTTAATGACAACTAATCACATCAAATAGAATACAAGGAAATCTTGAAGATTAGCATAGGGTGATACATGTCCTTGGAATATTAGAAAGCATATATTTAAGGTTAAGTAACAGATTGTACAAAGAGTATACAAACTTTTTTCATGTGCTTATATAATTTTGTTAGTAATATATTAATATGGGGTGGCACGGTGGCGAAGCAGGTAGTGTCACACAGCTCCAGGGACGTGGAGGTTGTGGGTTCGTTTCCCGCTCCGGGTGACTGTCTGTGAGGAGTTGGTGTGTTCTCCCCGTGTCCGCGTGGGTTTCCTCCGGGTGCTCCGGTTTCCTCCCACAGTCCAAAAACACACGTTGGTAGGTGGATTGGCGACTCAAAAGTGTCCGTAGGTGTGAATGTGTGAGTGAATGTGTGTGTGTCTCTGTGTTGCCCTGTGAAGGACTGGCGCCCCCTCCAGGGTGTATTCCTGCCTTGCGCCCAATGATTCCAGGTGGGCTCTGGACCCACGGCGACCCTGAACTGGATAAGCGGTTACAGATAATGAATGAATGAATGAATATATTAATATGACTATTTAAATGTGAATTTGTATGTCGGTTTCAAAATAGAGATTATCATTAATCCTCTATTGCATGATATATGAAATAATGAAGTAAAGATATATTTGCACATATTTTGTTACCTTCCATAGAGCACAATGAACAATAATAACAGTAATGTAAAAAAAAAATAATAATGATATAGGGGATTGACTTAAGTATGTTACTTTTTTACTAAAGAAATATGTTATTTTATAGCAAATCACATTTTATGAAAGAATTGTTTAAACAACTACATTTAAAAGACTTTTTTTACTGACAAAATAATACAGTTAGTATCAGCTGTCATGTTAGTGGAAGGTTGTCACCTACAAGCAACAATGTGCAAAAAAAGAATATCAG